>NC_090931.1:1419483048-1420088548 GCF_040938575.1 Ambystoma mexicanum | reverse complement strand
TGCGGGGGACCCTTCTTATCAGTGTTAGAAAGGTGAATAAAGTATTCCCTGCCTCCAGCTGAGACTGGACCAGGGCCTGTGCCTGCTCTTTCCATCGAAGGAGTTTCCAACGAAACCCTTTCCATCGTAAGCTTTGCAACACATTTTCTTTCATCAAATGTATGTGTGTGTGGGATAAAGGGTTAATTTTGTTTGGGGTGGGTTTTTTAAAGGTAAAAAACGGGGGGGTTATTGGGGGGGTGACTAGTAAGAAATTACCAAAAATGCATTTATCCCCCACTCACACATAGATTTGATGGAAAAAAATGAGTTGCAAAACTTACGATGGAAAGGGTCTCAATGGAAACGCTTTCGATGGAAAGACCATACACCCCAGGGCAGTGCATCTGAAGCTGGCGTCACATACACAGGCCTTTTCTTCCACAGGAGGGACACCTAGTACCACGCCGCTTGACTTCTCTTGACTATGTGTGTTTTTAAGGAGAGGTGGCTCTCTGCGGCATCTCAGAGGCTTAGCATAGGGTGTCAGCTGCAATGGCGAAGACCTTAAGGTGAATGGCGGACAGCCAGGTACGGATGTGGGGGTGTTCTGTGGTTTGGTGAGAAGCAGTAATTTTGTCTTTTGGGGTGTTCTTTTTACGGCAGCTGCTAAATATCGGTATCTGGTCCAAGTTGAGGCAGGTTGAGTCCGTCATTCCCTCCCTATACTGTCTCACTTGCCTTTACTCTCCATGCCTCGGGAGGATAGCTCAGGGTCTCGGGAGGATAGCTCCGGGGCAACGTGCTTGCCTTGGAAGCAAGACAACACGGAGCACCACAGGTTCGATCCTCGGGTCCACGCTTAGAAAACTCCCGGAACTCAGTGCGTTATAAATAGCCTTTCATATCATATCATGCCCTCTCTCCAGATCCTTCACACTGTACCCATCATGTTCTGCCCTTCAACATGACTGTACCACGTTACTGTACTCCACTCTGCTGCTTCCTAGAGACGTCTGTGCTTTATAAAACCCAGTACTCACATACATTGGACCAGATGTAATTGCAGTATTTATGTAGATGGAGGCGAGGGTCCCACATTCTGCTCCGATGAAAATAGCACCCAGGACTGGGTCCGCGATCTAGAACACGAAGCCGGAGTATGTCCAGGCCAGGGTCCTCCGTGCAAAGCCTAACCATACATTCTGTCCCTCTGACAATGTTGATAGTTTGCCTGTTCACCTGCTACAGGGTCATGTGCTCATGATATGTTCTCAAATGAACAGGATTGAGTGCTGTATAAAGAGAAAAAGCTTCAGAGAGCCTGAACACATTGCCACATACGTTTATGTTATGAGTCTTGTGTAGGGTTCTAAGTGATTCAATCTACAATGTTTAATTGTGGAAGAATTAGATTTTGTAATAGGACATTTTACCGCAAAAGTATGCAGGGGAGACCCCCCACAACCCCTCCAAACCCCACTTCCTTTATTATTACTCTAATCCACCCCCCACATACATTTGCACCAAAATGCGATGGGAACAAAATTCAATGAATTCTCCCATAATGGAAAATCCAGCAATGGAATCTTCCTATCCCTTGTGTAGTTCACACTACACTGGTTCCACGGTGCTGTAGGCGTTTTATTGCGCCCCCATCGGAGGTGGGGTAGAGCATAGTCTATAGAGGAAAAGCGGAGAGAGTGGGTAGTGAGGACGCACATGATGTTTTAGGTTTTGACAAACAGAGTTTTGGAAAGAGTCAAGCATAGAAGATGGATGGGACATGATTTAGAGGATGGTGAAGGATTAGGAACGCAAAATAATGTGTGAGCATGTTTGCCAGGTAATTCTCTTGTGGGCAATTAATCAAACGAGAATTATGCAATACTAGCCATATTTAGATTTGTTAGTATTGGAAGCACAGGGATGTCAATTTCGAACAGAAAGGATTTACAATAACACATTTACAGATGGCAGACCTCAAGGTGGTGTGTGGATGTGTGACGGGCTTAAGGTGTGCTCATGCAAACCCTTGCATCATGTGCTCGAGTCAGCTTGGGCTTACAGTTACCACCCCCCACCCAAAAAAAAAAGATGTTTCAGGGACATGCCCAGCCTGGCAGTCAAGAGTAGCAGCGACACGAGCAGGCTGTGTAAAAGGAGAATTTGGAAGAAGAACAGTGAGAAGAAGTGGAGAAGGGCAGAGTAGAACACTGATAACATTATTGCAAAAGTGCCTGCTCCTGTCCTATGGGAGTGGGACTGGGCGATGGGGGTGAAGCAGAGTGTGGTCGCATAGCCTCTTTATGAAGAAAAGGTCCTTGAACATCTAGGCAGGAAAATCTCCTTCAAGGCAGATTAACGTATAGTGAAGAATATACAGGTCTATTTTTTGGAAGCATTGCCCGAGTTGTTCAAAGGATGAAAAGCCCATGAGTGTCTACACGGTACAACATCCTGTCATGGTCTATGATGACAAAAAGTCTATGCCAGTGGTAGAAGTGTACCGAAAAAAGTAGTGGAACTGTGGTCCCGGGGCAGGGGAGAGGGTAGGAGGAAGCATAGTGCAACATGTGACCAGGTGTTGCGGCTGGGGCATTGCAGTAGTCTAAGTGACTAGTAACTCTAGTAACTAAGGCTCCTATTACAACTTTACACTTCCACAGGGACATAAATGGACACATCTTCTGTAGAGAATGTTCAATATGGTCATAGAAAGTAGAGGAATATTAAACAGAAAAAAATGAAAGTAGTGGAACACCAATCCCGGCCGTTCCCACTCACTTCGATCACTGGTCTATGCAATCTTAAACAACAAAATCTAAGTGTGTGAGAAAAGCCAGTGGCCATACATTTAGTCTCTGGACTGTCAGGAGACAGAATCAGATTTCTCTTTGTTCTAGAATCGCTGTCTCTTCAATTCATTCCGCTTGATTCCTTATTAGTACCCCGGCGAGAGACAATCAGAATGAAACAAGCATTCTGATTGGCTCTCGCCAGGTCCATACCCGGCCGGGAATCCCTCTGTCGGGATTCCACGGCCTTTTTCCCCGGCGAGGGGCGTGGCAACCCCTCAGCCTATGGGGAGGCTCGAAGCGGGGCCTCCCCGCGGCTGAGAGGCTGCCTTCACCCCCCACCGGGGACTCGGGTAAGTATTTTTTTTTCTCCCTTCCCTCTCCTCCCTCCCACCCGCCCCCCCCCAACTTCCCCTCTTGTTTCTGCGTCCCCGGCGGGGGACGAGGGAAGTCTCCAGCCGTGTGGAGACTCGGAGCGGGGCCATCCCTGCTCTGCGCCTCCTCACGGCTGGGCGCTTTCCTCGTCCCCCGCTGGGGAAGCAGGTACGTTTTTTTTTTTCCCCCTCTCACTTACACCCTCCCACCCTCCCAACCCCGATTACCTTTTTCTTGAACCTTTTTTTGCGTCCCCGGCGGGGGACGAGGAATGTCTACAGCCGTGTGGAGATTCGGAGCGGGGCACGCAGGTACGTTTTTTTTTTTTCCCTCCCAACCCCACTTACCTTTTTCTTGATCATTTTTTGGGAGCGGGTGCCCTGGGAACACATGTGTTCCCAGCGCGTCCGCTCCCGATGACCGCCATGGAAAGGGAAAACGGACTCCGTTTTCCCTTTCCATGGCAGCGGCCATTTTCTTGGCCATTTCTTTTTTTCTGTCCCGAAACGGCGCAGCGTTTCGGGACAGAAAAAAATTGCTTTTAGTACCCCGGTCACGCAAATATTGCGGGCCGGAATACTAATAGCAATATGACCCTCGCAGCAGGGGCATTACCAACTCTGGTAATGCCCTGGGGCCTTCGTTAAGGCCCTCGCTTCGCTCGGGCCTATAACTATGGGCCCCGGGGCATTAGTCGGTAATGTCCCCGCCGCTCGGGTCATATTGCTTAATTATGTGGTGCCATGAGTGCCTACTTGTAACCATGTTGACTGTGTACCTTTATATTAAATAGTTATATCATTCATGGGCTAAAGGTGCAACACAATTACTAATTCATCTTCAAACATTTGATATGTGTGTGATCTTATTTAAATGTATTATTTCGTTAACAAATGGGTTCTACATCTTATTTATTTTGTTTTACGACAAACAATAATCAATTCAAAAGGGCATTCCATGCCCAGCTGTTTCCCTCTATAGTTCTGTCTGGCACTGTTTCCATGGCGACTATTTATGGTATCAGTGCCCTGCAGAAGATCCCCAGTGACACAAAACATGGTTTAGTCTTGTTGGGCAATGTCAGTGGGTGTATCTTAGATCTCTAGGCACAGCAGGCTCTGGGCCTAAGACTGGGCATACCAGCAAAACTGAAGAAGGATGGCAGGAATAATGTGGATTAATCACAACCACTGGCATTGCTCAGCATTGTTTAACAGCCTGTCATACCAGTAGAGAAGTGGAAATATTGTATGCAAATCAGGCTTAGCTCCACCCCTATGGGGAGGTTCAGTCTGAACTGCTTGGTCGGATCTAAGACTAGACCAATTCCTGACCAGTTTCAGCCTCATCCGGAATCAACCGTGAGGCGTATCTTTAGTCTTTAGCTCTATGATGTCTTACATTTGGAAATGTCTGTACAGCCTCATCAGGCATCATCGGTGAGGTTTAGTTTAGGTCTCTAGCTCCATGGCTACCTACACTTGGAAATGTAGCTCTATGACAGCCTACACTTGGCATTGTCTGCAGAGTCTCATCAGGCATCATCAGTGAGGCATAGCTTTGGTCTCTAGCTCTATAATGACTTACATTTGGAAATGTCCGTATAACCTCATCGGCCATCATCAGTGAGGTGTAGGCTAGGTCTCTAGCTCTCTAATGACTTAGTTACATTTGGAAATGTCTGTACAGCCTCTTTGGGCATAGTCAGTGAGGCTTAGCTTTGGTCTCTACCCTATGATGACTTACATTTGGATATTTCTGTACATTACATGTATGTATATTGACATGGCATAGTCTTTACATGTATAATTAACACCATAGCATACCTGCACCCCGATCATTTTATATCATGCAGATGTCTATATGATTGCACACATTACATTTGCACTTAAAACAATGTGATTGCATGGACAATATGTTACATTCCACAGGCCAGTGTATAAGGCATAACCTTGCATCTAAGTTATATAGCTCTACATTACATGTGAATGTGCAATCTCTAGACCACATGTCTTGTGCATTACTACTAAAACCCTTGGTTTTATGGTAGTCATGTTTTCACCATTTCCATCTGTATTTATCCATATTTATTTTGTAGTCATTTTATCTATATCAAATGCTCGTACACTTGTGTATGAGCGCGATATAAATAAAATGTATCATGTCATATATCCACATATATATTTGATCTGGTAAAAATAAAAATATATAGACATGTCCTGCATTAATTCAAAATGTATAATTCAAAATGTAGCGCTTTGATACCTCTAATGGGAAGCTCATAAAACTACATTCTTTATGAAGGCACTGCTAGGGGAGATTTTAGTCTGGGCGGAAGGTGAGAAAGTACTCTCTCGTTTCCAGACGGGTTTTAGAAAGGGGCTGTCTACAACAGTAAATGGCATGCTGCGAACTTGCTTGGTGAACCTACAGCGAATAAGGAGGGCGGACCTCTATATGGGGCATGGATAGATCTCTCCAAGGCGTTGAACCATATTGATAGGGCGAAGCTATGGTACAAACATAGGAGCAAAGGAATCCCAGAAAGACTGCTCTCAATATTAATGGAATTTCATAAAGGGAACACAATAACAGTGAGATTAGATAACAAGGGGCATTTATCCGAGACAATCCCAGTGGAAAGAGGGATAAGACAGGGATGCCTGTGAGCGCCCACGCTCTTCAACTTATTTTTGGCAAATGTGGGTGCCCATCTATTATCGTCGGCGCTGGCCAGCTCGAAATTAAACGGGAAAAAGATCTTTTGGCTAGCTTATGCCGACAACATCGTTCTACTAGATAACACTGCTATAGGTTTACAACAGTTGTTAAATGGAGTGGGAGACTATGCGGTTAAAAATGGCCTGAAAATAAACCCAAGTAAATCAAAGATAATGGTGTTCAAGCATCCTCTGAAGAAAAGGATGTTTGAACATTGGGCATTGGAAGGCCAAACAAAGTGGAAGAACTGATGTATTTGGGATGCAAGCTTTACGCTCACCCAACAATCCACAACGTCGAACAAGACATTATGAGCAAAGGTCTCCGTTTTGTTCCCCACTTAAAAAAAAAAATGAACACTAAATATTGCAGATTCTCAATCATCCCGATGAGAAAATACTATTTGATGAAAGTTGTTCCCATATTCTTATACGGGCTGGAAGCCAAGCCGCAGATATGGGATTTTGATCGGGCAAAATTGGAAGGTAGCATATGGAAGGGGGCCCTAAATCTTCCCAGTAGTACTTCAGGAAGGCATCTGAGCCACGAACGAGGCCTACAATCTCTAGGGTGCTTGGCCAAATGGAAACTGATGTCATTTTTCAGAGAAATTATAAGGCCGGAAGGAGATTCTTTATATGAGGACATTAATGCGCACCTGGGGGGGGCGGAAATCGAGGGACTTGGGGAATTTGGAATATAGAATGGTACAAGAGCCAGCCAAAATAGGCCTAGACAGTGAGATCCTAATAACTAATCCCTTAAAAGTAAAGCGGGCGATGGAACTGATAGACTGGATAGATACCATTGCTAAAGTTAGGACATCAAGCCCGCGGAACATTTTTCTGGTGGTGGATTCGAATCTAGGTCTCCTTCCACGTTACCTGGTAAAATTCCCAGATAGTAGAATTAGGAACGACTTTTTAAGGGCGAGGCTTAATATACTGCCCGCAGGAGAGATTCTGGTGATTAGAAATCAAGAGCTAAAAGCAGCACAATATTGTAATGAATGTAATCCACCCACAAATCAATACTAAAGCACTTGTTGCTAGACTGTGAAGGGACACGGGAATTTAGGGAAAAAAGCTAGGAAGATTTGTAGAGAGATTGGAATGGGTATCATCTGAAAATATGTGGGACAGAATGATCTCAGGGTATAATGTCCAGCTTCAGCAGCGGTAGTGGAGATCTCGAGAGCCCTAAATCTCCTGCGATAAAAGGAACGTTTATTCTTGGGGGAAAGACTGCGGGGTGGGTGGCCCTAGGGGTTAAGATAATGGAAAGCCGCAGGGATTGTAGGTATTTGTAATTTTTTAGGGAAGACTTTGAGAAGATTGTTTTAGAGAAAGGATGCAGAGGTGTTGGGGGGGGTTATTATGTGTGTTTTAGAAATTTTTATTTTTATTTTTAAACACAGTTCCATTCACTTTGAAAGATGTGATATTGTAAAGGTTTGTCTATATTAAGTTTATGGATTATAACCAAACACAATACATTTTAAAAAAAACTATATTCTTGCATATCAACTCAAGATACTTTTTTCAGCTAAATAAGCAATACCTGTTCCTTATGCTGATGTGATCCTGTAGCCCTTTAAAGAAATAGATGACATGTTTAGCATTTCAGTTGTGTTACTTTGCACACCCATTGGTTTGAAAGGCATGAATAACAACCTGAAGAGCTAATCAAGACACAAGCATTTCAGCTGTTTGTCACTTTTTTTTTATTTTATTTTTTTACAAATGAATACCGACTTGAGACAGTGATCTCCATCTACATTTATGTATACAAATCAGTGCATACAGAAAACTGGGAGCCCGAATTTTGATAAATGTGAATTTGATGTGTGCCCTAACGCATGCCCTGCACAGGGGAGTGCACTTCACTAGCAATGCAGCAGGCGGCGCTGCTGCCGCCTTGCTGCCGGTCCATGGGTGATCCATGCCACAGGCATTACTTACAGTTATTACACGCATCAGCTGATAGCTGCCTGACACTTCCTCGTGCAGGGAGGGACCAGGGATGGGGCGGAGGGCGCCTGGGGGCTGGAGGCTAGCAAACACCACAAGGGCGCTCTTGTGGTTACCATGTTTAATGAGTGGGCAGAAACCGAGACTCTCCAAAGCTTTACAGATTTGGACAAACGGGATGTTCTCAGTTTGACCTACAGGAAGGGCCATCGCACGCACAGTGCCCCTTTGGCTTCAATCTGTGGGGTTTTGGGGCACGCGCCTGGGTTTCCTGAGGTCAGAGGTCGGACCGCAGGGACTCAGACATGCCTTGGAGGTGGCGAAGTCTCAGCTTCTCTATGGTAAGTCTTTTGTTGTGGTCGGAGCCTGTTTGCGACCGCGGAGACGGCCTGATTTAGAGGGCATTTAGAATTTCAAGCATGCCGGTAGGGTTGGGACAGCGTCAGTTACCTGGCAGGCGATCGTGTCGGTTGCACAGGTTGTAAGTGCAGGGTTTCCAAAGGGGTAGTTTGGGGAAGGCGGCCACCGAGAGCTCCATTTCCAGGTTTTAGTTTTGTTGTCTACTGGGCAGCAAACGGTTGTTTTCTTTCCACCTTATTGTGGGCTCTGTGAGATTGGTGCCTTTACCAGCTCAGCTGCTACTTTGCACCCTGTTTTGTTCCCAGACTTGAAACAATGAAGGAAAAGAAACCCGACCTGTTTTTTTTCCCCTCCTTCCTAGCAGTGGATGCCAATGCCTTTGACTGCAAAATTTGTTTAATCCCAGAGTTGGAACCATGGATTTAGCTTTGACAAACCCTGCACTTTTTTAGGTCTGGAATTGTGGGAAGTACTCACCCAGAAAGTTCAGCTGCCTCACTTCTGCACAGGTTATAGTTGAATGTCTATTGATTCACGTGGCTATTTGGAAGATTACAGTTATCTGGCGAAATGCTGCTTGCATTTTCACAGTGCATGCAAACTGGTGCCAGCATTGTGCAGTCCTGTGTGTTACTATAAAGGCTGGCATAGGTATCATTATTGGTTGATGGTTAAATAGATTTGTATTGGTTGTCCAACTCTGGGCCTTGAGGGCTGGAATCATGACGGGTTTTCAGGATATCCCTCATTAATATCCATGAGGAGAAAAGGTGCCTAAATTTAGAATCATTGTATGCATATTTATCTCATGAATATTAATGAGGGGTATCCTAAAAGCCCGGCATGGATCCGGCCCTCAAAGCCTTGACAACAATTATTTCCTGCATGTAGCAGATTCTGTCATGTGAGCACACACGGTGCACTGTTGAAAGGGGGGGCGTCCCACGTTTCAGCAATCCTTGAACTGTATATATATAGCTGATAAACACTAAACTAGGACTCATGCATTTTGTATGTGTGAACTCTCTCTCTGGAACAAATTACCAGCGCAGATCAGACTTGCCCCCTCCATCCTACACTTCAGGAAGGACCCAAAGACACTACTCTTCAAAGAACACCCTGTTGGTCGCTACTCTCAACTCTACTTCTCCTCCTCTGTCGCCCCCCCGCCCCCGGGATCCTGCTCTGGTGTTACCAATTGCACCCTGCCTGTAACACCTCAGGGGCCTTTGCTTTGTGTGCTCCCATACATATAAGCGTACCAAGGGCTTTTGATGGCTTTGCCAATTGTCCATCAATCTTGGTACAGCCTATGTACCGTTGGGTCCTCGGACTGGTCTATGCTCAGCGTAAATGGGCTCAAAACATCACATCTGTAAGATGATGTACGCTCTGCCTGTATTCCTTAATATACCATTCATATTAATGCCTGCTTCCGTAACACAGTTAGATGAACCAAGGGCCACTATCTGTTTCTGCCTGTAGATGCGTCACGTTACTAGGTTGAAAGCGTTCTCTACTCCACACAACAACATGGAGAAGGGATGTTCTTTCAAAATGGACCTCATTGCATTCAGACAATGAGCATCGAAAACACAAGAGTTCTCGCAGGCAGTGCATAGGTGGCTCCCAGGATTATTTTTGCTAAGGATTCTGTGGCTGCGACCTTATGGCCGTGGTTACCATTACCACTCTTCCCCATTATACCATGGCAATCTGCCTACATCTTGGGCTGGTATAATTACCCAGGTTGGAGGCAATAGTGCAGACTAAAGGCTTCATGCTGCATCCCCTCTGATGTTGAGCCTGTCCGGGGCTATGCCATCAGACCACTTTCCGTTCCAGTTGGACCGTCCACTGCCACGTTTTCCCTCACTGCCCCTTAGCAGCTGTGGAGGGTGTTCCCAAGGTGACGTTCCTTATCTCTCGGTTGTTAGACATTGCAATGGCATGTATTCACCTGCACAAGTGGGTTACACTCATGCATTTGGGTCATTCCCATGGACCTCTTGAATCTGGCCGAAGGAATCTGGAAGTCTTCGGAACCGTCTCGGCACTCGACTGAACCCTCAAGCTTCCTCCATCCATGTGGCTCATACACCCTCTGGCAGAACTCATATAATCAACTGGCATCCTGGAACCCACATTGTCGCAAATAAGATAAGATTATCTACAAACAGCACCTAAAGTATTACAGAAAATGTGGATTGGGTTCCATTAATCACACTCTTTCAACAGATTCATCAGTGCAGTCCTTCCACCCCGACAACCTGGTTAGTAGTCTCGGCTCCGGACCAACTCCAGCCAAGATGGTCATTAACATGACCGTAAACATGGACAGTGTCCCCTCCCTTCAACCCCAGGTGTTCATCAAATTCAAAACCTGCTTATTTCCCCTCCAGATTCTCTCCACAAAATCCTCCTTTTATTTGCATCCAAGTCCAGCTTATGATCGCTTTCAAGACTAGACTAACTCAACTCCTTTTACATACTTAAGCCTTCTCCATATGCCTCAATGAGACACTTGATGGCCCAAAATGCAAAGGCCAGACGACTTGCGTTACCGTCCACCTAGTGGCTATTGGCTGCCCTACATTAACTAGACTGCCCTCCAGTCAAGAAACAGATAAGGTTCAAGGGTCTATCTATCATGCACAGTGGATAATAGGACTCATGGCTCTGGATTCCACCGAAAAACATAACTCAGTACCAATCCAACCCCCAGACCGGGACAATCTCTCTTCCTTACAAAACCCTCATTCCGTTAGAAGTGAATATGTGGCAAGAACTCCACTGTCCTAGCAATGGGCGGGGGAAAAAACCCAATGGGCAAGGCAGATTTTGCCTCTTAAACTTCCGCAATGGACTTCAACGAAAGAACAGTGTACCACCTGCAATGTCCCCGCCGGCGCCGAAGCTGCCCGCCTCATTAACATTTTGACCAGACGGGAAACTGAAATGTACTGCATATTCTGATTGGCTGAAATAGGCTAAGTAGAGCATGGAAACATCTGGCTTCCTGATTGGTTGAGATGCGTGTGTGTGATTGCTCTATGTCCCACTTCTTTGATTGGACAAAAAACACACAATTAGACTAGAGAGCGAACTTCCACTAAAATATCTGTGCCTTTGAAGGCGCATGTCAGCTTGTCTACCCAATCTGTTATCTGAATGTGCAGTAATATGGAGGAACAAGCGGCCTAGTCCAAGTCCTAATTTCTAAACACTGGAACATTGTGCCACTCTTTATGCCGGACATCCACTACCAAGGAGTATTCGGGAGGGTACAGAATACTTGCCACGTCACCCCTTTCACCTTTCATTTACATCTCCACCCAGCAATGACAGCATTTGCAGCAACCCAATGAACCATTTGATAAGTCGGACTAGTACGGCACCATAGGTATAATGGTTGCATGTGTTAATATCCCCGCAAAAATATCGCCATACAAGAATGGCGCAGTTTTATGCGGCAATATTAACCCATGAAAACCTGCGAGGGACACCCCCGTAATCCCCCTATTTTTTTAAACTGAGCTGGGTCACCCCCGCAACCCACGCTCCCACGTATCCCATAAATTATTCCCACAGATAATGTTGCTTATGGCCTTTCCCTGCGACCATATATATGGCAATATTATTTGTGGGGATAATATTACCAGATACCGGGATAAGCACATTACCACAAACCTCACTCGCCACACAGATCTCTTGCATACCAAGTCAAGCCTACCACGCCACCATCCCAGACCAACTGCATGCTACTGACTTCCAAAGACACCACCAACGCAAGCACCAGTCACACACTGAAATCTCACTTATAAACTCCGTCCCACGTCACCGCATGGCTGGTCCAAATAGCACCACACGTTGACCTGACACCACAAATGACAGCCAACAATCTGGGTACACGGAAGAACCACAGCTCAAACCCACCAGCTAGATATGGGCAGGCTGGAACAGTGACTGGCACCTCACACGCCGCTAAACTGATCTTCAATACGTAACGTGACCTACCAAAACATGTTTGGAATACCACATTGACCTGCCCACAAATAACATATTCTGAGGATGCTTTTCCCTGTCAAGTATATCCTTCTGTCAGCGCCAACACACCAGCCAACAGCATCTCGTCCCATTGCAAAAAACATCACCTCCTCCTCCTACACCAGATTTCACCAACTCTCACCTGACCAGTCTGTGCTTTACATGGAATACTGCTGTCACCCCAGCCCCTGTCATGCTCCACTCCCATCTCACCATGACATTCCATTTCACCACACCAATCACTCACTCTCACACATCTTCCTCTGTTTCCTCATTTTCAAGGCAAAAAAGGAACCACTCACAACCACCACTCCCAGGAAGCTCAAAGTGATTCAGCTTGGCTTGAATGACAAGAATAGTATATAGCTATCATCATCATACTCTGACACACACACACACACACACACACACACACCTCTTGCTCCTTATACCACTCACCATCCAACCCAACTACATACATGCCAACATTGCCCATTCTATTCGGAAGACACTACTCCGCGCCTGGTTTTAAATGTGCATTCTGGGACATGTAGTAATGAATTTGCAATGGGGAAATTCAAGACCACATGTCTCAGAATGCACATTTAAAAAGAGGACTGGACCATTGTCTACCAAATGGAATGGTTAATATTGGCATCTATGCAACTAATATCCCTGACCACCACTTACTCACAAGGACATCAGTTACAATACAATCCCACAACTAGCTCTGTCCTCCCTGTGCCTTAGAACTGAGACAGCCCCACCTCTGCACCCGAAAGCTGCTTTGAATCACAGCATTAGCCTATGTGACCTAGAACAATTGACCTAATGACCACATTTAACGAATTTGGCATGGCTGATTTGGCCAATGGGGCAATTTGGTTGCATATATTGCAAATTACCAACCCTCGAGACGGGGTTGCGGGGGTGTCCCGCGCACCTCATGTTTGATATTTTGCAATTTTGAGAGTTGCAGGAGTGAAACATACACACCTTACACAAATTTCTTCCATAAGATTAGACTATGGGGGAAGAGTGCAGTTCTACTGTCTCGCGGCATGCCATTAAGGTAACAACCAATCAGCAGAGAGCATGCTGCTATGCCGTCCAATCAATGTCAGCTGCCAGAGGCCATGCAAATGATAGATATTAAGCTTCGTGAATACACCGCATAACATACCCTAGCAAAATATGTAACAGGTGCAGGCCAAGTACCTCACACAAAGTAATTGAAAGTGCATGCTTGGGACAAACCCCGGAGAGAAAGCGCCAAGAAGGATGCCCAGGTTTCAATTATGATGCCCTTCAACATGTGTGTTGTGGTGTGAGTCAGTTCCATGGACCGCAGTGGTGTTTGGTAGCGCTGAGTCTCTCTCTTCTGGAGGCGCGTTGTGCGAGAGCAGTACAGACATGTAAAATGAACACGCATGCAGCAGTGTGAATCGAACACTGCGAATGTCAATTCAATGTGAAGTGGGCACAGAATGCATGCATACAGGAACCAGTCCAAACCATCCCAGCAACATGTGTGTCCCTGGGGTAGCTCCACATGCCGGCTGATGTAGCATGTGCATATGATGCTCTGTTTCCCTGTGCCAAACTCTGTGCTATGTTCATTCAGTCATGCATGCATGCATGCATTCATTGAGTGTGTCATTCGTATAGCGCCTTTCACCATAATCATGGTCCCAACAGGCTTTTGGTTGAATGTCCTCGGAGGGACCGCAATCCACAATTTGGGAGAGTTTGGGAGGTGCTATTATGCATGTGTGCTTTTCAGCCATTAAAGTTATGCGAGGGTGGCTAGGACCCTGGTTGTCACCCATGTCTGAATGGAGTGTGTTAGGCTGCAGTGGAGACATACTATGGACTTAAGGAAGGGGTGGAGGGGTTGTGTTTAAAGAGATAGAGTGTTCTGTGGGAAGCTGCACTTGAAATTATTGTCATTAAAAGTACTTTCATTGTTATGGCAGAAGTGATGTGCCATAGTGTTTCTTTTATATGCGTGTGCAGGGTGTGTGGAGTGAGACCTTGCCTTCCGCAAAATTGCGATGGTGCGTTGCGCGAGGGGAAGAAATGGGTTAACTGTCTATATCTTGGGTTCCATCTATGTACAAGGAGCAGTGCTACGTTTCACAGAAGATCCAAGTGCAAAGTGAGTTGCTAGGTCTGGAAAAGACCCGGGGCTAAACTGATTTTGGAACTGTTGGGACTGAGGGCTAGTTAGTCTTTTGGCTGTAGCTCCTGAGATTCTATCCAGGGCTACAACCAAAAGATCAGGGGCTATAGCCCCTTTAGCCCCCCCCCCTAGCAACGCCCCTGCCACTCGCCCTCTGAGTGGTTCTTAGAGTGCAATATTGCCATTCCTATTGATTCTAGGGCAAACACAAGGACTTCATTTCATGATTACATGTGGTGGCCTGGACCATCATCCTGTGGTTTAGAGTTACCTGCCATCCCAGCCGCGAGGGAGGAGTCCGGGTGCCTGGTTGTCCTCCTGCAGGATGATCAGCGTGATTTTCCAAAGGTGCATTTTAAGTGCAATGCATTGTTTGTCCCCCTCCATATAGGTGCATTACCTGGCCCTGTCGCTGTGGGTCCCTTTTTCTACTCTATAAGCCCATTATCCAGAGCCACTGTATGAGACGGCCATGGATGTTCTCTTGGAAATAATTATTCTTTACTCGCGCTGGTGCCCGTGGCAACCACATTACACACTTTAAACAGTATGTCCAAGCTTGTAATAATCAATTCATTAATTGATCAATCAATTCATTAATGAGTTGTTTTACTGCACCATTTCCCCACCGTAGTGGTCTCAAAGTGAGTAAAACTTGCAGGAGAGAAGATATTAATATGCCAAAAAGGACGTTACAATAATAGGCTGCAGGAAACAGTAAACTATTGCTCCAGAGTAGACATTGAAAAGTGATGCTGCTTTAAGCAGTTCACTTCGTTTCTGAAGTATGCAGTGTATTCATTGGCTGCAGTAAGTAGCAGTAAACAGGGCCCTGCTGGTTGCAGTTGACACTGCATGCTTGTCCCACAGCAAGGAGTCCTCAGTTGTGCTGCTGTAATGAGTTACTATTGAGTCAGCAAAAAATATATTGAGAACCTTCAGTAAATAGTGTGTAGCAATAAACAGTGTAACTTATTGGGCTGCATAAAACACTCTACTTTGGGCTGTAGTACACTTGATACTGATGTGCCATAGTAGAAATGATGGAATTGTACTAATGTAAACAGACTATATTTCTTTGCTGAATTAGGCCGGAAGTTAATGGGATGCAGTAGGCAGTGAGAAGCAGTGAACACTTTACTGATCTACTGCAGTAAACAGTGTGATAAAGGACTGCATTAAATAGTACACACAAGTGGTCTGCAACCTTTAGCACTACATAGGTTCTGAAATACAATTCCCATCATTCCTGTCAAGCATATTGAATAGTGAGGGATCATGGGAGTTGTAGTCCCAAATTATCTGGAAAACAACAGATTACAGACCGCTGGTCTACAGGCACAGAGCATAATCTGCAACGGTGCCAAAATAAACAGTATAATTATGTCCTGCAATAACAGTGGGCAACTGGGATACAGCCATCAGTATGCCCATGAGAGGTAGTTAATTATGAAGGATTGCTCCAATCTTCAAATTGGCCCTGTGGGCTACGGCAATCATAGTTACAGTGGGGTGCAGGAAACTGTAATATTGTGCTGTCCCTTTGTTTCCCCAGGTCGTCGAGGCGTCTTTAACCCTCGGCGAACGTGAAGACTCCTCAACATAGTTCAGGTTCATAAAAGATGGCTTGAAAAATACACAATTCAATCCATCTTTTATAAAGCTTTGCTGACAGACAAAGACGCCTCGGGTGTTGTCCGTCGGCAAAGCTTTATAAAAGATGGATTAAAGTGTGCACTTTTCAAGCCATATTTTATAAACATAGAAATATTTTAAAAAGATGGCTTGAAAAGTACACGTTCCATAAGGTACGCACACAAATATATAAATGTTATATATCTGTGTGCCCACCTTACTATGTAAGCATGTGTACATTTATGTGCGTGCCTTACTGTGGTTTGTGGACTTTTCAAGCCATCTTTTATAAACAGCAAAATATGCACCAAGGGGTAAAACCAGGGCAACCCCTCTATACTTAAGGGAACCAGTCAGATGACTTAAAAACCTACTAATTATGCAGGACTTTCTTTGAGTCCTGCACACAGGTCGTGCGGGCGTGTGTGTGTGATACTGCGGAGAGACAAACACGAGTGTGCTTGGGGTGTTGTAAAGATTTTACTAGTGAAGTACAATAAACTGTAATCAAGCAAAAGATATATTGTGGGGCCACTGTAAACGGCACACACACACTGTGTGCATTGCGCAAGCATCCGTCCCATTCATTACGGCTGCTATGATTAGTATGTGCGTAAGTAGACTGTTGCAGACCCTGACCGTGTTCCTAGGCTCAAGAGTACGCGGCACGGGTCGCAAAACTTAAAAAACAAGCATCTCAAACTTTAAATGAACTTCACGTGTAAGTGTTCTGAAGGTGCCACACCTGTGCAGAGGGGTGTGCTTGTTTAACTAGAAGACCAACACCCTCCCCCCCTTTCCATGACACGATCGTTCACCTGAATCAATGTTCCAAGTGGAAAGGTTGACTGACATGTCTAGAACCAAGACTCAGTAAATGCCATGCCAAGCTGTGTCTGCATTTATTTCTCAGGGCTTCGAACATGCAGCAGTGCAGTGCAGTTAAGTGCTAGCCGGTGCAATGGTACTGATTGTGTTCACCTCACAATTGAGAAAGGCTGAGTCGGCTCCACTTCGATTATGACCTTCCACCTGTATTCCTGAAACGTATGAATGAACCCACTGAGCTATCGCACCTCATGGGCTTGAATGAGAACCCTTTGACTTGTGGCATCACCCAGGACTGGCTGCCTATTTATCAGACCAGCCTTTGACTCTATGCTGCTTCGAATTGGCTCTGTGGGGAATGCTTTTAAACTGAGATGAAGAAATCGATGAAGAAATCGATTACAAAGTGGTCAAAAATGACTGTCTTTCTGACAGTTGACCAGTGAACCTGAGATATTAGGTTTGGAAGGCTTAGATAAATGCAGAAAACACAATATGTTCTGGTGTGTCTCTTGCTTGGTATGTTTCTGCTGGATTGCTACTACTCAGTGGATCCAGTTTAAGACCCTCTTTTTCCTTTGCTGATTAAAGCGATGCTTCTTAAAGCTGGACTTCTGAGCCACCACCCAGCACAGACAGTGCTGGGACGGGACAGCATGTACTCTGACCACCCTCCTTCGTGCAGGGATGGGCATGTGGTCAGAGCGATGCAGGCAGAGCTTAGGGGCAGAACTTGGTGTAGAATGATGGCAAACAAGTGATCAGGCCTGAGCGCTAGCCCGGTGGCTACCTATGAGAAACACTTGTGTACAGGTGCATTATAAACGCCATGTCATATCATATCATGAGCCCAACGAGTTTACGGCTGCAGGCAAGCCGCCGATGGCTGGTATGGTCCTACCACATCTCCACTCTGCTTCGCAAGTGTGGCACCAAGAGCGAATGTTCCAGAGATCGGCAGCTATTGCAGCTGCAAGGAGAGGCTCCTTCTTGGTGCCAGTCTTACCCGTCCTCATACAGCATGGGTTGTTTGGACCCAGGAATAGCGGTCCGGCAAGACACAGTATGCTGGACCACAGCTCCATCATGTTCCAGCCAAAATCCTCATCTGAGCTTATGTCCAACACATAGACCATGGCAAGGAACCCCAATTCGACACTTGTCCTTTCAATGAGCAGGCTCATCAAGTGACTGGGTCACATCATTCTGCACACCATTCGGACGCAGAAGTCTATGCACTGGTGAATCGTGGATCGATGTGATCACTGCTCCGCCGAAAATTCTGACTGAGAAAACTAATACAAAAATGGGCGAGGCGCAGTGACCACATAGATCACTTTTTCCCACATCCCCATGCTCGCTTCCCCTTTATGTCCCAACTTCAATTTCGGCAACAGCACACTTCTGCGCGTGCCGCAGACTCCTCTCTATCCCTGTGAAAGTGGCGCAGCAGGGTCCTTTTTAAAAGAAATGTATTTTTACATTATTGTCCCCCACTACCCATGTAATGATGCCCTGCAACCACTGAACCCATTATGTTGAACAAGGGGAGCAGGGGACACCCCCACAAATCTCGCTCTCCTTTTTCGGTATAATGGGATTCAGTATTTTAGTTGCAGCCGAATGTGCATTAAGCACGTGTTCAGCATTGTGTTATGGATGATTTGGGCCCATGGTGTGAGTGTCACTGGCCTGAACTCTGTTTCTGCATTGATAGGTCACAGCCATCTGTTCATTACTGGGTTTGAGTAGTCGGTGTACTGTTAGGTCACTTGGTCTCTAATCTGCGACTGTCTATGCTGTCGAGTCGCATATCTGAATGATGTTGGCTTGCTATTGTTTGCACACTGTAGGGTCACAGTAGCCTTCACACTGTAGGGTCACAGTAGTCTTCACTCTGGAACCCTTCACGCTTTTGTCTGCCCACTGTTAGATCACCATAATATGCCGGCTGTTGGGTTGCAGTAGCCTGCATTCTTTTGGGTCACCATAGTCGTTGCAGCAATGATTGCAGTAGTCTGCATGTTTTTGGGATGGAGTAATATTCACATTTTTGAGCCTTGGAAGTTTACAAGCTGTTGGAGCAGAGTAATCGGAAAAAAAGTAGGAGAGCTGTTCTATTTGGACACTGTTGAGCCAAACTAAACTGCACAATGTGCTGCAAGACACATGTGCTCACTGTGTGGGCCAAACTAATCGCTACTGTTCACTTGAACATAGTGTGAGGTTTAATTGAGGTGTGCATTGTTGGGGCCGCGTAATCTGCAAAAGGAGTCGCTCAGAAAGATGCTGATTGTTTAACAGCTAACTGTGCATTCTGATTCTTGTTGTGCCCATGGTAGCACAGATATGCCAATGAGTTATTGCAGAACCTTGCCATCTTTGTTTACTTTATTTATTTAATTGAGCATTTTTTAGGCACTTTATTCAACAGAAGTGTGTTTCAAAGCGCCACAAGGCTAAATGGGAAGGGAACAGGGGAAATAATAGCAATGGCAAAAACAGTTAAATACAGTCCTGGTCCTACTACGTCTTGTGGCATTCAGTCGTGAAAGTGCAGGAGGTGGGTGGGCACAGGGGAGTGGATAAATGCTGGCGGCGGGCTCGGGAGGGAAGTGCTAAGGGGAGCCAAGGAGGAGAAACTCAGGCAAGTGATAGTGCAGGCGACTCCCAAGGGTGGGATGCAGAGCCGCAAAACAAGGGCCTGCATGGGCAGTGCAGTGGGGGTAAGGTGCTGATATCGACTGGGAAGAAGGGCCTAAAATCCTGTGTGTTTCATGAGAATCAGGCCACCAGTCACAGAGGCAGTGGGGTGATTAACAGGGAAGGGAAAGAGGTATAGAACAGCTGAGTTTTTAGCCATTCCCGGAACCTAAGGAGGTCAGTCAGCTCCAGTACGAGGGGGGCAGAGGATTTTCCAAAGGGAGGAGCCAGCCAAGGAGAGATACCCGCTCCCACTCTCTGCTTGGAAATGTGTTTGACAGTCAAAGAGTTGGAGCTAGAGGAGTGCAGGGATCCTCTAACTCCACCTCTATACTAATAGCCAGGTCAAAGTAACATTCTCACTTTAGTCCGTCCACAACCAACATCACCACTGATGTCCAACTTTAGAATTTACTGGGCAATAAGACATCCCATCAGAGTCGCCAAGTAGATGCCTCCTACAGGGGTCTCTCCACCGGCACCATAGAGAGAGGGAACCTGTGAGAGATGCAGCAGCAAGAAATCTAACAATGGGCAGCCCAGATCGCTATGCACCGCCATCTAACACAGACTCACCTGCAGCGTACCCGCTGAGTGGCTCCCTGCTGACACGAACTTGAACACTATTCAGACCAGACCACTTTTTTAATATAGACTTGCACCTGAGCAGCTTCGGGCCACAAACTTGGACATTGTTCAGAGCGGTCACCACTGACAAAAGCCGACAGACACGTAAGCAGAAAAGTGTCAGGCCCAGCCCCCTGCTTTTAATACCTGCAGGGCGGGGAAGAGCAAGAAGGATTGTCCCAGGGAACCAGTAGGGTAAGACCAAAGGGAGAAGGTGGGGAGATGCCACCAGGGACAGGAAGGTGTGGGTTGTTTGGATGAGGTCAGAGGAGGAAGATGTGGCAGACCAAGATACCAGAAGGAGGAAAGATAGTAGAACGAAGGGTGGGGTCGATTAGCAGAGACAGCTAGGTATTGGTTGGTGAGAGAAAGTGATACTGTGTTGTGTTTGTGCATGTAATGTTTGTGAGTGAGAGGGGTAGTGGAACAGTAGGGAGATAATGAGGGGTGACTGAGGGAGTAAACAGAGGGTAAGGGAAAGGTGGGTGGAGTAATGGTAGTGTGGAGAGGGGATAGTAGTAGTGAAGAGGAGAGAGCAGTAATGGAGTGGGGCGCAGTAGTGTTGTGGAGAAGGGAGAGTAGTGATGGGAGAGGAGTAGTGGGATGGAGAGGGGAGAGTATAGTATTATTGCAGAGAGGGGAGAGTTGAACGAGAGTGTGTTGGAAGAAGTAAGATTGGACTGTGGTGGTAGAGAGGAGAAAGAGAAACATTGGAGGGAGAGGGGATGAAGATGGTAGAGAGAGGAGAGAATATGGTGGAGATTAAGGGAGGAGAGTAGAAGAAGAAATAGAGCATGGTGAGAGAATGATATACTGATAGGGATATAAGGGCATGGAAGGGAGGAGAGAGTGTGGGGCTTGATTGTTTGGAAGGCACTCCCACAACACCTGGACTTAATCTGGGAAGTAGAGTAGGTTGCACCCAGGAGGTCCCTGAGGAAGTTAAATAGTTAAGGCAGATGTCCTTAGGCTTTCACATCGAGAAAGACAAAAAGTAGGGGTTACGTAGGCGGTGAGCTGGAGAGTGATGCAGTTGAGAGGGACAGGCCTTAGAGATTGTTTCCATCACAGCAGTGAAACCCCATGAAATGTCTTTGGGAGTTGGTGTGTTATCAATAACATATTTGACACCCCATGGCAAGGTCTTTAAGACCCGTCTTCTAAGGCCAACAGATAGAATCCACATTCGGGGCTTTTTATTGTGAGATGTTACACGAGTGTTTATTATACCACAGCGTTGTCCATATAGTTTTGATGTCTTAGGTGCCAGGACAGTGATTGGCCGCAAACTCCTTTTTTGGCGGGTGGCCAGGCACCAGAGCACCCGCTGACACGGCACCTCTGACTAATATGCGTTCATGAACTCTTCATCAGGGAAGATTCCAGAAGCTGGATGTTGTTGTTTTTTGCCAATGTATCCACCGCAGTCAGGAGGCAGTCTTGTTTTCCTCAGCTGGTGTAGCTGTGACCAGCAAGCGCTTGTGTTGGCTCGTTGCACATGGGGAGAAAGAAAGTATTATGAATGCTCTCAATTCAGAACGCAGCCTGCAATATCAAAGTCCCTTGAAGGCATGCTGTGCTTGGGTTGGTACCCGCAACCTTCCTGTTTTCATTGTCAGGACGCCTTGCGGCAGCCCTGTAGCGTTAACACGTTCACCAGTTGTAGATTAGGTCTAAGAAGGATCATGTGACCATAACTGTTTACAAAGTGTAAACAAGATTCTTCTGACGTGTCACGCCACCATAAACAAGCACCACACAGTCCATTCTTTTATGGCATATAAATACATTTGTTTTATATCCACGAAACAGTTGTGACCGTGGCTCAATAGACCTGAACATTATTGTTTCCATGTGTTAATATCCCCGCAATAATATCACCATACAAAGATATGGCCATATTTTTGCGGCGATATTAAGGCATGCAACCTGCAACCTGTGCATTATTTTTAAAGGAGCGGGGGACACCCCGGCAACCCCCGCTCCCAAAAAAACCCAAAATTACACCCCCCCATAAAATATTGCCTATGGCCGTTCCAGACGACCATACACACGGCGATATTTTTGGTGGGGATAATATGTAGTGATACCACATTATTGTGCCTCTGTTTATGAAGGCAACACTAATGTGTATATTTATGCTTGTGCATGCTGTGGGATCACGAGCATTATAGACTTGTCTCACCAACAGGTGGGAGCTATTCACTATGCTTGGACTCCGGTCCCTCAAGCACGTTCAACCAAAAGCATGCTAGGTCCATGATTATGGTGAAAGGCGCTATAACGCACGACAAAATCAATGAATACATGAATGCTGCTATTGTGCAAGTTAAGCCCCTCTTTCGCAGGGCAAGAGGATAGATGAGACGTCACACTCATGTAGTCATTGTCCCCAACAATGTTGCTATGCCGTGTGGAGTTTCGTAATGGTTTTAGCCCAATAGAAACGTGTATACAGAAAAATGTACTGTGTCCACCATCCTCACCTTCTGCACCAAACATGTCAGTAGATGGGAATTCATTTAAATTACTAGTGCCTGTGATCAAATGGAAATCCATAGTCCTGTGGGAATGGCTATAGAATGCAATGGCTAAATCCAGTTAGCCATCAGGGGCCAGATTGCAGCAACTGGAAATCCATAATCCAGTGTGAATGGCTTTAGAATGCAATGGCTAAATCCAGTTAGCCATCAGGGGCCAGATTGCAGGAACTGGAAATCTATAGTCCTGTGGGAATGGCTATAGAGTGCAATGGCTAAATCCAGTTAGCCATCAGGGGCCAGATTGCAGGAACTGGAAATCCATAGTCCTGTGGGAATGGCTATAGAATGCAATGGCTAAATCCAGTTAGCCATCAGGGGCCAGATTGCAGGAACTGGAAATCCATAGTCCTGTGGGAATGGCTATACAATGCAATGGCTAAATCCAGTTAGCTATCAGGGGCCAGATTGCAGGAACTGGTAATCCATAGTCCTGTGGGAATGGCTAAAGAATGCAATGGCTAAATCCAGTTAGCCATCAGGGGCCAGGTTGCAGGAACTGGAAATCCATAGTCCTGTGGGAATGGCTATAGGATGCATTGGCTAAATCCAGTTAGCCATCAGGGGCCAGGTTGCAGGAACTGGAAATCCATAGTCCTGTGGGAATGGCTAAAGAATGCAATGGCTAAATCCAGTTAGCCATCAGGGGCCAGGTTGCAGGAACTGGAAATCCATAGTCCTGTGGGAATGGCTATAGGATGCATTGGCTAAATCCAGTTAGCCATCAGGGGCCAGGTTGCAGGAACTGGAAATCCATAGTCCTGTGGGAATGGCTAAAGAATGCAATGGCTAAATCCAGTTAGCCATCAGGGGCCAGGTTGCAGGAACTGGAAATCCATAGTCCAGTGGGAATGGCTATGGAACCAATGGCTAATTCCAGTTTAGCCATCAGGGGCCAGATTGCAGGAACTGGAAATCCATAATCCAGTGTGAATGGCTTTAGAATTCAATGGCTGAATCCAGTTTAGCCATCAGGGGCCAGATTGCAGAAACTGGAAATCCATAATCCAGTTGGAATGGCTTTGGAATGCAATGGTTAAATGTAGGTCTTGTGCATTTTTGTTTCCAATGTCATTTATTGAACAGTTGCATGATATACTTTACTTTTCTCATTGCGATTATGCGAGTAATTGGGTCATGTCATTTAATGTTCCCATTGTGTTTCAGTGAGGAGATGGGTCAGGTGTTTTGTTGTTTCCAGTGTGGTTTATTGAGGAGTTAGATCACATTCTTGTTGTTTCCAGTGTGGTTTATTGAGGAGTTGGGTTAGGTGTTTTGTTGTTTCCAGTGTGGTTTATTGAGGAGTTGGATCATATTCTTTGTTGTTCCCAGTGTTTTTCTTTGAGGAGCTCTCTTATGTCCGCTGTTGTCCCCAATGGTTTTCTGTGAGGTTTTGGTTCATGTGCTTTATTGTTTGCAGTGTCTTTCTTTGAGGATTTGGGTCATCTATGTTATTGTTTCCAATGTGGTTTCTTGAGGGGTTGAACATATGGTTTAATGTTTCAAATGTGTTTAGGGGAGCAGCTGTATCACGCCCTCTATTGTGCTAAATGTTTTTGTTTTTTTTCCGCGAGGAACTGCTTCATATATTTCATTTTTTCGAATGTTTTTCCTGAGGCATTGGACCATAACCTTATTTTTTCCTCAGTTTGCTGCAGTGAGGAATCAGGTTGTGTGTTGTATGGGTTCCAATGCATCTCAATGATGAGGGAATCTTCTTCCTATTGTTCTCAAAGTGTTTTGATAATGATTTGGAGTATTTTCTTTTTTGATCACAATTTTTTACAGTGAAACTCCACACTGCTGCAGTGATTAGTTTCCTTAAATTGGTTGTTGTCCCGATTTGTTGAAGTGGAACGTTGCACGGATAGTGAGGGGTAAGATAATGTTCATCATTCTTTCCAAACATATTTTTGTGAGTAGGGTGGTTGTATCTTAGATAAGGAATTGGATATGGCTTAAAGGTATTTGAATCCTAAAATCATTTGAATGACGAGTTGGATAATTATCCTCAATGTGCAAATTAAATAGATCATCAATCTATTCAATATGTGTGCCCAAATGTGTTTTTCTTCAGGGTGATAGTAGGTTCCTTCAAACTTTACAAACTACATATCAGAGGCCCTTTTGGTCTCTTTTAACAATCTGTTGCAATTTAGATATCCATTTTCTGAAACATGATTATGTTAACTGATATGAAAGTCTCAAGTGATCATCTTTCTAGACCTTCAAGTGTCTTGAACTCAGTTTTTCAATTTATCTATCCCTGATTATTAGAATTAAATGCAACATCATTGTTATCCCTGACTCCCATGTGCTGATATTTGTCCTCTCTAAGATAAGGAGAGAGCGTCTTGAATTAGATGTGAGTCCCAGGCAAATATCCAAGACGATGTGCCTGTATTCGGAGGCAAAGAATGATGACATTCTTTACCATTGTCTGGAAGCATCTTTTACCAATATTGGCCCACTAATCACTTTTTGCAGACATCACTCTAGAAGCCTATTGAAAAGGCATTCCTCTATCAATGTATCTAGCTTCTCCATGTATCTTTCTGGGGCTTGTGTTTGAACACTGCATGCTTGCTGTCAGGTTACACCAGCCTGCAAGCTTTAAGATCCCTGTAGTCTATCCACTAATTGTCTCAGTAATACACATGCTGCTGGGTTGGAGAAGTATACGCATTTTTGAGTCACAGAAAATCGCACGCTGTAAGAGCAGATCAATCGGGGGAATAAGTAGGAGATCCGTTTTATTTGGGCACTGTTGGATCACATTGAAATGTTAAATGTTCTGTTCACTGTTTAGGTCCAAATAATCTTCATTTGTCCTTTTGGGGATCAAAGAAATGTTCACATTGTGAGGTTGAATGTATGTATGTGCTGACTGGTGCAGGTAATCTGTTCAAAGAAGTAATTCACTGATCGCCCTGCTATATACATTTTGGGGTCAAAATCTACTCACAGTTTGGTGACCTTATTCTTTGCACTGCTGTTTTAAAGACATGTCAACACTGTTTTATTCTGTAAATGGGTTTCCTTTGTGTCTCATTGTTTGTCCCCATATTTCTACACATATATATATCAGTATTTCTTTTGAATTAAATCCAAGGAACAATAACTGTATTCTGGGCTCTTGGTCTTCACAAAGTACATTTGTTTTTGATGATCTGACACTGAGATGTAGATGGCCTGAGTTTGTTGACATTTCTGCTAACATGTGCACCCCGGTCAGGTCTTTAGCCACATTTACCGGTGCTAAAACCAGTACGTTGTGGTTATTGTCAGTTCTCCTTGATGTTTCAAATTCTCTATTGACTTGGCCCTTCAATTTAATCTAAGTAATTTGTCAACTTTGCCAAACAACATTTTATTAGCTATCTTTTTTGAGATTTCATGTTTTGCAAATAATCAATGTTATTGGCTGTGTGAAATCATCAAATCAAGGTGAGTGTGAGTAGGGATTGGTGTTGCAGATGCCCTGTTTCATGTGAGGAGGGTCCATGTCACTTTGTATTTGTCATTGAATGTTCAGAGATTACATTTGGTTTTGTTCCTAAGATTTGCATACCACAGTAGTGACTCGCGTCAGTGAATTTCACATTGTGCAATCATCGGATAAAAGGGAAATTCAAATAGACAGCTCTTTGCAAATTGATTTAGATGCTGTGTTTTGCAAGACAAGATGTGTTTACGCTGGGAAAAGTGACAAAGACATATGAAGTCTTAATTATTTTTTTTTTTTGCTTCTTCCCAGGGTTCCACAAAATCTCCCCGGAGTGTGCAGTCACATCGCCGACCTTCCAGGTACGAGAAAAGGTTGCACGCTGTTCCTAGTGCCTTTTTCATGCCCAGAGGTCTTGGAGTCGCATTGGTGACAGGGATGCAAGCAGTGGTACCGGGCTTCTTTTGGAAATCTGTTGCCTCCTGAAATGTATATGATTGGGACAGGGCACGCCCTTACTAAAGGTTGCTGTGACAAGGATGGGGCATATAACATCAGTGTTACATATTGTGCTGACGTGGACAGGGCGTAACATCATATTTAAATAGTCTGATGAGATGAACGAGTTCCATAACAGCATCATCCCCATTGGAGATCACATGCAAGGGATGAGGCTGATCTGATGTGGGTGATAAAGTAGACCCTAGTCTGTTATAAAGGCACAGGGATCATTAATGCAGTGTAGTGTGGCATCCTTGTGGTTGCAGCATTGGGTCATTGACCTGAACATTGATGTGAAATGTCCTTTTTTTTCACATTGGTGTCTCCCTTAATGCATGTCATCTTGCTTACCATGCTGCATGCCATCTTCCACTTCTTGATAGTTATAATCAATGTAGAATCTGTATGTAAAAACCAAACAAAATCAAACAATATGTAGCATGTAGTGGGATGAGAACATTGTTTCATTGAAACAACAGTTGGAATGATTCTGCACCTGGTTTAGCTGGCCATATTGGTGTTAAATTAAAGTAATTCATTATGATATGTAATTGCTGCAGGTGCACCTATAAAAGGTGGTAAAATACCTTATGCCAGTATTTCGAAAAGAATTACAGGTTTGCAAATTGCATTGAAGCACAATTCATCCCGAAAGACTAACCATGTCACAGTGAAATAATGAGCCCAGCCAACACATGTATTAATACAAAGGTCTTTTCAAGGCATATATTGACATATTGTATAAGCTAAAGAGAATCAGTGGAATGCCACTCCTTTACAGCGGAATGAATTGGGTGTGAATGTTATCCCAATATTCACTTGAACTAAATCTCAGTACAATGTGATTACAATGCCAACTATCAATGGTTTTCTTTAGTCTATAAGGAAGTGGTCCCGGTGAAAGAATTTGAAATCAAGTTTTTATAGCGGAACAATATTAATTACTTGAACTAATTTGAATCTCCTTCATCAACCTCCAAGGTCTATCCATATATACAAACATTGATCATGACAGAGATTTTCCTCAGAAAGAAAAATCAAGTTGGTGTTTCAGTATAAAATAGAAATTCATCCTTTCTCAAGTGCATTAATCAGCCAAGACAATCAAGTAGAGTACAATGAATCAACTTTCTGTATGTTTTAAATCATTCATGAGACTCACATGATGTATATTTAAAAACAAAATCTAGCATATATCTTGGAAAAGACCCGTTGGGTCGAAACACGTGTTGGCAGGGCTAATTATTTCACTATTCCTGTTGCCTCCCCACCCCTGCAAATCACCCGAGTTCCCCCCGCCCCCACATACCTACTGTACTGGAGCCTTGCGCTTCGGTCCCTGAGCTCCTCTTGTCTGGGCACCATTGAAATAGAAAAGGGACTGTGACCCATTTCGGATGAGAGCGGCCATTTTGGATCATGTTTTCCATGGCTGCTGTCATCTGAAAGGCCCTTTTCCATTTCAATGGATTCAGACATTTTTGTAACTTTTTTTTCTCAAACGGGAGATGGGCTTGTAGTGAGCTAATCTACTGTCAGAAGTGTGCTGTAGCACCGTGAACCTTTTTTTGTGCTAGATGAAATTATAGTAATGATCTTAAACCAAATAATTGGACAGACCCAAAGAATATGGCAATGTACTACTTGATTATCAATTCCATAAAGCCGGGTAGCTGGCAGACATCAGACTGATACATG
This sequence comes from Ambystoma mexicanum, assembly GCF_040938575.1. NCBI lineage: Eukaryota > Metazoa > Chordata > Amphibia > Caudata > Ambystomatidae > Ambystoma > Ambystoma mexicanum. The sequence goes on along the minus strand of NC_090931.1, from coordinate 1,420,060,160 downwards.
CACTCTCACAAACTTGATTGCATGGACGTCTTATACCCCAATATGTCTCATCTATGGCGTCATTCTATGTGGCAAATAGAAAACATATCAGGGGATGGGATTAGTTAAGGGGAACATATCTACTTATAGAACATATAAGGATTAGTGCATCATTGGCTACCCCTTGTCTGTAGGGCACACCTTGAAATATCTCTAAATACGTATAGTACTGATTATAGTGGACATAACAACAGTGGAATGGTTTCTGCAACATTGTATGTTAGGCTGTCCCCCAACCCCACTGATCGGCTGGCATACTATCCCAACCTTGGTCTTTTGGCCCTGTTGCACCACGTAGGGGAAACAAAACCTAGATGTTTAAATCCCATCAGACTTCTCCCCATTTTCCCAATTAGTCCATCATCTCTCAACAGTAGACTATCAGCCAAAGTATTCCGTTTGTAGTTGACCTTGTGCCTGCTCACTGTCCTGGAACATTCAAGGGATTGTGAGCACACCACTATCTCAGATTAAGGCTCCAATGAATAGCCATTGTTATCGACTTCTAAGTCGCATTATAACCTTTCATTTACTGGTATTTGTTTAATTATGCAGGGTGTTGTTGCTCCTCTTGGCCTCTAGAGACTTGCTCACTCTCTCTCATATGAACTTTGTACACTTCTAATTTACCAACAGTTTGGCTCCCACATGTTTCCATCTTCTTCCATCTATGACGAATGTCCCACATTCAGAGCGTATCCATGTACTCCCTTTGTGCTATGTGCTTACCCTTTGAAAATAGCATTGTTATCTCGGGGCCCAACCTCGACCCATTGTCGGCTCTGCACACAATGCTGTTTTCCTGTGTATCCTGTTCCTACTGCCTGTCTCTCAGGAAGGATGGTTATGTGCAATGTGAGCCATCGTCCATTTTCCTAATGCGGCTGTCCTTCCTATGTCATGTATTCCTCTATAGCAAGCTTCTATATGTTTTCTTTCTACCGTGTGTTACTGCGTATTTACAGTTATTGGTCAGTAAGTTACTTCATCTTCTTTAGATACATGATTACTTTAACTTTAGGTACATTGATATATTGATTGATTGAAGCACGTATAAACACGCACACAATGAACCAAATCGAATCCTGGTGCAGATGGACTGTGTCATCAAATAGAATGTGAAGATCAATCACATGACAGTAGTAATACTGAGGTCACAACAAAAGAATACGTTATTTGAAAAGATGAGTTTTTCAGCCTGCTTGGAATGTTAAAAGAGAATCCATTTATCTTAGCTTCAAGGAAAGACGGTTCAACAATCGGGGACCAAAGACTGAGAATCAACAATCTGCCCTAGAAACACATTTTGTCCTGGGGATAATACGTACAGATTTATCTTCCGACCGTAGGGCCTGAGTGGGATGGTATAAATTCAACATATTCCTCACATAGCTTGGAGCCAGACCATGTTAGTCTTAGTGATTCAGTTACATTGTTACTTAGTATTCTCACATCGTTTCAGCAAAGGTTCATATATCTTCTTCTTGACCTCAATTTGTCTTCATTAGATTTCACTTTACGGTCCGTCCATAATATTCATTCATGCATTTTTCCATGCAACTCCTTCCACACTTTCAGTGTGAGGGTACATCCTGTACGGCTGTCCGAGTGCATAACGTCTCCCGACACTCGATGCAGTATAGGAACGACGCAGGGGTTCCCATCTATGGCTTTTCTCTGACTGTTCCAATATGAGGGCGGTGAGGGGGTGGGAACTGGCATGATAGTGCCTACCTGCTCCTCTAAAGATAAGGGGGAAAAAAAACTATCCTCACCCCGGTAAATCCTGGGGTGCAATAAGCTGTCACGCCACGGCTGAGGGGCAGACATGGACTTTAACAGGCCACATCCCGAGCTGAGGCCCTTGCTTCGCTCGGGCCTAACAAAGCTCGGGCTAGCAGGCCATTAACGTCCATGTCCACCCCCAGACAGGGCGTGAAGGCTATATTGGGATATGTAGTGCAATTGTCCTGTTTATATTGTGTTGTATTCATTGGTTGAAGTAGTCAACATACTGTGATATCACACAAACTCATTGTGGTATTATCATTTGACTGATAAATAATTTTCATAAATATTTCACTAACAACCTTGTGTTAGTGCAATTTTTTGAAAATCTCTTCCATCATCTGAAGAACATAATTTAGGCAATTTAATAAGATTAATTTTATAACAGTGATAACGCGCAGAAACATTCTTGCTGTCCTGTGTTGAACTCCAAGAAAGCACAAAATAAACAACCTACCATCATCTGTTCCTTATGAATTAAAATGTCACAGGAAGCTATGTTAGAAGAAAGGAATCTGCTCAGTGCTGGCTCAAGCAGCAGGCATTGTGACGTCACAACTTCACAATTCACAACCCGGCTATAACAAGTTATTACAGTTGGTTAGAAGGCCATTCTCTTATTTCAGGTGACTAATGATGACTTTGAAATGGATAGGGAAAGCTGACCGGGATTAAAGCATTCTTAATAAAGTCTTCATCAAGAGGGATGAGGCCCAAAGCATGGCGAGAGACATGGGAGTATCTAAGTAACAATACATGGAAGCCTGCAATAGCTGTATACAAGCCTGAGAACAATCTTCTTATGAGAGCCCAGTTGTGACATCACAACTTAATTGTAATAAGACAATTGCATCATAATTAGAGAGGCAGCAAGCAGAGAGAATATCGGCTGTCACTGCAGCTAAAGCCGTGAAAAGCTTTTCAAACTTCTTGCTCGAAGAGACGTTTTCTGTGACAGATTGCAGTCTATAATTGACAAGGACATTTTTAGGTTGGAATGTTTCATGTGTGCACCGCTGGAGTTGAGCTCATGTGAGAAATGATCTGCAAGTTATTGCATATTTTAAAGCACACAATGACAGTTTCTTTCAATATATTTCATTAAACCGTTTGAGCTATTTTGATGTTACTCATTTAGAGCTGCATGTTTGCTCTTTTAAATCGAAAAGCAGGAATGGGAGAAGTGCTGAAGTGATGAAGGGAAAAGAGTGAGGGACAATGACAAACTACAGGAACTCAGAACAGTAAGCAATATCACACATTAGAGTAACATGTGCATCAGCATCCCTACAAATAAACCTGTTGCCGCCACTTCTACTCCCTAAAAACAGACAAATCCCCCACCTAAACAGAAAAGAAATCTACAGAAACAAGCTAAGAAAGGACATGCAAGATCCTTCCATCTGCTCAGGATTCTGCAACCTTTGCCTCTCCAGATGTTTTCGACTACTACTCCTATGATCCATTGCCATTGACTATGCTGGCTAGGTATAATTGGAGTTGTAGTCCAAACATCTGGAGAACCAAAGGCTGCAGAAACCTACACCAAACTGATTCATAGTTATTTTTCAATAGGTGGCACCAGCAGAGGTGTTCCACAGGAAGTAGTTCTTCTACTATCATTGCTGCCTGATCTGAAAATAACCTTTGAGATAAAAATGCATATTTTAATGTGCATGAATTGCTAAATGCAAAGAAGTATGGATTACAAAAAGAAATCTATTTTAAAGTTAACGTATATTTTACTCACCCCCCCAAAGAAATATGCTAATGGCAATTAGAGTTACATTTGTATTCTATAAACATGTTATATGGAGCCCTACTCCTCAGTGCCATAGGTCTGAACAGTGAGATGCACACATAAGCCAACCAAAAAGAGAAGATGGTGCACATCAGCAAGAGATTAAATCCCACATTCAACGTTTTCTTCCCTTATTCTGCACCCTCTGATTGCAATATTCAGTGCACATGGAGGTGCCAGACTGGTAACGCTTGTGTCCTAATGGCCTATTCCATACTGTGTCCACACAAGGCTGGGATAAATCAGTAAATTGGCTCATGTCTGCGATCACAAAGCCCCACAATTCATGCATGCAGTGACTCCAGTGGTCCCCATTGTGCATTCACACACACACTCAGCGGTGATCGTCTCCCCCTTCTCATCCTTTCCTCTTTTCTCTCCTGATGAGGTCGCTAGACAAGTCCGATCTATGAAAGCCTTGTCAAAGCAGGTTCATCACTGTTCCTCTAAAACCATCAAGGACCACATTGACTCCCTCGCTCTGGCCTTTGCCGATTTCTGCAACCACTCCTTTGCCTCAGGATCCTTCCACTCCCCTCTGAAGCACTCCCTTGTGCATACTCTTCTCAAGAAACCCACAACTGATCCTTCCTGACCAGCCAACTATCGCCCAATCTCCATTACTCCCTTTCTGGGCAAACCCCTGGAAAAGGTGGCCATCTCCCAGCTTAACCTGCATTGTGACTCTGTTGGCTGTCTCCATGACCACCAGTTTGGCTTCAGAGCTTCCAGAAGCACGGAAACTGCTCTCCTGAACATCCGTGAAGACCTGCTCTCTAACCTTGATTCTAACATTCCCTCTGTATTCATTCTATTCGACCTCTCTTCTGCCTTTGACACGGTCAACCATATCTTTCTGCTCAACCGTCTCCGTGATAACCTGGGTATCACCGATCAGGCTCTGGCCTGGCTGACCTCTTTCCTCTCTGATTGACCCTCCCAGGTCATATTGGGGTCCTTCCTATCGTTTCACTCCCTCTCTACATGTGGGGCTCCTCGGGGGTCTAACCTCTCGCCCTGGCTTTTCAACCAATACCTGGCAGCTCTTGCCCACCGCATTGCCATTTTTTGCTCAAATTTCCAGTGCTACGCTGATGACACTCAACTCATCTGCAGGCTGCCCTCGGCCACCTCCTCTCCCTCTCTCATCTCGATTGCCTTACTGCCATTCAGGATTGGTGTTCCACCAATGATCTTTGTCTGAATGCCAGCAAGATTGAGATCCTCCTCATCGGCACACCTTCTCCATCCTTTCCCCTCACTCTCTGGCCGGCCTCCCTTGGCCCTCCTCCTACCCCCACCAGCAAAACTAAGAACCTCGGGGTCATCCTTGATTCTACACTCTCCTTCTCCGCCCACATCTCTGATGTCTCTAAAAAGTCAAACTTTCTATTGCACCTCCTCAGAGGTACTCTGCCCTTCCTCTCCTTCCTCCAGAAGCTCACTGTCTCCCAAGCTCTAGTTCTCTCTAGGTTGGACTATTGTAACAGCCTCTTTATAAATCTACCTGCCTCTACTCTCCACCCTCTGCAACTAATCCAGAACAGGACTGCAAGACTTTTCCTTGGCCTCAAGTCCTGGGATCGTATCTCTCGAGCTCTGAAATCTCTCCATTGGCTCCCAGTGGATGCAAGGATTAAATTCAAAACCCTCTGCATTATCCACAAGGCTTTCTGGGGCCTGGGTCCAAAATATCTTCAGCTAACCCTCCGCAAATGCCTCCCCTCTCGAGCTCTTCGCTCATCTACATCGAACTCCCTCAGGGTCAGTCGTTTTTCAAAGAAACAGGCTGGGGTAGATCTCTGTCTTCGGCTGGGGCCTCCCTCTGGAACAGCCTCCCTGCCACCCTAAAAGTTGAGGTGAACCATCTGCGGTGCCGGAAGCAGCTGAAGACCTTCCTCTTTGCCTCTGCCTTCGTCCCCCCTCTCCCCTGCTGATCTGTTCTCACTTGGTACAGTGCACCTGGCCACCCTCTGTCCTCCAGGCCTAGGTTCCTGCTCACCCTGATACCCCTCCCCCCCTGCACTGCCTCCGGGCCACCCCTTTCACTGGGGTCTGTAGCTGTACCCCTACAGCCCCCCCCCCCTTATTTTTCTTCCTGCACTTATTTGACCTACCCTGTCTGCTGCCTTAAACTCAGCAGTTGCTGGCTGCACTACCATTTTTGTTGCTTTTATTATTTATTATTATTTATTATGTTCTCCTTTTGCTCTGCACTTTCCATTTCTCCCCATTCCTCTCACTTTCTTCCCTCCCCCCTCCCCCATGCACTTGCACGTTCTGAATGTCACTTGGCCTAGTAAGATCATTGTTTTGTTCTCCCCTTTTCCCCTTCCTTACCTTGTCGCGCTCTGAAACACCTGTGTTTGAGCGCAATACAAATAAAATATCAATATCAATATCCATGGCAGTGGCTGTTGCATGTTCATGGGTTCCTCCGTGACCACTGTGAGCCCCCCACTTCACAGAGCACACACGAGAAGCGTGTTCTTGATCCGGGCTCCAGGGTCGCTCTGCAGCGGCCGTGGAACGTCCTCTTTATTTAAAACACGCGCGGCGCAGTTGTGTCACTCCGCTGCGTGTGTATGCCCTTAAAGGGGCAACCACCACAGAGGCCATTATTGCCCAATTTATTTTCATGGATTTTGCAGGTGCAAGATAAAAAAGTAATTCTGCTTTGGTAACGCTGTATGTGGGTGCTGGGCATAGGTGTGTCCATGGTGTGGCCCTGGAATCTGATTGGCCACTCCAGGTGCCACCCCAATATCCTAAACTATGATCCTTATATGCATGTGTGCTCGTACGTCATGCCAACCCTACATAAGCCAGTGCCCCACTTGGGCAACCCCAGTCTAAAGAGTCTGACATGACACTGGTGCTGGGGTCCCGCTCCCAGGGAGAAACGTGACATGCATCATGGCGTATGAATGTGGACATTTTCCAGAGAAGCAGCTAACCCCGAAAGGGATCCAAAGTGGCCCGCTGAGGATGGAGTTTCATGAGAACTGATAAACCGCAGTCCCAGGGGGCAGGCCAGCACGGGGACAGTGGGGCTTGCAATGGGCATTTAATGGCATTGCCAGATAATCGGGTTACGATATGATGATTGCAATTGATATAATGGGCAATTATGTTCAATCTACACTTAAAATGTCATTGAGAATGCAGAATTTTTATGAATCCCAAAATATTTACTGCAAAAACAAATAGAGATATAATTGTTGTCCCGGAAATGCTTGCCAGTAATGTAATCTAGATGCCTCTGCTGGTCCTTTAAAGGCAGTTTACAAATCCGTCATACTTAGAGAGAGAGAAGGAGGGAAGGGAGAGATACACAGAGAGGCCAGAGAGAGTAAAACAGAGATCCAGAAACTGACAGAGAGAGGTAAACGAGAAAGAGAGAGAGAAACCGACAGATATGAGCGAGAAATGGGGAGGGATCAAAGAGAGAGAGAGAAACAGACAGAGAGATACAGCGCGAGAGGCGAGGGAGAGACAACAGAGAGGAAAGAAACAGAGTGATCAGAGAGCTTAAACACAGAGAGAAACAGACAGATGGAGGGAACCTGAGAGAGAGGGGAGATAAAAAGCAGAGCGATTGAGGGAGAGAGACAGAGAGAGAGCGAGAAAGAGAAACAGACAGACACAACAGAGGGAAGGAGAGAGAAACAGAGTGATCAGAGAGAATAAACCGAGAGAGAGAAACAGGCAGAGGGAGGGAACCTGAGAGAGAGGAGCGCTAGAAAGCAGAGAGATAGAGAAAGAGAAACAGACAGAGATGAAAGAGAAATGGAGAGCAATGAAAATGAGACGGAGAGAAACAGACAGAGAGCGACACCGAGAGAGGAGAGGGAGAGACAGCAGTGAGAAAAAGATATATAGAGAAACAGAGAGAGACAATAATGGGGAACAAAAGAGAGAGCGAGAGGGAGTACAAGGAAGCAGAGAGTGACCCGAGAGAAACACAGGAAGGAGAGAGTGCAGAGTGCGAAATAGAGATAGCAATGCAGTAAACTAAATGATAGTACTTTTGAATAGAAGCGATGGGGAAGAGTGAGGTGAAACTGTAATGCGTTTTCGAATGGAAATATCCCATTCAGAAGCCCTGTGTAAATCAGAGCCAGAGAGTGCAGAGATGAGAAAAACATAGCCATGGAAGCAGAAGCAGAGAGACAGAGCGAGCAGGAGAGAGGGTCTGCCTACGAAATAGAGTGTGACACTGAAAGGAGTGAGCGAAAGTGAGACAGGTGGCAAAGAGAACGGTCCACAGACGGAAGCTGAGAGTGTGAGAACGTGTTTGGGCGCGACTGATGAAGAGGAGGAAAGAGAAAGTGCGGGAAAGAGTACACTAAATAACAAGATGGGGGGTGCAACAATAAGGGCGGGGGTGGGGAGAGTGAAACATGAGGGCTTGTTGAGGACAGAAAAAATGCCTTCGCTATTTTGAAGAGTCTGGTGGATTCCAGATTCCCTGTCTATACTTAATTAAAAACATCCACTGCTGTGTTACATTGTCAATGAAACACCTGCTTAACACTCTTAAGCATGACATTTGACCTATTGTGCTTTCATGCTTTTATGTGCCATCATTATTCTCATTATTCCACTGTCATATAGTTTCATTATTAATTGACTGCAAGCCCCACCCTGGATGTTTCAGGCTAATGGCCAGCCTCTCGGCACTATCATGGCCATTAATGGGGATGGTGACTTAAGCTACTAATCGAATGATGTGTTTTTGGCTGGCCATCAGGTTCCATCATGAAAATACATGGATGTTTCTCCGTTCTTGTGCAGTAAGATATGACCAGGAAAACCATTCTGTTCTGAGCACATGAATGTTTTCTATATGCTACAACAATTGTCAGGAATGTTCGAGCCAAGTGGATATGTCTTGGCGTAGCAGCACCCGCACCATAGTTCTCAATCCAATAGTCTTTAATGGAAGTCAATACCCAACTCTGTAGATGCCAACGAGCCGCCATTTTTCCTTGGCTGTCTCATAGCCAGTGTGGGACGGAGCCGATTGATTGGAAAAAGGGTGTGATAGCCATGTTGAATGATAAGCGTTCTTTCTTTTCCTGGCCAGGGCCGTGAGCCTCGTCCATTCCATCATGGAGGACAACTGCGAGCTAGACCTGATCTACGTCACCGAGCGCATCATCTCGGTCATGTTCTGTAGCGGGACGGACGAAGAAGCCTTCAGCAGTAACCTGAAGGAGGTGGCTCAGATGCTGAACTCCAAGCATGGAGACAACTACCTGGTAAGGAGGATTCTCGGGATTCTGGTCCAGTCTAAAGAATCTATGCCCCATGTTAAGTCTTGCACAGGAGTGAGCGACTGCTTGCAACTCTTGATTCAAGACTCCATGCCCCTCCAACCAGGACCATGACATGATGGTCAGTTCTGGTTACCCCAAATTATTTTGGTTAAGATATCATAGGTGCTGTTTCTTTGTTTGCGTAAAACGACTTTCTTTCCACGGACAAGAGTTGCAAGCACAGCTCTTAGATGCATATATGTCCTAAACGAGGTCTGTATGTTTTCGCTGATTTGAGACGTATAGGACTATTCTATGCACAACTCCTAAGCCCTGGGCAGCTCAGATTCTTTTATTTTGACATCTGCATTGGCAGCTGCCAGAGGTGGGACATTCAAAGGGTTAAAAACATGTTGGTTTAGCTATTACATCTGAATCAAACTTATACTTCAGGAAGTGAAACTCTTATTTTTTAGCGGTGGCTGTAGGTGCTTCTGTAGTCGTGGCCTACAATTATTTGTTTGTTTTTTGCATTTATTTGCAGTGCACATAACCCGTAGGTATCTAGGCGCTAGTTTCATTGTGGAAGGGCAGGTTATTTACAACGCGCTAGGTATTTTTTTTTTTTCAAGCGTGGATCCAAGATTCGAACCTGTGTTTGCTCAGCATGGTCTTGCTTCCAAGACCCGCGCGTTGCCACAAGGCTATCCTCCCGTCACGGAGGATTGCTCTGCCATACTGGAGAGTGATGGCATGCGAGGAGGGAGACACCGTATGTGGGTGGTGTTTGTCTATTTACCCTCTGATAGACCACCCATGGCCATGCTATTCCCTAGGGCCATTCGGACAACGACCTGCCCCTTTCCGCCTAAAGCACACCCCGCTGGTGTATTCAAACAAGATGTTAATCAGGTGTGCCTTCAGCCACTTGGTTTAGAACTAGTGTCATTATCACAGCATCTCTGCTCCTTGCACTGATTTCTAATATGTGGCTACCAGTTTTGAATCGTCTATAGGTGTTGGATAGGCATATGCCAGGCACTGCCATCGTATACCCAGGCAGCACCATTATGTTAGCGACCACGGTGTGCGAAGGGGTCTTCTTTCCTCTTTCCCCATAGTGTGTGCATAAAGGCTGTTTCTCTTCCCTGCCTCTCTTCTTAAAGATGCATGCACCTGCGGAGTCTGTACGCGAGTGGGCTAGACACAAGCAGAGCGTGGGGCGCTGACGGTCGAATACCCCGTAATCGACTGTCCCTCAGTATACAAGCTTATGGGCGACAATTAAATCTGTCACCATCCGTGCATGCAAACCAACAACCATTGACACTCTTATTGCAGGGGGTAGTCAGGCCTGGACTCCACATCTCAAGGCTTGACCCTTGGCTGTTCAGGTGATTACACCATAGAGGCTTCATTGGGCAAGACCTGTGCCCACTGAGGCTTTTGGCCACCTTGGATAGCACCAGGAATTCATGTTTCCCCTGAGCTTTCGCCACACGGCTATACTGGCTTGACCAATGAGTGGGTTCTATGTTGTTCCATCCCCGAAATAACCTTGTGTTAGTTTACTTTGCTGAAATAACCACATGGCTTTTTTGAATGAGGGTTCCCCCCCATAAAACTCTACCCATCCACACCACTACCCTTTCTAAAGCCCACACACCCCTAACTGTAAACGTATACTCTTTTTTACTTTAGCACCATAAGGTAATTTTGGAGATGTTAGTTACCACAATGTGATTTACTTTGACAAACAACAGTATACATATAAGTGGCGTGCTCATGCCACAAAATGTGGTTAACTTATAATAACATACATAATGCAAACATGAGGGCCATGCTCCTCCTATCAGAAGTGTCATCCCGGCCATGAGTCCCTGTCACTCAGGCTCGGACTGGCCTATAGGGCATCAGGCCCATGGCCGAACCAAAAACACGAAATGCTTGTGTGGGCCAGTTTTGTTGGTCAAAGCGGGCCACTTTTCTGGCCAATTTGGGCCAGTTTGATGAGTAACTTCACTCTGCGGCTAGTTGTTTTGACCAGTGTTGCTGAATAAATAGTGTTTAAAATGCACAATTTGCATCACACTTGATAAAAAAAAATTCCCCCTTGGTCACTATTAAAACAATGTCACAAAAGGAATGAATTGCCATTTGCAACTGTGGGCCACTTTTCCATTGGTGCCCGAGACAATTGTATGTCCCAGTCCGACCCTGCTGCCCCTGTACAAGCAATTCAGGTTCTCATGGATTTCTGTTTGTTTTCCAGCTGTTCAACCTCTCTGAACGAAGACATGACATCAGCAAACTCCACTCCAAGGTAAGGAGCCCTGCTTGTCAAATTTAAAATCATGGGTAGACAACTTGACATATTCATTTCCCAAGCTTTGTAAAAGCTCCCCACTTGCACATCACATGTCCGTTCACTTTCCCATCCTGTCACTTACAAGTAAGGCCACGTGAACCCCTTAAAAAGTACCTTGCACATTTCTGTTGCCCACTGATTCAAAAGAGGTGTGAGCCGTGAATGTGTGGGTCATTGTTGAGGGGATGAATAAGCCCCCCGCCCCCATCCACCTCCAAAGCACTGCTGTGCCCCTGCTCCCAATGGCAACGACACAACAGAACACTAAGAAAATATCTATTTCAGGCGCAGAAGTGCTGGAAATAAAACATAAATGTGCCTTGGCAAATGGAGGGCGTTATTGACCTCCTCTCAGCCAATCAGAATGTTTAGAGTGCAGTCAAAAACATATGGTAATGACTGCGTTCTGAACATTCTGTCTTCGAAAGGAGATAGGGAAAAGAATAATGTTCCCAGGCATGGTTTATTTTTGGAAGACACTTCCTCTCTCAGAGAATGTAATTCTTGTGTCTGCAACACCCTATTTAACGGCATTAGCATAATTGCCCTAAAACCCAAAACACATTTGACCTAAAACATTTGATCGAATTTTGTTGACCTTTTATTCGGTCAAATGTAATTAAATATATATATATATATATATATGCGGGTGGGTAAGGGTATAGATTAGGTTGAGGGGAAGTGAGGGGGAGCTGCGGGGGGACTCCCCCGGCATTTTAGAGCAAAAATAAAAATCAAATAAATTCCACCAAATGTGATTAGGTCAAATGTTTTAGGTCAAATAGACTCAAACCTATTTAACACATGCAAGATAAAGCTATAATATGGGAAAATATTGATTTCTTGTAGAAAAACGGTTTACTTTTACATGACACCAAATACATGTGCATGTTACATCATGTTCAACCAATTTTGCAATTAATATCTTCAATTTATGAGGACTACCATTTTGTTTCACTACTACAACATAAGACTGCATTTAAATTAATTACTAACTCAGTTGCCTGCTTACTCTACCCAGTGTTAAAGTAACATTTTGATCTCATCACCAACACTCCAAAACAAGTATTAGTTCTACCACTAAGTGCTATTAGCCGTATAGACCCCCGCAGGGTTCATTATCATTTGTGACCGTTTCCCAACTTGTGTCCCTCAGCTTTGTCTTGGGCCATAACTTGGTGGTGCACCGTTATCCTATGATAATGACCCCTCTCTCGACATATAAGGCAGTATGTTGTCCCTTGCACTGTGGGGCCTTACCAGCTCCGATTAGGGTAAGAGGTATGTTGTAGGGCCCTGTGAGTATGTCCACAGCCTGCTCTCTCTCACAAGGGCCTAATTGTTCATCCCTGGGCGGGCATCAAACTTGTGTAACTGTCTGAAACTTTTCTTGGAATGGAACAAAAAGAAATGTGGATACTTTGAGATATTCCTGAACTGGTTTGCCAAGACCTACTTTCAAGAACACTCTCAGACATGTTATGATCGAGAAAGCCATTGGAGGAGGTAGTATGGTAGCGTTAAAAATATATATTTAGAACGTTACCTGTACTATAGGTCTTAGACTGCAGTGATATGTACCTGGGGAGAGTCCTAGACAGCAGAGCCATTGCCCAAGTAGGAATGTACAGGTTCCACAGCAGGCATATACGCCTTAGGTAACATCTATTGATAATCATGTCATGCGAGGTTATCAATGCAGATGATGAAATGCTTCCATGTGCAAATAGGGCCAGAGCATCACGAAATAACCCACTGCACCATACAAGGTCGATATAACATTAACGAATGCCCCCAGAACTGCACGAATTGCCAATAACATGTCAACTTGCATTCTTTTTCTTGTTACCCCAAATACTTGCTTTTCAGTTTTTGCCCCAAAACATAAACCTGCCTTTTATTGAAAATGCACTAATGTTGCCCTGTTGACACAATTTCATTTCGAATGAAAACGTTTCCCCCAAATTATAAACCAGCCATTCTTTGTAGATGAATTACATGTATCCTCAGGGGTGGACTGGCCTATAGGGAACTGGACATTTCCCAGTAGGCCTGTGCACCCTGGGCTTATTTTCTTTGGTAACCTATTTTATTTTCAAATGTTCCCATAGGAAAAGGGTTGGTCTTGCTGGAACTGTGTAATATGGGGCCACTTTGACAATTATGTCCAGGGCCTCGTTCCCAGTCCACACCTGGTTATCCTTAAATATCATCTTGCCCTTTTCATTCTTTCCTAAACATTAATTTTTCAGCTCAAAAACAGGGGTTTATGTTCAGTAAATAAACTGATTTTTTCTGCAAACTTCTTGTAAAATGTACCGAAAAGTACAGACTCAGGAAACATGCCAAGACTCTTAAGTTTATGGAGATTTGCGCTCTCTCTGAATTTGTGTTGCTCACAGCCTCAGGTTGTCTTCTCTAGAGGCATGTAGTCGCACCTCACTGTCACTAACCGTTCTGCTGATGATCCAGGTCCTGGATTTCGGATGGCCCGACTTCCACGCTCCGGCCCTGGAGAAGGTCTGCAGCATATGCAAAGCTATGGACACCTGGCTCAACGCCGACCCACACAACGTGGTTGTCCTCCACAATAAGGTATGTTATGTGCCTTAAGGCGGCATGGGTAATCACACCGCTTCACAGTCACAAGACCCTTCTCCCACAGACAGATTTATGTCAATGCTGAGTTGGCAAACAGTGGTCCATAGTCCCACTCTTTGTACAATTTCAACTACATCCATAGAGTTATATGTTATGTACCCTATGTTATGGATTTTTGCAACATAACAGCATACTTTTGTTTGATTTGTCTACATTTTTGTATAGTAAAAATGATGTTTGTGTTCTGTTCTTAGCACCACAACAGTTTGTATGTATTGATATATGTATTACGTTTGATGTTGCACACTTGCTTGATGTGAAAAGATGTCTTGGTTAAGTATGAACATCAAACTTTGATAGAAAAAACTGCAATAGCGTAGACTGTTTTTTATTTCAGCTACTTCACCCTATGAAAATGTGCATATCTGTAGAAGTGTCCTCAAAGATTTAACTAGAATACAGGTTTTTCTTGTCTTTCACACATAGGTTTAGGATGTTGTATTTTTACATCTTAGCCTTAGTAGTTGCTTTGTTTCGTAGCATTTTCTCTTGTTAGGAATTTGAATATACCTGTTGGGAACCCACCCCTGGTTTACAAGACCCTTCTCCGACAGAGGTTGACTTCTAAAGTAGGCATTTCTTTTCTGATGGCCACGGCTCTAGACCGGATGGTAGTGGTAAGAATTCCACACTCTTTCTCCTCCCTTGCAAGGTGCCTCATCGCTCAGCCAAAAATGGTTTTCGGCAACAAGGTAGCTCCCCACTCTCACAGAGGCATTGTTCTCCAAGCAAAACAGGAAACGACACAATGCCTTCTTGGAATCAAGAACTCCACAGCATGTTACAAGAGCCTGCTTAGCCTCTTTAGATAATCATGGTCCTCCATAGCACAGTATGTGTCCATTCTCTGACGTGTAATGTCCGCAGAAATAGGGGTTGTCTACGTTTACGAGGAAGCTGCCCTTTCCCATACCACCTCTGGCTTTCACAACCAGGTTCATGTCCTTCTAAACAAAGCATGTGTCTCTTCTCCAGCAAAGTATGCCCTTCCTTGTAAGTTAGAGATTGGCGTCCACATCAAGTTACGGGCATGTTTCCATTCATACATTGTCCTCTAGAACTAGGCAGGCAACCCTTCTCCAGAAGGCGCTGGCATACAGAGCAAGGCAGGCAACCCTTCTTTCTCCTGGCATCCCTAGGAAGGCAGGGTGCTCTCCTCTAGCAAGCACTTCAGAACAAAGTAGGGTACTCTTCCCCAGCAATCACTGGCATCCCGGGCAAATCAGGCTACACTTCTTCGGCAGACAATGGATCCCAAGCAAGGCAGGCTACACCTCTACAGCAGGCAATGTATCCCTAGCAAGGCAGGCTACATTTTCCCAGCAGACAATGTATCCTGAGCAAGGCAGGCTTCACTTTTCCAGCCGACACAGTATCCTGAGCAAGTCAGGCTACACTTCTCCAGCAGACACTGTATCCTGAGCAAGGCAGGCTTCACTTTTCCAGCCGACACAGTATCCTGAGCAAGACAGGCTACACTTCTCCAGCAGGCACTGTCATCCAGAGCAAGCCAAGCCTCTTTTCTCCAGAAGAAACCATATCCGGAGCAAGGCAGGCTTCACTTTTCCAGAAGATACTGTATCCTGAGCAGGTCAGGCACACTTCTTCTGCAGTAACAGTATCCTGAACAAGGCAGGGTAAACATCTTCAGCAGATACTGTACGCTAAGCAAGGCAGACTACCATTGTCCTACAGACACAGTATCCTGACAAGGCACGCTACACTTCTCCATCAGACACTGTATCCTGAGCAAGGCAGGCTACTCTTCCTCTGTAGACACAGTATCCTGAGCAAGGCAGGCTACACTTCCTCTGTAGACACAGTATCCTGAGCAAGGCAGGCTACTCTTCCTCTGTAGACACAGTATCCTGAGCAAGGCAGGCTACACTTCCTCTGTAGACACTGTATCCTGAGCAAGGCAGGCTACTCTTCCTCTGTAGACACAGTATCCTGAGCAAGGCAGGCTACACTTCTCCAGCAGACACTGTATGCCGTGCAAGACAGGCAGCACTTCTCCAGCAGACACAGTATCCTGAGCAAGGCAGGAGACGCTTCTAAAGCAGGCAATGTATCTGGAGAAAGGAAGGCTACGCTTTTCCAGAATGCACTGTCATCCAGAGCAAGGCAGGCAATTCTTCTCGGGCAGACAATGTATCCTTAGCAAGTCAGGCGACACTTCTCCAGAAGGAACGGTCATCAAGAGCAAGCCAGGCGCCTCTGCACCAAAAGACACTGTATTCTGAGCAAGACAGGCTACACTTCTCCAGCAGACACTGTCATCCTGGGCAAGGCAGGCTACACTTCTCCAGCAGACACTGTCATCCTGGGCAAGGCAGGCTGCACTTCTCCAGCAGACACAGTATCCTGAGCAAGGCAGGAGACGCTTCTAAAGCAGGCAATGTATCTGGAGAAAGGAAGGCTACGCTTCTCCAGAATGCACTGTCATCCAGAGCAAGGCAGGCAATTCTTCTCGGGCAGACAATGTATCCTTAGCAAGTCAGGCGACACTTCTCCAGAAGGAACGGTCATCAAGAGCAAGGCAGGCACCTCTGCACCAAAAGACACTGTATTCTGAGCAAGACAGGCTACACTTCTCCAGCAGACACTGTCATCCTGGGCAAGGCAGGCTACACTTCTCCAGCAGACACTGTCATCCTGGGCAAGGCAGGCTGCACTTCTCCAGCAGACACAGTATCCTGAGCAAGGCAGGAGACGCTTCTAAAGCAGGCAATGTATCTGGAGAAAGGAAGGCTACGCTTCTCCAGAATGCACTGTCATCCAGAGCAAGGCAGGCAATTCTTCTCGGGCAGACAATGTATCCTTAGCAAGTCAGGCGACACTTCTCCAGAAGGAACGGTCATCAAGAGCAAGGCAGGCGCCTCTGCACCAAAAGACACTGTATTCTGAGCAAGACAGGCTACACTTCTCCAGCAGACACTGTCATCCTGGGCAAGGCAGGCTACACTTCTCCAGCAGACACTGTTATCCTGGGCAAGGCAGGCTGCACTTCTCCAGCAGACACAGTATCCTGAGCAAGGCAGGAGACGCTTCTAAAGCAGGCAATGTATCTGGAGAAAGGAAGGCTACGCTTCTCCAGAATGCACTGTCATCCAGAGCAAGGCAGGCGAATCTTCTCGGGCAGACAATGTATCCTTAGCAAGTCAGGCGACACTTCTCCAGAAGGAACGGTCATCAAGAGCAAGGCAGGCAGCTCTGCACCAAAAGACACTGTCATCTTGGGCAAGGCAGGCAGCTCTATTCCCCACAAATATGGATCTGTAATATTACTAAGTGACTAAGCTTCCTGAATACGATAAATATGTTGTATGTGACCTATTTCAGTATATTTTGTTGCTCTGAAATTTTATTTTGTCCTTTTATTTCGGTATAATCCTGTGTATAGTACTAGTTTTTGTTTTTGTTTCTTGACTGAACAACTCTTTTTGGAATTTGTATAAGTGTGCTGTTTAGTTAAAACATCTACAGGTGTGGGTTTTGGTTGGCCCTAAAAGTTATCATAGCAAGAGAAAAACGGGTGTCCTGGAATTATATGTCTGTGCATGTTCTAAAGTTGTGTAAATTGGTATAGTCCACCAATGTCAATATCCATGCATGACCAAAGGCCCAGTTTTGTAAATATTCCTTAATGCTGACATTCAGACTGCTCTATGCCCTTCTTAAATTGTCATATAAGGCCGCGGATGCGGTGCGACACAGGGTTCTGTGATCGATCACATAAGTTGATAAACGGGGGAGACTGGATGAAGACTCGTCTCTAGGGCGCTACAGTCCAGAACTTAGCCCTTCTCATGGGTCTACCCACCACTAGTGCAGCACCTATAGGAAGCTTCCTCCTTGCTGCTGCTGCCTGCCTCACCAAAGGTCTATGCAAATCTGACTGCATGGCACGTATGCTCATTAGACGTCAGTGGCTACCTCTGCAAGCACGCATCCGTGTTATATCCAACCTGCCACCACGCATCCCTTCTCCTACCTGGCAGTGCAAACATCTCTGGTGGTCAGAACTTCTCCAGAGGTCATGAAGTGACCAGACCTGAGCATCAGCAAAAAAAGGCACACAAGAAAGAACCAAGAAACAAGCATTCTCGGTACACACCGCCAGACTGTGGAACCTCATACCTGTCAGCACCACACTTGCCCCATCCTCATGCACTTCATCAAAGAAATCAAGACTCTCCTTTTCAGGGAGAACCTTCTTCACACCCTATAGGATACACCCCCAAAACCGACCATGCTATGTTCCTCAAGAACACCCTTTGCAACACATCCCTTCACCACTCCCACAATGTCTTGCAGCAGCACTGTCACATGTGCCCAACTAACTGTAAATGTTAACTCTTCCCTGCAACCCTTAAGGTTGTGGCGTTGGTGAA
This sequence comes from Ambystoma mexicanum, assembly GCF_040938575.1. Lineage (NCBI taxonomy): Eukaryota > Metazoa > Chordata > Amphibia > Caudata > Ambystomatidae > Ambystoma > Ambystoma mexicanum. Next base: position 1,420,041,848 of record NC_090931.1, on the reverse strand, counting down.
TGTTATGTTAGGAAGAATGTTCCGACCTCTACTGTAAGGATCTGGGTTGTCTGACCGCGAACGGATTGTTCGCGGGTGTACTGCCCGCTGTGTCACTGCTCAGGCCCCCGTTTTGACCGTTCTTTAAAAATGGTGGCTCGAGCAATTTTTGTCCTCCACCACCAATGTTAAGTCTGTAGGGGACACCCCCGCACCCCCCGAGGCCGAAGATACCAAACATGGGGAGCAGGCGACACTCATGCAACCCCCACTATTCATGTTCGGTATTTTTCCAGCTTCAGATTGATCGTAAAAAAATGTAACTAATGGTAGTGACCGAATTTGTTCAAATCTACCATTTGTTCAAATGTTTTCGATCAATTTGGGTAATACCTACTGTAATCTCTATAGGTATGCAGAATCCAATTGCTTACTGAAGCTCGGTTTCTGCTCTTATACACTCGCCCCATCACGCCGTCCTCCCCCCCTCCGAAGAAAAAGTTAAAAAAATAATAACATTATGCATATTCATCCTCCCACCGTCTGGGAGTTCAGAAGAGCCCTGCCTTCTGGGACATTTGTTTTGCTGAGGAAGCGTTCTCTGTGCTGATATATTCACTGCCTAGCAGTGCCCTGAGACTCTGAAAAGCACACGATGTCTGACTGGCTTTCCGGAGCAGTAGCTTTGCCCGGGGAGGGGCATTTCCTTGTGTGCGTCCAGTGCTTGCTCGCGGGCACAGCGGACACTGCCTCCCTTTGTCTTGGCTGGCTCTTTATTCCCTCGTGCCTTACTCTGGCTTGGCCTTTCTTTCACGCAGGTGGCATGGACGCACAGAACGCCCGATGACGTCTTTGGGGGGCCCCAGCGGCGTCCTCGTGCGTGGTTCTGTTGCACTTTCTTTGCTTGGCGTCTCTGCAGGGATGGCTATGCCAGCACTGCTCATTTGTGCCCAGGTCCTGTGTAATCTTATGGCGAGGTTTCCGTCTTCTTGGTGGCTGGCCATTGTCCCCTATACACTAGCTATGTTTTATTAGCTAGTTGTTAGGAGGGCAACTTGGATCTTCATTTCGTCTCAAGTCTTTGCGTTTCTAGCCAATGTGGACAACGGCACTGAACCTGACCCCTTTTTGGAGCGTTTTCCGCTGAATCAGCATTGTCATAACCGTCTAGCCCACTTTTGCCGTCCTACACTTGCACCAAATTCGTTTTTGCAGATTTATTTTGCACTTTTTACTGTGACAAAATACATATTTTACATATCGTCTCTGGAAGATAGCTCAGGGGCAACGTGCTCGCCTTGGAAGCAAGACAACACGGAGCAACACAGGTTTGATCCCCAGGCACGCGCTTAGAAACCTCTGGGTATTAAGCGTGTTATAAATAACCTATCATATCATATGGAAGTGGGGTTAAGGTATGTATAGGGTGGGGGTTGGGGTGCAGGGATCTCCCCTTCTTTTGGCCACAATAAAGGTGCCAAAATCTGTCACAAAAAGACGGCGATACTGTAGGTTGGCGAAAGAAATGCGGCAATGATTCATAGAAGCGTATTAACACTAAACGAGAACCATGCAAAAGGCTTTAAACAATCCAGCCTGGAATGTACCCTTTGCCTTCTAGACGTTGGAGCTTTTCGTTTTCATTTTTGGTGCAGAATTCCCAGAATGGGGAGAGAAAAACTGAGTGGGTCAGAACCTCTTACCGCAGGTGTAGACGACAGCAGTTCCTTTATTCAGCGGGTGACATCGATGATAAGTCAACAGCTTTGTAAAAATACTTCCCATTTGGACGAGTCCCCTCCACTAGTAGCTGTAATTGCACCATTTATGACAGACGCAGCCCCCACATTGCCTTTGGATTTATACTGTTGCTGTTTAATTAGAATCACTTTTTGAAAGGTGATTTACAGACCACTTCTCTTTTGCAACACCATCACCACTTAAAACTCCACCTCTAAATCCCTGTGTTATTCCACTCTCACTCACACATCTCCACTCAGATCCATTCAACCCCTCTCACGTTCCCACACCCGTGTTACATCTCCATACATGTCTCTGTTCAACTTACATCTCCGCTTCTGGCTGCACCCACTGCTACAGTCCAATCATGAACAGCCAAATCACCATCACCTCAAACAATCCCTGCCCTTGGTTGGTCCATCACGTCATTGCCTTTAACTTCCCCTCACTCAAGCAATCTTGAAACCCACCCCACCACCCCTCCCACCCACCTGGTCACGAAGCTCAAAGAAAATCTCCAAAGGATCCATCTCCACCTACCTCGCGCCCCTAGCTCTGGAAAACCTAGACCCTAAACATCTAACTCGGATCAACACAAGCCCCTTTACCAAGGCCATAGACTCAGTAGCCCCACTCCTTCCCAGAAAAATAAAACCTACAGACTACCGCAACCCCTACCGCAACCCCTGGTTCACCCCCGATCTCCAAGAACTTGGCTCACAGAAAAAAACAAGCAGAAGTTCTCTGAAAAAATAAAACACAGAACTCCCCAGACTGGCCTTCAATAAGAATGCTAACGAGTATAAGCAAGCCAACACAACAGCTAACGCAGCACTCTACAATGCCAGCAGATGCGTAGAGAGGGTAGGGCCTGAGCGGGCAAGGCCCACCCAAAATCTGTAAATGCCCACTGAGCGGCACTGTGTGGGCATTTAAAGATGTTAAGGTCACTGCTGTGGGCCCGACTACATTAGCTTCAGGCCCCACCTGTTAGACAATGTTGCCTACGCTTCTGAATGCCAGACTAGCAAAAGCAGATTTCAATTGTTCAGAATACTGAGAGAACTTGCGAACCCTGCATCACAACCCTAACCAATCAACATAGACGAAACATAGTGCACGAGCATGCAGAACGCTATGCGCGCCAAAATCTGCCTACTCCAGAAATAAATCGAAGATAAACTTATCAAGACTAGTCCAATCAACCCTCCCCCCACCACCAGTTCTCACACTACACCCACCTTTTTCTTTAGAGACATCATTGAGCTGGAAACTGCCAATATCCTCAAAAACCGGAAACCAAGAAAATGCAAAGGATATACATGCCCAGCATCAATCATAAAAGACTGTTCAGCAGCCCTAGTCCCCTTCATCACAAAATTAATCAATGCCTCATTCGCCACAAATCTTGTCCCAACAGAACTCAAAGAATCATGGGTCCTGCCACTACTGAAAACCCCCTCACTAGACTCAACATTGCCCAACAGCTACTGCCCCATGACCACAGTATCGTTCATGCTAAAAATCCTAGACCAAGCAGTCTACAACCAGATCCACCACTAGCTAGAATCCAATCACATCCTAGGGATTCGACAATCAGGTTCCCGTCCTGGCCACCAGAGGTGGGCTGGCCTATAGGGACTCTGGCGATTTCCCGGTAGGCCTCTGCACCATGGGCCTCTTTTGTGTACCATTTCCTAATGTTCCTATAGGAAAATGGTTGAGCTTGCTGAAAATGTGTAATATGGGGCCACTTTGGACATTATTTCCAGGGCCTCTTATGGTTCCCAGTCCACCCCTGCTGGCCACAGCACAGAAACTGCACTACTTGACGTAAAGATCCAAATGGACACCTTCAAGAATGAGGGCAAACCTAGTAGACCACAAAACTCTATGCCATCACCTTAAGGCCTCAGCCAACTTCTCCATGGAAGCCTCACTTTGGATCACCTCCTTCCTAGAAGGAAGGACCATGAGAGTTTTCTCTGATACGGAAAGCGCCTCGTCAATCCCCATCCCATGTGGTGTTCCCCAAAGATCATCTGTTTCTCCATCCCTTTATAACATATTCACCAAACCCTTATTTGACCTCCTGGACGACCTCGGCATATCCTACACAAAGTATTCCGATGCCACCCAAGTCCTTCTCCCCCCGACAGTCTCCTACGACACAGACTCATTGATGCTCAACAGAGTTTACTTGAAAATCCAGTCCTGGATGGCATCTAATTACTTGTGTCTAAATGACAACAAGACTGAGATCCTACTGGTAGGCTCCCCCGCAGTACTAAAGAAACTCAGCCCGCAATAGACAACCTTCCTGATAGATGCAATCCAGATCCCTGTCTCAGACGCAATAAAAGCCCTAGGCTTGTACCTAGACACATCCTTATTCGTAAACAGACAAGTCAGTGCTATTTCCTCATTGGCAGCCTATACAGCAAAACTAATCAATGCAGCTAGACAATTCGTCAATTCAGATAGCTGCATGACCATTGACAGACATGATATATGACATGATATTTTATTTATAGTGCGCCTATACACAAGTGTTTCAAGGCGCAACGAGGCAGGGGAGGGGAACAAGACAATGATCTTATTAGGCCCAGTGACATTGAGCTTGCACAAGTGCAGGGGACAGCGAAGGGGAGAAGTGACAGGGGATGGAATGGAGGAGCAAGTGCAACACATGGGATCAAACATTGAAAACAAGAAGTGCGGCCAGCAGGTGGCAGTGCGGGTTAAGTGCAGAAAACAAGTGTTAGATAAGTGCAGGTAGGGCAGTTATAGGGTTGCAGATACAGCCCCAAGTGCAGGGGCAGGAGGCAGTGCAGGTGTGCAACTAAGAGGGCAGGGACCTGGGCCCATGGTTCAGAGGGTAGCCAGGTAACCAGTGCAGTATCAGACAGGAGATCAGCAAGGTAGTGGAAGAGAGAAGGCAGAAGCAAAGAGGAAAGTCTTGAGCTGCTTTCCAGAACTGGAGATGGTTATGCTCAAGTTTCAGAGAGGCAGGGAAGCTGTTCGAGAGGGAGGCGCCAGCCAAAGAGAGATATATGACCCTAATTCATTGCTTGGAAAAGTGACGGACCCACAAGGTGTTGGAGGTGGAGGAGCGACGAGCTAGAGTAGGAAGATATTTCATAAGAGAAAACTCGAGATACTTTGGTCCGAGGCCCCAGAAGGCCTTGTGGACAATGCAAAGGGTCTTGAACTTAATCCGTGCAGCCACTGGGAGCCAATGGGGAGATTTCAGTGCTGGAGAGACGTGATCCCTGGGCTTGAGGCCAAGGACAAGTCTCACAGTCCTGTTCTGGATGAGTTGCAAGGGACAGAAAGTAGAGGCAGGCAGATTTAAAAAGAGGATGTTACAGTAGTCAAGCCTAGAGAGAAACAGATCTCTGGATACAGTAAGCTTCTGGGGGAATGAGAGGAAAGGAAGAATACCTCTGAGGAGGTGCAGTTGGTAGTTTGACTTCTTAGAGACAACGGAAATATGAGGAGAGAAGGAGAGAGAGGAGTTGAAGATAACCCTGAGGTTCTTAGCCTCACAGGTGGGAGCAGGAGAAGGGCCAAGGGAGGCCAGCCAAAGAGTGGTGGGAAAGAGGGGTGCAGGTGAGCCGATGAGGAGGATCTCCGTCTTGCTGGCATTTAGGCAGAGATCATTGGTGGCGCACCACTCCTGGATTGCAGACAGACAATCCGGGATGAGAGGAGAAGAGGTGTCAGAGGGGAGCCTGGAAGCGAGCTGTGTGCCAAACGCATAGCACTGGAAGTTGGAGCGGAGAACAGCAATGCGGTGGGCATGAGGTGCCAGGTATTGCTTGAACAACCAGGGAGAAAGGTTAGATCCCTGGGGAACACCACAAGTGGAGAGAGAGAGCTAGAGGAGAGGAAGGACCCTAGTTGGACCTGGGAGGGTCAGTCTGAGAGGAAAGAAGACAGCCAAGCCAGGGCCTGATCAGTGATACCCAGGTTATCACAGAGCCAGTTGAGTAGGATGGCATGGTTGACAGTGTCAAAAGCAGAAGAGAGATCCGGTAGGATGCGGACAGAGGGGAGATTAGAATCAAGGTTAGAGAGAGAACCAACAGATTCAATGTGAAGATTAAGCTGGGAGATGGCCAGCTTTTCCTTGAGTTTGCCCAGGAAAGGAGTGATGGAGATGGGATGATAGTTAGCCAGAAGGGAGGGGTTGGCTGAGGTTTTCTTGAGAAGAGGGTGCACAAGACAGTGCTTCAGGGGGAGGGGAAGGTACCGGAGGTGAAAGAGTGGTTGCAGAAGTCAGCCAAGGCTGGAGCGAGGGTGTCAATGTGGTCCTTGATGGTTTTGGAAGAACACGGAATAACCTGTTTTGATGAGGTTTTCATAGATCAGACTTGTCTAGAGACCTCGTTAGGGGAGAAGAGAGGGAAGGAAGAGAAGGGGGTGGTGTGGCCACAGGGGGACCGGAGGAAGAGGAGAGACTGGAGGGAGAAGCATTAGAAGTTGAGAGAGTGGACAGGATGTCCTGGGTTTTAGAGATGAAGTGAGAAGGAGTTGCTTTTGATTTTAGGCTTCATGCAGATCCTCATGACAGGGGCAAGTACATCAAGAGTATCAGAGATAGCAGAGTGGAGCATAGAAAGAGCTGTGTCAGGGTGTGCATCAGCCAGAGGTGCAGGAGGGGGGGGGGAGCGATGCAGGGAAAGCCTCAACTGACACACGCTTCATGGGTCGAATGACTGAGAAGGTGGGTGGCAGTGTGGGCTAAGTTTGGCCAGAGGGGTAGAGAGAGAGATGAGAGGAGAGGAGAAGCTGGTCACTCCAGGAGAGAGGAATAGTGAGAGGGTTAGAGAGGGGGAGGTCTGAGGAGATCCGCACATCAAGAGTGTGCCCTGCAGAGTGAGTCGGGCCAGAGGGGAGGATAGAGAGAGAGTCGGTGAGGTACGCGAAAGAGTCCAGGTGGATGTTGAAGTCTCCAAGGAGGAGGAGTTGAGTGGTTGAGGCCAGGAGGGAGGAAGAGAGGTCCGCCCACTCAAAGTGGAAGGGGGTGATCTGACCAGATGGCCGGGAGATAGTTGCCACTGTGAGAGAATGTCCAGGAGAGAGAGAGAACCTACAGCGAGGCATTCAAAGGAGGAGTAGGACTGCACAGGAATTAGAGAGGCAAGCATCCACTCCAGGAAGATCAAGGCTACACCGCCACCGGAACAGTTGGATCTAGGCACGGAGAGGATCTTGTAGCCATCAGAAAGGAGACAGTCAAACCTTGTGACAGAGCTGGCCATGAACCATGTCTCGGTGAGACCAAGGACATCAAGGTTGAGTTCTTTCAGGAGACGGCAGATGTCAGAGTAGTGTTTGACAGGTGAGCGACAGTTAAGAGCGGCGAGGTGGAGAAGGTTGCCATTCTTGAAAGACTTCTGAGGAGGGGTATAAACAGGGGGTACTCTCTGCGGAGGTGTAGAAGGAGCCTGAGGGAGGGCAGAGGTATTATGAGGAAAGGGCAATGTAGCCACGGAGGAGGAATAGTGTGGCAGAGGGTGGAGGCAAGGAAGACAAAGAAGGGAGGGAGGGGACAGCGGGAGAGGAAATTGATAAGGCACAGGAAGCATCTATCAAAGAGGAGGAGGTTGGCCTGAGGGCCTTGACCAAGATGGTGCCACTTAGGTAAACATTAATGATGACCATAAGGAGAGGGCCCAGAGACCATATGAGGCGTCCATAGGTCAGGCGAAGGAACGACAAAGAGGATGTCATTGAGGGTCTGGCTGGAAGAAGTGCTGGTGTAGGTATCAGCGATAGAGTGGCCTGCGTTGGTGACCAGGATGTATCCTTTTTGAACTTCTTCCTACCAGACTTAGATAGGAGAAACAAAGAGCACCATAGGTGATATGGAGGAGGGGGAAGAGGAGAGAGAGGGGTGTGGGAGGGGAATTAGACAAGGGCAGAGGGGGTGGAGACACTGGGGTAGAACACAAGGGGTGTGCAAGCAGGAGAGACAGAACAAGACAAGGAACAACAGGAAAGGTGAAAACACAATTCAGTCACTGGGCACAGCTAAGTTTGAAGTCTGCAGGACAGAATAAAAACACAGTGTATCTACTGGGCACAGCTAAGTTCGAAATCAGCAGGACAGAATAAAAACACAGTGCAGCTACTGGGCACAGCTAAGTTCGAAGTCAGCAGGACAGAATAAAAACACAGTGCAGCTACTGGGCACAGCTAAATTAGAGGTCAGCAGGACAGAATAAAAAAAATACAGACAATGGGCACAGCTAGAGGGAATGAGAGTGAGAGTAACAGGAGGAGCAATCAGGGTTATAAGAAGCGTTACAGGGAAGTGAAAGTGTCACAAAGTTTTCAGTGGGCTCTGAGGAGACAAGGGTCACATCTGCTACCTTATACCAGAGCAATAACGGCGGGATTGGACTTCTGTTATGTCCTATTTGCAGGCACATCCAAAAGAAACTTAAATATACTGAAGGTAATACAGAACAATGCCCTGAGAGCAACACTGAACATCCCGAAAAGGGACCACATCACAGCAGTCAGAAAAAAGGCTCACTAGCTCCCGATCAAAGAAATGATTATCTTCAAGACTCCCTCTATCACGACAACTGTTTGAGCAAGACTGCCCCCCAGTACCTGTTCCAAAAAATCGAAAGAACAAAATCCAACAGACCAATGAGATCCATTTGTGCCCACAAATTGAACATGCCAAGAGTGAAAAGAGCCCAAGGACTAGGGATATGCTTCCCAACAGTCACAGTTAACTACTGGAACTCACTCCCAGCAGAGCTAAGAGCAGAGAACTCGTACTGGGCCTTCTGAAAAAACCTTGAAAACCTGGCTCTTTGCCTAAACATTTGCCGACCAGGATGTCAGTCTGCATGCACTCCATGTCATGAATGTCCTGAACTCCTCTCCCCTAAATGTTTGTCCTGTCCCAATGTATTACTGTTATACCCCCTGTTATGAATAAATGTGCATAACTGTAACTGGTCTGCAACAGTGCCCTGGTGCCCGAGGGTTTAGGTGCTCTACAAATGAAATAAATAAATAAGTCCCCACCCACACCCTCCTTCTAGCCCCCAACCCGTGTTAAACATATACAGAGTGCTATTACTTGAATGGTGTGAGAAAGGCTTTATTTAATAATAGAAACCAAAGGCCCTCATTACGTGCAGACAAAATGTGGAAAAATATTCCAGTAACACCAGATCCGATATTTTTTCCAGAACGGCACAGTCTGAGCTTGCCGGTAGGGGCATTGAACTACCAGCAGGGCTGACCTGTAGGGTGTTCAGGTCGCTACCGGCAAAGAATTGCCTGTATCACCAACACCATTACTACCAGCGCCAGTGATAGGGACAAGCCCAGTCCATGGAGTCATATTGGACACCATGGAATGGGCATTAACGCTGTTGTCGGCACCCATAATATCCCGGTGGCACGGGCGATTTACTGGCAAACTCGTAATGAGGGCCTATGTTTAACACAGGTTGAAAAATGCTTTTAAAACCGGCTCTTGCACATCTTAGACTCTTTGAGTCAGAATAACCCAAGGTTTTCAGTGATTTGTTGAACTCCAAGTTACACTTAGTTCGGGTTGTTCTGAGTTTGACACAATAAGTTCGCTCAGGACTGGTTCAGCAGATATGACAGAATGATCGTGTGCCATGTGGATGTCACAAACTTGAACAAGAGCACTGTATTCACTGTATTTCGGTAATGGCGGTTGCCGGGTCTTTGAGAATATTATCTGCCCTGGACTTGCTGGTGTCTGATCAGCCTCAATAGATGCAAATCGTCTTGTCTTTGCACTTATGCAATGCATGTGTATGTGTTTAAAATCTTACCCTATATAGAGTCCTTAATGACTGGAATCATCCCATCTGAAGGCAAGATCGGGCGAGTGGCTTCAGTTGGTCCCCCAACCAAATCTTCCCCTCCATTGAGTTATATGGTCTTCAGAACACCTACCCCGTGAGCAGAGAAAATCAAAGATCACCCAGACCACCATGATTGTTCGCAGGCTTTCCCATCTTTGTAATGACAATGAAAGCCACTGTGCTTCGTGCCGCTCTCCATGAGGCTATCGCCACTTTCCTTTGGGTCCAGTGCTCGGAGTCGTATGTACTGAGGATGAAGCCACTGTACAATAAGATGGGAATTAGAATCGCAAGTGGGGGCGCGGAAGTGGCTGAAGTTGCTCCATCCCTCTCACTAGAATTCTGTACATTTACCACGGTGGAGTGATAGGAGGTCCTCAATATCAGCTCTTGCTCCCCTTTTTAAAATCTCTAAAACGTTGTCAATTCACATTTTGGCACCGTTTATTCATTACAGATATGTTCCACTTCAAGGATAAAACATTTGCACCCAGGGAAGGGCTCTGAGCCAATCAGGTGGCTCGAACAACGGGGGAGAATTCACATTCTTCTGCAAATGTTTCCAGGCAACTGAGGCCCTTCCCCTGGTGGTGCCATCTTTTTAAAATTTTCTTTGAATGTGGGGAGGCACCAGGGAGGGCCTCCCTGTTGCCTCCCGACCCCTACCCCACAAAATAAATCCTTGTGTCACTCCTTCCCTCCTACCTTCTCGACGAGAGCTTTGTGCTCCAGTCCCGGCGCTCCTCCCGCTCCTGGTCGCTAACATAGAAATATAAAAGAGACTTAGTCCCTTTTCCCTAAAGCGGCGGCCATCTTTTTTTTCTGGGAGATTGTCATCGCTTCGGCAGCCAATCTGTCAAGAAATAAAAAGAAATATTTTGCAGCCCAGATGAACTGCGGGGTGCGAATGGCTTTCACCCCACTGTGGGGGGACAGACATGACCTGTATCGGCCCCCAGCCTTCGCTGAGGACCTCACATTGCTCGAGCCTACCTAGTCTCTGACTAGTGGGCCTTTAAAGGCCATGGCTGCCCCCACAGCATGGCTGACAGCCATATACTTCACCCAACTGGTGCCTCCCTTTACAACCAATGGTTCAAATGTTAACCTATGATCAATTTGTTGACCGTCAACACCAAACTTCTGCTCTTTTTTTGGGATGACAAATGTGCTGTTTGTGACCAGTCCTCAAAACATAGTTCATATATTTCAATTATTAGTGGAACAGCTGATTGGGTTACTCATTGTTTTCAAGCCTTCTAAACATGTGTTTATGTTTTGCTCTTGCAGGGGAATCGAGGCCGGACGGGCGTGGTCATCGCAGCCTACATGCACTACAGTAATATCTCTGCCAGGTGTGTTTGTCATTCGCAGCACTCTTTGTGACTAGAGGAGTGGCTTTGTCATGGGCTCCTTGGGGAAATTGGCCAACTGTAGAGCAGGTCCCGGGGCGTACCCACACACCAGGGCTAACTGTCCCAATCGCTCTTCATATCCACACACCCAGGGCGTGAAGTGTGCTAGCCTATGGGAGAAATGGCCCCTCATGCCCGCTGCCTCTTTTAGGGTGGTAAGGCTGGAAGAGAGCCTATCTCAAGGCGCCCCTAATAGGGACAGCCTCCGCAACTTAGGTGGCCAAAATTACAGCTGGGGAAGTAAAATCAGTGAAATTTGACATCAATGTTTCTTTGCCGTCCGAGGTTTTTCCAAAATTCACACAATTTTAGCACATTTCATTTTTGACCTCATCTTTCGGATGTTTACTGGAACTTTCCACCAATTAGGGTGCCAAAAGATTCTGCAGCCCCCTAATCGGATGAAACATTGGTTAAAAACATGAGATTTTGGGACAAAAGCAACAATTCACTCAGCAAAATGGGGGAAGGGGGCAATTTTGCTCCAGGGGCGAAATTGACAAAGTGGGCAACGAGAATTCAACAAATTCTCTAGAGAGCGAATTTCAGCTGTTTACAGCTCCGAGCTTTGCACCTTTCAGGGGCATTGGTTGCAGGTCAATCCTCTGATTTTCCGGTGCATATCTCCCAGGTGAGAGCATTCTCAGTGCACCCAAGTGTCCCTAGCTGTTTGAGAGTGATATCAATGCACAGAGAAATGTGTCCTATCCCGAAAGGTAAAGCTGTGTTTCTGGTGCTGAAACACCTGTGTGCTACTTTAGACTGACAGCAAATAAGTGGATTTAATGCAAATATATGCAATGCCAGCCACAACCCCACAAAGCCTTTTATGCGGTTGACATTGATGATATATTGAGTCATGTGTTTCAGAAACTGCACATGTGGCCTGGACTTCGATAGACATTGAATTGAATTGAAGTGATATTTTATTTCTATCGCGCTCGTACACAAGGGTTTCAGAGCGTGACAAGGGAAGGGAGGGGAACAGGGGAGAACAAAACAAACAATTTTACTAGGCCCAGTGACATTGAGAACGTGCAAGTGCATGGGAGAGGGAGAGGGGAAAAGTGCTCGGAAGGGGGAGAAGTGGAAAGTGTAGAGCAAAGGAGAAACAGATAAATAATAAATAAACAAATACATAAATAAATAATAAATACAACACACAGTGGTAGTGCAGCCAGCAAATGGCAAGTGCTGGGTTTAAGGCAGCGGAAATGGTAGGTCTGATAAGTGCAGGAAGAAAAAAAGGGCGGGATTGTATGGGTACAGATACAGACCCCAGTGCCAGTGGTGGCCGGAGGCAGTGCGGCAGGGTGGCAGGGTGAGCAGGTACCTGGGCCCGGAGGACAGAGGGTGGCCAAGTGCACAGTGCAGAGAGAGAACAGATCAGCAGGGGACAAGGGGCATGTGAAGGCAGAAGCAAAGAGGAAGTTCTTGAAGTGCTTGTGGAACCGGAGATGGTTCTATGCACGTTTTAGAGTGGCAGGGAGGCCGTTCCAGAGGGAGGCCCCAGCCGAAGACAGAGATCTACCCCCAGCTCGTTTCTTTCAAAACGACTGAACCTGAGGGAGTTAGAGGTAGAGGAGCGAAGAGCTCGAGAGGGGACGTATTTACGGAGGGATAGCTGAAGGTATTTTGGAGCCAGGCCCCAGAAAGCCTTGTGGACAATACAGAGGGTTTTGAATGTAATCCTTACATCCACTGGGAGCCAATGGAGAGATTTCAGAGCTGGAGAGATACGGTCCCATGGCTTGAAGCCAAGGACAAGTCTCGCAGTCCTGTTCTGGATGAGTTGCAGAGGACAGAGAGTAGAGGCAGGTAGGTTTACAGTAGTCCAACCTAGAGAGAACCAGAGATTGGGAGACAGTGAGCTTCTGAGGGAAGGAGAGGAAAGGCAGAGTACTTCTGAGGAGGTGCAGTAGGACGTTTGACTTTTTAGAGACATCACAGATGTGGGCGGGGTAGGAAAGTGTGGAGTCAAAGATGACCCTGAGGGTCTTAGCCTTGCAGGTGGGGGTAGGAGGAAGGCCAAGGGAGGCCAGCCACAGAGTGAGGGGAAAGGATGGTGAAGGTGTGTCGATGAGGAGGATCTCCGTCTTGCTGGCATTCAGACAAAGAACATTGGCAGAACACCAATCCTGAATGGCAGTAAGGCAGCCAGAGATGAGAGATGGAGAGGAGGTGGCCGAGGGCAGCCTGAAAATGAGTTGCGTGTCAGCGTAGCACTGGAAATTTGAGCAGAATATGGCAATGCATTGGCTGAGAGTTGCCAGGTTTTAGTTGATAAGCCCGGGCGAGAGGTTAGACCGCTATGGGGCTGAAGCGCTATTGTTCACATGCAAGAGTCAGAGTGCAATAAAATCACATTTTCAGAAAAGGAATTGTGCCAATGTGACCATGCATTGCATTATATTTCTGCAGTGTGTTACAGATTGCTGAAAGTGTATTTTTTACACTGTGAAATTTAGGTGGAAATTGTCAATTGATATGTTATATGTATGACATTAATATAGTGTTAACCACCCGTTCCATGGGCTGGAATGGGTGGTAACGTCCCACAGCCTGAGTTAAAGGCATGAACGAGGCACAGGCTTTTAACGAGGACCCCAGGCTGTTACCAACCATTGCAGCCCTTGGAACAGGTGCTTAATGCCATTAGTGCCTGTCCCAAAGGCTGGAACGGGGCTATTTCAAAGTATTTTCGTTCCGTGGATGGGTCGCCTAGCGGCGTCACGTTCACAGGAGGAAAAGACTGTTCAAAGATGGCCACAAGGGAATGAGATGGCAGGCCTCTGTACGGAGTCCCTCTTCCCTTTCCATGGCAGCCATACGTAGCAGAGAAGAATGTGGTAAGTGGGGAGGGGAAATGTACAAAACAATGGGAATGGAGGGTGGGGAGAAGATGGCGGGCAGGCAAATTGGCCATCAGTCGCCTTGGAACGTGTGCTGATATCAATAGTTTCAGCCCACTTCCTAGCCCCATAATTGGTAGGCGCCCTCCTGCAGGGTGCTAATTAAGGATGTGGCTGCCCTGCGTGGGCTTGGAAACAAATTCACTGCATTGCAGTATTTAGCATTCCAGACGTTTAGGATGTTACGAAAAATGATATCTGCTTAAAAAGGAGGGAACTAGTGTATCTGTACAGTAGGGACACCCCCAAATCATCATAGGGACCACTCTTACTCAAACCGGTTTATTTACATTGGGATTGTAACAGAACACGCAAACAATACACCATCCGTTAAGATGCATTCTGCGAATATGTAATCAGGCTCTGCATCAATCTCCCTTCTTAGTGTGTTCCAAGTTCAACACAAAACGGATGGAATTGCAGAGAGGGAAACAGGACTCTTCCATGAAGAGCTAGCCTGCAGCAGCGCCACAGCGACACCCAGCGGTCACATTAATTCAAGCATACAGACTGAAGAGGAAAGGAAACCCGTTCACAATTGTGTTTATTTGCTTTTGTTGCAAGAAAAACAAGTGAAAAAATAATGTTGCAAAAACGAAAACTGTCCCCTGTGGCGTGCAAAAGAATGTGAGCTCCCCCTATGCCGGCAGACCCCTCTTTCTGGTAACATATTCAGGGATGTTCAACCTAGGCCCAAGCCCCAATGCAGGTACGCACATTTTCTGCAAAGCACCCACCACCATGTATTTTAGTAGTCCTTGGTAAACTCACAGAATATGTCAGTTTCTCTGAAATTGCATGTTTCCGTCAAAAATTGACATTTCTTTAAAATCATGTTCAAAATATCTGTGCCTTTCAGTCGTGGCTTTGCTGTAAGATTTTGCCAGGCCTACTGAGGCAGTGAAGTGCCACTGACGTAATTTCCGAGTTCCTCCTGGATTCTTCGGCAGAAATCGATCCCAGATCAATACAATAATTAATGCATGTGCAAGATGTTGTTACTGTTACACGATACACTACATTGCAAAGAAAATAATAGGAGTAACCAGAACATACTCCTGACTTACTCCTTACTTACTCTTAGTCCAACTCCAAGCAGGATATTAGTAAGTTAGAGTTACTCCTAGTAACCTCTTTGTGAATCAGCCCCTAATACAGGGGTCTGCAATCGGCAGAAGTTTTGGACTATGACTCCCATGGCACCTTACTGTTGACTAGGCTGGCTAGAACTGATGGGAGTTTTAGTCGCATGCATCTGTGAGGCCAAAGCTGGCTGACCTGTGCTAAAATTTAAATGCCTATTATTTGCGTGTCCCTTCAGAAGTGTTCAACTTTAACTCCCTGATCCCAGGCCGCCATAGTCATTGTTTAAGGATCATGGGAGTTGTAGTCCGGAACCTCTGCTAGGCCAAATAATGAGCCACGTTTGCCAAATGATTGCCACATGTGTTTCAGTCATAACTTCTGGTGATGATAGATTTTGGATATTAACCCTTTGGTATGAACAGCTGCTATCGCCCAAGGGATCTCCCTTTACTTTACCTAATAAACATCTTCGACCCTTACCAATTCTACATGCACTTCATCAGACGTTTACTTCTTCATGCATTAACTTAAAAAAACATTATTTCAATGGTCCTCATGTCTCCCAACACACACACACACACACACACACACACACACACACACTATGGACACACACACACTCCGAACTCTACACACACAAACACGTGTGTGCTATACACACAGTACGCACACACTACACACCAGCCTAACTCACCTTGCAACTGTGGGCTCATGGTGACAATAGTATTTGTAACACTCTTTGCCATGCACACACTAACCTAATAATATAATGTCACAATGCACTTTCTAGGATTGCTCTGTTGCCCAGGGAAGGCAGCACCAGCGTAAGTCCTCTCGGAAGGGCGGAAGGCCAGACCATTCAGTGTTCTCCCGCTCAAATGAGGACAGATTGCTATATAGTGCTTCATGCTGGGTTCCGACAACCTATAAGGGCTCTTGTAACAGCTGCTGATCCTTCAGAAAGCCCCCCCGGACTCCCCAAAAGAAATTGCCCGCACATATTCTTGGGTTACCAAGCTATACACTGGTGACCTGTGAATACTCCCGGGTCACTTTTGTCAGCTGAGCCAGCCCCACATCCCCCTCAAAGCACCTCATCCCCCTCAAAGCACTTCAGCGCCCCTGCCTACTCCCTATGACCTCCATATCCTCGTTTTATGTTCAACATATTAAAAAACATTTAACATGTCCCCTTACGGTGCCCGGGACTAGTAGGGTGTGTCATAGGTCTCTGTGGGGATGGCAGGAGCCTGCCCACCCTCAGAGAGCCCTATTAATAAAGTTTGCAGGACCTCAAACAACACGCAATGTGTGTGTCTTGAGTTACCTCCAGATAATTTCTCCCAGCACTAGTTTGTATGACATAGTTTAATGCTACTCAATGTATCAACCTAAGAAGGATGGGGGACTGAGTCATCCCTGCTGGGGATTCCTACTTGGGAAGAGCGGGCTGGATTCATGTCAGAGGATAGCGCTTTACCCCTGAGCTATCTACCCGACTACCCGCAGTGCCCTTGTCCCAGTCACTGTGCACCCTATTGTGCTTCTGGTGTGCTGGCGATCCAGCAGTAATGTGTGAAATGCCAGTGACCATCTATGGAATGCCATTTAAGTGCGCTTTGAGGCCTATGGGCGAGTAGCGCTATATAAGAACTATAAATAAATAAATAAATAAATAAATAATCTCTGTGGTCCGGGCCACTGGCAGCATTCAGACGGTATGCAACTCCCTGGCATGCAACTGGCAAGCGATTGGAAGCCTACAGTGGTGGCACCTCTCAGATTCTACACTTCACCTCACCTGGCAGCGGAACATGATCCCTCCACGGGCCTGATTATCTTGTTGTCTCTTGCAGTGCGGACCAGGCCCTGGACAGGTTTGCCATGAAGCGGTTCTATGAAGATAAGGTGCTCCCGGTAGGACAGCCATCCCAGAAAAGGTGAGTCTTTCCCGCAATCTGCATGGCGTTCATTACTGTTCACGTAAATGCCGAGAGTGATTGGGACAGGACCATGCATTTTTATTTCAGTTTTTTAATCAACTTCCGAAATATGGTCTTATGTCACTGCTATTAACTGTGTGTCTTTTGAAATGGCTGCAGGGCATACATATTTGGTCAAAGGTATTACTGAATACCGCATGCAAACCACACCCTTCTCACTGGTCACCATAATGTAGTCCAAAGTGCCCTCAACCATACACCCAACTCAAGTGCCAACGGAGGACTATGTCTGAGGTCACGTCTGCGTGGACCCTACTCAGCACTCTAGCCATGCTCATGTGGTATGCAGTGATCACGTAGAATCACAAAATAACTAATCAATTACAATGAATCCAAAATAACGAAAACCAAAATAAAGAATTTAGGAAAAAAATAAAAATGGCATTGGGAGTGGGAATAGTGGTTTTGGAGATGGGGAAAAGTATTAGGAACAAAACAAGGGGGGATTGAGAGGGAACCCCCCACAGAAACAATGAAAACAGATTTTTTTTAAAAATTATTAGTTATTTCGGAATTAGTTATGTAGGTATTAGTTGCAATTGGATTATTTTGCGATTTCCCATAATAACATGTAACCGTTTCATGTAGCTCAACCTTTCCCTACACATCCTCCACCCTCCAATTTGAGTGTTATTAGAGTAATAGAGAGTGATGGATTGGAGATCATGTGATGGCCTTTTCTGTGTTTTTCTTAAATGAGGTTACCTTTACACGTTAGTGCTCTTAAGCAATACAACATATGTTATTCACGAAGTGTACGTATTGTGCGCATTATATTGCACCTGAAGGTGTTTGTATGGCACCTAAGGTTTTGTGTCTACTGGAGTTTGTATGTGTCCAGTGCATTTTGGGTCATTAATAGCCCAAATATTTGATTTTGGCATATTTATTTCCTTTACTTAGTTTCGTTTGAGCAACATAAGCACATGAGGTTCAGATGTGCTTCAAATGTAAAAAGAAAATAGGTCATAATACTAAAGAATTGCACATATGACATAGAAAGCTGCATAAGAACAACATACAAATACTAATAAAATCAAAACAATACTCTGTCACTGTAGCATGATTGTCATTTTGTGATTGCAAGCGCACCCCGTACGTGACGTTAATGTACGCACTGCCTGAAGTTGTATTTGGGATGGGGGAAGGGCGGGGGCCATGTGATCCGGGAAGGGTGGGAGAGGGTTATGGCATGAAAGAAAGAAAAAAAAGAAAAAAACATAATAAGTAAAAAAAGGTGGTAATAATCCCCCCAAAAAATAATCAAATTGATACTGAATTATAACTTAAGCTATTAGACATGTTGAAAATTAATGGTGATCAGTCAAACGAGCTGGGTGATACACAAAGGAAGGTGAGATGAGTATTTAAAGTCTTCCTAAATGACGGAGAGATAGGAAGCATCGTAATAAAAGAAAGAAGCAGTACTCCAGCCCGCCGAGCGACCTGCAGCATGTTCTCCAAAAATCCCCAACCCTGCTTGAAATCCTGAGCTCTTTGGCCTGATTGCTGGTCTGATCCAGGAAAAGCGCTGTGTGCACATGGCTGCAGATGTTGAACTTGATCCCCCTGCGAAGACATGGAAGGATAAGGCTGACATGGTCCAATCTGTGGGCACTGCATATGCTGCGGCATCAAGGATGCCCTTGCGAGGTGCAAGAGCGTAAGTGTTCAGACCTTGAAACAGAGCTTTAGCTCAGTCAGGTGTGGAAATAAGCCATCCTGAACGTCGGAAGGAAATCCGATGAAAGTGGGAAATTCTCCATACGTCAAAAACAGAACGCGAGACGGTGCACCTGTGGATATTTAGCACAGTGCATCCTTAAACTAAGACAAGTGTCTAAACGTAAGTTCAGAGAAGGTCCACAGTGTTCCTAAATTGGGAGTCATTCCACTTGAGAACAGAAAGACAGGATTGGAGGACTCTGGGGAAGTGAGGAGAACAAAATTCAAATTCTAGTGGAGCTGAGGTTCAGGCCATAACAGAAAAATTTGCCGTTAATAACACTGAGGCAGCGATGCCTCTGGCAGACTATGACAGAGAAATACATCATTTTCACGTTTGCTTCGGTGTTGTCCACCTGCCGGTGATGAGTGATGCCTGCACTCAACAGCAAGTCTCCTAGTGGCTTCATGTAGAAGTGGGCTTATCAACCCCTACGGTAGGCCAAGTGACATGGACCTGCACTGGTGGATCCCACCTGAACCAAGTGGAAACATCCGTTCAGGATGGACACTGTCCAGATCAGGACTCAATCTCCTACAACCATGCACTCAGCAAGAATGGATAACATTGTCCCCTGTGTACTCATGAGAAGGCAAGGATCATGAGCGCATGCGTCTGATGTGTAGACGAGGGTGCTGCGGCAGCACATGCACGCTTGCATTACAGTTGGCTTTCGACACTTGGTCGGATAGCACTTTGCTCCTCCGGAGTGAGTTGAAGGGGCTGTTGTGTTCTTTGTAGGGTCTGAGAAGTGGAGATTGACTGTCTCCAGTGATTCATTCGGCTTGTCGTCGCTCTGCCATGATGTCTTCCAGCAGTGACGCCGCAGGGGTGTCGAGTGATACGCAGTGGTTTGCTATCAGTCTGCTGATTCGTACATGAGCAGATAAGCTCAGAGTTTGTGGTCGATCTCGTGTTGTTTTTCCACTGGCAACGACCAGGCCGAATGAAGAATCCCTGTAGCGGTAGTCAGAGGGAGAAGGAGTGAAGTATTTTAGATTATGATGAAATCACTTTGCAAAAGAAGAACCTGTCCCTTCCTTAAACCCACCTGAAGTTGAATGGCTTCCTCATAACAGCCACTTTTGATCGACATTTGGTAAGTGCCCTCACTCCAGCCCAAATGCTCACTACTGTCTTGAATAGATCCAGGGTTCACACTTTGTTGCTTTTTTTTTAAAATTAAAATTGATAGCTTTCAAGAGCTTCAAGGAACTTTATCACTAGGCCAAAAGTGCCTAGATCCGTCCAATCCTGGCTCTTCCCTTCGGATAACGTATTCTGAACTTATGCTGGTCAGATAGCAAAGCGAGTTGAATGCTGACCCTTGATATCTATGTGCATGACTGCTGTGGCAGGTTCAAATCCTGGCAAGGTCAACTCAGTCTTTCATCTTTCCGAGGACGATAAAATGAGTACCACTCTGTGGGATAATAATGTCTTCTGTTATTTGAGCGCTCTAAAACCTATGGGTGTGTAGCACAATATAATAAATAGATATTATTATTATTATTATTATTAAGAGTCTCTGCCAGTCCCATTAAAGCAGAATGCCACCCAGATGCTTCCGAATTACACCCATTTGCACCTCGGGTGTGCATCTGCCTCTCCCACGAACCCACGAAAAAAGCTCCTCTTCCTCTTTTCTTACAGAGTCAGGAGCAGTGGGTCCGACAGACATGTCAGGAGGGCCCTATATAGGACCACATTCATTTACAGAACATTACCTTATAGAAGTCAAAAGTTCCAAGCCAATAATGTGGTTGGAGAGAGCAGGCACAAAGTACATTGGTAAACTGTGACCCGTTACTAACAGGGAAGTAGACACAAGGCAACAATGGACTTCTTCCATGGCACGAATCACTGATTAGTTAATTAAGCGATATGCCCCGAGTCGCAGGGCCATTACTGAGCCAGGTAATTCCCCAGAGCCAATAGTTATAGGCCCGAGTGAAGCGAGGGCCTTAACAAAGGCCCTGGGGCATTACCTGACTTGGTAATTACCCAGCGGCGAGGGGCATATTGCTATTAGTACCGCGGCCCGCAAGACCGGGGTACTAATTGTAATCTTTTTCTGTTCCGAAATGCTGCAGCGTTTCAGAACAGGAAAAACAAAACAAAAAAATGACCCAAAAAAATGGTTGACGGGAAAGTCAAAACGGAGTCCGTTTTCACTTTCCATGGCAGGCATCGGGAGCGGACGTGCTGCAGACAGAGTCCACAGTGCTTCTGCTCACTAAAAAACAAGGTAAGTGGGGTTGGGAAGGCGGGGAGGGGATTGTTGGCGGTGTGGTGGGCGGGGGGATGGACTAAATTAAACCTGCTCACTTGAGAAATGTATTGGACAGCACAACTGCTTTGCCTTGGATGGGCAAGTCACACCTGGTGCCCGGTCACCATGCTAAGAGGCGGATTGCCATAGGAGGCAACATCCAATACATATTACAGCCCTAATCATAAGGGGACCTATGGAGCTCATGACTCTATCGAAAATGAAGCTTCTCTTGAAATCTTCCCTCGCCTGCTCGGGGCGCATGGAGACATGTTTCCTTGTCTAGATTAAATGGAACATAGCAGGTGCATTTGCAGAATGTGTGTTCACCCACACTCGGGCCTCTTGCCACCGCAAACTACAGATGTTCATTACTGCGCAACTCAATGGTACTCGCCACATCTATGTCATAAGGATCAGGGACTGAGTGGCCCGGCCAGGACTCTAACCTGTGGCCATGCCGCCGAACCGAGATTCCTGTAGTTATGATATGATTTGATATGCCATTTTGTAATGCGCATGTACGCAAGTGTTTCTAGGCGCGACAAGACCAGGTGGAAACAGAAGGAGGACAAAACAACGATTTTACTAGGCTTTGTGTCATTCAGATTGCAGTTGATGTGTGAGTCCATTGTGCCACGCAGGGGCTTCATAAAAAAAAAAGAAAACAATAAAAACACTTTTTTAACATCACCTACTGCTGCAGCTATCTGGTTTGTGTGGCCTCCTAGATTTCACAGATGTATTGCCTGGGGTGAAATGAGATATATCTTGTTTTTTTCCAGAATCACAAAAATAGCTCAAATGTGGTTGCATGGGTTAGAACTAGTTCTGCAGTGGAAGATTGCATGTCGTCCCGGATGTCACTATTGGCACCCATGCTGTTGGTGTGATCATCTTTACAGTGGTGAATTGATAATACTGTTATCCGCCGTGCTGATATCAGAACAATGGTAGTTAGGATACTGCTGCGAAAGCGCGGCGCAGCGGGAATACTGCGTGGTGATTGACTCATTTGCGAGCCATACCACACGGTATTCCCTTTTACGCCATGCTTGCCGGCTACTCTGTTCCCGGCGTGGGGCGTGGCAGCCCTTCAGCCAATGAGGAGCATCGAAACAGGGCAATCCCCGCTCCGAGCCTCCCTATGGCTGGAGGCTTCCTTCGTCCCCTGCCGGGGACTCAGGTAAGAATTCTTTTTTCCTCCCTCCTCCCACCTCCCACCTCGCACCCCACCCAACTTACCTTCTATCCACCGATCACCGGCGGGGGACGATGGAAACCTCCAGCCGTGTGGAGACTCGGAGCGGGGCCATCCCCGCTCCAAGCCTCCACACGGCTGGAGGCTTCCATCATCCCCCGCCCCGGAGACCGAGGTACCTTTTTTTTTTTTTCCCCGTCCCCCTCCCTTCCGCCCTCCCAACCCCACTTACCTTCTTTTTTCTTCTGGTCTTGAGAGCGAACATGCTAGGCACACTTGTGTTCCCAGCGCATCCACTCCCGATGGCCGCCATGGAAAGGGAAAACGGACTACGTTTTCCCTTTCCCGGCGGCCATTTTTTTTTTCTTTTTTCTCTTTCTGTTTCGAAACAATTAGAAACAAGCGAAACAGAAAAAAAATGCATTAGCACCCCGGTCTAACGGGCCGGGGTGCTAATGGCAATAAGACCCTCGGCGGCGGGCCAATACCATCCACGGTAATGCCCCTCGGGCTTCGGCTACGGCTCCGGGGGCATTGCATGGGGCGGTATTGGCCCGCCACCTCGGGTCTTATTGCCACAATAAGGCACTGCTTACCTTAGGGCCTGAAATACCCTCCATCCGGGGTTTTGAGGCCATACTTTGAGTTGTAAACTTTGCTTTTTAATGAAATCCTCAACCTTTCTGCAGCACCCAGTCCCAGAGATGCTCTCCCGAGTCTCTGGATCCACCACAGTCACAATGTCATTTCCGTGTAAGTGTACGTTGTGTGTAACTGGTTCGCACGCGCCCCAGGATGCCTTCGGGATTAGGCGCGTTACAAATGTAAAAATAAATACATACGCAAATGAATAGTTGATAGATATCTGCCTTTAGCTAATGCCTAACACTGAAGACTCACACAGACTCAGACTTGCACATTTGAAAGTTCAATGCTCAGAAAATGTAAACACAGTCTGAAAAATGCAGCAACTTTGAGAAAGTGTGATCATGACAGCACCTGTGCAATTGACGTATTGGCAAAGGGTTGAGATGGAAATGGTACACTCAGAAAGCAGCTGCCTAACATTGCTAGAGAAGATGGCCCAGCACGCCCCACTCTGGCCTCTTACTAGCTGGTGGGCATTGTCTGTATCTAATGAATCAAAAGGCAAAAGCTTGCCATAGAGAAACACCCACATATTTATGTTAAACACCCGGAATTAGCAGAAGGTGGCATTTCAGTGCTAAACATTGCTTCCAACTACATTCCTAATTCTTCAGAATGTGTATATTGACTTTTCAATGAACTAATGTACTCCAGGCCCGTGAATGTGCACCAAGCAATGTCCACCAGAAAGGGCCTTTCCTTTTTCCTATGTAGTTCCTACACGTGTAGGGCATGATGGATCCCTTTAGCAGGACAGAGACATGAATGTACCGATCTACATCTGGAATGCACACCCGCACATACCTGTCGATTGTCTTCACTATGTGTGTCAAGTCGCCAGTGGAGTAACTTTGCTGAAAATGTTGGGGGGGCACATGACATCTAAAGGAAAGGGGCCCCTGCGAAATGAGGGGCAAAATGGTATGCCATGAAAGTTGTGGGGGACAAACCTAAATGTTATGCCCATGCATGACAGAATTCTGCATCGTTGCAGTTCAATACTCTGGGCCTCATCACGAGTTGGGTGGTAGCCCTTAAATGCAGCAGTAACGGGGTTACCACTGCAGTTACTGCTCCACCCAATCTCGACCCTGGCGTGTTTGCCCCCAGCTCTGAGCTGCACGTAAACATACCAGGACAATGTTAAGTTTCAGTGCAATAACCCTCCGCGGTATTACCACACGGTAATGGTGCCAAAAATGTACCATTGGGTCCAATGGACCCAGTGAGGAATGGGGAGTAACGGTTAGCACCAAACCTGTGATCCACTGGTAATACCGTCAGACGGGTGGGCGCTAACGCAAATAAAGTTGGGCGTTATCCCAGTCGAGATTCTTGTTCTGTGATACCAGGGTAAGCAGAGTGAAAAGACGCTAATGAGTATTAGAGCAGGATTTTGTGTTTCTCTTCAGACAATCAGAAAGCATAGCATGATATGATATGACATTTATAACACGCCTATACACAAGTGTTGCAAAGCATCCGGGCTTTAACCACAGTAGAAGCCTGCATTTGATGTTTTTTCCATTGTTCAGCTTGCAGCTCTCTAGCCAATCAGCAAGCTTGGAATGGAGGCTCAAACTTCCCCTGAAGGCTGCATACCAAGCTTTCCTTTGCGATGTGTGCAAACTGTGATGATGGGCACTAGTCACAGAGTCATAGACAGACTGTGAGGTCCCAGGGGAGACCACACTCCCCCCGCCCCCCGCACAAGCTCTAACAGCATTAGAGCCTTACCAGTGGGCTTCATTCTGTGCTAAGGGAACTTTGCCCATGTTAGAGACCCTCACTTTCATCTTGGGACCACTTACCTGGGTTTTGGTGATTTTGGTGATGTCACAGGTTATCAACACTGTTGAGCTAATTTACTTCCCCAAAACATCACTGCCAGGAAACTGTAAGAAGGGATCTGACAGTCAGTGATGCCACAGACCAAAGCAGTGTTGCTATGGCATCACAGAAACAACAGAATATAAACAGACAAATCAACCGGAAGTGGGTAGCATAGTTACAGGTCCTCCGTGGAACAGAGTTTTGATTTTCGGTATTTTTTGAGAGACGAGAACAGTGGAGGAGCTGCTTACCGAAGAGTAAGGCAGGGCCCCGGGTGGCCTTTGGTAACATGAAACATGGCTTGCCATGTTAGCAGAGGGCTGCTGTGCCCTTAAATGGCCCTTTTGTGCTCTGCTAATGGTTGCAAGCGTGCATTGTATGAAAGGTGATAGCCCCCTCTCAGGCGATATTCAGCTCTCTATGGAATCATCTCGGAGCTGCTCTAACTTCCGGAATACGCATTGTTTCTGGAACCTTCCTGTCGCTGTGATCGAGAGTGATAAAGCGCGCGCGGACGCTGAGCTTCCTGCGCCACAGCAGATAAAAGCCCCGTGAATAGTGCACGCCGGTGCCCATCAGATAGCCGCTCCAAGCAACCTCTGGCACGCCACTCTCTGGCTTTAAAGAGAACGAGCTTGTCCAACAGTAAGCCTTGTGCTGTTTGACCCACAAGACCAGCATATCATTAGCATACTTTAGTGTGTTCCATTACAAAGGCAAGCGAACACATGTAATTCAAGCGCCAGGTGGAAACTGGACACAAAAGCCTGTTGGTTAAATCGGGTATCAAATGGGCAATGACATCAATGACCCTCTGTACGCACACTGGCTGCGTCAACAAATGGAGTGGCGTAAGTGAGATGGACTGCTTCCATGCACTCCTGATGTTTGATGTTCGCCAGCCAGCTGACTCCATGGACTGCTGTGCGATTGCAGGTGATGTGCCCTACCTTGTGTAGGTAGCAATGCAATGGAGCAGAGGTGGGAGCTCATGCACGTCATAGGGTTAAGAAGTCAATGGGCCTCCTTACAAGTCAGCCGGTCTGGAAATAAGGGTGCCGGTAGCAATATACCGGCACCCTTTCCGGAACAGCAGACTGCAACTGTGCTGTATCGGGCCTCTGCGCCGGGCAGGTGTGGCCTGCCGGGCGCAGCGGTCCCAGAAAGCAGAGTTGTCATGGAAGCATTGTGCCGGGGGACTAACATTTTCTGGCTCCTGGCTTCCCGATCTGCCTGGACTTGTAATGTCCTGGTGGCACCTGGAAGTCAGGCTCCGGGGACGGTGTTACAGGGTTGGCAGAACACCCACCGGTGGCACGGTGGGTTACCACCAACCCTGTAATGAGGCCCACTGTGTTCCAGTAGCAGAGACTCACCTTGCCAGTCAATAATAGTCTTGGACGGTGACTCTAAACGTGGCCTTCTGCATGTCTCTTAGTGTTATTAATCATAGGGGGAGACAGATTCAATGGGGATGGTTACTGGATGTCTGTCTAACCGCAGCCATGGCTTTCACTGCATGTCAATCAAGCCGTGCCCCGGCCAGTCCAGAGCTAGAAGGTGGTGCCCGTCCCTCACCCATGTTACTATCCCATCAAGGCACGGGCCTGGAGATTGTTGTGCAATGAATATGGTATAGACAAATTATTATTATACAAATAATTTGGGAACATTGCATGAATACGTGTCTGCTATTAAACCTGGGCACATGATCAAGCACCGGTTCTTTATTGGGAATTAAGTTATTGTGGTGCTTAGAGCACATGGAATTGGGAGTCTGTAGACATTCAGTGTTGACAAAAAAGTATTAAGTCCTGATGAAGGCATTTTTACAACCAGGTGTACAAAACAACTTACCAAGTTGGTTGAATCACAAAGATTTCACCTTCGATTTTATTTATACATGTTTTTAATTTTTTTATTTTTCTGTTTTGTACCACACCAAACTGCAAATAACTACCTCCAGACATTCTTCTGAACTGGCGATTTTGGTAAATGACACTGATCGGACATATAATAGAGACCCTATTTGTACTAGGTGGACTCTAAGAACATCCTGGCTCTCTACACGGTACGATGTTCATTCATCGCCAGGGTTTTTTCCACTCATTTCTGGCCACAAAAACTCATAACAAATGTGGGAGGGTGGCTAAAGGGATATAAGGTGTGGGGGTTTCGGGTAATAGGTACTACATTACTGGGAAGAGGGGATTGGGGGAACCACACCAAATCATAAAACTCAGCGAAAAATCGGCAGCTAAAAACTCAGCGAAAAATAAACTTGCCAATGACATGACATCGAACCCACTATGCAAATATAATGGTAAACCAACCCGAACTACAGTTTAAAAAAATATATTACGAGCACATCGTGTCACTCACTAGGCTCACTTTTATAGATATTTCTATAGTTTCGCGGGTGCTTCTTCGACATGATTGCATGTTTATGCTGTTTCAATAAAAAGTGTGTATGTAGGGACTCGTGTGGGAGTTAAAAAGTTGTCGGTGTGTGTGTAGGTTTGTTGGTGGGGGTGTTTGTAGAGCGTGTGTTTGTAAGTGTGTGTATATATGTATTCATAGTACGAGATCGCAGAGACATCAATTCTCCAAAATGCCAGGGGTAGCAGAAATGACATCACACAACCGATCACATAACAGGAAGTGATGTCACGTTACCTGTGACCCTGATTTCTTCAGTTGCCCCCTAGCCCTGGCGACATCACTGGAAGTGGCTCAGAGGTGTTAAAAAACGAATATACATAAACTAACAATTCATAAAGTAACAAATGGGTACTAAAGCAGACAATGCTAGATACCAACCGCCTTTTAACTTTAACAAGGGTGCTGTCTTCATAAGCTGTGGGTGCGGTCATATTATTACAGTGGTAGCCTCAATATAACCATCATAGGCCGGGGGAACTGCCATGCATAGGCCACTTCAGCTTTGCATGGCCAGTTACTTCCATCTTCAACCAGTTACAGCTGCACATGTCAGGCATGGGCATAATGTAATCAGTAAAGCCCTGCATCCTCCGTTGCTCACATGGCACAGTAGGCATAAGGCAGCCTGTATATGCAGATGCTGCCATCTTAAGCCTGTTATAGCTGCACAGGTCAGGCATGGGCATCATGTAATTAATAAAGGCCACATTCTCGGTTGCTCCCCCCCATGGCACAGTAGGCAGAATGCAGCCTGTATATGCAGGCACTGCCATCTTAAGCCTGTTCTAGCCTAACAACCCAACTATAGTCAGACTATGTACGTTGCAGCTGTACATGTTCAGTTGTCTAAGTTGTATGCCAAGTGCAGCCTCATAAGCTCAATATTTTCTAATGTGCAATAATGTCATTCAAAGTCTGTTAATGCTCAAATACTCCAGGATTTCCATTCAATGATCAGTGAATGCCTTGTATGCATGGTGTAAGGCACAACAGGTGCAGCCTCGCATGTAGTTGCTGACATCATCTACCAGGAGCAACCTAACATGTCCCAGAAATGCTCTATAGCTCTCAATGTTCAGAGTAACCTCACCATGGTGCACAGCCTCAGGGACCCAGTTACTGCTTTCATGCCTATGCCTAGGGTGACCTGAAATGCCCCGGTGATAATGAGAGTGATAGAGGAAGAAGCACACAAGAGAGGAAGATGAGAAGTGCAGAGTAACCTCACCATGGTGGTTCACAGCCTCAGGGACAGAGTTACTGCTTTCATGCCTATGCCTAGGGTGACCTGAAATGCCCCGGTGATAATGAGAGTGATAGAGGAAGAAGCACACACGAGGGGAAGGTGAAAGAGGTGCAGAGTAACCTCACCATGGTTCACAGCCTCAGGGACCCAGTTACTGCTTTCATGCCTATGCCTAGGGTGACCTGAAATACCCCGGTGATAATGAGAGTGATAGAGGAAGAAGCATACAAGAGAGGAAGATGAGAGGTGCTGAGTAACCTCACCATGGTTCACAACCTCAGGGACCCAGTTACTGCTTTCATGCCTATGCATAGGGTGACCTGAAATGCCCCGGTGATAATGAGAGTGATAGAGGAAGAAGCACACAAGAGAGGAAGATGAAATGCCCCAGTGATAATGAGAGTGATAGAGGAAGAAGCACACAAGAGAGGAAGATGAAAGAGGTGCAGAGTAACCTCACCATGGTTCACTGCCTCAGGGACCCACTTACTGCTTTCATGACTATGCCTAGGGTGACCTGAAATGCCCCGGTGATAATGAGAGTGATAGAGGAAGAAGCATACAAGAGAGGAAGATGAGAGGTGCAGAGTAACCTCACCATGGTGGTTCACAGCCTCAGGGACAGAGTTACTGCTTTCATGCCTATGCCTAGGGTGACCTGAAATGCCCCGGTGATAATGAGAGTGATAGAGGAAGAAGCACACACGAGGGGAAGGTGAAAGAGGTGCAGAGTAACCTCACCATGGTTCACAGCCTCAGGGACCCAGTTACTGCTTTCATGCCTATGCCTAGGGTGACCTAAAATACCCCGGTGATAATGAGAGTGATAGAGGAAGAAGCATACAAGAGAGGAAGATGAGAGGTGCTGAGTAACCTCACCATGGTTCACAACCTCAGGGACCCAGTTACTGCTTTCATGCCTATGCCTAGGGTGACCTGAAATGCCCCGGTGATAATGAGAGTGATAGAGGAAGAAGCACACAAGAGAGGAAGATGAAATGCCCCGGTGATAATGAGAGTGATAGAGGAAGAAGCACACAAGACAGGAAGATGAAAGAGGTGCAGAGTAACCTCACCATGGTTCACTGCCTCAGGGACCCAGTTACTGCTTTCATGCCTATGCCTAGGGTGACCTGAAATGCCCCGGTGATAATGAGAGTGATAGAGGAAGAAGCACACAAGAGAGGAAGATGAGAGGTGCAGAGAAACCTCACCATGGTTCACAACCCCAGGGACCCAGTTACTATTGTCATGCCTATGCCTAGGGTGACCTGAAATGCCCCGGTGATAATGAGAGTGATAGAGGAAGAAGCACACAAGAGAGGAAGACGAGAGGTGCAGAGTAACCTCACCATGGTGCACAGCCTCAGGGACCCAGTTACTGCTTTCATGCCTATGCCTAGGGTGACCTGAAATGCCCCGGTGATAATGAGAGTGATAGAGGAAGAAGCACACAAGAGAGGAAGACGAGAGGTGCAGAGTAACCTCACCATGGTGCACAGCCTCAGGGACCCAGTTACTGCTTTCATCCCTATGCCTAGAGTGGCCTGAAATGCCCCGGTGATAATGACAGTGATAGAGGAAGAAGCACACACGAGGGGAAGGTGAAAGAGGTGCAGAGTAACCTCACCATGGTGGTTCACAGCCTCAGGGACAGAGTTACTGCTTTCATGCCTATGCCTAGGGGGACCTGAAATGCCCCGGTGATAATGAGAGTGATAGAGGAAGAAGCACACACGAGGGGAAGGTGAAAGAGGTGCAGAGTAACCTCACCATGGTTCACAGCCTCAGGGACCCAGTTACTGCTTTCATGCCTATGCCTAGGGTGACCTGAAATACCCCAGTGATAATGAGAGTGATAGAGGAAGAAGCATACAAGAGAGGAAGATGAGAGGTGCAGAGTAACCTCACCATGGTTCACAACCTCAGGGACCCAGTTACTGCTTTCATGCCTATGCATAGGGTGACCTGAAATGCCCCGGTGATAATGAGAGTGATAGAGGAAGAAGCACACAAGAGAGGAAGATGAAATGCCCCGGTGATAATGAGAGTGATAGAGGAAGAAGCACACAAGAGAGGAAGATGAAAGTGGTGCAGAGTAACCTCACCATGGTTCACTGCCTCAGGGACCCAGTTACTGCTGTCATGCCTATGCCTAGGGTGACCTGAAATGCCCCGGTGATAATGAGAGTGATAGAGGAAGAAGCACACAAGAGAGGAAGATGAAAGAGGTGCAGAGTAACCTCACCATGAGTCACAGCCCCAGGGACCCAGTTACTGCTGTCATGCTTATGCCTAGGGTGACCTGAAATGCCCCGGTGATAAGGAGAGTGATAGAGGAAGAAGCACACAATAGAGGAAGATGAGAGGTGCAGAGTAACCTCACCATGGTTCACAGCCTCAGGGACATAGTTACTGCTTTCATGCTTATGCCTAGGGTGACCTGAAAAGCCCCAGTGATAATGAGAGTGATAGAGGAAGAAGCACACAAGAGAGGAAGATGAAAGAGGTGCAGAGTAACCTCACCATGAGTCACAGCCCCAGGGACCCAGTTACTGCTTTCATGTTTATGCCTAGGGTAACCTGATATGCCCCGGTGATAATGAGAGTGATAGAAGAAGAAGCACACAAGAGAGGAAGATGAGAGGTGCAGAGTAACCTCACCATGGTGCACAGCCTCAGGGACCCAGTTACTGGTGTCATGCCTATGCCTAGGGTGACCTGAAATGCCCCGGTGATAATGAGAGTGATAGAGGAAGAAGCACACAAGAGAGGAAGATGAAAGAGGTGCAGAGTAACCTCACCATGAGTCACAGCCCCAGGGACCCAGTTACTGCTTTCATGCTTATGCCTAGGGTAACCTGATATGCCCCGGTGATAATGAGAGTGATAGAAGAAGAAGCACACAAGAGAGGAAGATGAGAGGTGCAGAGTAACCTCACCATGGTGCACAGCCTCAGGGACCCAGTTACTGGTGTCATGCCTATGCCTAGGGTGACCTGAAATGCCCCGGTGATAATGAGAGTGATAGAGGAAGAAGCACACAAGAGAGGAAGATGAAAGAGGTGCAGAGTAACCTCATCATGGTTCACAGCCTCAGGGACCCAGTTACTGCTTTCATGCCTATGCCTAGGGTGACCTGAAATGCCCTGGTGATAATGAGAGTGATAGAGGAAGAAGCACACAAGAGAGGAAGATGAAAGAGGTGCAGAGCAACCTCACCATGAGTCACAGCCTCAGGGACCCAGTTACTGGTGTCATGCCTATTCCTAGGGTGACCTGAAATGCCCCGGTGATAATGAGAGTGATAGAGGAAGAAGCACACAAGAGAGGAAGATGAAAGGGGTGCAGAGTAACCTCACCATGAGTCACTGCACTCGATCTGGAGGTGTCTGTCCTCTCCCAGGGTGGGGGGCAGAGTGCAGCGTGAGAGATGCAGTGAGCAGTTGGACGAGGACCATTGAGATTTGGGGTGTGCTGCCTGCATGAAGGGGAGCTGGGGGTCTCAATTAGAGGAGGGTGGTTGAAGAGGCATCCATTAACAAGGCAATATCTATTGAGCCACAGAACCCGAGCTTAGAATCACAGCTCTAACTTTCCTCCTACATTCATGAAACATCAGCTCCCAGCAGTTACTTAACCTCCCTGTGCGGTGTTTTCACTATTCACGAACAGTAGGATTATATCCTTCAACTAGGTCGGTGTACAAGTCTTTGATACGCAAGCATGCGTCTGTGAAACTGTACATTGTATTCGGTAACCAGTAAACCAGCAGGGGGGTGCACGCACCCCGGGACACTGGGTGGGCCCGGGGGGTGGCCGGCGCCCCCTTTCCCACCTACTTAGCTTTGCATTAAAACGGCAAGTCCATTGGAGTTTACATATTTTAAAAAATATATATGTTTTTTTTTTAAACATAGGGGTCTCAAGGGAGATTGCAGGGGTTCAGGCTGTGACCCCAGGGGTTACAGCTGCAACCTCCGATGACCGCCACGTGATATCCCTGCGAGATAGTCCAGTTATGTGCAAGCACTGGGATGGTGTGTCAATGTGTGATGTGCTGGTGTGTGCCTGTTTATATATTGGAGCTTGTAAGTCAATGTATTTGCATGTGTAAGTACATGCATGTTTGGATGCTCATGAGAGATTGAGTCTGTGTGGGTGAGGGAGTGCGGGATGTGCTGAATGGAGTGAGGGGCTGGCGGGATTGGGAAGATAGGAGCTGAAATCAGGCTGCTGTGGGTGAGGGTTGTGATTGCCAGTAAACGCCAAGATGGACTGGTTTTCTCAATGTGGAATGGCAATCCAATGTGCATTAAGGGGAACGATATCATGTGTGTTCTAATGTGTGATAATGGCCTGTTGTCAGACAGCTTACAATGGCATCGCAAGATTGCTGACATTAGACGGAAAGACAACATGAATCCTCATATGTGGCAAATCCATGCCACTGTATAAAACATGTCCATCCAAGCTGTGCTACCATAGGTCAGCATTCCCACTGTGGAACAGCCTGGATAGGGGCATGATGTATACAGTGGCATACCAATGAAATCTCTCCTTCTCCATTCCCCGCCATGAAACCTTCCCCACCTCTCATTCTCTCCCCTTCCCTCGAATCTTCCCTATGATCCTCTCTTCCCTCCCCCTTCCCCTTATCCTCCCTCATTTTCACCCATATACCCCTTCTGTTTTTCCCTCCTCCTTCCCTTCCTCACCGCTTCCCTCTTTCCCCACAGATGAATTGCTCTACTTACTGTTTTTATTGGTTCAATTCATGATTGTAAATTGCTTCTACTGTTATAATGCTCTATGTATTCTGTTGTTATAATGTAAAGTGCTTTGGATGAAACGCTATATAAACACAGTAAATACAAATACAAATACAAATACAAATTCAAATACATTATGGCCAAAGCCAACCTGCATGATTGTACACAAAGATACCGGCCTATGGTGTCAAAGCATGCATGGATATTATTTATACAGTGCACATCAATATTACTGAAATTACTGTCAAAGCCAATGTTAAGGTTCTTGATTGGGGATATTGGCCTATAGTGGCATAGCCAACAAGTTCACATTTTCATACAGTGGAATGGTTAAATGCATTATGGGCAAACTCAACATGAGTGTTTTTATGTGAAGGTACTGGACAGTAGTGTCACAGCCTGCATGGACATATCTTGATACAGCGGGCTGGAATTATTACTGGCATTATGGATGAAGCCAACATGAGGATTATTACATGGCTTACTGCTCTATGTTGGCACAGCCAGCATGGACATTTTTCTTAATGTGGCATGAAGATATTATTGCCATTATGTGCAAAGCCAATGTGGGTGTACTTGCATGGCGGTACTTGCATATACTGGGAAAGCCTATATAGGACCTAGCTCTCGATACGTTGGGTAATTTTTATGTGAACATGAACAGAAAATGTGGTTAGATGGCAGCTTAATTGAAGTAAGTACACACTGAGTGAGCTATGTCTCAGCGTTCTGCCCTGAGATTGCTGGGTACACTTATATTAGAACCAAAGTGTGGTGTGTGTTGGGACAGCTTTCTGTGGAAAGCCTTCCCTGGTGTTAGACTATTGTTGATGTTACAGAGAATGGATATTTCAAAGACTCTCCTGTAATAGCAGAAATATGGAGATCATGAGAAAATGAATTGCACGTGTGAGGGAAGCGAGACAAGTTTGTCAATGTCATGGTCCTATGTGCGCTGTGAGTGACGCTCAGTTGAAGTCTTTCAGATCAACAGTGAGAACGTGAGTGAGACTTCATTGAAAGAGATCAGGCAGCTTTCTGAGAGAAAGACTCTTCTGGACTGCATAGCGCCAAGAGCATGGGAAATTAGTGGGCTGACACTGACATTCCAGGACAGAGATGTAACGATGTATAAGAATTAAGTGCGTGTAAATGTTGATATGGACAACACGTGCTTCCCCATAGCATATCTTTTTCTGAATCCCTGGAAGACATTCATTTTTTATTCCTAAACCTGAAGCGTCCTGTGAGAGGGAGTACAGAACACTCTTGTTTCTTTGGGACCCGGTAGTTCCTAACTGAATGCTTTCGGGAATGTGTCAGGGCTAGGCCGCATAGTATCCTAGGTCTGATTTAGAGAGACTTTCTAAAAATGGCTTTTGGGGAGAATCCTGCGGGGTAATTCTGCAATCGCCCCCCTTCCTGGGCATTCTTTTCCCTGCATTGGATAAAATTCAGGACACTTAATCGGTCAGGTGGGGCGGGGGAGGGGGAGTATTTTTTACTCTGGACTTTCCCACAGGAATCAGGTAATGCTTCCTCCACTTAAGATAATAAACACTCTGCTTTCGCTGACTGCCTCTCCGCATCAGGTGATGGTCATGAACGCATTTCTATCATCAAAGTTAAACTTCAATAACAATATTTACCTGGACTTTCAGATAAACTGATGTTATGGTTGAGGAGAGTCCAGCACAAATGTTGCTCAGATGAAGGGAATTCAAACATTCTTCTCCTGGCCTCCTCTCCTTGCACTGGCTTTCTATTAGAAATAGAATCCTCTTCAAAGCCTTGTGCTTGGTCTTTAAAACATGCCAGGCCACCAAATAAACCTTCCTCTTGTGCAAGCTGCATGTTTTCCATCCCAAACGCTGCCTGAGATCCCACTCCAGCAAGCTGATTTCAATATCATCTTACAGAAGAGCGAGAATGTGGCTTTCATGGCTGCACAGGAGGGTGGACATGGCCGATTACGGCCCGCCAGCCTGAGCCAAGGCAGGCCCTCGCAAAGCGAGGGCCTCAGCTCGGGCTATGGACCGTTAACAGCCATGTCCGCCCTCCTTAGCATGTCCGCCCTCCTTAGCGGGCATGAAAGCCATTCACACCCTGGAGTTATTCTGGGGTGCAAAGGGCTTTCAAATAATTTTCCTCAGGAGATTCAAGCTGCATTGCCAATCTCCTGAGGGGAACAGACAAAAAGAAAAAAAGATGGCCGCTTCCATATGGAAAATGTATTTAGCCCCTTTTCCATGTCTATGGTGGCTGGGAGACGGGAGGACTGCCAGGACCGGAACACAGAACTATGGTCCCACAGATAAGTGGGTATGGACTGGGGCTGGGAAAGCGGATCAGGGGGTTTTGGGGGCAGGGTGGGGAGGCAAAAGGGACAGGATCCCTGTTATCTCCCCACATTAGCAGAACAATAAAAAAAATTGCACCACCGGTGGGAAGGGCATCAGGTGGCTGGAACAGCGGTCAGAGAATGTCTATTCTCACCCACTGTTCCAGCCACCTGATTGGCTGAACACCTTTCCCCAGTGCGAATTGGAGATTGTTCTTTCTTTGTACTTGCCACACAATATTTGAACTCTCTCCGCCATCTTCGTCGCTCTCAACTGAACTGGCTCACATTTAGAACATGATTTCAACTTACAACCAGTGCCAGTTCCTTCGCTTTGCACTGAACTGCATCTCAG
Organism: Ambystoma mexicanum; assembly: GCF_040938575.1. Classification (NCBI taxonomy): domain Eukaryota; kingdom Metazoa; phylum Chordata; class Amphibia; order Caudata; family Ambystomatidae; genus Ambystoma; species Ambystoma mexicanum. The sequence continues at coordinate 1,420,006,003 of NC_090931.1, read as the reverse complement.
CATAGCTCTTCTTCAGTACAAAGATGCTTTTGAGTGGAAATCAGCATTTTATATGACTCTGAATACATACATAGGGCAATATTAGCACGCGGCAGGTGATGTATGGTGGACTCTGCACTCAGGGAGCTGATCTGGCTTTCACCTTACAGCATTGCCCACTCTCCAAGCCCTCTCATGGGCGGAAAGCTGGCATTGTCCCTCCTTGGTGCCCCGCTTGCTCACACTGACCCCCGCCCGACTTGCCCTTGCCCCTCCCTGCTCAATTGCTCACCACATTCGTACCTTTTGCCTCCTCCTCACAGCCTGCGCCCTTGCCACTCTCTTCGTCCTACACCAGTCACTCCTTCCCCGCACACCGCTGGAGGCCATGGAAAGGGAGGAGGGAAGAGGAATAGTTTACATCTCCTTTTTAAAAACTTGTGAATCAGCTTCTGTGCTGTTTTACAACTTAAAAAATAGATAAAAGCGTTTGGCTCCCCAGAAAACTCGACCGAGTATGAATCCCTCTAACCCACAAAGCAGGAGACATTACCACTGGGTAATGATGCCGGGGACCACTTTAAGACCCTCCCTTAGCTCAGAAATATAACTTGGCCCCAGGCCATTGCCAAAAGGTAATACCCTCTCCTCTGGGTAGGCTGCTTAAGTAGACTGCTCGGGTTATCCAATGGGGTAAGGTATTACTCAGGGTGATGTCAAATGTTAAGTTCTGATTCCTTAAATTCCACCCGTACGCGTCAGGGCGAGCAATTTGATCTGCAGACACCTGTCTCCTCTCGGCATCTAGGCTCAAGCTCAGCCGGATTGGTGGCTGCATTTTTTCTGTCGTGGCTGCCTCCTTACAGCACTCCCTCTCCTGCTCTCTCCATTCCATGCCCAATCATTTCGATTTTCGTTGTGTCCTGAAGACTTATTTGTTTTTAATTAGGTTCTTTTCTGTTGGGCGGCGCCAAGATGCCTCTGTGGTGAACATGCGCTATACAAATAAATTTAACATAACATAACATAGCATGGACCACAATAGTTGGTAAACAAATGGATTCCACTCTCAAACTTGGGCTGGAACTGTGTGCAAATGGTTTACCGTGAAATGATCGGAAAAATAATACCTACTGTGAAATGACTGAATTGTTTTCAGTCAAATTTATTTTTATTAGGATACGGGGGGAGACCCCCCGCACCTCACTCTCTTCCCCCTACCTTCATCCCACCCCACATCTATATATTATTTAACATTTACAAAAATACCGAACAAATTCGACCAAATAAATTCAGTCGTTTATCGTTAGGTGCTTTTGTATTCGATAATTTCTGCAGAAACCTGTGCAGATTGGCCATGCTTCATGGAATCATGGAAGGTGTGCATCTTAAGCTGCTACTGGAATGTCATGGTGTTTGGACTGAGATGCAGTTCTGAAAGTGGCTCCTGACAGAGATTAGGAGTTGGATTAGAAAAATACCTGTCACCTATGGGACGTGATTTAGGACTTCCTCAGCAGAGCAAAGGGATCAGGGTGGCACATGGTAACGCAGCTTGAATAAAAGGCAGTATGTGCCACGTGTCACCTTTTGGGTGAAACAGAGCCTTAAGGTCAATGTTCCATTACACAGGAATCCAGTTGAGTATGGGATGCAGGCAAAATATGGTCCAACTGCTCTAGGCCCAGAACCCAGGACCTGCACATTTTGTTCCTGCTGTAGATGTTGCAAATCAAAGAGGTGATGGCGGGAAGGCTTAGAATTAATCTTAAACCTCTGGCAATTGCCCTGGGCAACCGACCAGACCATTGTTCGTCGCTTGCCAAGCCATTACAGAAAGGGGAATGACCATATGCAAATCAGGCTTGGTCCCACCACCAAAGCGGCAGTCCAGCCCGCACTGCTAGGCCACATCCCTTCTGCACGAAATGACAAGCATCCCCAGATATGTTTCAGCCTCATCATTGAGGAGTAGCTTGTGTCTCTAGGTCCAGCGGGCATGGGACCCACGTCTTGGCATACCCGTCCCTCTTGAGGTTTCATCGGATACTGACAACTCTTAAACTTGTGAAGCCTATTACAAATTGGACCACCATTTTCCTGCAATCTTTGTTTTTAACATCCAGATACTAACCACCAATTTGAATCTGTGGCTTTGGGGCAGAAAACACTGGTGTAACTGTATGTTCTATGTATCTTGATATGGTATGGCATTTATAACGCGCCTGTATACAAGTGTTTCTAAGCGCGACAAGACAAGTGGGGGGGGACAAAACAATCATCTTACTAGGCCTTGTGTCATTCAGATCGTGCAAGTGCAGGAACGGGGAAGGAGGAAACGTGCCGAGGGGGGATGTAGACGTGCAGGTAATAATTCTGGTGGCTTCCAGATACTCTTTGGAATCTTTGGGTTTATTCCGTTCCATATTGCCCAAACTTACCTTCTGGTCTCCTCTCCCAGGTCTCTCTCTGGTGGCCTCCTTCTTAAAATGAATCATGGAACAGGACCTGCTCTGTCCACATTTATTTGAATGTCCTTTAATTGGTGGCCATTGTGGAAAGTTCTGCCACTAATATGTTTGGTGTTCTGTTTTGATGTGTGTGCACTATTTTGTTTGGAGGTAGTCGCTGGGCCTCCTAATCTGCCCTCACTTTGCTGAGGCTAAGTCAGGCTATCTGTCCCATAACTTCCAGTATTGCCCACCTTGATGGCTTTAGCGTTTAATTTATAACCCTTTTGCATGATGCAGTAAAAAAAAGCATGTGTGTGTGTGTGTTTGTGTGTGACTCAGCGGCAGTGCCAGGATTCTTTAACAAGTGGGCTCTGAAGCTAATCTAGTTGGGCCCACCCAAAAAGAGTCTGCAGAGGGAAGAGGGTTTGTTCTTGCCTGAATATGTGGGAACGTTGAGTGTAATGACGAAACCCTGTGAGATCATGTTTTACGCAATGGGTCAAAATGGTGCATTTTACAGCGCTCTTTTTGTGAATAATGTTAAACAGTTTATAATCAGTTTTGTATGCTATCACATGAGATAATCCAATAGAGGCAAGTCACAGATAGTGCAGGCCCAGTACATAAAAACATTTCAGGCTCGGCCCATACAAGTCCATGCTGGCAGACTGCTGGCTGCAACAATATATGCCAGTATTTCCACCTAAGAACATACTCATGTTTGCTTTGCCATGAATACCAGAATACCAGTAAGAATAACATAAGAAAACATGTTCATACGTGCTGTCAATAGTTGCCATAATCCCGATCTAAAAACATACTTCTGTCGACTTTGCCCTAAGTGCCAGTAAATATCTCAAATGTCATTCCACACTAAGAACATATGTTTTTGCTAGACCCACACATGCCTCCCAACCATGTTAGAACACTCAAGTTGGCTTTGTCCTTAACACCAGTAAAATAAAAAGCTGTGCCACAGCTAGACAACAACATCTCCTTGCTGGCAACAACAATGCTTCATTCCACCATGTAAGAACACTCATTATGTTGACTTTGCCCCTAATGCAAGTACAAAAAAAAGCTATGCCATAGTAAGAAAAGGTTATCTGCTTGCAGGCCCAACAAATGCCTTCTCTCCCCCATATAAGAACAATTATCATTTGACTTTTCCCTTAATGCTAGTAAAACATGCAATGGCACAATAAGGAAATATGTCCCTGCTGTCTGCACAAATGCCCCCTCCATGTAGAAATGCACACCATGTTATTGTTGCCCATATTGCCAGCAAAATAAGCAATGCCACACTAAGGAAGCATTGTCTTGCTGGCTATACACATGCCTATCCTGCCCCCTCTCACCAATGTAAAAACATACATGTTACCCTTAATGTGAGAATAGGTTGCCATGACACTGTAAGAATACTTCCAGGCTGCTGCCCCATTGCAGTTTACACCATTCACCTCATCCAGGTACAGTGCTCATCACGTTGGTTTTGCCCAAGAATGTTATTATACCATGCCATGTCACTGTAAGAACACATCCATGCCCTCAGCCTCAGATGTGTGCACTTATTCATATGCATTCAACCATCAGTCACTCACCCACACAGCTTCTCAATCAATCCATCAGTCACTCACCCACACAGCTTCTCAATCATTCACATTTGCACCAAAAATATCCACACAGTGTTCTCATTCATACCCGCAATCACACCCATACATACACACCATTCACACTGCACTCTCATTCATATGTGCCCTTACACTGTGTGTGGGTGCGTGCCTGCGTCTGTGTTGAGAAGGATCATGCATTTGAAATTAGTTAGAGGCAATGATCAAGCTGGTGTGTCAAACATTAGGCCCCTGGGCCAGATCAAGTCAAGCTGACAGACATCTGATTATTCCATGCAGCATGTGATAAGCATAATGGCCACTAGATGGCATTAAAAGCTTTAAAACATTGTATTTGTTTTATTACGGATCCTCGTGAATAGAAATATATATAACAACAGAACGATGGCATATATACAGGGGAAACGGGTGATTGGTGAGAGTCCAGATACTGCTCCTGGGGCAATGTATTTGTTGTTATGTTATGCTACTTTACGTCCATGGGATGTATGCCGCAGAATGTTGCAATTTGCATGGTCGACGGCTGTCTTCTTGATGCATTCAGACCGGAAGTACACTGAGTTCTGCATGCAGATCTGTTCCTAGGAGCTCTTTGTCGAGAATGTAGGGTCATGTGTGCCCATGGTGCAAGGAGGCACTGCCAGGGCCCGTGATGTGTACGTTTTGTAGTGTTCTGTTGTTTGAGGTTTCTTGGGAGATTTTCCAATCACCACGTGTCTGTGGCTTAGTTGATATGCCTACAGTCTGTTTGCTATTATGTTATGTTAGTAATTCTTTCACAAAATGCCTTCTCGATGATGGTCGGATAGCACAGTAAGCTGAGTGCTCCTTCTGACATCTGTGCGTAGCCTGCTGATGCAGGTTCGAAACCCGGAAGGGCCAACTCAGCCTTCCAGCCTTCCGGGGTCGATACATTTAGTACCAGGCAGTGGGATAATAATATCAACTGTTATTTAATTGCTTAGACATCTGCAGGTTTGTAGCAATATATAAAACTAAATATTATTATCATTACAAAGCGTTGGCCAGTTGCTTATTGTGGAAACACATGTCTTCAGGTGTTTCCTAAACAAATGTTGCTTATCCATCGCTCTAAGCTGTAGTGACTTGGCCAACAAAACTGGAAATGAGTGACCTCCTAGCCCATACTTTGTAAAACGAGTTGTGGGAACCAGACAAGCAGACAATGAGGCAGAAGATTGCTCGGAATTGTGAAACATCCGCGTAAAACGCGCTGTCCTCCATGCAAAGCAACACAGGGTTGTTTGAGCAGTTACTCTGAGGCACGTGCATCCCTGGTGGAGTCTGTTAGATGTTTAACTCTGCCCATGCAGGGCAGAAGATGAGCTGCAGGGTTCTGCATCCTCAGCCAACGAGGGATCAGAAACAGGGTTGGGCAGAAAAACACACCCTCTGAGCAGTCCACATTGGAGAGGGCCCCGGCCATGGCTCACTGGACTCTTCTCGGAATAGGGAAGCATGCTGAACTACGCTAGCAAGGCCCCCCGGTTCTTTACCTGTTTCGAGGATTTGGGGGAGCCTCCTAATTGGTGTGGCCCTGGTGAGAGGTCCAGGGATTCGCATGTGCCTCCACCAGGGGATCTCCATCTTGGTAGGTTTTGCCTGCAGAAGGTTCTTGCTCATCAAGCTCTGTATCGTCAATGGGCAGTAGTTGCTAAAAGTAAACGGCAACTCTTTTATTGACTAACAGGAGTAATGGGGGTGGGCATATACATGTGGCTTTTGAGGGCTATTTTATAGAGTTGTGGTCCTCAATGTAGAAGCAGGTTATACTTTGATGTAGAGAGCATTTCCATGGTTGTGGTTCCAGTGGAAATAAAGACATGTTTCGGGGGGAAGAACAGGGAATGCTATCAAAGGTGGACTTGACATGGTCAAGAACTTATGTATAGAGAAGGAACCTGTAAATTCATCCACAGGGTCATCTCAGTCAGCTGACCACCCTCCTGTCTCCCTTGAAGGATACTCCCTCCTGGATGCATCACCACCTGCCCTCCTTCCCTTGCCTTCTCTCCCCCTTGTTCAGCTCATTAAGCAACACCTTGACTGGTCTGGGCAAATTGTTGGATTGTGGAACAGAAACAAGGAATTGCATGCCTTATCCGGTTCATCTGGCAGAGCGGAAATCCACGAATTTGCTCTGATTTCCACTAGCCAGGTCTGGATGGAAAAACGGAGCGATGATTTGCTGGAATAGTTGCATTGCAAATATTGTGGGTGGCAGATGTGTTATGGCCACTGAAGGCACACCTGTCCAATCGGCATTCAGATTGTTGTCAGTTCTATTGGCCAAGATGTCCATGCATGCCTGTAGGCTGGCATTGTAATCCTCTGTGATTGGACATCATTTCCAGGATTGGCTTGTGCTCCTCATCCACCCTTCAGATGATCCTGGATACTAAAGATTGAGTTGTGGTCTCTTCTTCCCTTGACACAGGAATCTACTGATTCCACCTAATGTCCTCTAAAAAGGAACCCTGTCCCGTTCCTTAATCATCCCTTGTCAATCGAGAACTGAGGTCACACAACCCCCCCCCCCCCCCACCAGCAAAGGAAGCACTTCCAGTGTCAGGGTAATCAAGGCAAGGGAGAACTGGAGGCAAACCAAAGCACAGACAGGAAGTGGCTGTGGTGTGGTTTCAAAACTCAAACCAACTTGCCCTCAAATCGACACGAAACACTACGAGAAAAGGAAATTTGGACGAACCGCATTTACTTGTCTAATACCCAATCTATGGAACTCCATCCCGAAGGAAATAAGAATGACAGAAGATCGCCTTGCCTTCAGAAAACGATTGAAAACCTGGTTATTCAACTCACAGAGACTGGCAAAAAAATGTGCATCTCCAACAACTATCAGGACAGACCCAAGACAATCAAGGGATAGTACGGATACTGGAACCAGCAATAAAACGACCACACTGTACTAATCACTGAAAACGAATCACCCTGCTCCTCGATCCACTCCAGCATACCCCACACATACCTCACATGACCCAAGGGGCCAGCCCTATCACACGCAAAACATGAAACCCACCCATCCACTAAAAGAACAAACTGCCACAAACAAACAATCCAGACACTGGACTTTCCCCCTTTGCCCCCCGGACACAATAACCCCAGTGCACACAATTAAAACACACTCAGAAAGTCAACACTCACAAACACCAGTGTTTCCTGGTCCTGCAAGACCCAACATAAGAGCACAACATCTATCCTACCCCTCTTCCCTCGCTAACTTACCAAACCCACATTCTTACAGAGCCACGCGAGTGCCTTGGAAATGGTAACGATGCCCGGTATAAATCAACTTAACATAACCATGTCTAGTCCATGTGGGCTGCTATGAAAACCACTCCTTCCAGATGGTCTTGCACAGAAAGGGACTGTTGTCTCCATTTGTTTCGGGAGGATAGCTCAGAGGCAATGTGATTACCTTGGAAGCAAGACAACACGGACCACCACAGCTTCGATCCCCGGGTTGGCGCTTAGAAACCTCAGGATAGTAAGCGTGTTATAAATAACCTATCATATCATATCATTTCCTTATTATTTTCATTGACCTTTAGAGGAAAGCCAAACCTCAGGAGCTGGTGTCTAGCTCCCTGAGCTATCCCATGCACAGGCGAACATGGTCTGTGCAGATGAGGCTGGGTATTTATTTATTGTTTGCTTGTTTGGTGCTTATACAGGAAATACATTCTGTTTCAAAGCGCCCAGACCGGTAGTCACCAGTCATTCATGTACATGGCTGTCGCTAGGAGCAAGGTTCTGCGGCTCAGTAAGGTTCACCGTTGATATCGGAAGTATCGGATCAACTTGCAATTACAGATTTACTCCAGCTATCGATTCTGAGTGACATCGGAGAGAGAACGAGAGTGAAGTCTGACATGTCTACGATGTCAGATAGAATTTCGAGATAGAACAGACCAGGTAGCTGGAAGCTGCCCAGCTACAGTATCCACCTAGCATACCTTTTCCATACCCTGCACTGCACCCCTGTTTATCCCCCCCACAGACAAGCATTACAGCAGGTGTACAGAGGAGGCACAGAAAACGATATCCAACATAAAACAATAGGAGGATTTCCTTACCCCAAGGCCTCCCAAAAACGAGAAATGTATACCTGGCAGAGAAAATGCTCTGTACCCCCCCCCCCTTTCAAGTCACAGCAATTTATTACAGATCCAAAATAATTCTCTGCAATGGTGTCACAGTATGAGGACACTGCATTCAGAAAGTTAAACACATCTAAATAACTAAGGAGACCATACACAACAGTGCCACGGTGTGTTATTGCTTCTGCTGAAGCACCCACATCATTGATGGTGGAGCCAGGTGGCGTGGTGATCACGTGCAGATGGATAACCTTTGGGTGACCTCTAGCGGCGTGAGCTGCACATGCCTTCTGCGACTGTAAGGTGGGAGAGTCCAGAGAAAGTGTACATGGCGGAGAAGAGAAGGCACCAGGGCTCCAGTTGATAAGGGTCTTTTGGACAGAGTGTGGCACGTGAAAGAAGCGTGTCACTGCTTAGTTATGTATGTTATGTTATGCTATTTGGCATTTATATAGCGCTATATATATCATTGGTATGACCTCAAAGCGCTGGTAGGTTGAACACCGTTGGGGACCGTAGTCCATGTCAGTAGAGAGAGTAAGCATTGTAGAGTGTGTGGGTGCACCAGTTATGTGTGCAGCAGATGTAACTGCCTGATGGTAGCTGTGTCCTAGTGTTAGGTGTGGTGGTGATGATAACAGTTGAATGTGTGCAGTCTGGTGGGTGTACACCCAGACTGGGTTCTGGCTGCGTTAAGCCTATAGGACGCTTATGTGAGAACCTAGGCCGGTTTGTTGTGGCACATCAGTATGCCAAGTATCTTGAATCCTTGCTCTCTAACCGATACTTAAGACTTGTAAGAGGGTCAGTAGGTTTCTTTACTTACGTTTTGCTTAATCTAGTCACCCCTGGCTAGGCCTTTGGGAATCCGGTGAGCTGGTGTTTCCTAAGACAGGTTGTGGCACACTGGCGAAATCCACTTCAGTATTGAAGACTGTCACAGAAGAGGAGCGCTGGGGAGGAGCCTCCTGAGTTCTGCCAATAGGAGCACTGCCACTGAGCACAAAAGGGAGCGCAGGGGAGGAGCCTCTGGGGCTCTCCCAACAGCTACACTGTCAGTGAACATAAAATGAATTGCGGGGGAGGAGCCTCCTGATCTCTCCCAGCAGAAACACTGTCACAGAATATTAAAGGCAGCGTAGAGGCGGAGCCTCCCGGGTGCTCTCACCTGGAAGACTTCCAGGGAATTCTAAAGGGAGCACACGGATGGGTCCTTTTCTCTACGTGGCTGCAGCCTTGATTTTGGAGCTCATCTGAAACTGCTCCATGTTGCCACTTGTGTTTTGGAAGGTGGCAGTGGTCGGCAATGAGTGGGGGGGGTTTAAGTTGTGCCTGAGGGGCTTGGAATTACAACTTCTACTTTTTCACTGTTTTCCTGCCCTTCCCCCTCCTCTAATCTGCCACTCCGAGGGGTGCTGAGTGTGTGCAAGGAATGAGGCTAGAATCTGGACGTGCTGCCTCTGAACTTGTTTAATAAAGGCACACTCTTTCCCAAGGGACTGCTGTTCACGCGCTCTCTTTCACTACTTTTCCAGGTACATACATTACTTCAGTGGACTACTTTCCGGAACCATCAAAATGAACAACAAGCCCCTGTTCCTCCATCATGTCATGATGCACGGGATCCCGAACTTCGAGTCCAAAGGAGGTAATGCAAACGAGTCCTTCCTCTCTGTCTCTCTTCTTGGATTGGTTAGGAGTTGGGACATGGCTCAGCCAATGCAATAGGCTTCATTAACTCTTAAACCATCTCCCGTTTCCTTTGTATTTGTTCTTATTTGCCATCAACCTTTTCTTCAGTTATCCATTTAAGCTTGTTTGGCACCCTCCTCTCTTGCTCCTTTGTTGCTTTACTACTTCCTTCCCTCCCCCATTCCTTCATTTTTTCATTCTTTCCTCCCGTTTTCTCTCCCTCCCTTCCTCCCTTTCTCTCTCCCTCAATGCCTTCCTTCCTACCTTTTTTCCTCCCTCCATCCCTTCCTCCCTCCATTTCTCTCTCTCCCTCCTTTACTTCCTACCTTCCTCCCTCCTTTTCTTCCTCCTTCCCTCCCTCCTTCCTTCCCTCCTTCCTACCTTTCTTCCTCCCTCCATCCCTTCCTCCCTCCATTTCTCTCTCTCCCTCCTTTACTTCCTACCTTCCTCCCTCCTTTTCTTCCTCCTTCCCTCCCTCCTTCCTTCCTTCCCCCCTTCGTTCCTTCCTTCCGGCCCCCCCCTTTCTTCCTTCCTCCCTTTCTCTCCTCTCCTTCTGTCCAACGATTAGCAGTCTCGGTTGGTCAATTTCCCGCTAGCCCTGTGCCCCTGCTTTCACAGTGACCCATCTTTGTGAAAGATGGGCAGAAATTCTTCATTATACTTAAAAACGGATAAAATATGGGAAATGGCTGCATTTATTTCCTCGCAGCAATTCCACCTGGGACAAAATGTCTGTGCTCCCAGTACTGTGCTGATCTGATCCTACTAGCAAGAGGCGCCCGTGCCTGTCTCCATGCCGCTGGCACATTAGTGTCGGTGCTGGACTCGAACCGGAGCTTTGCTTGATGCTTCACCGCTTCCTTTCCTCCTCTCCTGCAGGCTGCCGTCCTTTCCTGAAGATCTACCAGGCCATGCAGCCGGTCTACACATCCGGAATCTAGTGAGTATACAATCACTTCCGGGTTTCAGCTAAGCTCTTCCTGTGTCACTGCGAGATGTAACAACATGGCTGAAAATAGGAGACCTGTGTTATGTCTTTAGGTAAATTGAAGGACATTTGTTATTGGTGGGGAAGCAAGAACATGGCGTTTCTGAGGTGTTTTTCTAAATGTTTTATCGAGGATTTGGGTTTCCTTGGACAGGCCTGCACATACTGAGGTGGTGCATGAAGCCTCCTGGCACTCACCTCCCTGCCCATGGGAAATGCAGCCATCATGTTCAAGCTGCACAAATCCTGGCACTGGGTCATGGCCTTGCTGGAAGATTTGTGGCTGGCATCCTGTACCTGTGCCTTTTATGGTGGATAATGGGCCCTGAGGGTATAAAGTTGTGTGACAGACATGATGGCATGAAAGACCTACTACTCAATGGAAAATGTAAAAATATACATTTTCTGAAAAAAAGTTATTTTGGGTGTTAGGGTTGGATCTTTGGCTTGAGTGTGCACTCGTTTTGTTACCATGAGTTCTCAATTCTTGTCTCTGACTTCTAGCTCACTTCCAAGTTGTGTGTTCCAGAAGCAGGACAGTTCATGGTAGACTAGTAGGGTAGTCCAGTTCTATCTAGTGCTTGAGACCCACGCCCTCATACAGCATGGCAGACTAGCAGGGCAATCCAGTTCTATCTGGCACTTGAGACTCACTTTCGCATCATACAGCATGGTAGACTAGCAAGGCAGTCCAGTTCTATCTGGCACTTGAGACTCACTTTCGCATCATACAGCATGGTAGACTAGCAAGGCAGTCCAGTTCTATCTGGCACTTGAGACTCACTTTTGCATCATACAGCATGGTATACTAGCAAGCCAGTCCACTTCTATCTGGTGCTTGAGACTCACTTTCTCATCATACAGCATGACAGACTAGCAAGCCAGTCCAGTTCTATCAGGCAGTTGAGACTCACTTTCTCATCATACAGCATGGTAGACTAGCAAGGCAGTCCAGTTATATCTGGTGCTTGAGACTCACTTTCTCATACAGCATGGCAGACTAACAAGCCAGTCCAGTTCCATCTGGCAGTTGAGACTCACTTTCTCATCATACAGCATGGCAGACCAGCAAGCCAGATCAGTTCTATCTGGCAGTTGAGACTCACTTTCTCATCATACGTAGACTAGCAAGGCAGTCCAGTTCTTTCTGGCACTTGAGACTCATTGTCACATCATACAGCATGGCAGACTAGCAAGGCAGTCCAGTTCTATCTGGCACTTGAGACTCACTTTTGCATCATACAGCATGGTATACTAGCAAGCCAGTCCACTTCTATCTGGTGCTTGAGACTCACTTTCTCATCATACAGCATGACAGACTAGCAAGCCAGTCCAGTTCTATCAGGCAGTTGAGACTCACTTTCTCATCATACAGCATGGTAGACTAGCAAGGCAGTCCAGTTATATCTGGTGCTTGAGACTCACTTTCTCATACAGCATGGCAGACTAACAAGCCAGTCCAGTTCCATCTGGCAGTTGAGACTCACTTTCTCATCATACAGCATGGCAGACCAGCAAGCCAGTCCAGTTCTATCTGGCAGTTGAGACTCACTTTCTCATCATACGTAGACTAGCAAGGCAGTCCAGTTCTTTCTGGCACTTGAGACTCATTGTCACATCATACAGCATGGCAGACTAGCAAGCCAGTCCAGTTCCATCTGGTACTTGAGACTCACTTTCTTATTATACAGCATGGCAGACTAGCAAGCCAGCCCATTTCTATCTGGCACTTGAGACTCACTTTCTTTTTTTATTATTATTTACTTATTTGTATTTAGTTCCAAAAGAACTTTAACAAAATACCAAATCACAATTCATATATATATATATATATATATATATATATATATATATATATATATATATATAATACAAATTCGCTGGTGGCAAAGAGTCCTCAGGGAATTCATGAGCTATGCAGACCAGGGAGCGTACACTCAATGCATACCTAATGTCTTGCCTTGTTTAGTGTTTAACAAGAATACAAGTGAACGGGCCGACATGACAATCATGCCCCCTTACTGTTCATTCCCAATTCACACATAAATAATCGAGTACCACACCTAAATGTTTAGAATACATATTTTTGTAATTTCTAGCATCTAATTGCTAATTGTATTAGGTATAGTTATGAACATCATAGGTTACAAGGTAAAGCAATATAAATTTGCACAATAAAACAAAAGCAAGTTGCACTTCTTGCACATACGTCACAACAGATAACAAAATACAGATTCTACTGTCGATACATCAAAAGAACGACAGGGGTCATATCACATGAACAAGTGGAACACGTACACAAGATGTATATCGGTACAAAACAGTGAAAGAACATTTGTGACACTGTGGTTGGAAAAAGTGTGTCTACACCAGGGTGTTTCGGCCTTATATCAGGGCTATGTGGGCCTTTTCCTTCTTAGAGCCTTCGTCAGGACGGTTGACATTTTGGTTTCATATGGCTTTTTATGTACAATTGTTCCCGTCTGATAAGCAACTCGCCTTTAAGCGAGACCAGTCCCAACTCCAGCTGAATGAATTCAATTGTAGTTGAAGCACTTAGCCTCAAGATACGCTTCTAAAAGGAAATCTAACCAGTGCAAATCCCCCATGGCCAACGCCTCCCAAACATATAAAACAATGGGGCAGAAGCACTGTCTGTACAGAGTAATAAAACCTCCAGGGAAAACCCTGCAGTATTTCTTGCAGAGTTGCCAATCAACTGGATCATGCGTAGAGCCTTGGCCTTCTTAGCGGCCACTATGTACATTTAGGCTCTACTGCTACTCATATCTAAGCCTATGTAAGGATATGATACTACAAAATCCACGTTTCCGAGGTGAGTATTAAAACTGGGGCACTTCACTTTTTTAGAGGAGACTACCAATACCTTTGTCTTCCCCATGTTAATCCTCTACTCATTTTCTGCCGCAAAATTAATCAGGGTATCAAACATAGCTTTTGCTACACCCTAGGTATAGTTCAGCATGACCAAATCGTCAGCATATAGCATACAGGGGATGGTCCTCCCACCCACTTTGGGGCAACAACCAATATCTGGTGAGAGATGGGTCGAGCGATCAGCCATATATAGATTATAAAGCAATGGCGCGATCGTACAGCCCTGTTTCACCCCTTTAAAAATCCAGCTGGGGCAGATACTTCCCACCTCATCGTTCACTCAAACACGAACTTGGGTATTCAAATGTAGCCCTTTGAACACATTTATAAGCCATTTGTGGCACCCCCCAGGATAGCATTTTAACCCAAAGTTTGGCACGGTGGACCCTGTCGAATGCTGCTCTGAAGTCAACAAAGGTAATGTATAATGTGGGACCCCAGACTCCAGTGTCCCCCTAATCAGAAAATCCAACATTCCGAGGTTGTGCGATGAACATAGCTTGGGCAGAAGAACAGAATACTATCTGCACCGTGCCTTACACATGCCTCAGCCATGTAATTCTTGTATAGGATATATCTTGTGTTTCTTACAGTGATCCTTGCCTCAGCCAGCCAGCCCAAGATTGTTCTAGGGTTAGCACTTCTAAGTGCCAGAATCATTTTCTGCCGAAGTGCATTGAGAATGGATAAGCTGCATCTCTTAAGGCATCCTCGATCATTTTTCTTAGCGCACCTTATACGTATGGCCAGTGCGCGGGCTGCCCCTGTTTAGGTGCCATCCATATCTCTCTACACATTGCTCTCTTGGCATCCCGTATAGCCCCGTTGAATACATGCAAAGGTTTACTACATGTCACCCCTGGAGTTTGACTGCCAGTGCCAGTTTTAGTGGTCAACGTTCTGACCCATTCCTCTACCTCAGTACATTTCATAAAGCCCAGGACATCAATATCCTTATATCGTAACCCAGAGATCCTCGTATCCATCTTGTGCAAGTGCTTCGCCGTCCAGCGAACGCAATTGCCAGCTTGATTAGTATGAATACCACTACAACCACTCTCCCTAAGCCTAGTGTGTTGCAAATTAAAAACAAGTGCCAAGATGTTACGGTCACTAAACTTAATGGGGATAACCTTTTGCTCTTCGGCCATCAGTAGACATGCATTATTTCAGAAGAGATAGTCCAAGGTAGCCTTGCAATCATTCCCACCCCAGTTACATTTTCCTGGGTTGCCTCCCTCGGTCCTGCCCTTTAGCATAAATAAGTCCCACTGCCTCAGGAAAGCAACCCTCTACCCTTAGGGTAGCAGATCCCTTGTATCATCGCACTCTTTTTTGTATCTTTACTGTAGGCTGAACGCAGCTTTTCGTCCACGCACCTGGCATTTAGGTCCCCACCTAAAATGATTGAATACTCAACCTGATTCTCTTCACATGATAACGAGGTATCTTCAATGCTCGCTTGTATGTCATGCAATACTTTAGTACACAATTATCACCAGCATGTTCCACTCGTTCACGCTTTCCTCCTGCCACACCTCCACTGCCATCACATTTTCCTCGGCAGAGGGTGCCACCACCCGGGAGGAGCAAAAGTTGTGTTTGACGCCAATTATAAGACCCCCAAATGGTCTATCCTTAGGGCCCTTTTTGGCCAGATTCTGACAAATGTGGTAACCCTCCACCTGGAGAGAGCTGTCTAGCCAAGTCTACTGTAGCGTGAGCATTTCAAAGTTTGTCAAGAAGGACAAAGAACCGTGCGCATGCAATAAGTGGCTATACCCACGTGTGTTCCAGCTGGCAGTCTTTACCAGTCTGTGGTCTCCGTGACGTGGGTACGCAAGGCTCTCTGCAGCTGGCAACTTACCCCATGATATAGCTTCGTACTCACAGTGCGCGCCCACATGCGCCCGAGCTACTAGTCGCTTTTCACAGAGTTGCCCGCCCCACAATACCCTATCTATGCATGTGAAGTCCGTGTAACGGGCCACTCGCCGAACTTGCCAGAGGGGCCGTGTTGATGCTGGCCGTTGATGGCAGACTCTGAGCTTCTGGCCCACCTCCCTTCCATCTGCTCTAATGTTACATCTGCAAGGTTACATTAAACTCTGCTCCTAGCATCAGCCTGTATACCATACTGCTTTTAGGAAGATGGTATGTAACCTGGAGGCTTTGCAATTAAACAAGCCATGAACCAGAAATAGGCTAATTCCTTAGGACGGGTTGAATTCCCCAAAAAAACAAATAGGTAGGTCAGGTGCAAGAGGGGCCCGCTCTTTGGGTGACATGTATGTGGTGAGTACTGCTTATGTCTGTGGAGTGTGATAAAGAAGGGGTCATCAACTTTGGCTCTCCAGATGTTTTGGACTTCATCTCCCATCAGCCAAACCCAACATAGCCAATGGTGATGGATCATGGGAATCATAGTCCAAAACATGTGGGGAGTCATAGATTGCAGGCCCTGTGATAGAGAATGCTCTGTTCATCATACTTGGGGAATGCTGTCCCTTCCTTATGTAAGAATCATCTATGTTTGTATGTAACTATCCATGCACAGATGTTCAATAGCATGAACATGGATGGCAAGCAACTGAGTGATGTGCCCAAAAAGAAAGCTTTAAGGGGATATTGTGTTCAATTCAGAGAGGAGGGAAATAGGGAATATGAAAAGGGGGGAAGGACGGGGCATGGCGAAGCAGAGTGGGGGTTGAGATGCAACAATCAACATCTATGTCTTTTTTATTTTTGAAGAGTAGAGTCTTTAGTTCCTTCCTGAAATTCAGGTGGTCGAAGATCGAATCTCATGTGCATTGGTGACTTGTTCCAAAGTCGAGCTGTATAGCAGGCAAAGATCTGTTTCCTGTTTTCATCCGTGTTATCTTTCCAGGTCTCCATCCTGGTGATGTTATGGCTACTGTTGGTATGTTGCCCACAGGGTAGACCAGGTACGGTGATGCGTTGATCATCATTGACTTATAGACAATGGCGACTCTCCTTAACATGATGCGTAAGGTGAGTTAGCCAGTGCAGTTTGGGGTGATGATGCTAAACGTCTTCAGATCTGAGTCAGGTATCCATGAGCGTCTTGCTGGATGGTTTTCAGCTGGGCCATGTTGGATAATGGGATGCATATCAGTAGAACTTGACAGCTTCTTGGTGGAAAAAGGAACTGGGCTTTGAAAACGGTTCTGATGTCTGTGTGCCGGGATATGGGCTATAGTCTAAAGAGAAGTGAGAGCTGCACCACGTTGTCACAGAATGAACACAGTTGATTGTGAAACCATAATATTTTCCACATATGTCCAATTTGGGTATGGCTCAGTCATAAGTCATTACCATAGGCCACCATTGGGAATGAGCATCCTCTGTGTAATGCCTGAATCTTATGAATTTGGTGTTCATCTAACACAGTTTCCAGTAGACCCTGGATATCCAACCTTGGATGTGGGAGAAGAGCTGTTTCTGTTGAAGGATGATTCGGAAATTGTTGACTTTTAGGTTGAGTTGCATGACTTGAGCGATTGGCGGATCCTGATGTTGTGGTCAGTGAGGATGTCTTCCAGGGAATCAATTCAGAGCTTGACAATGACTGGGGAAAGAATGGAACCTTTCTAACTCCTCAGCTTCCAGTGGCCACTGATTGGATCCGTAGATGCCTATCTCGATGTCACAGTGTCTGCCCCTGAGGTTGATGCAAACAAAGGCAGAACCAAGTGTTTGAACCTCATGCAATTGACTGGATGTCAAGGAGAGTCCTGCGGACAAGACAAAGCCTCCGAGAGGTTGAACATGATCAATAGGCAGGGGTTCCCTTCAGCGTTGAGATGCAGGTATCATCAATGACTTGGAGGGGGGTGTCTAAGTACTGCGTCTTGATCAGAAGTCAGAGTTTTTTTTAGATTTCATGAGTCTACAGTTTGCAGAGTGACCACATCACGAACAAAATTGACTGTAGGCCTACAACATAGAAATAGCCATTAAAACAACACAGAACAAGTAACAGTGTGTTGCGATTAACTGAATAAGAACGTTTTTCTGAAGGACCACAGGAGAGACGGAGGAGAATATTCCAAAACCTACGGATCTGAACCAACAGAACGTTCACTCACCTGAACCCTTGGCTCTTGCGAGGGGGTATTCAAGAGCCAGCGACCTGCAGAATGCAAGACTCTGTTAGGCAAATGACCATAAGGGTCAGCTGCAAAGTATGGTGGAGCAAGGTCGTGAAGACACTTAGAAAACAGCCAGCAGATGCTAAAGACAATGTGACTACACCAAGCATGTTACAATAGAGCAATGGGATATTTTGTCCTCAGTCCCCAAATCAGCCGAGCAGCAGCATTCTGAATATTCTGTAATAATAGGATTTGGAGCGATCAGAGACTTGTGCAGATTGAATTTATATTGTGTAACCTGGATTTAATGAGAGAAGCGACCACTGAGTTATGGATTTCTACGGGTATAAAAGGCAGTGCATATCTCTGCTGACACTGCTTGAAAAGCTAACTCATGACAGTGCCCCTGTGGTAATCCTATGATTTTGTGTGTAGTTTAAGGTTGATGTTTGCCTTGATGATCCTCTCAATGGACGGCAAGTGTGCTGGTTCGAGTGTGTTTTTCTTCATCAGGGAACATTCCTTACATGAGGAAAGCATTGATGATGTTGAAGACTGCTGTCAGCGTGTATGCAGTATGCAGTGAGTGGTGGTTTTTAAATTGGCGGTGTGGATGACATTGGCTGCGTAGGAGGTCACTTTGAGAACTCTTAGAGCGCTGATCAGGTCTTTCAAAGTTATAGTCCTGAATGTGCTCCCTCTTGGGTGTCGCATGGTATGACGGTACGGATGTCTGTTTGTGGTTGGAGCTCTTGAGGTGGTAGCTGATTTTGTCAATTGTGTCCCTGAAGAACTCATTGATGTTGGTGTAATTTGTAATTTACTGAAGGACTCGAGATTCAGAAACAAGGTTGGTCAGTGTTTGCCAGCCTTGCAGAGGGCTCTGTCTTTGTTGGCCCTTAATTCTATAGTCGATGCACAGTTGCTGGCTTTGGGTGAGGTAGTGATTCCTGAGAGCTAACCAGAGAGTGCTCTCCCAGTGAATGCCACTTTTGTGAGATCTTTTTTCTTTTTAGCTTATGGTGCATTTGCTGTTTTTGAGTTCCTCAACGTGTCAGGGTTTGAAGGGTTTCCATCTGTTGACTCTAAGCTTTAGTATTGATACTGTCAGTCATGGTGTGGTTGAGGGCACTGAATAGGGTGCTTACATCTGTCAAAAGGGTGGGAGTAGATGCCATGAAGATGAGGTGTTATTGCAATACCTTCTTGTAGGATGTCTTGGTGTTTTGGTGTTCTGCATTTGCTTCTATTGGATTGGCTGGTGAGGGCAGGTGCTGTGTGTTGGAGGTGAACTGGTATGACAGCCTGGTCTGTCCAAACTGGAAGTAAAAGAGTAATTGGTGGCTGATGATGCTGTGAATACTAGGTGTGTGGGTTCTGTGACGAGCATTATTTAATTTAGGGATTTGATGAGGATAAGGACTTCTTCTCTGTTTTTATCAGAAGGTGTTCCCAGAAGGTGGAGGTCTCTGATAATTATGTTATTGGAATCTGATTGGATTCTGTGTTGATTTCTGTCATGGTGAGGTCAGTTATTTTATCTTCATTGTGGAAGACGTCATTGAGCTGGGATAATCGGTAGATAAGGTATGATGTAGCTTTCTGACGGGAATTCAAATGAAACTCAGAGCATAGTTAGAAAGTCAAACTGGGAGTTTACCAGGATTATCAAAATTATTGGGACCATCAAACTCAAATCTTACTAGGAATTAGCCCCCGGGAGGTGATGTAATGGCACCTCCCAGCCAATCAGGAAGCTCTGAAGGCAGACTTTTCTTCACGGTATTGACCACCATTGAAGCCTCCTGAGAAGTGGAGGGCTGCCATCTTTTGTCCTGGGCAAAAGCCTTTGCTCACTCTGCACCCCCTTACCACTTGCCCCTTACTCCCAACCAATTCATACACCACCCTTATATCGGCCCTTCTTAGCTGTGGTGCCTCAGACATTGCCACTCTGCTGTTCCGCCCCTTTCATTCGGTGGCAATGGCCATCATGGAAATGGAAAAGAGAATAGGTGTAGTCCCTTTCTCCCTGCGTCCATGGAGGCCATTTTTTTGTAGCTTTTAAATTGAAAAAGGCTAACAATGTCGTTTCTCAATTTAAAAAGAAATCTGTTTGCTCCCCGGAAATAATGCTAGAGTGCTCACAGCTATGAATGTTTGTGGGGGGTGGAGAGGTGCATTACCAGTCAAGTAATGGCACCTGCGCCGACGTTATATTGCTCAAACAACTTAGCTTATTGCCAATATCAATACCAAGCTTATTAGGAATGTTATGCTGGTAGTGTACTGGGAAAGTCAAAGTGGTAGTTCACTCAGAATTGCAAGTTACCATGGACGTTACATTTTGGGCTTAGTGGGCATGTCATATGAAGAACTTGTGGGCACTATTATGCCACAACATGTCATGCTATGACATGAAATAAAATAAGACATGATATAAGTCATATATTATAACCTGTATGACACAGTAATACGTCATTACTGTGACATATCCTAATATTTATCATGACTAAACAATTTATTTATTTGCTTGAATTTTTAAAGCACTCACACAGCCCGTGGGCATTGAGGCGCTGTTACAGGAAAATGTTTTTTTTAGTTGCGTAATTGTTTTTGTCTTAGTTGCGTATTTATAACGCGCTTAAATACCCAGAGGTTTATAAGCGCGGACCCGAGGAATCGAACCTGTGTTGTTTCGTGTCATCCTGTTTCCAAGGCGAGCACGTTGCCGCTGAGCTACCCTCCCGGGACAAACATAACATAACATGGCATATCGTAACATCACATATACAAGTTTCTTATATCATGACATAACATGAGTACCTATCATGGCATTTGATGTGCCATCATAACATCTCATGGAAGGTCACGTCAAGACATATCAGGACATGATAGTTCATGGCCCATCCTCAACATAATCATCTATCAAATGGTTTTGCTTGATTTATTGTGTGCAGGCTAGGAGAACACTGGACCTGTGGGAGGTTTGCTTCTGGAACTGCTCTGATTACTATCCTGAATGGAAGGTTGATGATGAACCTAAGGTTAAGACAATGAACACATGTGTGCTGGCCTAAGTGCTAATCCAAGTGTTTGTGTCCAGGCTAACACTGGACGTGTTTGGTCATTGCACTGTGGCTACAACTAGGACCGCAGTTTCATTCATTTAACGTCTGCTCTTTTAGTACTGACACAAAGACACAAGTTGTGTTGGCGTATCCAGTGGTACACATCCTCACAATGTGCCCAGCCAGATATAGTCACTGCACTGGCATTACAACCCGTACAAATCTGGCCACTTCTCCGGCACTAAGACCAGGATGACGTTAAGTTGATGGGAATTGTCAGAGAGGACAATAGACAGAGGATGCTGCCAAGATCACACAGAGAGTGTGCATTCGCCAATAGCATGCACGTTGAGCTCAATGCTAAATCCAGGCTACCATTCAATAGAGCAAGAGGGTAGAAGAGCTATAGAAGTCATCACAAGTTCTGGCAAGCTGTCCACTTTGATGGCATTACATGATGGCATTATATAAAGCAACTTAAATACAGCACTCCAGAGGACAGGAAACACCACCCGGGATTCCATTGAAGCCCATGACCCCTGCCAGTCACAAGGTGTCATGAAAATGTGCGCTTGCAAAAGGCTGAAAGGCTCAATACTCAATTTGACTAGATAAGGAGCAACATTGAGTATTCCTTAGAGAGCAGGAAGTAAAGCTTAGGGATTCAGACAGCAGCAGGACAGCACATGCCACCACACACCACCCTCTATAATCAACAGAGAAACAAGGGCGAAAAGCAGGGAAGAGGCAGGAAAAAACACAGCACAGAAACAAGGTACCAGGAACAGGAGAACATATGAACTCCAAAAATGTCCCCTCCCCTTCAAGGAAGGAAAGGAAAGACGAAGGGAACTAGAACCATGGAATTCTGACATCAGGGCAGCCATGTTGAACAGGGGTATTGTGCAGGAGGACACAATGTCAAAACTCCTTAGACCACAGTATAAACTGTTCTTTTCCGAACCCTGGATGGTATTGGCAATGCGCTGGTTCACGATCAAGGGGATTGCCAGAAAGGTCAAACCGAGGAAACAGGAAACACTGCAACGTATTGCAAACATTGAAATTCATGGGTTTTGCAAAAAGGAATGTGCAACAATGCAACACTGAAGCAAACCGTGGCCTTTAGTGCTGGCAAATGATCACATGCCTCAGGTGTGATCACATGCTAGCACCAGCCAGCCACAGGTGTTGTGTAAGATAGCTCAGCGGGTATGCCAGTAAGATAACTCAGTGGGTTGAGCGATTGCTGCGGCAATCAAGTGCAATCTGTGTGCGATCTGCCAGTCACAGGTTCAAATTCCAGCAAAGTCAGCTCAGCCTTTCATCCTTCCGAGGTCAATAAATGAGTGACAACCTTGGTTGGGTGTAAAATTGTATGTAACATATGTCCCCTGCAAAGCACTTTGGCAAAAGCGCTATATAAATAACACATCATTATCATTATCCCCCACCCATGCTTGTCCTGCAAAAGTGGAGAGCTAGCCATGTTCAAGCCGGGCGAATGTTATCTTTAGTCTAAAAACACACACTCGTTTTGCACAATCGGGAAATGGGTGTAGCTGCCCACCGATCTGCAGGGCACGGCTTTCAGATGCCTACAGCCACATACCACAAGGTTTGGGACTAAAGCCCAACTCTGAGAAGACCCCGAAGCATTGCTCTCTAGTGGACAGCACATGAGTGTGGGGCGTGAACCCTGAAAGTAATATCAAAATGCTATATAGAAATGCCCAGTGCGACTTGGTGCTAGACCTTTGACCTGTGACCTGTATGCTAGCAGGGGTGGACTGGGAACCAAAAGAGGCCCTGGAAATAATGTTCAGTGTGGCCCCATATTACACATTTTCAGCAAGCCCAACCCAGTCCCTATGAGAAAATGTGGAAATAAAATGGGCTACCACAGGAAAGAGGCCCAGCATACAGAGGCCTACCAGGAAATCTCCAGAGTTCCCTATCGGCCAGTCCACCCCTGGATAGCTGGTTGGATGGCCGGGATGTCCTGGGCCTGGAGGGTCATCCTCCACCAGGACGCTTGGAAGCCAGTTGAAAACACAAGTGTGCTAACTAGGCAAGAGGTGAACTGGTAACAATGTGCTGGCTATGTTTAAAGATGCATACACTGGTGTGTTAACTGGTCAAGAGGTGAACTGGTAATGATGTGCTGGCTATGTTTTAAGATTCATACACTGGTGTGCTAACTGGGCAAGAGGTGAACTGGTAATGATGTGCTGGCTATGTTTAAAGATGCATACACTGGTGTGCTAACTGGGCAAGAGGTGAACAGGTAATGATGTGCTGGCTATGTTTAAAGATGCATACACTGGTGTGCTAACTGGGCAAGAGGTGAACTGGTAATGATGTGCTGGCTATGTTTAAAGATGCATACACTGGTGTGCTAACTGGGCAAGAGGTGAAATGGTAATGATGTGCTGGCTATGTTTAAAGATGCATACACTGGTGTGCTAACTGGGCAAGAGGTGAAATGGTAATGATGTGCTGGCTATGTTTAAAGATGCATACACTGGTTTGTTAACTGGGCAATAGGTGAACTGGTAACGATGTGCTGGCTATGTTTAAAGATGCATACACTGGAAAACAGAAATAATAGTTTTTTTCATCAAAAAATGGGGCACCTCATAGTATCACCACTTGACTTCTTAAAAGGCCTGGTTAGTTAAGAAGAGGTACACATCTTGTATAACTTTCACTGAATTTGAACAGTGTTTTTAATGAGGTTATAAATGCTGTTTCCAATGTTTAAACAATTAACTACCGGTTTGCTTTGAGATGCTTCATAGCATTGAAACCTCTACATTACTTCCATATCTCATTTGAGCTTAATTGTTGTGTGAAGCACCCATGTCGCCCTCTGTGTAAGCTTACCCTATTGGGCCTTTAAGTCCCACAATCCCTCTGCCTGGTTTGTGAGTGAGGCTGAGCCATAGCGGGCTCTGGTGAGCACACACCCCGCTACTGATGTGTAATGCAGAAACACAGCAGATGGCGACGCAGCACGTACTGCCATCTAGCGGCTCAAGTCTGTACTTCAGCTCAGAAGCAGATCACCGCTTACACCAGCAGCGCAGAAGGCGCCCTGATCGGATAGATCACCCGTTCCCAGGTGACGAGCAGCCATTAGGAGGGAAGATGAATTGGGCCTGTATAAATATCCACGTGATCTGCCTCTATATGCAGGAGCAGCCAAGGTGTCTCCATAAAGGATATTTAAAGATCGGCTCACTTTTCATCCTTTAATAGGCTGTTCTGAGCGGCTGTTAACATTTTAGCCGGAGAGCCGACGTGAAACCGGAACCTCCCAGTGAGAACAAACCCGGAAATAGCTGGGACGAGATGGCGGATCCGGGGAAAGTGGGAACTGGCTCTCAGATATGTGTCTGGATGGCAGTGCCACCTACCCCACTGCCTTACTCCAGAAGCTGCTTTGGCGCGGCACCAAATCTAGGGTGACCAGACGTCCGGGTTTTCCCGGGACAGTCCGGGGAAATCACCCGGGGTCCCGGGAGTTTTTTCATTTTTGAAACCGCGTCCGGGGTTTGCATGTTTGAGGGGCTACGGTAATAAAAACCGTTATTTTTTTTCACAACACTTTCAGCATTAAATATGTGATGCGGCTAGTAGTTTTGACCAGTGTTGATGAATACATGTTCTTTAAAATGCACAATTTGCATCACATTTGATAAAAAAACCTCCCCCTTGGGTACTATTCAAACAGTGTCATAAAAGGAATAAATAGTCATTTGCAATGGTGGGCCACTTTTTCATTAGTGCCCAAGACAATTCCATGACCCAGTCCGACCCTGTTCATAGAGCATCATTTCATTGGTTATGCCAAGTGTTTGCTCTTACCCTGCCAGAAGGGAAAGGCAGCTTGGGCCAGACCCGAGACGGGCAACCAGAGTGGTCCATAGATATAACTATAAGCCACAAGACAGGGGCTTGGCAATGTATTGTTTGTGAAGCAGGGCAGATAAATGAGAGGCTTGGGAGCTGGGGTGGGTGATAGAGAGATTTAAAGGATTAAACGTACTCTACACTGCAGTAGCAGAACGTATTGATCAGTGGGAAGGTGCTCCTATATTGGGAGGTCGGGGTGCGTGGGCGGCGGGGCTGGAGCACTGTCACAGACGCGGCATTGAAAATGTGGAACACGTTCTCTAAAGCAGTGGTGGAGAAAGGGGAGTAATAACACTTAGAACAAAAGATTATTGGCCTCATCACAAGTCTGGCGGTAACCCTTAAATGCAGCAGTAGCGCTATTACCGCCGCATTTAAGGGTCCGCCAGATCATGAGCTTGGCGGATTTCTCAGCTGGGGGCAAATCCGCCATGATTTTGCCGATTTTCAGTGCGAAAATTCCCCATTGGGCCCAATGGGGAATGGGGAATTCCCGAATGGGCCCAATGGGGAATGAGAACCAACCTTTCCGCCAAACCCGTGATCCAATGCTAATAGCGCCAGGGGGTTTGCCGGAGGGCTAATAGCCCCAGTGGTAATACCACCGGGGTTACCGCCCAACTCGTGATGAGGCCCTATATCTGGTGATCATGTGTGCTATCTGTTTCAACGTTTGATACAGAGCGTCGAGGACTGAAAAGCCACGGCCGCCCTCATTTGCCGTCAACATATGCTTTATGATTATATTAGTTGTCAGTATGGGAGTTCCTATATCATGCAATGCATTGATGAAAGTTACAGACATTTCTATTCCTTAAGTGGGGGGATGTTATTCTTTATAATACTACAGACCACTCTACACCATTGTAATATTTCTGTATACGTACATTATTCCTCTTAATGTTACCCCTCGACGTCTTGCCTCTTCACTCGTTATGACATTTCAGTCTCATACCGCCCCTAAAACATCAGGTATGTTAGAATAATTATTTGTTGTACAATGCAGGTAGGCTTCCCCTATGTCAGTGGCATTCAAAACTTTTTATGCTGACCCCCCCTTATCACTTATGTTTCCTATTAAAATCACCCCTACAATTTGAAGAACATTACTCAACATTGTCAATGGATAACCTTTGGATCTGGGGAATGCTTTGTCACAAGCCTCCATGCGTATCATGAGAAAATTAGTTCCTGGAATTGATAAAATGTTCAGACTCTTTTTGCTATAATGATGCACCAGCTCACAATGTGTTGTGTTTATTTTGTCTCCCTCCACAGTAACGTGCAAGGGGACAGCCAGACCAGCATCTGCATCACCATCGAACCGGGTCTCCTTCTCAAGGGCGACATCTTGGTACGTCAATCATACAAAGTTTATCATAACCAGGGCGCAGCTGATGACTCCCCCGGCACAGAACATATTAGAAGCTTTCCAAGGGGACTCTATGTGGCGTTGGCTGTTACCCCTGCAGCTCCTGGTGGTCATTGTCCGCGTGTCAGAGCATGAACGCCAACCGTAAAAGGCGTGCGTAAAACGTTTAAACTGCTTTTCAGGTTCCACCATAAGTCCAGTGATTTGTATGGCAGAGCCTGGGCACTGATCGGAAATTACCACTTCTGCACCCCCACGTTCAGCTATGAAACCAGCATCGTATTTTCTGGCGGTAGTGCCTCCGATTCCTATGAAATCCGCCTGCTTTTTACACCTGCTAGAGGCTGTTTACAGTGCATAAAATGGCACGTGGCATTTGCCCTTGAATCCGCCTGCTTTTTACACCTGCTAGAGGCTGTTCAAAGTGCACAAAATGGCACGTGGCATTTGCCCAAGTTGTGCCATGAAGTGCATAATAAGGAGTTAAGGTGAAGTAGCTTGTTTTTACTCCTTTCATTTGCAGTTAACAGTGCAAATGAGAACAATTGCACAGAGTGGAATTTTTTGCACTTAAGTGCAAATGTCCCGGGTCACCTACGTACAATTTCCGAGGACTTAGAAAAACAGGCCCCTTACACTCCGTAAGATGTTAATCGATTGCTATGTAAGTGAAGAGACTAGGCCCTTTTATAATATTGATAGATGTATGTTTTAATTGGACGTAAAGTTTCTTTTTTTTATTCATCCCAAGACTATGGTAGCTTGCCAACAAGAGAGGGATTGCACTTTAATTATACCTTATAACTGTCAATAGTGTGAGATCCTGATTTCTTGTACTTGGTCGGACATCTTTTATCAAAAAGAACCGACCTCTTTTGGGATACTTGTTCGTTTTAGATTTCTATAGCTTTCTTTAGTTACATATGATGTGTTAAACCTTTAACTGAGAGTCAAAGTGTGCAGCATGCTATGTCTTATGTAGCACCATAGTCTGTGACTCTCAATGTAGTCACTTGGCGAACATGAAACGGTCACTGTCAATAGATACAGTGACTGTGTTGGGTGAGCTGTGTTGTCCTCAACATGCACAGTATGCGAGGATGTGGAGTGTCCACGTTGTTCTGGCAGCAGAGTGGCATGTGAAAGACCTTGTAAAAGACCGTCTTAATTTTACACACTCTTAATGTTCTACCTTTACACCTCCCTGGAACTCAGGAGTCAAGTCCTAGCGGCACTTTAACAAAACAAAGATGACACATCACCTCCATGATGGGAGATTATTTTTTTAGGATAAGTCAAGTTCTAATACAACATCGATTGAAATTAATAAATGTATGCTTCCTATTTTTTTAATCTCAAGAAAGTGGAACAAGTCAAGAGTTGTGAGCATGCCCACTGATACATATTATCGTTGCTATGGAGCTTTGGAAATAATCGGTATAGTTCGTTTGTACATTCAGTTTCTGTATCGTTGTGCATCTGGTCCTCACAGTTCTGTGGCACAAGTAGAGGAAGAAAGAACTGGTGGATTTGCAGACAGTTTGGTTAATTTAACTTGGAATTCATTCTTCGAAGGTGATTGGCGTGTGAGTGAGAGCACTGCCTCTTGCATGCGTTGTCAGCAGAAGTTATTTATTATTGAAACAGCAGCATTTTAGAATTACTGTTTATATTCGGAGTCAGTGGGGGTACTTGTTGATCTGTATTGGATGTGGAGACCCAATGGGAAAGCTTTCCATCTTGAGGGATCAGTAGCCAGTTCATCGGTTAGGTGGGGGATAGCAAACTACTGTGTGGTGAATCACTACCTAATGTGCACTTAATCCCAAGAGTAGGCAACGCAGCCATGGGTATAGTGGCTTCACCTGATTTTACTATTTTATAATATTGGCATTTTTCTTAGATTCATCCCAAAATAGAATGACAACTCAAGTGGCATGAAATGGCTATAAAATGTAGAGGTACATAATGATTTGCTAGCCAATAGCAGGAACATTATAGAGGCAAACCTTCAGCTGGAAGATATGCTAAACAGCCTCAGGGCCTCTGCTTCGGTGCTTACTTCCCAAAAGAGTGTACGCTCAAAACAGTTCTGAATTTAGGACACTAATCTGCAACCTACCCTTATCCAGATGTTTTGGACTACGACTCACACGATCCCACGCCACTGAATTTGATGGCTAGGGCTGACGGCAATTGTAATCCAAAACATCTGGCGAGTCAAAGTTGCAGACCCATGAGCTATGATAAAATCGCACAGTTTCCTATATAAGCGTTGTATCCCTCATAAAGCCCTGTTCACAAGTTTAAATTATAAACAATAATGTGAGATTATATATAGTAAATGATGACACTGTCACCCAGGTCTAAGCGGTGAAAAAGCAAGTGGTATTGTTATCCAATGTAATGGTATCCAATATATCCTCTTCAGAAGGATGAGAAGCGGAGTCAGCCCCGCCGCAAGACTCAAACTTGTAAAGTACATGCTGGCCCCATGTGAGAAAAAAAGCACTTAGCTCATGAGCTATTCACCCACCCATAATGCCCCAGAAGCACAGCCCAATATGGGACATATCTTGCAGGAAGCACCCTTCAAATAATGCTCATATTACACAGCTGGCCATTTTTAGCTGAATGATCTAGAGTAGAGCCATGATTGTGACATGTTTCATTGAGGACATCCTTCTCCTTCAACCTAGTTTTAAGCGCAAGACAATCTCACATTTATTTTTACTTTGTTATGTCAAAATATATTTGTCCTAGATTGCACTGACTTTGTGCTGCAAAAATACACTTTGCAGAGTACCTTGAATCAGGATTTGTGTCGGCAGTGCAAAGTCAATTTTCAGCAGTGCAAAGTCACTTTGAACCCTGCAAAGAAAGTCATGAATCGACCCCTTACTCTTGGAGAGAAAAGAGTAGGTCAGAGTTACTGCAGCAAACTATTTTGTAAATAGTCTAGAATCTCTCGAGGAGTAACCAAAAGTTACCCGTTATCACTTCTTTTTTTAATCGGGCCCTGGGTGTCCTTTTACTGCATTGTTGGCATCACCTGTGAAACATCTGATGGCTTCAAAAATTACATTGCAAACGCGGAAGGTTTTTCATTGCTGTTTCTCTCCCTGCAGCTAAAATGTTACCACAAGAAGTTCCGCGGCTCGACCCGTGATATCATCTTCCGGGTGCAGTTCCACACCTGTGCCATTCATGACCTGGGCATCGTCTTCGGCAAGGAGGACCTGGATGAGGCCTTCAAAGGTACACTGCCATGCAGGGCCGGAGCAAGCACGGGGCGAACTAGATTTCTGCCTAGTGTGCCAGGCAGCAGGGGGCGCCAATCAGTGTTGTTTTTGTTTTGTTGCGGTGCTGTTGTGAAATACAAGAGCATGTGTAATGACATCAGATATTAGGTGCTGCTAGAAGCCCTCATGCAGTAGGGGTTATCCTTCTGAAAGCTATGGTGCTTATAGATAAAGGAATCCTCTACTCCATGAGAAATAGTAGTGTTAGGAAGCCTACTTGGCTTTGGTGCTTGT
The DNA here is from genome assembly GCF_040938575.1 of Ambystoma mexicanum. Classification (NCBI taxonomy): domain Eukaryota; kingdom Metazoa; phylum Chordata; class Amphibia; order Caudata; family Ambystomatidae; genus Ambystoma; species Ambystoma mexicanum. The sequence continues at coordinate 1,419,976,211 of NC_090931.1, read as the reverse complement.
TTAGGGTTGCAGCACCATAGCCTCTAGTTGGCAGTCGCAAACACCCCCTAGGGTCTAGCAGGAAGATGGTTTGGCAAACACTAAAGTCTGGACTTGAAGCTTCTGCTGCCAGGGCAGAAACCAGTGGAAGTGCAGAAATCACCAGCAGGCCTCTTTGACTTCACACTATCTGTGCCACTTTTCCAGGCTAACTTTCAAGTAATTGCTGACTATTGCTGCTCAGAGGTTGCAGAAAGTCATTTGTAGTTGCAGTATGGGCATGTGTTGACAGGGAGTGAAGACACTGACATAACCCTGACCTCCTATGTTAGACTATGTTTTCATTACAATGTACATGTGCCACTCTTCAGAGGTACTTGCCCTCCCTACATCATGGCATGCCCCATTAGGCTACCACATGTACCCTCAACATGTTTAGTAAAGCCCAGAATGCCTGGACGAGAAACGTGAAGTCTTGCAGGGCTGCCAGACTCAACATTTTGCAACCAGCATCCTCTAATCGTGCTTAGATTCAAATCCAAATTCGGGTCAGCTGATTAAATATGAATAATATGCTTGCACATGTCAGGCCTCCTTTTGGGGATTTACAAAATAGAAACACAGGCCACATTTTCCTCAAACAAAAAAAGTATGTCATTTTCAGCGCGTTGCCACTTAAATTAGTATGTGGCGCTGTGCCCGGGCGTGGCATGCTTGTTTTTCAATGTTCTTGCGTGTAATGGTTTATGGGTGATTCGCATTTTTACTTCAGATGAAGGTTTTGTCCACGTTTCTCATAATTTGCTTTGGGTCAAGCAAAGTTCGCCCAGGACTTTTGTTTAGTCTGTAACACGGGATGCAGTCTCCGCGTGTATCATTCACTCCGCATAAGGCTGCGATGACCAGCTGGGCCTCTGGCATGCTAAAAGAATAACCTAACGCTAATTACATCACGGTGAGCCGTGCCAAACGAGGAAAAATGCGTCTGTGATTGTTGAAAATGTTTGAGAGATGCCTGCCTTGGGCATTTAAAATGCCACCGCCTTAACATCATGCCATTATAAACGTTTGCTCCGAATCCTGAAAGCTAGAAAGAAAAGGGTGTTCCACAGTGAAAATGCATGCACACACAAGTGTTGCTCGTGCCATGCATCTGGCAACTTGGCAATGGCCCCTGTAAAATGAAACTACAGCTCCCAGCATGCCAAGTGACATTGGCTATAAAGTCCGGTCTGGATACATCTAATTCAGTTGTTATGCGACCTCTCGGCAGCTATGTCTGCTGTGAACTCTCCAGGAAAAACAGCTGCTCCCTGCTGGCCGAGGGGCTGTGTGGTACTCATGTTATCAGGGGGCTTTTTCCTTTGAACTGCTTGCTCATTGCAATGGAAACTTTCACCCTTCTGTTGCCGACTCATCCTGTGTAGATTGCTCAGTAGGAAGGGCGGGGCACGCACTAGGTATTGAATAATCACACATTGCAGTGGACACCACAGGCATCCTTAGCCATTTGCTGGGTGCAAGAAATATCTTACAAATAGCCCACAGTCATGAAGGTCAAGCGCAGGCCGTCCTGGCTTTGTAGGAAAGGCCTCATCACGAGGTTGGTGGTATCCCGGCGGGAATTGCGCCAGGAAATGGCCAACGCAAATAGCGTTACTGCTACTCGGTCTGGTGCAATTGGTGCCGGATCACGAGTAGTGGTAAGGCTGTTAATCCCCATTTTATTAACAATCCATAGGACTCCATGGGGACTTTCACCGCAATTACCACTGGCGGTAATAGTTCCAGCAGTAACAGCACCAAAACGGCAGAAAACAGGTGGACATCTGCCGATTTACCTCCAGCAAAATGCTGGAGGTAAAACCCCAACTTTACGCCCAACTCGAGATTGGGTGGATTGTTAAATGCAGTGGTAATAGCGTTGCCACCTCATTTAAGGGCAACCACCCAACTCTTGATGTGTCCCAAAAGAAAACGCAGGTATTATAGGGCTATATCTATATTGAAAAAGGAAAACTGCAAGTCCCAGCATTCAAAGCTCTGTTGGCTAAAAAAGCAGGACTGCCGTAAGGTGGTCCTACTGACTTGTGGCCCGTTGCCAGCCCTGAAAAATGTCAGCTATTAGTCTAAGTTGCTGCTTCTGATAAAAATGGTCAGCACCAGGAGACCACCCAGAAAAGTAACAGACAGATCACCACACCCACAAGACTGTCGCAGCCTGCTATGGTGTCATCATTAAAAAACACTCCACCGCCACAGTCATCAGCTGTCTTGCACCTGTTGCTCACGAATACTTGTGGCATATTACTCGAGAGCGCGCAGGAGATAACTGCAGTAAATATATAGAGATTGAAGACGTGCCCCTTGACACTAGTGCCTGCTGTCAACCTCTACCATTTGACCTGGAACCAGTATTAGTCATGCTGGCACTGGCGACCCCTGCATGTTTACAATGACTGGCGGATCTCGCTTGCTTGTCAGCCTGGTCCAAATTCATTTTCAACATGGTTTGGGGAATGCATTCTTCGTTTAACTACCAGAGTTATCTTTGTAGGATGGCTGAGGGGTTTGCGCTCCTGCTGCATAGATGTGTATGTAAATTCTCAGAACTAATTGGGATCTTGATGTAGCTTTTCTCCCTCATTTAAGGGGCCAAGACTCAGTCTTTCCCTCTCACATAAAAGGTCAAGATACCATTGGATCTCCTTTGCTATCCAGAGGATGGTCAATATTATATATGTATCAATATATGTTTCTGATCTCTGTAAAGTGTACCTTCTGGGTCCAGACACTTCTTTAGTATCCCATCCTACTGGTTTGGAAACTGCATTCTGTGAAGCTATGGAGGTGAGTCTGCCACATAAAAACGGGACCTCCCGGGGAACAACTCCCCTCCTGGGGATAAGAACTCCCTTTCCATGATGGAACTCCCTGACCATCTTGCCCTTAAAACCATGAAACCTATAAGATCTGTAAAAAGTCAAGCTGACAACACCACTAAGATCTGTAAAGAGACAAGCTGACAACATCACTTTGTATTATGGTGGTACGCCTTACCATCGTACTCTGATAATATTTGACACCACGAAAATAAGGAAGAACAAAAGAAGCATCCAAGCTAATTATGAAACATTACATCAAAGTACTGAGAAGAAGAAGATTAAAGGAGTCATACAAAATACTTAATTTACATGTCTGACAGGCACTGGGAAGAGGTGGGCCAGAGGAGGTGTGAAGAATGCACAGTCAAAACAAACAAAGGACTATGGCATTCCGGTGGGGAGGATCCAGCTATACAATATAACAAGAGAGGAAGGACTTGATGCTATATTCATCAAGTCCTTCCTCTCTTGTTATATTGTTCTCTATAGAACTCGGGTGTGTAGCCTGTAGACCCCCAGACATTTGAACCTGGGAAGGAAGAAGTGAATGAATGGAAGAATCTTGAGAAGAGAGTCCCCAGTCGAGAGGACGATGGAGAGTGGTTGCTGGTGTCCTTCACTGTCCAGAACTAGACCAACCTGTGCCAAAGCTGGAAGAAAGTCCAGGGTGTGACCTCAGGGGGAAGGACCATTTCGGTCCTCAAACTGTGCCGAAACCACAGAGAGAGCAAGCAACCCATGTAGTCACAGAGGTGTAGCGGGGAACACAGCAAGAGACGCAAACTCAAAGAGCAGACAGCGAATGCTGAGAGCAGCGAGGAAGACGTGGTCAGAGCTTCGAGGGAGAGAGGCGACTTAACACACAGGAAGAACTGGTGAGCCACTCTAAGGAAACGGAAGGTGACATGAGGGGCTTGGAAAATATGGTATGGGTTTACAGCCAATCTCTCTCGTTGCAGTATTTGGTGGAACCATACCAAGAGGGACATTGCCAGTGAAGAGTGCCTCAAGAGTCATCTCACTCGTAATAGTAGTGATACCCAGAGAACCTAGAGTTGAGTATTCTTTGGGCGTGATCTCCCTCATCACAGTAGTGATACCCAGAGAACCAAGAGTCAAGTATTCCTCAGGAGTGATCTTCTAATCCTACTGGTGATATTCAAGGAAATGAGAGTCACAAAAGTCAAAGGGGTCGTCTCCTGAATTACAGGAGTAGTCTGTAAAGTAAATAGTGTATCCCTCGTCACAGTGGAAAACCGAAAACATGTGAAAGATAACAAAAGTACCAAGAGCTGTCATGGAACAATCTCCCCACAAGTCAAGATTTAAACAATCCTGACAAAGTGACAGCACTAAGAAGAATATTTGATAATGCCTTAACTCTGTTGCTTGCAAATCCTTGCTAGGATGGAAAGAGACATCTAAAGAGTTGTACAAAGGACTATCCAGGAACAGTCTTTAAAACTCTTCCAGATAGACCAGGAAATTCAGCCATTCGCCTGGTGTAAGAATATTTGGTAAATCAGACCCTATTGCAAGAGACTGCTGTTAGATCAGCCTAAGACTGGGTTGTTTCACGAAGAAAAGGGAGCCATTCTCCTGGTGGCTTTGATATGAAGTTAATTGAACCATTTTTGTGTATTTCCTAGTGGTAGGGATAGGGTAGTTGGTTTGGACAGTGGATGGTATATTGGTTTCTTGGCTTACATCCTGACAAGTACCTGAGTTATTCTGTGTTTAGGTAGGGAAGACCCCTCTAGAAATAGGCAAAGGCAGGTTCTTTTCTATATTTGGAATAAAGTCTTTAGCCAAAATGATACCACTTCGTCAGCATCCTAAGTCCTTCTCGCCACAGTAGGCGGCGAAGACGTAAGCCCCACATACAGCACGTTGTGTTTCTGTATGTGACCTTCAGTTTTTGCATCCCTTGCAAGTACCCCTTACCCGTTACCCCTGATCATACTTTTATTTATCCCTCATATTTGTAAACATTCGGGAAACCTTAAATGAGCAATTGTAATCGTTTGCCTCATTCGCAACTGAGGTAATGTGGGAGGTGATAGAGTGGGCAGCGTGCTAGAGCATGCTATAAATAGATCCGGCCATGTCATGTCGTCATTTCCCATGAATGACCTGTGGCCATCAGAACTTTAACGCAGCAATAAAACCAAAATAATGCGGTTCTAAGATCTTGCAGAAGAGGAGCAAAGGGTAGAGAGTCCCTGGACTCTGTGAGCCAAATAGTCATGTCCACCGATGTGATAGTGTGGCTCCAATTTTCTTTTCTCTCAAACGGTTTATAGTACTATGTGATCGTGCCCTATAATTAGCTGTAACAAACTTCAAATTATGTATCTCTTTGTCAGACTGGTGATGGCCTGTGAGTCCCTAATTCCCTAGCTAGAAATCTCTTCTTCCTCCCTCGCCTGCTCCCCTGCTAATGTCCCCCTCTGCCGCATTTTGACTGGCTGCTGGTTCCTTCTGAGTCCTAATGGGCACCGGGCCCGCTTTGCCCAGTCTACCCCAGCACTTAGTTCTCCTCTGACCCCCCAAACCTTCACTCGCTGCACTTGCCCCACCGGGCTCCCTCACCCTGTATTAGCCTGGTTGGGGCTTCACCACTATTTATCCCCATCCAGCACCGTTGTGGCACTTAGCATGTGGACCGTCATTCCCTGCACTCACCCTTTTTTTGTCTATTGGTGACTTTAAACACCATTTGCTGTATAAGCGCTTTACACATTTGCCAAAAAAATAAAAATAATTAAATAAGAGGCACAACATATAACAGCTGAAAGGAATTCAGATGCTTTGATTGACTTGCGAGACAGAATGCTGGGGGACTTTCCTCTAAGGAACTTCAACCAGGTAGCTGGTATCAGATGGTTTACTTCAAAGGCAGAGGGTAACTTCATGTAAATTATTCATCTCACTTTGCGTCTATCTACAGTGTGCCTGTGATGCAGGTCTGGCAGATCTGGGTCAGATCAGACAGTGCCCAGGCAGGATTGGTGGCAGAAGCCACTGGGGCACACCATCACAGCACACTCATCACAGCATCTCATCACAGGCCCAGTGACTCACTGGATGTGCAAAGCAGACAACAAGAAACACTGATGAAATTTGCGTTCATGCTGTGCTGTCACTGAGTACTGCAGGCGACTCTTACCCATTCCCGGCTAGCTAGATATAGCCCCCATACCCTTCCTGTTGCTTCATTACTGGGTATGAGGTGCATAGACAGCCCTGCCTCTGAACCCATCCATCCAGGCATTCTTCACTAATGGACTGTCAACATGTTAGTGATGGTGGCTTCATGGTTTTTCCTGCATCACTGTTATTTCTCCAGCTAACGAGATCTAGATTTCAGATGAAAAAAAAGCTGTGGCACATTTAGCTGCATTTACAACCACCTTTTTCAGGTGCAACACAGATATCTGCTCTTGACACTGCCTCTTTATCCAGTGGCCCAGAGGTAGCAAGGGCAGGTCTAGGGGTAGCAGAGAGCGAGCCACGGGTAGCAGCTGCTACTCCTGTCAACCCCTAAATGACGTCCCCTGGCAGTCTTCTGAGAGTTAATGGGCATCATTACGAGGCTGGTGGCCGCAGAATGAACGGTGCCGGTAAGGTACCGGCACCATTCATTCCTGGCCGCCACATTACGAGGTTGCTCGCGGGTGGCGGTATGCACGTCTGGGCCAACCAGACGTGCATGCTGCCACCCGTGAGCAGATCAGGATGCTTACAACAGACCTGTCATTAACTGGTCCGTTGTTAGCATCCTCCCCATTCCCATTGAGCACTATCGGTGACTCGAATGGGAATGGGGATGTACCGGGTACGGGTCCCGAGAAAAGGGAATTACCGGGCCTGCAAAAGTCAGAATGGCCAGGTAATTCCCTTTTTTTGGGACCTAGACACAAATTTGGGGGTAGCCATGCTGCTAAGAATGGCATGGCTACCTCCAAACTCGTAATGAGGCCCAATGACTTAATTGGAGTTGTAAACCTGCTACTGGTGTAATGGCAATGTCTTAATCATGCCTGCCTTCAGCCACACGATTTATAAGCACTATGCGTGTCCTTCACTGAAGTTCTGGTAAAAACAAGCATTGGCAAAGCCAACAGTTTCGGCTTGTGTATACCACTATGGCAGGTCCAGGTAAGTGCCGTTTCCATGTCTACACAAAGGCCCAAACTGTTGGCATTGCCATTGCTTGTTTAATAATTGGTGCAGCCAATTGTTGTGGCCAGTGGACCCTGAGGACTTTGAATTATTTTAATATTTTGGGCAATATGGACTGTGGGCACGGCCAAAGGCCATGGCCACTGGCCATAGCTGAAGGGCAATGAACCCTGAAACCTTGCCATGTACTTAGGCGATTATTAGTGGGATCTGTTAGGGAGGGGCCATGGTCGTTAAACTGGACCCACTGGTCTTGGCTGAAGGCCTGTACCAGTGGCCTTCCATCTTTGAAAATCATTCGTACAGTGGCACCAGCCAAAGGCCATGGCTCTGAGAACAATCTAGTATACCACAACCCTTGAAATACAGAGTGAAAACACTGTAGTTGGGAGAGAATTAAGGTTATCTGATTTATTGCAAAAAAACACTTGAAATTCACCAGCTCTGGGAAGTGATTATCGTCTTATCTTGGTGTCTGCTCATCTTGAAAGCCCATGAGCAGAAGAGACTCAAAGTCAAATACAATATTACATAATAAGGGTTAACAAGAGGGGGGAGAGGGGGGTGGGGGGGCGGTGCTGATGTAAGATGCTCAGAATTTACCTGGAAATATGACCTGAATGTATCTTCTTGTTTCATTGCAGATGATCGGTTCCCAGAGTACGGGAAGGTGGAATTTGTCTTTTCCTATGTCCCAGAAAAGATACAAGGTTTGTGGCTTTCCTTGCTCAGATTTCTTGTTCAAATCCCACATTGGTGCCGATCAGGACCTCCTCAAAGGCATTCTGAATACCAGTTGTGTGACTTTGGATGAAATGATGGTGGCTGTGACAAACAGTTTCATCATCTAAGATGTGTCACCACACGGAGTGCATGAAGATGACCTGCTCATCGCCGTACTCATGTCTTTAATTCCCTTGGTGCCAAGCTGGCATTCAACATCTCCTTCATGGCCAGCACATTAGGCCAGCACATTATCCAGCAGGCTGCTCATCTATTGAGCGGTACATCATTCTCCCTTGTTGATTTCCCTCCTAACAATTATATGGTGGTCTTTAAAGGCACCCCACTCTCCCCTGTTGCTTTCCCTTCTAAAGAATATAAGGTGATCACCAAAGGATCTCCATTCTTGCTTGTCGCTTTCTCTACTCAACATTAAAAGGTGATCTCAAAAGGTACTTCACTCTCCCCTGTTGCTTTCACTTCTAAAACATTTCAGATCTAAATAAAATCTCCTAATGCACTACACTCTCCCCTGGTGATTTATTTTCTAAAACAATTATTAAGTCTTATCCAAAAGTACTCTAAGCTGTTGCTTTCCCTTTTAAACCGTATCAGGTGATCTCACTAAGCACTCCTCTACCCCATGTACTTTACCTTCCCAAAATGATCAGGGGATGTCTAAAGGCAGTGCACTCTCCCCTGTTGCTTTCCCTTGTAAAGGAAATACCAGGTGATTTCCAAATTCACTCCTTTCTCCCCCTGTTGATTTCCCATTTAAAAATAAAATGGTATTCCCAAAAGATCTGCATTCATGCTTGTTGCTTTCCCTTCTAAATAATATTAGGTCATCTCTAAAAGCACTCCAGTCCCACCTTGTGCTTATCCTTCTAAGAAATGACAGGTGATCTCCAGAAAGAAATTATTGATGAATAGTGATGACAGATAAAGTCAAATTCTGAGATCTGTCAGATTCACACCAAATATTGGCTTGTCATCGGATATTGGTATAGTGTGCATGGCCACACTCACCCACACGCAATGCACTGAGAAATTAACCGAAGAGGCTGGCTCTCTCTGCATTTACCCCAGTCTCAACCGACTGGGTGCACTTGATCCTCCCCTCCCTATGACCCTCTGTGCACTTGATCAATCCGTACGCACCATGCCTGAAGATCGTCTGTCTGTTTCTCCCTTGTCTTCACCCCTAATTTGCACTGTTAAAATTGCAGACTCTCCGTCAGGACTATTTACTATATCCATACGGTTAAATGTATTTTTTACGCACTTACTCTATTATCGTCTCAGACTTTCAAGGGCTCTGAGCCACTGTTGTTTTTTTCCCTGTGTTCCCACCCTCCTTGAGTGCTTTGAAATAATTGCCTGTGTATAGGCGATATATAAATAAACAATACCATACCATACCATACCATGAGAAATTGGGATCAATGTATATTTGGGTTCAACCTTCGGTTTCTAAGTGAGGGTGAGGTCGAAGCTAGATAGTTAGAGGCCAAGTACTTCTTTTGTATTCATTTTAGATCATATTTTCACACTTTCAAATTCTTTCTTCATTCTTCCTGAGAAATGGAAGACAATGATCCCAATTTTTCTCCTTTAGAAATTGAACTAAAACTTGAAATGTACCTAATTTGTGTAATTCCACTGCATTCATCAAATTCCTTTTTCTTAACATTTTGCTCTGAAATGTGTTGCTTACTGATAAGAGATGTTTATATCACCACAAGAAACCATCACAGGTGATAACTTGTCACAGAATTGCGCCAGAAATGGTGCCACATCCTTTGCTTTCCAAGCATCTATATCAGAGGTCTGCATCCTTTGGCTCTCCAGATGTTTTGGACTACAACTATTATCAGCCTTAGCCAACATAGTCAATGGCAAGGGAGCCTGGGAGTCATAGTCCAAAACATCTGTAGAGGTGCAGGGTGCAGACCCCTGGGCTAAGTTATTAAATTAGCTGCCACATGACTTTCACAAAACCAAGTACCTATTAACTTGCAGGAGATTTACTTAGACTTTCTTGATGCAATGTTATACTTTGAAAACCTGGATGTTCTTGCTCGGGGTCATCTATTTCTAACTGCAAATGCAAATCATAGAAACTCATAATTGTGATCTGGGCTGAACTTCTGGCATCCTAATGCCGTTCCGCCCTACGAACACATATGGATATGTGCAGCTGTGAAAAAGATTAAACACTTAAATTCCCCTATGGAAGCCCACATCAACTGTGGCAATTTTATCGAGTGTGTCAATTTTCCCCATTTTGATGTTCAAGGAAAGGAGGGTTGTTTCAATACAGCACTCCATTAATCTGTGATTGTGCGGATTAGTGCTGACACCCATCGCTCCTTCTTGTTCCAGCTGTGAAGTTTCCCCCATGAGTACTTCCACTGCAGCACCCCTAACCATACTGATTGAACACAACTCTGGATGTGCTGCACAAGCTCCACTCCTCCCTCAACCTACTTACCCATCTTCTGATGCACTACCACAAAGATAGGCCTTGCACGGGTCATCGATATAACACAGGATCTTAGGGAAATTGTGTTTTTAAATTCTCCTGAATGTGTCAGTGCCCATTTTGCCCCTTGTTTCTAAGACATTGGGGAAGAATTGTGCAGACACCAGAAATGGTGCTTCAGACTCTGAAGGAAAGTCTTAGAGTCAAGAAGCAGGTATTCTGACAGGATCCATAATGTATCGTCTCGGGAGGATAGCTCAGGGGCAACGTGCTCGCCTTGGAAGCAAGACGACACGGAGCACCACAGGTTCAATCCCTGGGTCTGCGTTTAGAAACCTCTGTGTATTAAGTGCATTATAAATAACCTATCATATCATGTACAGAAATGTGTAGGTCATTCTCACAATAAGAACACTCATTTATGGCATGGAAAGAGTTAGTATACGCTTGTTACGCCCTTTCCTTTGTGAACTTTGATGACCAGCGGAAGGTTAGAATGCATTTGACAGAATAAAGCCAATCACTATCCTTCTAATATCCCATGCCTAACACCGGTTGCCTTCTGTTCCCTTGCTCCCAGGTATGGAACATCTGGAGAATGGTCCCACCGTCTCCGTGGACTACAACACTTCTGACCCCCTTATCCGTTGGGACTCCTACGACCACCTAAACATGCAGCGGGAAGACAGCTTGGAGGGTACGTGGTGGTAGAAAGCACAGCGCACTGTCTGTTACCCCCTCAGTGTGTGCCGGATCTTGGCATTAATCCCCTTCCACACATCAGAATGTTGCACACATGCATGTGGCGGCATGCAGGTGTGCACTTCTAAGAATCCTGCACGGTGTTCAAGAGACATGTGACCTCGAAACCTCTGCTTTTGGAAGATAATTTTCCCGCCACCTCTTGGCGCCCAGAACCTGTCTCCAGCTTTACTCTTGCTCTCTCTGTACTGTTCCTCCTATTTTTCTGTCTCTGGACTTTCGACCATTCATTTCTTGTTAATTTCTCTCTGACTTCAGTGATTCAGGTACACATCAGGCATTCCTTTTTCGTTCTGTAAAACATATTTTCCAATGTTCTTCATGACTGCCCAATTCCAAGCTCAGATTGGTGCTAGAATTGACATTCAATGCAAGTTGTGTTACCTTTGTGCAATATTTACGGTCATTGGTGTTGTGAATGTCTCTGTCATGCTCATGCATACCTCCAGTGTCTACTTCTGCTGCCCACTCTAGGCTGCATCTACCCATCTCTAACCCTTTGCAGAAGTGGCACCCGGAACTTTACACACTACATCAGACGAGGCCTTCATAACAGGATACAATACTGCAATTATTAAACCCTAGAAGTGGACACAATAGTGAAGATGTGGCCTGCGAAGTGGGACACAACATTGCAGGTGCATGTTACCGAGTCTGAAATTGACAGAACCCTCCAGCTGTGGCCTTCAGGCCTGTACACAATATGCCAGATCTGCCACTAGTATTTAATGGGTGGTCTGCATAAGGGGAGCCAATAGCATTGATGTGGCCTCCAGTACTTGTCACTATATTTAGTCTCGGGAAGATAGCTCAGGGGCAAGGTGCTCACCTTGGAAGCAAGACGATAAGGAGCAACACAGGTTCGATCCCCGGGTCCGCGCTTAGAAACCTCTGGGTATTATGTACGTTATAAATAACCCCTCATATCATATTTCGTGTGCCCCCACAAGAGGTAGACCCACTTCTTCAGTTGAGTCATCAAGTGAACCAATGTACCATTAATACTTTAGTAAACACAGGCTGTGGCTTTGCTGCTATCTTTTGAGTCACTGTGTAACATCAAGGGAGGTGGCAAATAATGTGATGCTTGTTGTAAACCTCTGAAGATATGGCATGTCCTTGCAAGTTATAGAAGGTGGCCGTCAACAGTAAAATGCTCATGATGTTTCCGATCCAATTTCCCAATGCATCAACATGGGGGACAATATAGACAATAGTCAAACTGATGTGAATATACTCCACTGTAAATTGCAGAGTATATTATATGACACTTAGAGCCTAATTCATGGAGCCTTTAGCATAGTGGAAAGTGGCTTTGCACTGCTAACAAACACCCTGATTCCGTTTTCTGGGGATATATGTAGGGGTGGGGTGGATTAGATGATGAGGGGTCCAGAGATGCAAGGTTGTACTTCAGGTTGTTGTTTTTTACCACTGGCATACACTAGCTGGCAATACCTCATCGAACCATAGAGCCATGTTCGGAGGTTGCTTAATATGCTGAGCCTGAAGAGGTCACATTGCTGAGAGCAAGTGGGGCAAATGGGGGCCAGTGAAGGGGGCGAGTGACATCAAATATAATTCAGCATCAGGACTGTTCTCTCAACCAACTATCTCACAGGGGTAACCGACTTGCCATGGGTCATGGTGCCAAATTCAGTTTAGGAAGTCAAACCCCACTGAGGGTCGTGAGATCAGGTCATGACTAAGCTGTCACTTCCGTTTCCCATCAGCCAAGCTTGAAATGGAACATATGCATTTATTGTAAATTGATATAAAGAATGTGTGTCATTTATTTGTAAATTGCAACTACTTTTTTTTAAGCATTAAAGGTACAAAGAGTTTCTTGGTAGTAATCGTTGTCATTAACAGTTCTTGCGTGTTCTCTGGGGGGAATACTTTATTGTGTCCATTGAGGCTCTATGGTTGAATGCATGCTTTGAGTAAGTCTCGTAGGAAGAGGAGTCGCCTCTGAGTGATTGTTCAGGAGGTTCCCTGGTGAAGAATTCCTGCTGGAGAGCGCACGAGGCTCCAGTCCTCCACAGCAGTGTGCCTCGAGCAAGAGGGAGACTACTTAAGAAGGTGGGAGGGTGGCCCAAACTCACCTCTCAAGCAATCTGCACCGAAATTTCCTGCAAAGGGCGCACTTCATGGCAAATGTGATGTTTGTACAATTTTGCAATTGACCCGAGCCAATTTCCTGTCGCCACAAGGCAAACTGCCAGAGAGATGCTTGGATGAAGGTTTAGAATGCTGGGGTAGGTGGATAGAATGCCGAATATGAATAATGAGGTGCAGTGTTAGAACCCAGGGATGTTGGGTTACAATTCTGAGATTCCTGGATAGAATCAATCTATCTATCTATCTATCTATCTATCTATCTATCTATCTATCTATCTATCTATCTATCTATCTATCTATCTATCTATCTATCTATCTATCTATCTATCTAATCTATCTATCTACCGATCTATCTATCTATCTATCTATCTATCTATATATCTATTTATTTATTATGTATTTATATCCGAGAGGAACAATGCTCTTTTGATCACAAACAAACGTACAATAGATAAGAAATCAAATTTGATGGTAAGCAGTGAACTTCTTAAAATGAGGTGAGGTTGGGGGACATTCTGGCCAGGCTTTGCCAGGGGGTGAATTGAAAAGTCACCGGTGACAATACATAAGTGGACATACATAGATTTAGGACAACCATCATTGGACATTTTGAAGTGCAGGTAGGCGGTACGGCCCGCTGTGCTCGGGATGTGACCATGATGGATAAAGTGCTAGAGTGCAGGCAGAGGAAGTGAGGAATAGAGGCAAGTTAGAGGTGGGGATATTAGCTAGCAGGCATATGAGAGGTAGGCTAAGAGGAGAGGAGGTACACTTTTAGTTTAGTTTTGAAGAAATCCATGTGAACTGTTTATCGGGTGTCTGGGGGAAGAGAATCTAGGTTCATAGCAGCAGGTGTGGTGCTAGAACATGGGGATGAAGGGGTAGAATGATGCAGGATACAGGGTTAGAATGTAGGATTAAGGAAAGGAGGTGTGGTGTTACAGCACTAGGATGAAGGAGTAAAATGCAGGGATTCAGGGCTAGAATGTAGGATTAGGGCAAGGAGGTGCAGTGCTAGAAAACTGGGATGAAGGGGTAGAATGCAGGGTTTCAGGGCTAGAATGTAGGATTAGGTCAAGGAGGTGTGATGCAAGAACACTGGGATGAAGGGGTAGAATGTAGGGATTCAGGGCTAGAATGTAGGATTAGGTCAAGCAGGTGCGATGCAAGAAAACTGGAAGGATTAGAATGCAGGGATTCTGGGCTAGAATGTAGGATTAGGTCAAGGAGGTGTGATGCAAGAACACTGGGATGAAGGGGTAGAATGCAGGGATACGGGACTAGAATGTAGGATTAGGACAAGGAGGCACGGTGCTATAACACTGGGATGAAGGGGTAGAATGCAGGGATTCAGGTTTGGAATGTAGGATTAGGGCAAGGAGGTGCAGTGCTATAACACTGGGATGAAGGGGTAGAATGCAGGTATTAAGGGCTAGAATGTAGGATTAGAGCAATGAGTTGTAGTGTTAGAACTCTGGGGTGAAGCGCCAATCTTTTTCTGGTCAGATCTCCTTCCTTTAACTGATCCTCCAAGGCTGGGAAATGCTTTTCTGTTGAGGTACAAAAAATGTGGAGTGCCCCTCACGCTGTCATCCGTTCGGCAGAGTCCTTTTTGGAATGTAGAGTCCCTCCCAATTAGCATTTGTTTGCTTGGTCAGTTAGATCAATAGTGCCTAGAGACCCTTGGAGGTAGTCATGAGCTATATCAATGTTACAGATAATCAATCAGTCATTCAGGGAATTCTGGGAGGCAGTTATAATGCAAGACAAGAATACTGCAATTCAGGGTTAGAATTCCTCGGTGTGCAGAAGAAAGGCTGCAATGCAGGGATAGAATCTGGGTTGCAGGTTGTAAAGGGGTGAAGCAGGGCTACAGTTCTGGGAGCAGAGTGTGCATATGAGACACAGGGTTATAATGCAAGGATAATATATAATTCTGGCATGAAGAGTTGGGATACTGCTGAGTCCACTCAGAACGAAAGGATGCAATGGTGCCTTTAGGTTAGACGGGAGGAGTGCAGAGGTGGGACGCTGAGATGCAGGGTTCCAATGACTGAATGCAGGGATATAATGTTCAGAGTCAGAAATAGAATGGTGCAATGCTGGAATGGGATGGTATAATGCATAGTTATAATGCTGCAATATGTCTAGGGTATAATGGGTGCAGACACAGAATAGTGAGATGTAGAGTAAGACAGATGGGATGTAGGCATTGCACATCAGGATGAAGCTCTGGACTGGCCAGATAGATGCAGGGATAGAATGTTTGGATTCAGATTTGAAATGATGAAATGCGGTGCTGGAATGATGAGATGCATAGTTGGAAAGACGAGGTTCAGAGTTAAAGGTTCTAAGTGAAGAAATTGCTTATCACAAAGTGATTTCTGAAGTGACCGATTTGGTAAGACCACTCGGAGACCGCTACGAGCATTCTTTCTAAATCGAACTGTCAGCCTCTGCGATGCACACAAGTGTGTGTAGTGGGTGACAGGCACAATGGAGCCCAAAGAGGCAAGTCACTGGGGCTCTATTGCTGTGTGTTTTTGTGCAGAAGTGGTAGGGGCAGAGGGGATCAGATTCAGAGGGGATGGGTTTGAGGTCATTGAAGTGTGATATTTCCTCATACTGAAGGCCGCACAAAAACTATATGTTTTGTGTTCGGTCTTTAATATGTGGAAATATCACATAGAATCGAGTTGGAATGTTCAGGTTCAGAGTTGGAATGGTGAGGTGCAGAGTTGAAATGGTGGGGTGCAGAGTTGGAATGGTAAGGTGCAGAGTTGGAATGTTCAGTTTCAGAGTTGGAATGGTGAGGTGCAGAGTTGAAATGGTGGGGTGCAGAGTTGGAATGGTGAGGTGCAGAGTTGGAATGATCAGGTTCAGAGTTGGAATGGTGAGGTGCAGAGTTGAAATGGTGGGGTGCAGAGTTGGAATGGTGAGGTGCAGAGTTGGAATGGTGGGGTGCAGTGTTTGAATAATGAGATGCAAGGACAGAATGGTGACATGCAGGGATCACATTTTGACATCCAGTGAGCGAGTGACCTAATGCAGGGATAGAATGGCTGGATGCAGAGTCAGAATGATGAAATGTATCAGCTCATTATTTGTGCCGGTGATTCGTGCTGAGCCTGTAAGTAATGTTTGCTAATTCTCGAAGTATGTCTCAGAATTCTTCTGTGCAATACATGAATTAGGAAAGTCAAGATTTGTGCTGCTCCAGACTTATTCTCTTGCAACAGCCACAAGATGAATACACATATCTGCATGGCACATGTTCTTCTCTGTTTTTCCTCATGTCACACCTACCTGCCCATTAACTATGAACTTGATATGTAAGTTTACTTCTCTTTTTGATAATGTTACCACATGTTATGATTTTGACATGATTCTGTTCAAACTGACAGCCTTGAAAACGACCCAATGTCGAAACACATGTCGGCTGTTACAAGAGAATATGTTCTAATGTATGCACTGTACAGAAGAATTCTGATAGTGGCCCCATGCAGTGATAGAATGACTGGATGCAGAGTTGGAATGATGAGACACAAAGTTGGAATGATGAGATGCAGAGTTGGAATGATGAGACACAAAGTTGGAATGATGAGACACATTGTTGTAGTTGTAAGAGGCAGAGTTTAAATGATGGGATGCAAGGATAAAATATTGTCATACAGTGATAGTGGCCCCATGCAGTGATAGAATGGCTGGATGCAGAGTTGGAATGATGAGACACATAGGCCCTCATTACAAGCTGGGCGCAAAGGGATACCGGGCACCATTAATGACACTGGTGCCGGTAATCCCTTTGCGCCCTACTACGAGGTCCCTTTGCGGGTCCTTCCCTTAACGCCTGGTTTTACCAGGCGTTAAGTTTGGGACCCGCAAAGAGATTCCCGGGGTCAATAACGGTACCGCAATTTGTGGTACCGTTATTGCCGCCTTCCCATTGAGTCCTTTGGGGGCTCAAATGGGAATGGGGAATGGCATTTCAAAAGGGGACTTACTGGTCCCGGAAAGGGCGGAATGGACCGGTAAGTCCCCATACCACCACGTCGGTGGCCGTACCGGTATTGGTGCTAGTCATGGCGCTAATAGCTAGTAGCGCCATGACTAGCACCAACCTTGGAATGAGTTCCATAGTTGTAGTTGTGAGAGGCAGAGTTTAAATGATGGGATGCTGGGATAAAATATTGTCATACAGTGATAGTGGCCCCATGCAGGGATAGAATGGCTGAATGCAGAGTTGGAATGATGAGATGCAACGTTGGAATGATGAGTCACAGAGTTAGAATGGTGAGGTGCAGAGTTGAAGTTGTGAGAGACAGAGATACAATGGTGTGAGGCAGAGTTTGAATAACAGGATGCAGGGATAACGTATTGGCATACAGTGACAGTGACTCATGCAGCGACAGAAGCCGTATGCAGAGTTAGAATGGTGAGATGCAGAGTTAAAATGATAAGCTACAAGGATCGAGTGATGGGACGTCATGCTAGATTATTTCAATCCAGTGAATGAATGTCATGATGCACGACACCTAGTGTGATGCGGTGCTTGTGTGATGGGACACAGAGGTTAGGGGTAGATTACTGGCATGCAGTGACTGAATGGCATGATGCCTGAACTGAACAGCAGAATACATGACTGGAAAGATGGGATGCGAGGATAGAATATGGGGGTATAGTGATCGAATGGCATGATGCAGAAATAGAATGGAGGGATGCAGAGGTGTAATGATGGGATGCAGGAATAGAATATTGGTATGTAGTTCTAGCATGGCAGGATGCAGGAATAGAATGTGGTATGCACAGTTGGAATGATGGGATGCAGGGATAGCATATTGTGATAAAGAAGTAGAACGGCATGATGTAGGAATAGTATTGCAGGATGCTGAGTTGGAATGATGGGATGCAGGGATAGAATATTCGGATAAAGTTATAGAACGGTATGATGCAGGAATAGAGCGGTGGGATGCAGAGTTGGAATGATGGGATGTAGGAATAGAATATTCGGATACAGGTCTAGCATGGCATGATGCAGGAATAGAATGGCGGGGTTCTTAGTTGGAATAATGGGATGCAGGGATAGAATATGACGATAAAGTCATAGAATGGCGTGATGCGGGAATAGGATGACAGGATGCAGAGTTGGAATGTTGGGATGCAGGGATAGAATATTGGGGTGAAGTGATAGAATGGCATGATGAAGAAATAGAATGGGGAGATGCAAAGATGTAATGATGGGATTCAGGGATAGAATATTGGAGTAAAGTGATAGAATGGCATGAAGCAGGAATATAATGGCGGGATGCAGAGTTAGAATGATGAGATGCAGAGTTACGAAGATGGGATGCAAGGGCAACATTTTGGGATAAACCGAAAGATTGTGTAAGTGCAGTGATTGCATAGAGTGGCACAGGAATAGCAAGAAGGGATGGAGAGATAGAATGAGGAGATGCAGGGTGAGAATACCAACATACAGTTATTGGACCTGATTCACAAAACGTTTTCCTATGGGATTGCGCCATTACAAAACGCTCCTGTGAATCAGGCCCATTGAGTTGTGTGAGTCTGGAAAATAATAGTGCATTACAGAGTTAAATTGATAATACAGTTAAACCAACAGACTTGTAACAATGAACGCTTCTCATGTTGATGAGACTGCATGAAAACAGTCAATTATAGAGTTAGATCTCTGCAATGATGTCAGAACAGCACCATACAAGCAGACTGACGCTATTCCCAAGTCGCAAACTCTGCGCCTGATTCATGGAAATGTGCACAGAATTCCTGCTGGGGCCACGCACCGAGAAGGACACTGCACGAGCCTATGCACAGAATGAAAACTGCATTCCCCACCTATTCATGGAATTTACAGTGCAAAGTAACCATAATCGCAAGTCACGGCTGGAACGCCTAGGACACGCCAACATGCAAAGCATAAACAGCTAGAACAGCTACCTTTGAGAGCCCCCCTGGTTGCGAATAGACGCACCCTTCAAACAGTGCGTGGGGTTCTCCACAAATAGGTCTGCATCTTGGCGACCCTGCGTGGGGTCGCCGTAACTGTATCCTGCACCGCGACAACATGCGTATAATAAAATCATAACTCTGTAATTACTCAGGAAATCTGTGTGTGAACCCCGTAAACCGTTCCTGCGCCCTGATAAACTGTACATGTGCACCCCTAAGTTAGATCCGAACTTCAGTTGAGTACACAAACCCCTATATCTGACATGCAACCCCACCTCTGCACTGCAATTCCTACACACAAGTGTACTTACACCTGCTTTTGGGTGGCGGATAGTATGAAGGACTTGCGTGGCCATTTTCCAGCTGTGAAGTTAGCCGATCGAATCCATGAATACATCTCGTGTCACGCAATTGTGGGTGTGCAAGGGACGGCCTACAAGCCGTCTCTTGGAACGCCCATTTTTTAGCAAGTTCTTCCCCATTTTTGGTGTTCCACCTCTTTCCCAGCCCTTTGGGCAAGCCACACCCATGCTCTGCATGGAGTCTCGCGCAAGGCCCTCGACTGATCGCAGAGACATGCAGAGCCTTCGCAAACTGCACGCTAGTCCAGGAAAACTACCATGCATTAGATTACATGAGTCGTCGAATGCGGATTTCTGCTCAGTTTGGCAAGCAAGCACCCTATTTTCAATGCAAATAATTCCATGAATCGGCCCTTGAGGTAGAGTGCGCCTAGTTTGGTCCCCGACTAGGAAAGACATACTAGAGCCAGTGGCACAACACCATTGAGCTGAACAGGCTTCACCCCGTCCCCACCAACCCCCCCGTAGCCCCCTTCGAGGTTTTGGGCTATGTTGACTCAACCTGGCTGTCCTACCATGGCAGACAGAACAGGCCACAGAGGTTAAACAGTCTCTGGGCTTCACTGTTAACAAAAGCCTTGCAATTACTAATGTAAAGCATTTCACTGTTAGCACCTGCACTCATATGCATACATTTTTATCAAGGGTGTTGCTAGGTCTGGAAAAGATCTGGGGCTACGCAAATGTCTCGACTGTCTGGACTTGGCACTTCTCTCCGAGCTATAACCAAAAGACCCGTTGCCATAGCCCCCCAGCCTACCCCCAGCAACGCCTCTAATTTTTAGGCAATTAAAATCATGATGTGGGGTTAGTAGTTGCATACCAAGGGAGTGATTGGAAGAGTAGAGAGGGGACAGGAGACCGCTTATTCTTACAGAAGTACATAAGTGGGTGCTTTCAGATTTCAAAGAGAGAGTTCACTGCTTGTAACAATGAAGCTGTACTAGCACAGTCTCATTAGAATGCATAAAGAAGTTAGATGCCCGCACACAAATACGTTTGCCCCTCCCCCACCATCTCTGAAGTTAGTGCCCCCCCAACATTTAAGGGTTTAGCCTCCAAAATGTAGGTTTAGTTACACACTTGACTAGAGCTCGATCTGATGCCCCTAACCAGACATTATAACGATTGTAAATACTATAAGCAGTAAATATGTATTGTCCTGCGATGTTTGTATCAGATATGTGTGACGTGTCACCTCACGGAAGTGGGGCAAAGTGTGTGTATGCGTGTGTTTGTGTGTGTGTGTGACAGAGAGAAAGAGAGAGCGCGAGAGAGACAGACAGAGAAAATCAATGATAAAGACGACAAGAAATAGAAGGAGAGGGATAGAAAAAATGGGGGCATGGAAAGGGCCACGAAGAGAAAAGGGGGGGGGAGAATCGGAGAGAGTCTCTCATCTGAGAATGATTTACAAGAGAGTGACAAAGCAAGACAGTCAAATGAAAATCAAGAGAAAAGGCGGGCATGCAAAGAGAGGCAGGCTGGGCAGACGTGGGCAAGACAGGGTCGCCATCGAGTCCACTGGACGCATCTCCAGCTCAGACTTGTCATGCGTGCGCTATTCTTACCCTCACCCCCTGCTGCTGGGCACCGCCAGGCACGGTTTTAACTTGGGGACAGTTGGGCGTCCCTCCCTGTCAATGCGCGTGATTTACAGGAGCCAGGAGGTGGAAGTGGGCAGCTTAGCAAGAGTCTGTGAGAACGGAGCACAGGGGGGAGACTTTTTCTGTTTTCATTGCAAGGGGGCCCACTTTGCTAAAGCATGTATTTTGCTACAAACGCCCTCTTGGGTCGATTCACAAAAAAAGTTTGCATCCGCAAATGCATTTGAAGTCTAAAAACGGGAACATTCAAGTAGGTTGAATGTGTGCTCCATTCACAACACAGTGAAAAGGGCCATTTGCGACAGTCGCAGTGATTGAAACTGCACCTGCAACGTTATGGGTCGACCTCAAGTAACACCTGCCTTGTGAATGGGAAGTGGGTGTGGCTGGAGGAGTGAGAATGACGTCGAAATAAAAATAATATAGTGGCGAAACGCGTCAGGCTGCCGTCTGGCAAAGAAAACTCTCACTGGGCGAGTTTAATGGATTTTTTAACCGCTGCAAATGAAAAATAAAGACAAACAACCGAAGTTGCAGTGTTTGCTGTTGGCTGTGCGTGACTATTATTTGTCATTTTGGAACACTTTTGTGTGTGGAGTGCTGCTCGCCTGAACAGTGTCTTTAGATACCGTTCTTATTTGAAATATATATTTATTTATTAAGATGTGTGATTTGTTACAAACCTTTATCTATTGGTTCCACTCCATAACAACATTTTTCATCGTAACACAACGGTTCTTACGACCCTCGCTAACATTTTAAAGAAGCCATGACAATCAGATTTTTTTTAAAAACTGAATCAGCCCAAATGTTAGTGCGAGATTTTCTCCTAGTGGGATCTTTGACACCATTCGTTGATCGAGTAAGTCGTTGTTTCTCCAACGCATCTTCCTATGTGTCTGGATCTTGCCACGGTTAGGCCCGCGCACAGCAGGACGATGTGCTTCAATGTTTCTGCCCTCCCTTCGAGCTTGCAAAATCTGCAGTCAGGATTATCATCCAGTTTTTTGTGGGCCATCAAGTTCAAATGTTGGCTCCACCTACACACGCAAATGGAGCAACTTGATTCACGAAACATACATGGCACTTGCTCCTGTTTCAATTTGCCCTTCTTGAAACCGATGCATACAGCAGAGTTGGGACCTCAGCAAATCCATGGAGACCACTTTCTGTTTATTTACTGTTCCCTGAAATTGGTTGGCTTGCTCTACGGGCTGACGCCATGTTCACTTTTCACCTTCACGTGCAAAGGTGAACTGTGAGGGATGTGTGCCATGCGGTTTACTCTTTTATGGTGTATTGATTGTGAAGTGTGTGGCATGCACAGTTTTCTCTTGGTACACTCGTGGCCCACCCTATAGATGCAAATGGATTCCTTTGTTAATCCAGCCCCAGGCTCGTCTGGGGCCTTGAGCTGAATGGTTCCATGTAATAAGGTCCCTGCAAAAATGTCCCCTGACAAAAGAGTTGCTGTTTTTTTTGCAGAGACATTATAACATTTTTTTGAACAATGGAAGCAGTGGACATCCACGCAACCCGACCCCATTCGTAATGTCACTCAATATAATGTTGCCAATGGCTTTTCCCGCCCAAATTATATATGGTTACATTATGTATGGGGACATTATTACCCGATAGCAAGCTGGCTTGGGCTCCAATAAAGAATGGGACACATAGTAATGAATCGCAATTCATTCCTTTTGTGGCAGAAGGTTTTTACTCTACCCAAGGGGGAGGGTTTTGGTAAATTGTTTTGCGAATTGTACATTTTAGATGATATAATGATACTGATCAAGCCTACTGGCTGCACAGTGATGTAACTCATCGAACTAGGCCACTTTGGGTCAAAAACTGGCCCACACCAGCATGTTGACTATGCACTTTGTTCATTGCCCGATTGCAGAGGTGTTGCTAGCGTGTTTGGAGGGGTTGAGGGGGAGGGGGCTATAGCCTTGGGTCTTTTGGTTGTAGAACCGGATTAAGTTCAGGGGCTACTACGAAAAGGCTAGCTAGCCCTGAGTCCTGACAGTCCCAACATTAGCGTAGCCCCATCTCGTTTTCAAACCTAGCAACACCCCTGCCTGATATGCCATTCCGAGCCTGATCAGACCCTGTGTATTGCTTGGCAAAATTAATTTAGTCCAGGGAGAATGATTATCGTGCACCTGGAGGGGACTATGCCATGCCGCGTGCCTCACCCTGTCCCCGAACGTTCTGAGGCTGCTCCGTGGTGGGCAGTGGGTGCATGCATGGGTAGAGAGTCCCATGCTATAAAGCTCTGTAGAAGTTGGTATGTGGTCTGGCCTTGTGATCCTCTTCTCTACACGCGTGTGCAGTGGTTCGGAAGGGCTTAGCTGATCACTTAAAAGCATGGGTAGGGCGTTGGCATGGATGGTAGAACACAGTGGAGAGCTCTGCAATCGGTCTAGAGCTACACACGGCTCAAGTCGGAGGTACATGCTGGTGGACGTAGTCACCCCACTTTTTTTCAGAGGTCCCCCCACTTTTTTCAAAGGGCACCTTGATATGGTAATTTCTGGTGACACCACATTCAATTGGTATGTTAATGAGTCCCCCCACTTTTATGTAGGACTTGATCCATGCTATGGAATATGCAGGTGATTTGCTGAATCACCAGAATTTTGCGATGTTTTGTGCCTGCACATCTTTTAAAACCTTTGTATAAATGTTTCTGGGAAAATTCAAGGTCACCTGGGAGTGTAAATTAGGACAGTTGATTCAAGTCTTGTTAGTTGTAATCTATTTTCACGGCTCTAAAAGCTTTTATTCTCGGGGTGCTTTGGGATGTGGAAGGCTATGGGAAGCAGTGAGGTGGGGTGGAAGATGTCACAGGGCTCGTTTAAGGGGGTGACGGTGTACGGGCTGGTTTGTTACCATAATAGGGTCCTGTAAAATTGTGCAGGCGATATAACTTTGGTCCCAGGAGTGTTCATGGATGCTTTTTGGGGAAGTTTGTCTATGGTCCTGATTCATGGATTTTTTTGGCCGGTAAATGGGGACTTGGCTGGCCATTCTACGCGCAAACCCTCCTCTGTCAATTCATGGAACCGTGTGGGCACTCCGTGCAGGTCCGTAACATCTCTGCGAGCAATCGATCACCTTGCGCAAGACTCCATGCAGAGTGTGGGTCGGGCCTGCGCGGAGATTAAAATAGGGAGTGAAACATGCATATTCCCCATTCTCCACCCAGAAGGAGGAAGAACAAGGAAACCAGTGGAGGCGTGTTGAGGGATGGCCTGTGTGAGGAAATTGCACTCACAGCACCACGCAAGAACGGATCTGAACGCACAACATCACATCGGGGGAATATGCACGCAAAGCTGTGGATCACACCTCCACGTGAAATCATACGTAAGGCCCATTTGCATAAGAATCACTGCGCAAAGTTATGGTCCAATCGGGATTTAGGGGTGTGTGCACGCAGCTGGCATGCTGTTCGCATTTAGCGGTGTGCATATTCAGAATAGTGGGGTGCAGCGCGGTTTATGGGGGTTCACACACAGATTGATCAAAGAATTGCCTGAGTTTTGGAAAACAGTACGCATGTTGTCGGGGAGCTGTTCATAGTTACAGGGACCCCAGTCAGTGTCCCCGGGGTGCTGGCTTGGTTGCGGCGGACCCATGCCTGGGTTTGTGGCCGAAGAGCCCACATAGGTAGGTGTATGTGGCTGAATTTGCTTTGTGTGGGGGCATGTCAGGGGTGTTCTGATTGCTACTTGCGTATAGGGTTACTTTGCAGAAAACATTCCATGAATACGCGGAACGTGCATAAAATCGTTAGCGTGCAGGGATGCAGAAAGACTTTCTCGGCGCAGGCACTTTGCGCAAACAATGCATACTTTTCCATGATTCGGGCCCTTAATATGGAATTTGTCCAGAGAGGTAAGATGACATTAAGGGTCTCATTCATGGAAATTATAGCGTGGTGCAAAGTCACTTTGCACTGCCAACAAACACCCTGCTTCACAGAGCAGTGCAAACTGTATTTTTTCAGTGCAAAGTGACTTTGCACTATTGCAAAACCATTGCAAAGTCAGAGCAAAGACAGTGCAAAGTCACTTTGCACTGCAAAATTACACTTTGCACCGCTCTGTGAATCAGGGTGTTTGTTGGCAGTGCAAAGTCACTTTGCACCAGTGAAAAGTCACTTTGCACTGCACAAAAAATTCCATGAATCAGGTGTTCTGCAATGACAAAAGGATAATTGTATGCACAAAGAAATGGAATCAACCAGCGTGGAAGCCGTCCCTACCTGGAGTAGGAGAGAGAGAGAGAGCCCAGGACTGTGTCATTGGAAGCTGCATTCTGCAGAGAGCGCACGCCCTGCCTTCAGCAACTCAGCCTGGGAGCCTTCACACAGATGCCTGGAATGCATGCCGAGCTCTTTCCTGACATCCACGAGCTTGTAACCAGTGGAAATTCCCATGTAAGGTCAATGGCAGGTCCCTGATGGAGAATTATGGCCGAAACTCGCCTTGTTGATCTGTTCCAGGAAACGGTAACAGGCGTGAAGTGGTCACAAGGCACCTGCAGGCCCTCCAGCTCAGTGAAAAGATGTCAGGGGAAAAAAGGAGGAGAACGGAGAAGGGAGGGGTGCAGGGGAACACATTACAAAGAAAGGAGTGTGAGGATGTGCGAGGAATGAGATGGGAGGAGAAAAAGAGAGCAGAATAAGCCATAGCCAGAGGGAAAATAGAGTATACTATGCTTCTATCATGTATTCCACATGTTTTCAATGCCTTGCGTTTTACATCCCTTGTTTCCTTCAAGGAACGCTAATTTGGTTTTCTGATATTCTAGGGACTGATTCATGGAATTGTTAGCCCAGTGCAAAGAGACTTTGCACTGGTGCAAAGTGACTCTGCACTGCTAACAAACACCCTGATTCACAGAGCGATGCAAAGTGTATTTTTGCAGTGCAAAGTCACTTTGCAAAAATGTCCATGAATCAGGCCCCTAGTCTCCCTGATTCTGACACAGTCTCCATTTCCAAGGCCCTAGTACTACTGTCGTACCTCCCTTAATTGGTGCACATGACCTGGTTTGTTAAAATGTTCTAGTCTTCCTTCTGTGGAAATTCCTGGTCAAACACTTCCACCCTGCGGAAATACGCTGTGGAATGCATATTGCTTTCTGGGGTGCAGGCCTCATATAGCACATACCCCCAGACCACCCACTCAACAAATCTGTGTAGCAGTCTCCACAACGTTTTCCTATTAAGGACCCTTGAAGAGGAAATAAATGTGCTTTGAATCAAAGTGGTTTCTGCATGTTGGCACTATATGACTCAAGAGAGTTAAGGAGAGAGAGGGAGTTTGGAAAGGTGATATGGTGTAGAGAAAGGGATGAGGGAGAAGAAGAATGAGAGATTTTATTTATGTAATTAATTGTTTTTTTATAACATGCCTAATGAGTTTGATTTCTAAGCGCGGATCCGGGATTTGAACCTCTGTTGCTCTGCATGGTCATGCTTTCAAGACCAGCGTTGCCCCTGTTCTATTGAGAGGTGAACTGTGACTACGTACGGTGGTGGGGACAGAAATGCAAAGGAATGGGAACAAATGAGATGAAGGTGATATGCATCGAACAGCACCCGGGGTGTCAACCTTTCAGGGTCCATCATTTTTAAAAGCAGTCTCACCAACCAAGTGGGTGCTGGGAGCCAGTCGTATATTAGTGTCAGAAGTGCACTCTGGGCACTAATGTATTCCTGGGGGCTGGCCAGTGCATCATGTCTGCTTCCTCGCTGCACACCTGGAAATGCACAGGTCACCGTTGTGGCTAAGGTCCTCTGCACATTTTTTAAATGAATACAAATACAGAAAAGCACATCCTTTGCATTGTTTCCATTTGCCTTCATGTCCATGTCCCTATTCTATCATCTCCTTGGCCACCAGTAGCACCGATCTCTCGGATACTGTTCAGTATTACGGAGGAGCTGTATTTGAGCCAAGTGGAACCATCAAATACTTGCGTCTATATGAGTCACTTGGATTATGGTTCTAAACATTCTTACCCTTTTCAAGCCTCGGCTCCAAATATTTTGAATCTTTCGAGCCAAGTTGAACCCCCATTGTTTAGATGTGCTTGAATCTTTTTCAAGCCGGTTCCCCCATCCCTATTCAAAATCCCTTGATTCTCCAATATCCCACTCTGCCTCATGTCTCTTTCACTCTGATGTAAGGGGATATGCCCCAGTTCACCACAGTGGCTGGGAGAGTGTGATTGCAGCAGGGTTCTGTGAGGACTCTGCAGACCTCCTGTATAGAGTCCACGTGAGATGGGTGACAGCAGCAGAACTTCTGATCACACCTGCATTAGTGATGTGTGCAATATAAAAGGCAATCAACACAACTGTTGAGCTTCACCAACGTTACCTTTTGTTATCAGATTTTACAAGCTCCTTGATAATAAAATATAATTACAGAGAGGACCATGGTCTTCGAGGCAGGTCCTGCTTCTCTGTGCCCTACAAAAGTGAACAAAAAAAGCTCTGTTGTCGTTAAAATATCTGAGGCCACGCTATGGAATGGGTCCTATTATTTCCACCTGTACTAAGTTGCATTTATTGCCCAAAGTAAAATGGCTGCCATTGCGGAAGGATAGCCCCATGTCTTGCAGTGTCACCATTAGCAGAAGTGAAAGCCTACGAGATGCATTTTCATTGGTGGGTTTTCGATTACCACAGTGACCTCGTGCCGGAAGAAATGAATGCCTAAATATGGTGGCAACTATCACTAGAAAGAAGATCGGCTTTGATTTGATCTCAACCAGGGGCAGAGTCAAGACCAGCCGGCGGTAACGGAAGTGTAGCAGTGAGTGTTTCCATAAGAGTGGGGAGACATGGCAGGTTCTCTTTCCACCAAGCGGAACGGTGGATTCATCGAAAAATCTGCCCCCGCTGCCAATCTGCCTGTGGTGAAGCATTTGTATTTTTGCCCAAACACCCCCTTCCGATTGGGTTGAATTGTCCCCAATCTGAAAGAGGACGTGTATGTTGGCTGTGTGAAGCACGTACATGTTTCACCCAATCATGAGGTTGACATTTTCTTCTGATGGTTCTATGTGATATTTCCTCATTTTGAAGGCCGAACACAAAAAGAAATGATTTATTTTGGCCGTTTTTGTGTGGCCTTCAAAATGCAGAAATATTACCATATGAACTCCCTCTAATCAATTGGGGGGGGGCTGTGATAAACCCCCAATTTACACCACCATCCCCCTTTGCCAGCACATACATTCTTCACGCTCTTCCACACAATTACCAGCACCCCCGCCCCCTCCCTTCTCAACTACAAACATTCCCCCTCCTCTCGCACACAGACACACTCAAACTCACTGAAACTCCTTGCCTGATTCCTGCAACTTACCTCACCTGGCCGCGCCTGTAACCCCCTGGTGCACTCGTTTTGTTGCAGGGAACAACTCTCATCCAAAGATGGCGGGCGCGCCCATGGGAATTGAGCGTCAGAGAGCAAGGCAGGGGAGGGGGTAGGGAGGCGAGTTTGGGTATGGGTTTTGCATGATCGATTTAGAAAAACAGAATAACCGATATTAATCATTTTTTCAAAATCGATCATAAATGTGGGCTGCTAAATGAAATCGGGCAGGTCACTTAGTACCACTCTAATTGATTGAAGCAGTTGACATTTCAGCCAATCAGTGTGCACTGGACATTTCAGCTTCTTATTCAGGGAAATGTTCCCAATGCTTGGTGCTGCCCGCGCACAACAACAATGACGAGTGAACTCTTCAAGTGCTCAACAATAAACAGAAGTAAACAATTAGGCATATTTCGCTAAAGTCGACCTGCCGGTGATCATTTGGCCCACATCTACTCTCTATATTACTGTCCCCAAACGTAGTGTTTATTATGACTGACATTCTATTTTTATTTTCTGTTATCAGCGAAGCTACATGTTTACCCGAATATTTTGTTTATCTTGAAATGCCTAAAACGAATGTGCTATGCACAACAAAAGAGGTGGTGGCTAGAAGGTGTACAATTAATCTTAACCTCTGGCAATTGCTCTAGGCAGCCCTCCAGACCATTATTCTCCAGCTTGCCAAGCTCGGTCCCAACCCAAAAGGGGCAGTCTAGCCCGAACTGGTTGGTCACATCCCTTCGTGCACAAGACCACAAGCATCCCCAGACATGTTTCGGACTCATCGGGCATCATCAGTGAAGTGTCACTTGGGTCTCTAGGACCAGCAGGCTCAGGACCCAAACAATGTGCTTAACATGGCAGGTTATTGTGTAGAGCTCACAGCTCTGAACATGGGCTGATTTCACTAGTTTCAGCCCGCATTTGGAATGAGCCGATTGGTCCGGGCAGCGGCCCCAGGTGCTGATTGAAATTTTGATTGGGAAGTATGGACCAGAGCCCTTTAATGCCCTCTGTGTTATGCTGGGAGTGATCATGTAGACTCGTTGGCCAAGTTGCAGCCAATATATTTATTTATGTAATTATTTTGAGGCTTATATAGCGCGCCAAGCCCGGGGGCATCTGGACGGTTTCTTAGAGAGTGTAGAAGTTACAGTTGTTGCACAAGAAGGTAAGAGACGGTCATAGCGGAGAAAATGAGATTGCAGATAGAAGAACAAAATAACATAGAGGACAGAATAACATACAGAGGTTTGCATAATAAGGGGTGTACAGCAGGGGGTGTTGGTGGGCTAGGTGAGAAGGATTGATTGTTTATTTAAACTTTGGGTGAAGAGGTATGTTTTGAGTTGTTTCCAGAAGATCCAGAGGGATTCCTGAGGTTCAATGGAGCAATTCCAACGTTGAATCATCACTCACTTCTTGCTTTAGCCTCAATGCGGGCTGCCATGTTCTGTGCTTTCCAGAGCGTCTACAATAGGAAAAGTGGATGTCCAATATACGGAACAATCCTGCGTCGATTGAGATCCACGACAGCCAATGAGAGAACAGCCTGTCATTAAAGAGCCAAATGATCTATTGGATGGCAACATGATTTGAGTGATTCCTAGTGTATGGTGGAAACCTTCAGAGCCACCACCCCCTCACCCACAATTCATAATCCCAAAGCTGATAAGGCAGGTTTCCCTAAAAGACCTTGGACTGCACAGTGGTAATGTGATCAAAGTCCGGAAAAATGTGAGGAGGTGTCCAGTAGAATGTGCCGCTTACTTGTAAATGCATCCTCCACCAAAAGATGAACCAAAGGGCGAAATATTGTTCAATTCAATCAAATTATAATATCCAATGAAAACATCCTGTGCCTATCGGGATATGGACAACTATTAAAACACAGGAAGGCGTGAATTATCATGAACGATTCCCTGGGCCGGGTTAAAACTCAATAACCTTGTTGGCCACTGCTGAGTAAACTAAGATAAAAAACACTCTTACATCATTTGAAGAATGGGTTCACAGGTTCAAATTGAAAATTGTGCAGTATTGCTGTGCCATTGTGGAGACAGTGTATACTGGCATCATGATTCAGGTCGATTAATCCTATTGGACCAATCAAAACTCAATTATAAGAATGTGACCGTGGATTAGGGCCAGCATGATAGTGTTGTGTATGTCAATTTTGTCTTAAGAAAGCATATATTCCGTTTCAGAAACAAGATAAAGAATTAATAAAGCACCTCTTATATACCCGCACCGACAAAGCAGAAAAATTCAATTATCACTACTGAATATAAGACACAATGGGGGTAGCAATGTACCGGCACCCATTCTGGACCACCACACTACAAGTCTGCGGGAGGGGGCCATTGCGTCTGGCAGGTCTTGTAACAGCATCTGTCGGCAAAGTTTTCACAGAAATACCAGTGCCGGTTTTTCCGTCTTCCCACTCCCATGGAGTCCTATGTGACTCCAAGGGAGTGGGGATTAACATTTGCAGGCACCTGACCTCCCGATCCGCCGGGACTTGTAATGTCCTGGTGGCACCAGCAAGTCAGGCACTGGTAAAAGGTGTGTTTATGCTGCTTTCTTGTGCACAGTTTTCCAACTGCAACATTCCTTCTCTAAAAATATTATACACAGTTTTTCAATTTATCAATTTTTCATCTTACTGCGAGCATAAAGAGCTCTGGTCGCTCAATGAACGTTATTTTGAAGCAAATTATGTTGTTGTCCTTTTATCATGTATATTGATTAATTCCTTCTGCTTGTGAATCTAAAAGATTAACATAATCATACATGTTTAAATAATTACAGGCATCTGTGTGTGCATTTGTTGTACAATTGATATTTGATTTTGGAAATCATGTTATCTTAGGTTACTATGCTTTTGCAGTGCTCTGAATCACCACTGCAGAAGTTTCAAAGTGCTTGGTCCTGGTCTGTGGTACATTGTGCCCCCGCCTGGTGATAACCAGACCCTTGTCTGTTGGAGGGAGAGTGAGCAAGAGTGAGGCTAGAAAAAAAGGAAAGTTGGAGAAGGTGAGGTGTCAGTCGCATAACTAGGCAACAGCTTTTGTATGAGGATGGATGTGTGGCAGTCCATGTTATGTGGATTGTCTTAGAGAGAAGGTTGGACAAGCAATATGTGTGTTCAGTTAGCATAAGAATTTGGACTCCAAGAAAGCTATAGGGAATTATGGATTGAGAGCTGGGGGGCTTGTGGACGCACTCGGCCATTCCAAGATGGCCGACTTCCATTTCCAGACCTACTCCAACATAAAAGGGTTTTGACTTCTTGCTGCAGCATGGCACAATGCATCTGGTTACTTTGCATCCTGTACTCTGCTCACCAGCGCTACTGAAGTGTGTGTCTGTGTCTGCACGCTTCTTTGGTTGCTCCTTCTTTCACATTGACCGGTGTCCTTGCGCTGTCCTTCTCGAGTTATGCCCTGGTTTACAAGCAATCTAAAATGTACTCTGTTTGTCTTTCAAGAATGAGATCACATCTGCTACCTTAACGTTGGACCAGATCCTAATTGGATAGGTATGCTAGCTTTAGCATTGAAGTTATATGCCAGCGTCGTAGGCACAGAACTGGACTGACCTTATGATCAAGCTCTAACGGTGTCCCACGTACACCTCGGATTCCAGTAGCGTATCAATTTCCCAATGCGTAGCAGCAAAGAACACACAAGGAAGGCTGGTGTCACTAAAAGTATCATTACAAACCAGGTGGCCATTGACCTCCAATTCACAACTGCTTAAACCGTTTCATTTAGTGTATATTTCAATGTTCTTAATATCCCCTGTGCTGCCTTCCCCCGTATTCATGTACTGATATTTAGGCGTGAATCGTCTGATAAAGATTATACTTATTTAGATGCACAAGATCGAGAGAATAATAAACAAATCAAAAATAGATAGACAACACAATTCTATTCTTTGAAACTACCTACCATGGAATAGCAGCAGGGGAGCGTGACAGGTGTGTCGGTCGAAAAGGAATAAGATGAAAATGCATGAGTTCCAGTGGTCGAAGTGAGCTGGAACGGCCGCGAGCGGAGTTCCACTACTTTATTTTTTTGTTTACTGTTAACCGTTCCTCTACTTTTTGCAACCATTTTCCCCATTTCAGAACTTTTCTTTGTGAAGTTAAGGCCCATTTCTCCTCTTTGCCCCCCAGTAGCAGTTACAGCTAAACTGAACTCTGTTTCAACTCAATTGGCTGTCGGGCAGCATGGCTGAAAGCTTTGAGAACATTCTTGCACGTTGCTCCCCGCCCGGGTCACAGTTGCACTACTTTTATTGGTGCACTTCTACCACTGATGAGTTCAAACATATGCAATAGTGATAAAACGGTAACAATGGGATACATATTAAAATTGAAATACTGTGCACAATAGTAGAGAACGAACAATAAACAAATGTATAAAAAGTCACATTGTGAATGACTCCTTGGATGTTTGTATTCATTGTGATCTGTTTAAATATATATGTAATGTATTTATTCATGTACAGTACCATACAGTGGCAAATACCAACTTTTAAAACCGTGATCATCATCATTCACTTTATTTCGATAAAAAGAATTTACCATAAAAGCCAACATGTACATTACAAAACGAATTACACTCAATTTAAAAAAGAGTAGTTTTACATATGAACAAGAAATACACATTCAGCCAAAGAAATAGATTAAAAGCTAACTAACAGTACCTGTTTAAAAACAACTATACCCAATATCAGACCAAAGTGCTACCGTGCATGAAATGCATGTTATTATCTATGATGGGCAAAACGCCCATAAGGAAATAGTTGTAATACCAAACCAGTCAATAGTTCTTCAGCCCGTCGAATGATATGAACAGTTAGACACACCATACAGCACAATTATTGATCTTGCTCTGCTTTGTTCTTCTGTATCAGGCCCGAATCAGAAACCAACGCCGACGTAAACATAGCCATGGAAGCCTTAGCACTCAATACTAGACACAAACATGCTCCTAAAATGTTAGCAATAAAACGAGCAAAAGTCCATTAAAAAATCAAATTCACAAACAGATAATATAAAATCCAACAACAGATTCCTTGTACATTACAATCGCCAGACAGTGCCCACAGTTCAAGATAGCAGTTCTAATATAGCTCCTATTTTCCTCCAGAAAACAGTAAAGAAAATAATACTAACCTCATGGTTACCACTCATGAACGTGGCCCACAGGTCAACCACTGGTGTAAGAGGTACGTCATGGGGCAGAACATTGATCAGTTGGTCATGGGTGGTGGAACAGGGTGATCAACCTGTATGGAAGTCTAATCCCTCTTCAAAATCTTGATGGGCAGAAGTAAGCTCCAAATTCGGAGTCACTGCCCGGGCCGATAGGAAAACCTGTGTGTCTATTGTGAATCCTATAGACACGCCTTGCTCATTCTTTGTCGATCATGAACAGTGGAAGTATAGTGCATGCACTTCCTGAAACGGGGTCCATGCCCACACTTCTCCGTATGTCATTGTACTGCTAGTGATGTGCATGTGGTGCCTCACCTGAATTTCATCACCAGATGATCAATGACAGCCATGCCTTGGGGGTATGGCTGGGAGTGGAGCCATTTGCATGGGAGGCCTATGCACACTTTATCCAACTTGCTAGCGGATATTCCTAGCACAATATCATCTGGCAAAGCACACATGTATCTTCAGTCAATGGTATTGGTAGCTTGTCCCCTAAAAGGAGAGCTCATCATTTGCATCCAAATATCCCTAAGGGATCCCTATGCACACTTTATCCAACTTGCTAGTGGATATTCCTAGCACAATATCATCTGGCGAAGCACAGAATTATCTTCAGTCACTGGTAATGGTAGCGTGTCCCCTAAGGGAGAGCTCATAATTTGCATCCAAATATATGGGAGCCCTAAGCACACGTCGGCATTTGCACCGTGTGTATTCACGCTGCCTCAATGCCCCACTCCACACACAATTCGTATCTGTTACTGATTTGGCCACGCCCACAGTTCACCCCTCAAGCACGCTGTCATGATGCACCGGTTTCTCTGGTGGAAGTGGTGTTCTGGTGAGTCCCTACAGTGGAGGTCTTCTCTGTGCAAGAGACCACATAATGCCAACGTATCTCCAGTTGCCAAACCGGTGCTCTCACTGTCATTTTTTTAGAGATGGCAATGCGGTACAATCACTAGATCGCGGCTACTCGAACTCTGACACAAGATGGCCGACTTCCATTTCCAGACCTACTCCAACATAGAAAGGTTTTGCCTTCTTACTCCAGCATGTCACAATGCATCTGGTTAATTTGTATCCAGTTCTCCGCTCACCAGTGCTACTGGTGTGTTTGTCTGTGTCTGCACGGTTCGTTGCTTGCTCCTGCGTTCCTCTTCACCGGTGTCTCTGTCCTTCTTTTGCCTGAGTTTCCTTTGGGTTTCCCCTTCTTCTGGCGACCTCATCCTGTTTCCTCCCCCTTCAAGTTCCATCTCCAGCCAACCCTGCCCCAGCTCTTTAGCCTCCTCTTCAGTCATCTTTCTCCTCTCCACAATCTGCTTCCTAAATCCAGCCATCAAAAATCTGCCTTGAGGGGTTTCTTTTACTCCTGATGCGTGGCCCTTCTTCCTGTTGCCACACTTTTGGTCGCTGTAATCTATCTGTAGATGCAGTGGCTCGGGCTAAAGGCTAGCTGTACCTCACTTCTAAATAAATGTGTACCTATGTAAGACATGCTCTTTAAACACACACACAGCATCTGCCTTAGGGAAGACCTAAGTCCCCTGGGCATCGCTACCTCTAGGTCTGCCGTAATGCTGTAATTACACTGAAAGGTGTGAATGCTATGACCGACTGCGATCTACCACACACACAGTTGGGTACAGTAATGAACTAAGAAACGGAGCAATATGAGGCCACCAACTGTGGTGGTTTAGTGTTTTAAATAGCCTAGGTGACATAACATCTTGTGCAATCCTGCCACACAGTTACATATGTTGGGTTATGTAACTTTCCTTGATATGATATGACATGATTAGCTATTTATAACGCGCTTAATACCTAGAGGTTTCTAAGCGCGGACCCGGGGATCGAACCTGTGGTGCTCCGTGTCGTTTTACTTCCAAGGCGAGCACGTTGCCCCTGAGCTATCCTCCTTGTTGCCCTTTCACACGCTGTTGCATAGTGACTGCCTATTCTTGAAGCAAAATGGGCAGAGGCTTCTGCCTCGCACCCTCGCAACAACCCTATTACTCCGAAAATGAGAAACCCTCCCTCTTTAGGCGCAGACCTCAATCCAAAGGAGGCGATGGTGCAGCCACTCAAGCAACCGGGTGGAGGGCGTGGGCCTGTTGTCTAAGTCTGGGCATCCTTAGCTAGGAGAATGTTGCAGTCTGTAACTTAGCCCTCCTCTCAGAGCACCCTCTCTTGAAGAATGGTGTGTTTGACTTCCAAGTCATCTTGCCTTCCTAGGCACATCAAGACATCTAGACCTGGCAGTGCTCTCACTGTTCCTCCCAAACCCCTTTAATTAAACTCGTCCCTGCGTTCTCCAGGCAAGGGAATCAATTCCGAGAGAGGGCCAGTGTGACCAATGAACTTGCAGGGCACCAGTGGTCCAGGGATGAATATCGGTTTTGGAACCATCAATCAGCCAATCACCGCTAGTGCACCAGAAGGGATCCAAACAGATTGGAAACTCAAGCAAATTAGAAACTTCCTTGTCCAATTTTGGTAACATGGACAGAACGGCAGGCTTATCGCCGCAAGGTCGAGGATCGTTGGTCGGTTGCAACACAGCGAAAATACAATTATTACCCAAAGATGAAAGGGACTGTCCAGTCAAGGTTGTATACAAATATCTACTTTATTATTATCACAACAGACAGTTCGAGCACACTACAAAATACAACCCACCCTGTAAAGGAATGCATTGGACAGAGAAGAGTTTCAAAGAAGGAAAAGGGATGGACTCTGGATAATGACAGGAGGGTAGTCTGTAAAGTAATTAATCACAATAGTTCAAGCATACTTGGTTTCAACAAAAGCAATGGGTTGCAAAATGTCACCAGTGGCCTTCAGAGAAGGAACAGGGGACAGTACAATAATGTACTCTGTGCTCGTGGAGGTTCTTGGTGCTCGACAGCTTGGAGCCGGTTTCACAGCGCTTTGCAGCTTCTACGACAGAGTTTAAGATTGGAGATAACTGCAGGCATCAGGCGGCAGGCATCAGGCAGCAGGCAGTTCGGTGAGTGAGGCTGGCCTAAACGGCAGCTCAGGGTCAGGAATCATTGTTTCAGTGCTGGTTGTCAGGTCTGAAGCACTGGTGGAAGCGTCTTGGATGGCGTGAGCGACTGCAGCGTATCAACAGTCAGCAATGCAGATAGTTGCAGCTCGAGGGGCTCGAATGGCTTGAAAATGTCCTTTAAGGTGGACACTGGTTGATGCTTGTTGAAGCACTCCTCCTAGCTTCTTCACTGGTCTTGTGTCATCCTTTAAGGTGGACAGCCCAAAGCTGAAGAGAGTGTTGCAGGCAATGGCCTTGTCCTTGGTTTGGTTCACACACTCTGGTAATTACCACCTAGGAAACGTGCTGCAGATCCTAGCAGAGTACGCTTGGTTCTAGCTGAGTACCAGTTACTGGTAGCTGGAGGGTTTTCTGGATTCAGTATCTCCCTCTGTTCCCTGGGAGATGTTTAGGGGAGAGATTTTTCTTCCCTCTTTGGAAATCCTAGCCTTCCTTCACTGGCAGAAGCTGTAAGGCAGACTGCACCTTCAGCCAGGGTCCAAATGAGTTCTTCTTGTTACACCTTGCAACGTCTTCAGATGATCTGCAAAAAGAGACTCAGACATCTTTTAAAGCCAAATGGGCCAAAGTGATTAGTGTAGGCCAATTCCCTTTTGCAACAGAAAAGGTAAAGGGGTGAACACATGTAATACTAACTCCCAGGCATCTTCCTGTCTGTTGTGTACCTGATTAAAGCAGCAGGTATCCTGTGAAGCTGTGAAAAGAACAGACTTTCTGTCTCCATCAATCCACATACTCGTACCATCTGAATGGGGTCCCACTCATGGGATGACTACTGTAAAATTGTAGTCCCAGACATGACACTTCACTGCCCTTGATACTGAGGGGCGGGAGCTGGCTTCAGGTTGACACAGAGCATATCAAAGGTTGTTGGGGTTTCCTGTCTCCTTTATTTTAGCGTCTGAAGCCAGGCACCATGTGGGCCTGTTTGAAGTATGCTCTATTAG
The DNA here is from genome assembly GCF_040938575.1 of Ambystoma mexicanum. Taxonomy (NCBI): domain Eukaryota; kingdom Metazoa; phylum Chordata; class Amphibia; order Caudata; family Ambystomatidae; genus Ambystoma; species Ambystoma mexicanum. The sequence continues at coordinate 1,419,938,479 of NC_090931.1, read as the reverse complement.
TATGTTAATTATGTTAATTACAGCCACCATCCGAAGAGGGAAAACAAACGAACAGGGCAGATCCATGGAGCCTTTGATAGTTAATTAGGCTGGCCATGACAGGAGGAAGGTTGTGCCCTCCCTCTTCTGAAATACCTTGATGCGCACTTGGCTGTCATATCCCAATTAAACATGACAGGGGGGGCGGTGCCTGTAGGCTGTGTCCACCCAGAGTACACATGTCTTTGTGTATGTGGTGCGATGAGCATAGGAAAATGTGTGCAGATTAGCCCCACACAGTTTCTGGAGGTTCGTCTACGATCATTCCATTTCTTTTAAAATTAAAAAAAAATGGTGAGCGCCCACCCACTGTGCAGATGGTCAAATTCCTCAGAGCTAGGGAACAGGAGAAGCTGTACTGTGGAAACTATTGTGACACGAACTGCTTCTCTGTAACCTGTCGGCCTCAAACTAGTCTTGCTGTGCACCCTCATTTCAAACTCACTCTAATTTTTAATTCCTGTCCTTTTCTTTTCTTTTCAGTTAACCCCTGATTTCTCTTCCGATCTCACCAAACCACTTCCTTTTCCTTCCCTCTCTTCTATTCACCCTCCCTTTTGTCTCCCCCCTAAAGAGGCTTGAAATGTCCCAATGGTACCATTAATATTTCTATGTGATTTCCTCGAAAACAATTGGTTGAGGGAGATTGTGCTGATATTTATTTTTTATTTGGGACATATTCAATGCAAATGTACGTAGGGGGAGTCCCCCTGCCCGTCCACTTCCCCTCCCCCACCTTTCTATTACCCACACTAACCGCCCACATATATTTGTGTTGAAATTCATCCAAACCAATTCAACAAATTCTCCCTCAACCAATCCTGCTGCGGCAAAACCTCCCTAACTCCTATATCCGCTCCCTGTCCCTGTTCATCCTTTATGTGCGCTCTGAGGCCCATGGGTGTGGACGCTTTACAAAAATGTAAATAAATAAATAAAACACTATACAAGACCTGCTTCCATGCTTTTATAGTGCCTCAAACTGATCCGCAACCAGTGAGCGTTCAGACGCACAGATCATATGTCCTGATCCAATAACGGAGCTGCCAAGAGAAACCCCATGCAAACCATGTAGACCATACATGAGTCTACTTCATTCCTGCGGGCTCAAAATACCCCAAAAACAACAAATGAGTTCATTTTCAGCAAGCAGCAGAAACCACCGTGGACTTGGTCGCTCAACATGTTGGCGCTGAAACCTTTCATTCTGGCATTGCCTGTTCGGTCCGGAGTCATGTCCAGATGGGATTACAGGAAGTCTGCCCAGGAATCCATTGGGATATGAGGAGTCCATGCTTCCTGCTATAAAAGAAGCCATTTGACATTCCTGAGGTTTTTAATATGGTATAGAGAGAAGCGAAGATCTCCTTGGGCTGCCTGTAAAAAAGAAAGAGTTGACATATTGCAGGCGAGAATCTGTTTCTCAAAAGGTCAGCACAAGTCTAAAATTCACCATATGACAGGGAAAGAGGAAGCAGATTTTTTTTTAAAGTTAAGCATAGTTGCAGTGTCTGTTATTCCACGACGTGTCAAAAGTCTTCGCGTCTACTGTGGTCCTAGGCTAGATAGCTCCCAGGTCCAGTGCTCAAGACCCAACTCCACTCCACGTTTTCAGGATATCCACACAACGTGCATTTGAATGAAGTAAATCAAAAGAGGAGTAAGTGACTTAGCTAGATGTTGTCCTGAAACAATGATATATGTGGGGTTCAGAAGGACCGAACTTGGATGATCCCTTTGCAGAGTTTGTGAGTCAGAGGTGTGAGATGTATGAGAACATCAGAAATATACCCTGTAAATTGAGTGCTTCTGAAAGGCCAGTACATGTGTGCATACTCTGGCTGGGGTGTGGGGGAGTCTCTCAGGAAATGCCACCTACACCCAGCAAATTCTGTTTGCAGTGTGATTACATTGAACTTCGATTGGCAAGTCTTCGATCTATATCACCTCTAAAAATAGGATGCTGTGTACGTGTGAGCCACATCGGATCTGTGTGATTACTGCACCGTTTTTACTGCGACCCCTCCTCCCACAAAATGTTGACTTTTTAATTTGGCAGCCTTTTGAGGGTGGTCAGTAAAGTAATTAATCACAATAGTTCAAAGAAACTTGGTTTCAACACAAAGGGAGCAATGGGTCATAAACTGTCACTAGGGGCCTTTGGGGAAATGACATGGGGAACAGAACCACAATGTACCTTGTGCTTGTAGATGTTCTTGGTGCTTGAGTGGGTCGAGTCAGTTTCAGGGGACTTTTCAGCTCCTGCGACAGAGTTCAAGATGGGAGGCAGCTGTGGGCATTAGGCGGCAGGCAGTTTGGCGAGCGTGGCTGAACGGATGGCTGCAGGCTGGCCTACACAGCGGGGCAGGGTCAGGAATCATTGTCTCAGTGCTGGTTGGCAGGCTGTAGCACTGGTCGAGGCGTCTCGGACGGCATAAACGACTGCGGAATAACAACATTCAGCAGTGCAGTTGGTTGCAGCTTGATGGGATCGACTGGCTCGAAAATATCCTTTAAGGTAGACGTTGGTTGATGCTTGTCGATGCACTCCTCCGAGCTTCTTCACTGGGCTCATGTCGTCCTTTAAGGCGGACGGACCAAAGCTGAGGAGAGTGTTGCAGGAACCGCCCTTGTCCTGGGTTCGGTTCAAAGACTCTCTGTGACTTCCCACCGAGGAAGTTTGCTTGCAGAGCATAGCAGGGAATGCTGTGTGCTGGCTGGGTTCCGGTCCTGGAGCTTCTGGAGGGCCCTCTTGATTCAGTATTTCCTTCTGTTTCCTGGGAGATTTTAGGGGAGGGATTTTGCTTCCCTCTTTGGAAACCCGGGCCTTCCTTCACTGGTGGAAGCTGTAAGACAGACTGTACCTTCAGCCAGTGTCCAAATTAAGTCTTCTTGTTGCTCCTTGCAACATCTTCAGATGACCTGCCCAAAAGAGGGGCAAAAGCCAAATGAGCAACAGTGATTGATGTAGGCTAAGCCTACCTTAATGAACCAATCATGGGTCCCCACTAACCATCTCCTATATGCATGAGGTCATAACCAGAGTGTTTTGCAACAGAAACGGTAAAGAGGTAAAAACGTGTAATACTTAATCCCACCCATCTTCCTGTCTGCTGTGGATAAAATGGCCTCTTTAGTTATTGGCGCTCTCTGGGGGTCCTGATTAAAGCGGCAGGTTTCCCTTGAAGCTGCAGCGATAACAGACTTTATGTCTCCATCAATCCACATACTTGTACCTTCTAAATGGGGACCCCCTCTGGGGATGACTACTGTAAACATGAAGTCCCAGACATGACACTTCACTGCCCTTGATACTGAGGGATGGGAGTTGGCTTCAGGTTGCCACAATGCATATCAAAGTTTGGTGGGGTTTCCTGTCTCTTTTGTTTTAGCTTCTGCAGCCAGGCCCCATGTGGGCTTGTTTAAAGTATACTCTATTAGTATGTTAATTATGTTAATTGCTGCCACCACCTACAGAAGGTAAACAAACGTACAGGATGGATCCATGGAGCCTTTGATAGTTAATTAGGCTGGCCTAGCAGGAGGAAGATTTTGGCCCTCCCCTTCTGAGATGCATTGCATACTCCACCTTCAATTACCAACTATATATGACAGGAAGAACTGCACCTGTGTCCACCCAGAGTACACAGGTCTTTGTGTATGTCATGCAGTGAGCATAGGAAAATGTGTGCCGGTTAGCCCCACACATTTTCCAGAGGTTGATCTACCATCATTCAATTTCATATAATATTTCAAAAAAGCCCAGGTGAGCACACACCATCAGTGTGGATGGTCGAATTCCTCACATGGTAGGCTCTGATTAGCAGACCTCACTCACTGGACGTCCAATGTCACGCTCTATATTAGTGTTTGATATATGATTGCTGTCTGTGGCAGAATCATTGCAGATAGCCAGGTCCTATGGTGTGCATTTATAGTCTTTTCTAGGATATCACTGTAGTCCAAATTGGAAGTCCACCAGTTATTTTAAACAGCCCAGGCTAGGGGCTACTATCTATATATCATTCTAAAATATAATTGATGACCACTTATACAAACTTTGAAGTAGACACTTTTGAGTCCGTTTCAACCTCATGAGCTGGGAAGTCAGTCAGCAATTCCAAGCAGGAAAGCTGGGTGGTTGGTAGCTGCAACACTTTCTAGGAAAGCATTGATTTCCAGGTGGAGTGTGTATTGCTCATTACAAGTTGACAGTTGTTATCTTCAGTGGCTGTATACGTCAAAAAGGATGTGAATGAATCATGCATGTACAGAAATGCTGTTAATCATGTCAAGTGTCAACAGGACTTAGTATTGATATCTATATATTATTTAATAAGCAATTTATGTTGGCGTGAAAACTCAATAATTCCACAGAGTGGTCTTGGCTGCAGTGTTTACATTATCACTGGGATTTGATTGATCTTCGTGTAAAAGGTGCATCAGCTGTAGCAAAAGCCAAATATTTAGTGATTCTCCACATCAATGCCTAAAAGATTTTAGGTTTCACTGCTTCCTTTTGCCGCCACTGCCTCGTCGGCAGACCAAGCAATGTAAAGTGGAAGAGGCCCATTGAGAATGGATCCGATGTTTCCGGATTCTTTGTGTGCTGTGTTGTCGGTGTGGTCTAGACCTTGGTTGGTTCTTTGTTGTCTGTGTGGTTGATATCGCACAGCAAACGACACCATTGTTGTGACTTTATCTGCCTTTGTACAATCAATGTCAATGACCTTGACATCCTGGTTAACGTCTAATCGCAATCTACCCATCCCATCATAGTTGGCAATGAATTAAATATCTCAGGGTGTGTGTATTGTCTTTTCAAGAAGGACATTGCCCTATTGTGTACTGACAATTAGCCCCATGTTCTCTTAGGGTTATTAGGAGAGGAGCCCCCCAACCTCCTGTTGCATACATTGGGATGGGTTGTATCCTGTTACTTGTAGGGGGTAGGACACACCCTGGGGTATGGTGGATCAGGTCTATGTCGCCCCCCAACACAAATCCTTCTGAACTTTCATAAAGCAGCAAAGGGACAAGTACGACTAACCTGGTTTTGGGGCACCCCTCGGTCCATACCTGCCTCTCTGCAACTGTTACTGTCCTGCTTATGTATCATATTCTTTCCTTGCTCTGTTTCATAAGTTACCAGCGCCGTGATACTTACGGTTTTGGGCACTGTCATTAAATGCAATAAATAAATAAATAAAGCACGGGAATGGTCGTGATGTACCTCAGAAAAATGGGTTCTGACCGGACACACGTGTGTAGCAATGCAGTGTCAAATTGCCATTTTAAAAATGTGTCTTAACTTGAACTCATCGCATTGACCCAATATTATTATACATTATCAGCTGTCCACGTGACCTCAGCATACTTACACGTCATTTGGGCAGAAGCCAGTTTAGCCGCAAAGTGCCCCAGGCCATTGCTGAATAGTGGACCTTTAACATTTCTGACGCTCCCAAAGTGCCTCAGGAGTTTGCGTTGCCGAGATATGGGGTGGCGGTTTCCGGATTGGGCATATTGTCCATGCTTGCACCTGCCACATGCATGTGTTACATTGGGGCTGGAGAGGCCAGGGTGTGCCAGGGAGAGTGCTGTGTGGAGTACTTAACTGATAGCCCTACTACTTGACTAGTGAGGTCCTCGGTCATCCGCTTGTGCCAGACTCAGCACACCGAGTATCTGATGAGTGTATACTAAAGCGCCTTGAAACTCTTTCCTGTATACTGGCGCTATATACAATACAACACTGTCAGATGTGTCCCAGCTACCCCTCCCCTTTCACATCTGTCTGGTTTAGGTCCATAGCCGTGTGACCAGCAGAGTTCTATTCTCTTTGACAAAATCAGGCTGCTTGTGTGACGGGTCATTTTAGAAAAGCCAAGATACGAAGTCAACGTTGCATTCTTCTAGAAAACTATGTGGGCAGTTGTTTCAAGTCTTCCATCTTACTGGGAACATGGGAGTGCATCTACAGTCATATATCGGTGTGTGTGTGTATTGATGCATATCGGATTCGTTCATGTCCACACACTCGTACCGTGCACTGTGTGTCTGTTCGGAAGCCACCGCAAGTGTAGGTCACTGTTAAGCGGGATTCCGGAATGTCAGGGTGTGTAACTATTCTAGTCCGGTTAATTTGCATTCAAAGCAGGCACCAAATACTTTCACCTCTTCTTAAGCTGCGGCCATGTCTTTATATAGAAAGATGTGATTTCGTCTAAATTGTTGGCTATGAAACCAGGAGGCCAGTGTCCGCCCCACTTCCCCAAATGACCACATTTTAGGACCAGGTGCCTGTGTCGGTGGTGCCACAGATGCCAGAAAAACGAAAGCCTTGTAAATCGTCCAGCTTCTAGCACCAAGCATGATATAGGAACTCTCTGTCATTATGTCTCTATGTCTGTCTCTCGCTCTCTCTCAGACACACACACACACACACTTTCTTTCTCTCTCTCTGTGCACTCTTTCTCTGTCTCCCACTATCTCTCTTTCATACAGTCTTTCTCTCATTGTTTGTCTGTCTCTGGCTCTTTATCTGTGCGAGGGAGTTGTGTCGTCAAATGCACAATTGTTAGAGCCCCCCCCAGCTGTTGCTGACAGCAGCTCAACCAGGCATAATCCACAAAAATCAGGATTGCTGTGTGTTTTATGGTTACAATTAGAATGAGAAAGAGCAATGACAGTGGCACGGGGTTGTCATTGCTTGTGTCCTGCAGGAGTAGCACCGTCACACTAAGGGAACATTTTCCATACAGGGGAAGTTGAATTACCGCTAAAATTGGTTACTGTTACCACCATTTGGTCTGATAAATGTACCATGCTATTACAAGTGCTTGTAGGTCAGTGTTAGTCCCCATTTTTGGAGTCCATAGCGCAAGCCTTAATTCCGCCGAATTTTTGGGCTTTAAAATGAAGGATTTACCTCCAGCTCCTGCTGGAGGTAAATCCTCCACTTCAAGCCAAACTCGGGATTTGAAAGAGTGGTAAATATGGTGGTAATTCCATTACTGTCAAAAAGACTGGTGGTAACAGAATTGCCACCACTTTTTTAAGACTCCGCCAAACTCGGAATGAGTCCCCCGTCTTGACTTCTGTAGAGCTGAGCGTGTGCCTCTTCAGCACAGCCTTCTGCACACCCCGGACTGATGGGTTTCCCAGAGCGAAGAAGTGAAGTGCCAAGAAGCAGGGTGATCCTTGGCTTGCGGCGCTATTCAGGCAATAGTATAGGATGAATCAGAAAGGGCGCATGCAATGATGTTTTTGGCACTGGATTAATTAACCACTGCTCTTTGCGTGCTGGCCTCCTTCCCCATCGTGCCCGGTGATGGAAAATGCAGCTCCGGTCCTGGAAGCATCAAACACATGTTTTTATCCTGGTGGGAATCTGCGCTCCCCATCTCTTCCTGCTACCAGCATATCATTGGATGCAGGGATGTGAGCTCCGCTGACCTGGGACAGTCTGAGGACTGATTCCTTTGAAAGCTTGTCTTTGTAGGTGCTACAAGCTTCCATCAGCAGCGCAGATCTTTTCTTTGCTACAGTTATGTTACCATTCATATTTGAAAAAAAGCTGTTCTACGTTGAAATATCGAAAATAAAACGTGGACCATAATAATGAATTTTAATTGGTCGAATTTCGATTTTTTTTTGTTTAGGTTTTTAGCATTTTTTTGTATTTGTTAATGTGGGGGACCCCCCTGCGCGCATCCCACACTTCCATTCACCTTTTTCCCTAAACCAACGCCCCAACAATTTATTGTTAAAAAAGTTGAAAAGAAATCGCACAAAGAAATTCGCTATTTTCGTCCTTCTTGTTTTTGTATTCGTTTTTGAGGGGTTTACCAAAAAAACACAAACCAGAGTTTGAATTGCCCCTTCTAACTTCATGATTGTTATGATTACCCAGTCCAGGGTGGCATTACACAAATTAGTACCCGGCGAGAGTCAAGCAGAATGCAACACGCATTCTGATTGGCTCTCGCCGGTCGTTACCCGGCCGAGAATCCTTCAATTCTCGGCCAGGATTCCAGCCGCCTTGGCCTCGTCAGGGGGTATGGCAGCCCCTCAGCCATTGAGGAGGCTGGAAGCAGGGCCATCCCCTCCGAGCCTCCCCACGGCTGAGAGGCTGCCTTTGCCCCCCGCTGGGGACTTGAGTAAGGATTTTTTTTAATCCCCTTTCCTCCCTCCTCAGGGCCTATAACTATGGGCCCGGGGCATTACCTGAGTCGGTAATGCCCCCACCGCTCGGGTCAGATTGCTTAACTATGCATTTGTGTGAAAGCAATTAGCACTAGGGCAGAAATTGACCCGTTCAGTTGTATGCTCCCGGGCAATGTTTGTCCTAGCCCTAATTATTTGCTCTTGTGGAAAAATTATCTGTCGGATCGTTCTAGAGGAAAGAAACAGATATGGATGACTTGTGGCACCACATACCATCCAGATGTGTCTCGGTTGCTTTACATTGATTTCCCAAGGAGAGCACAACCCCCCATGTCCATTCAGTGGGATTTGTGGTTGAGGTGGCTGATGTTCATTCAGTGGTATCTGTGGTTGAGGTCGTTAATGTCCATTCAGTGGTATCTGTGGTTGAGGTCGTTAATGTCCATTCAGTGGTATCTGTGGTTGAGGGGGCTAATGTCCATTCAGAGGTATCTGTGGTTGAGGTCGTTAATGTCCATTCAGTGGTATCTGTGGTTGAGGGGGCTAATGTCCATTCAGAGGTATCTGTGGTTGGGGTGGTTGATGTCCATTCAGTGGTATTTGTGGTTGAGGTGGCTGATGTCCATTCAGTGGGATTTGTGGTTGAGGTGACTAGTGCCCAGCCTGTGCTATATGTGGGTTTATTGGCTGTTGTCCAGTCGGTGGTACTTGTTGGTTTGGGCCTGATGTCCAGTCAGTGCTCTCTGTGGTTGCAGTCGCTGATGTCCAGTTAGTGCGATCTGTGGTTTTGATGACTCATGTCTAGTCATTCTTAGCTGCGGTTATGTGTGTAGGTGTGTTGACTGACATCAAGTCAGTAATGTCTGTGGTCTTGGTGGCTATTGTCCAGTTAGTGGTATCCATGGATTTTGGTAGCTGATGTCCAGTTAATGACATTTGTAATTGTGTGATTTGATGTCGAGTCAATGTTTTCTGTGGTTGTGGTGGTTGATCTGCAGTCAGTGTATTTGAAGTTGTATAGGCTGGTGTCCAGTCACTGTTATCTGAGGGTGAGGTGGGTGATATACACTAAGTGGTAACTCGTGGTTCGTGTCCACTCAATGTCATGTGTGTTTGTGATGTCTGTTGTTGAAAAGAGCAAGAAAAGTTGTGAAATTAAAAGAGGCATGCATCCGATCCCCTACATGAATGCAACTTAATCCACTTATTTGTACATTTGAGCCCACCATTTCATTCACTTCCTCCCTTCTATCACCTTTCTGTAATGTTCGCTTCATCTCACTTTATTGCAACTCTGAACATTCTCTTCATGTGTGCCTTTCTTGTTACCTCACTGTTGTCCTTCCTTTATTTTCAGCATTGCCCCTCTCTACCTCCTTGCTGTTATGTCCATTGACATTCCAATAGTTGTCTATCTCTGTATTCTAAGTGTCCTTCCTTTCTTTCTTTTCCCTTTGGTCATCTCTTCATCCCTGCCGACCTCAATTTCCATGTCCCTTTGTTCCTTTCTTTTTTCCCCTCTTCTATTACTCCATGTCATTTTCCTCCATCCCCTTGTCTCTGGCTTCATTATTTCCCACACTTTTTCATTTGTCCTTCACTTTCTTCTAACTTATACTCCTTCATCTTCTTGCCCATTAATTTCCCTCTTTGGTATGTAAAGGTAACCTAGCGCATAAAAGGCTTGTGTGTATACGCTAGATTCGAGTCAAGGCTAATTTTCATTCATTTGTAAGGCAGAGAGGAGGTGTGGATTGTATCTTATGATTCCCCGCTTCCTTCCTCTCAGCAACACAAATACTACAGCGTTTGCACCGGCCTGCATTTTCATGCCTGCACAAATGCTGTGGAATCCTATGGAATCTGAACACTTTTTACATCAGCAAAAAGCAGGTGGACTCCATAGGAACCCAACGTAAATGCTTCCGGGCATGCATACATGGCCAGCAGTGATTACTCAATTTGCACAGCGTAGTCCCCTTTTGTACTCAGCCATGCAAATGAGGAACATTCAGCAGCAGGGAACCTTGTATTTGAAAGTGTAAACGAAACGTGTGCTCATTGTCGAATTACGGGGAACTCGAAATTAAGCTCGTTTTCCACTCCTCCTGTACATAAGCCCCATATCCCACATTCCTTCCTCTCTTTTTATTATTAGTATTATTAGGGTATTTAATGTATGCAGACCTAGATTCAGGAAGCAATGGAATGCTTTACACGTCATGGGGGAGGAAACAGTGAAGGAAGCAGAGATACAAGCAAGTGTGGAGCTATCAACGGGGGAGTATGAGGGTGTACAATTTGGCACTTATGAATCTACAAGCAACCAAGGGAGGAAGCAGGGAGGAGCAAAACTCCCAGTCTCAGGTTAGGTGGGGAGTGGAGGGTGTCGGAACCTATTTATTTATTTATTTATATGTATATAGCACGCAAGCAGCCCAGGGGCATTGGGGCGCTGTTACTTGCAAGAACTTAGTTACACAGGTACAGGCATGGTAGCGGTCGTTGATACATTGTGAATACTACAAAACATCATACTGCTGTTACAGACATTGCACTTGGTCGTTGTGTTACAACGTATGCATTGGGTCCTGTGGTGCGTATTCATGCTAACGTGCGGGGCCTTATGTGAAGAGGATGGTTTTCATAGCTTTGCGGAAGGTGGTGAGGGAGGCCTCACCTTGGATCGTGGCCGGTAGGGCATTCCAGTGAGTGGGTGCGAGATAGGGGAATCTGGATCCGCCCGCTCTGGCTTTTTTTACTAGTGGCACAGAGAGCATGTTGGTACACAGTGATCTAGCTGGCCTGGTAGAGGAGACGGGGTGGATTATTTTCGAGAGGTAGGCAGGATCAGTGAGGTGAATGCACTTGTGGGTGAGTGTCAGTGTAACCTAGGTGTTACAGAGGCTCCATTCCTTGTAGTGGAGGGTCTTGAGATCATTACTGAAATGTAGAACCGAGGGAGCGAGTCTGGACTTGATGGAAGGTGATTCCTATTTTCATTCTCCTACTTATCTCACCTTCGCTCAGCCTTGTTTCCTCCTCTCTCTCTCTCTCTCTCTCTCTCTCTTTCTCTCTCTCTCTTTCTCTCTCTCTCTTTATCTCTCTTTCTCTCTCTCTCTCTTTCTCTCTCTCTCTCTCTCTCTCTCTGTCTCTCTCTCTCGCTCTCTCTAAACATTTCCCCTTCCAGTCATTCTCTCTGCCTTCACACACATATCATGTATTTCTTCGTAGTCTTTGAGTTTCTTCCTCAAATCTGCAACAGAGTTGGCATTTCTCTAATGACTGTCTCTTCATCAAACACTGCACTTGCTTAATAAGAGTGACTTTCTCCCATCCAAGGACACAGACCTTGTCAACAGGATAAATTTACCCTATGGGTGTTTCTGAACAGTAGGGTCAACTGAGGATTTTTGTGGAGAGGCCTCTTCTTGTACCATGTATTTATTTATTTAAATGTGCATAGAACGCCACATGCCCTTGGTCCTCAGAGTGCACAGATAAGCACAGACAAACATATAAAGGAAGAATCAGCAGAACATACAAATACAAAACAAAGAACATAAAATATGTAAGTCCATTCAGGTCCATTTGATAGAAGGGACATAGAAGGGCAGAAGTCAATATAATAGTCAGGTACATTTCAGTCAGAAAGCAACCCCCTAATGAGCATAATCTACTACAAGTTTCGAATCCGATGAGATTTTGTAGAGATCAACACAGAGCTAAATAAATGGCAAGTTACACCTGCTGCATCCCACCAATATATTCTCCATATCCTCTTGGGCCCACCATTGGTCGATCTTAATCCTTTCAATAATCTTAATGTTGGACATTCTTACGGGCGACGTCTGTGGATGGAATGGGCGACGTCTGTGGATGTAGTGCATAAAACAACTTAGAATACACAGAACAGATTGGAGTGTGTGGAATGGATTGGAGTGAGTGGAACGGATTGGAGTGTGTGGGGCGGATTGGAGTGTGTGGGGCAGATTGGAGTGTGTGGGGGTGGACTGGAGTTTGTGGGGGCAATCTGGAGTGTGTGGGGGCGGACTGGAGTGTGTAGAATTGCATGACCTACATAGAATGGTTTGGAGTGCATGGAACGTTTGAAAGAGCATGTAACCCATCATATCACATCACCACGCTTACTCTCTTCTTTACACCACCATTCAACTAGAACACAGGGATACTATGATACCATTCGGTATAACTGTTCTCATACCAACATCTGCTGCATACTCCACATCACTCTAAGTAAACACTGCTGGTTACACACCCCCCAGCCAGGTGTTCTCCTCAGGCCTAATGCAACCACATTTGGTCTGGATAAATCCTGCCAGAACGAACTCTCTCAACCACCACACCTACCGCTAAGAAGCAGCTATTACACGAATGCCACACCAGCTGCACACATATCCGGTGCTCACACGCACCTTTGACTATCTCCACTCTCTCTACTGACTTGAACTCCGGTTCCCAAGGGCGTTCAACCTACCAGCACCTTCAGACCATACCAATGGTACATAAGGCGCTATATAAATGCAAAATAACATAACATAACATAAGTACACCCGGACCAGTCTTCTGGTGCAGCCATGCAAGTACATAGTTCCTTAGAGTGTCTCTTGGTTCAGAACCTCCACAGGACTTCACATTATAAATAATAAAGTTCCTGGGGTCCATGGCAGACTTCCCAGCAGAGTCTTCAGTGATTATAGGCATCGAAGACTTGCTGACATGTAGATGTTTTCGGGATACGAAGTTTGGAACTGATATTCTGCTGTTTCAAGTGATAGCCGGAAGCATGGACTGGGTCTCCTGAGTCAGCATGCGAAGTTAACCTGCAGACTTAGGCTGACTGATCCCTTACTATATATGCAATTGGGTTTGAGACTTGAGGCTTAGGTAAGGCTTTCAGACAGTCCATAGAGATGTCTGTAGGGGGCTGTATCGTGTTTCTTAACTCCAGACTCATCTGACAGGAATTATCTCTCATTTCCCCAACACTGATATCTTTCCCCTCTCCTGAGGGTTTATTAACGTTAAGAGGGGCCGGATAGATCGGATCACGTTGGGTTGTTTGGGACATCTGTGACATTTTTAGAGTTGTTGTCTCCTATGTCTGTAGTGTAGGCGGATCTCACTAACAGGTTTGATCTGTCTTTCCTGGACGAAATTGCACTCCACCATTGTCTATCACGTCCAGCCATGTGAACACATCTGTGAGGTTATTACACAGGTTCAATTCCCCAATCATTTTATTCTTCATTTGTGCCCATTGCACCAGATTAATATGGGCCAGTTGATAAGGAAATGAATCCTTCTTCTCGGGCATCGCTATGGAGAACTGTGGAGAACACTGTGTGGTGGGTAGCTGAGCACTCTTCAATGTCGGTTGTCCAGGGTTTACTCCTCCACTGTTAACTTTGCAGTTAGTTACTGTGTGTAAAGGTAGCATGCTATCCTCTCCATGGTCCCAACTATCAGAGGCAATAATCTCAGAAGGGCATCCCAGCTCTGCATATGATACAATGACTCATCCCTCGCGTTTGTATTAATTAATGGCACAATTGGTGATCCACTGACATCCATTTCATCTTCAGAAGAGCAAGGCCTCAAGACTTCCAATCTCAACCTTCTTTGGGCACTCAAGGCCAGCACTTCCTTTAGGCGGTTATTTTTAGGGAGAGGAGTTGTATTTCATGCCACCGGGAATGTGGACATTTTATTGACTTAAGCTCCGGTGGTGAGCATTTTTTTTTTTACTTTAGCTCTGATGGTAGGCATATTGGGTATGGACAAGGGACAACAAACAATTTGCCCTACTATTTTCAGAGTACACAGCATTGCCAGGTACACAGAACTGCTCTGTGCGGTGCAACCCACGCCTTGTGGCAGAGATAGATTAGCCCCTCAATGGCTTAATCGGCCCCTCAGGCACCCAACGATCCTCGGATTAGCCCAGCTCGCACCAATATGGCCTTCAGGTTCGCCGTCACCAGTTTCAAATGGTTCCCACTCTATGGTGCAAGATTCGAACCGCACCCCGCTCTAAGTTCAAAGGGTATTTGGAGTATACGGAGGGGCCAGGCCTAGGCCAGAATACCAGACCGCACTCTGAGAAATGTTAGAGGAAGGGACCCAAAGACGAGTGTACATCCGCTCGTTCTGCTGTCAAGCCACATCCGGAAAGTGCTGCTTCCGACAGCCGCAACATTATGCAGATTATGCACATTAAATGCATAATCTGCTAGAAAGGCTGTTGCGCTGCGGCCAATTTTCGGCCAGGAAAAACAAAGAGAATTAGTATAGTTGCCCATGCCATCAAATCCAAGAAGGGAGCAGTGGGAGGGCTAAAATTGAACATGGAATGAAGAAGCCGTGGCTCTTCACATGTGGATTACACACCCATGGGATGCAGCAAAAGCGCTGATTTGCGAACATCACACAACAAGAACCCAAGAGTGCTGCCACAAGATTATTGCAAAGTGCATAATGCGTGCCTCTGACATAACCTGCACCAATCAAGCTGACGGCTTGAACATTATTAGTATATTGACCGTGTATGTCGCATGGCAAACATTGAATCCTCCCCTTACGCTTTTGTAATAGGTTCTTCTATTACTCAGTTTACAGTTTACTCAGTACACATTTTATATAGCTCAGCAGCATGAAAAGGAAAGTCTTCTGACCTGAATTTAATCATGTGACCTGAATGCTACAAAGATCGCTACAACAGCGGCTCGAACTACTGAGCTATCATACCATCCCTGAGCATTGCTGTACGCACTGAGTCAATATAGATTATACTGCCTTGTGCTCTACTCTGCTTCACTCTCACACTGTCATTGCTTCGCTGAGCCACCACCGAGGTCCTGAAACCTTCATTGGTTTGTTGCCCCCTTGTTGCATTTTCCAACCAATTTGGTGAAATGTCACTTTGTAGCTCCCGAGCTCCCCTCCCCAACAGGTCCTTTCATAGTACTAGTACCAGTACTACTCCCTTTCTAGATCTACGTCTTGAATGACACATGCATCCATCATCTACTGTGTTTATCTCAGAGGGCTTTCAATTCTATGTCATCCTACCCTTTTCAGACTATACAAATAGAAGTGTTTTCTTGCTTCCTCATATTATTGGAGGTCCAGACCCTGCACTATCTTGATAGATGTTGACTGCAGTCTTTCATCAGTGTCCATACTTTTGGAGATGAATCATCCAGAAGATTGCCATAGTGTGTGTGTGTGTGTGTGATCACGCCCACACATGTGTGTAAGCTAGCTTTTGTACACATAAAACAATGTGTTGGTTTATGTTTTGGAAATGTATACCCTCCCCATTACTTCAGAGCTGCTCCTTGGCATCAGGAGGCGCTGGAGGTTGGGGGATGAAAAGGGCAAGTTTGATTTTGTTTTAAGTACCAGAGCAGCAACTCGTTATGTAAAGCTCGAACAGGGCCAGGGTCTAGGGCAAGTGGAGGGAAGATTATACTATACAGTTTCGGGCATATTTGAGATGTCAAGTAAGCGAAGTGTAGATTTAAAAATACTGTTTTCAGGGGGGTGAGTGTATTAAATGGTCGGATAGCACAGCGAGTAGAGCAGTCGCTTTGACATCTGTGCAGAGCCTGCTGCTGCAGGTTCGAATCCCAGCAGGGCCAAACTCAGCCTTTTATCCTTCTGGGGTCGATAAATAAGCACCGCACACCGTGGGTAATAATAAGCAGCGCTCAGATGCCTGAGGGTTCGTAGCGCTATATAAATGCTAAATTATTATTATTGTTCTTACAGATTGCAGGCTGGCCCTTCACAAATCCATTACATGTCATTCTGTACAGTGCATAATAAGCATCACATTATGGCAGCAGCAATTGTAATTAATCAGTGGTGGATCAGTAAGTTCCTTTAGGCTGTATAAGTGCTAACCAAAAACAAAGTGTTCCGTCTCTGGGCGCTTTGAAACTGAATTTTATTTCCTGTATAAGCGCCTAACAAGCCAACAATATATAAATAAATAAAGTTGTGTTTCTGAATTGTTGAGGATTTGTCTTGGTTCTTAAATATAAGCGTGGCTTGTTCGGTAGGTAAGGTGGGTCCTAGGATGTGAATGTTCAGCCCTATTTGATGAGTTTGTCCTTCCATAGTCTGATTTGGTTCACAGATCTCAGGTTTTGTTGTGGGCTTGTGTCTCTTGATCTTTTGCTGAGTTCCAGTCGTGCTTTTTCTCCACATGGACCGGTAGAAGTTGCCGAGAGATTTGAAAGCAACCCACTAGCCAACCGGCAGCCGGTGGACGGCGTTCAGACTTGGGATTGTGCCCTCTCTTGCTGTCACACCCAGCATTAGTCTGGCCCCCGGGTTCATGATTAGTTGCAATTGGTTGATGGCTTCCATATGGATTACTGTGGCCCCTATTGAGGCAGGATATTAGCCGGGCCCATTGGATCTCCATATGGTCCATGCCCAGCTGTCTGATGAAGTGTCTGCGGAAACGGGGTTGAGTTAGGGATTTTCTGTGAGGTGGGATACAACTCTTTGTCTATGATGTGCCTCAACCACCTGGCTTCTTTTATTGTGGTAGGTGAGTTACCCATGCTCTGTTGCCATGCGACTGATGAGCCTACTGTTATTATTTCTGTTTTATAGGCTGCTGTTAATCCTCCAGTCTTGCATCTGAGATTGCCAGTTTGTTCTGAGCAATGCTAATATATATAATATAAGAAAATGGCCCCCATCTACCTTGGTGCACAGAGGTCTGTTTACTATCTCTAATAGTAATACAAACGTGTGCCTATTCCCTGGCCTTTGTGGGCTGTGTGCTCCCCCTGTTGCCCCTCTGCTTCCACGATTCCTGTGCTGCCTATTGTGAGCTCATAAGTGTTGGCTTTGCCAATACTTGTTATCTCAGACACACAGAACTGGGGCCCTTAGGTTTTGTGCTGCAAGTACTCCTGTGTCCAGTGACATGCCAAAGTGCCATTGTGAAATAGCCTTATTTGGAGGAAACCCCCAGTATTCAGCTGTAGTCCGCCACACTTGAAGTAGCTGCTTGTATTACTAAGGTGCCATGGCTGTCTCAATCCTTCACCTCAATCCTTCACAGTGTGAAATAGTAACAGAAGCAGGATTCTGGAGAGCTGTATCAGAATGGTGTACACAAGCATGATTGACACGTGCTACCCTGCCATACAAGAGATGATCAGAACTACAGGGGCCATTAGAATGTCTGAAGCTTTGCTCCCTACTGAATGGCAGCAGAGGTTCAGCGGCTTGTTCCCACAGGGCTCACGTGCATCCATGCATTGGTTCCCACAGGGCATACCTGCATCCATTCATTGGTTCCCAAAGGGCTTACGTGCATCCATGCATTGGTTCCCACAGGGCTTACGTGCATCCATTCATTGGTTCCCACAGGGCATACGTGCATCCATGCATTGGTTCCCACAGGGCTCATGTGCATCGATGCATTGGTTCCCACAAGGCTCGCGTGCATCCATGCATTGGTTCCCAAAGGGCATACGTGCATATATGCATTGGTTCCCACAGGGCTTACGTCCATCCATGCATCGGTTCCCACAGGGCTTTCGTGCATCCATGCATCAGTTCCCACAGGGCTTACATGCATCCATGCATCGGTTCCCACAGGGCTTTCGTGCATCCATGCATCGGTTTCCACAGGGCTTACGTGCATCCATGCATCGGTTCCCACAATGCTTTCGTGCATGCATGCATCGGTTCCCACAGGGCTTACGGCCATCCATGCATCGGTTCCCACAGGGCTTACGTGCATCCATTCATTGGTTCCCACAGGGCATACGTGCATCCATGCATTGGTTCCCACAGGGCTCACGTGCATCGATGCATTGGTTCCCACAAGGCTCGTGTGCATCCATGCATTGATTCCCAAAGGGCATACGTGCATATATGCATTGGTTCCCACAGGGCTTACGTCCATCCATCCATCAGTTCCCACAGGGCTTTCGTGCATCCATGCTTCGGTTCCCACAGGGCTTACGTGCAACCATGCATCGGTTCCCACAGGGCTTATGTCCATCCATGCATCGGTTCCCACAGGGCTTTCGTGCATCCATGCATCGGTTCCCACAGGGCTTTCGTGCATCCATGAATTTCCACCAGAGGTCAGTGGCAGTATCTCGGCTTGGTGCCAAACTTGATGTGCTGGTGAGGAAAGATTGAATTGGATGTTTTAAAACATATAAAAACCAAGTGGTGAGCCAAGTATATACCGTACCTTCAAAACCAAACTAAAAGCCTACCTCCTCCCCTCTGAGTTACCCTCTTAAGCTACCTCTCATCTTCCTTCTACCTAACATGTTTCTCTCGCCTCTAACCTGCCTCTGTCCCTCACTTTCTCTGCTACCACTCTGGCACTTCTTCCATCATAGCCATCTCACTAACACAGCTGGCCGCACCGCATACCTGCACTTAAACAGGTTTAATGTTCATTGTCCTTATTCTATGTAAGTCCACCCATGTTTTTTTTGTCCCTGGTGACTTTTCCTTTCTGTGCCCTCCACAACCTGGTCAGAACGTCCCTCAAACTCACCCCCTTGTACGAACCTCACTGCTTCCTGTCAAAAATAATTTCTAATCAAGCACCTAGATGCCTCTGGACTTTGTGCACTATATAAATGACAAAATAAATAAATAGATACATAAATACATAATCTAGTGTACATTCGTTTGTGATCAAAAGAGCATTGTTCCACCCTGCATATAAATAAATATGTATAAATATTGCTTTTTTTTCATCCTCAAATGTGGTATTTCTATTTTTGCTGACTACAAATAGCAGCTGCGGTGCTCCAACAATTCCTTGTGTCTCACCGTGACCGCATTCTTTCTATGTCAGGCACCGGGGATTAATGGTCGGGCCTTTAATGATATTAGAAGGGAGTTTGCCATTGCTGCCGGCTGCTATCAATCCTGGCAGAAGATATTACTATGAATGAACTCGTAGTCACCCACATTTATTTTCATTCAGGGTTGACAGGATCAGCCAACCTTTGCAGTGATTTATTTGAATTAGTTTGTCCCCGGGGGCGGGGGGGCATGCATTGGGGTGCATGCTGCAATTCCCAAAATGCTCCTAGAAACATTGTCTTCACCAGAGACCACGTGCAATGTAAATGTTTCAAAACAAATATTTCTAGCAGGGTCTATTTCGGTCAATTTCCAGCCTGTCTGGAGCTAGTTAATAGTATTTTTCTAGTTCTACTTTGATGTTCATCAGCACTGAAATTAGGGAAATTACCCTTTACTAAAGCAAGGAACATGTTCAAAATATTAGGCTTGAAGTGCTCAGATCAAACTGAGAAGTGTACATGGGCACAACCATGATGGTACCAGCCAAGTGTTGTGCGGGACTTATTTTTCAGGCATTGGGGTTTGAAATGTTCAGAGCCCTCCACTTAATGCAGCCCCTCCAAATTGGCTAATTCAAGACATTAGTGCGGCACACCTCAATAACAATACACACATGGTACCAAGAAACTGTAGAACTCCATGTCTCCATGATCCTATTGTGTATGTTCACATATGTCTACTACTGCTGAGAGCAGTCGCATCCATCATGGATGTGTGGGATTTATAAAGTGCAAACCTAGCTGGGAAGCAACAGGCCACTGTACACCTGGGAGGCACCCAGTGGGTTACACGTCAAGAGCGTAGCTATCATCTTACATCCTGAAGTGCACTCTGTTCTTCCCGTTTGGAATATCCGAAAGAGAGACCTTCCCGGCCCAGGGACGGAATGGGAAGCCCAACGTAGCTTCTGAGGGAAGTCTCCACAGCCCTTGCCCCCTCTCTGAGAGGGATAACTCACGGTGGCCCTCTCGCACATCCTATCATAACTCACCTGATTGTTAAACCTAGGCCAACCCACCCAGAGCTCTGCATCGGCTGCCCCATATTCAATCTCCTCTCTCCCAATAATATCCTATACGTTGACGTCACCAGCAAACCTGGCAACTCCAGCCTGCATGAAAATCATTCAAATCCCCCAAACGTGGCCATTGGTATTTAGACCGGACAGCGATACGAGGACTGCGTAGGCAGTCATCCGGGATGGCCTCCTCATGTCCATAGGTGTAGTCGTGCCTGAAGCTTCGACCCTTCACAGGTCAGTTATATAGGATTCAGTCAATTATAGTTTTCTGTTAGACCACTTGACAAAAGGGAACAGGTAACGAGAACATCTCTAAAATGTATCACATCATTTTTATGTTAAGGACCTACTCAACCATCCTGGGGAGTATCATTCTCACCTGTGCGCATCACCATTTACATCAGACTCTTTGCATGAGTTGTTATGCATCACCTGCTTCATCTACAAATGTACAAGGGTGATAAGCAGGTCCAATCCCACATGAACAAAGACTTTAAACATCATAATACAATGGGGTGATACCTAAGATAGGTCAGTTACTGGATGATGAGCAGCTTTGTCTGTTTCAATTGGTCTAAAACCAGAATGACAATGGGGTCAAATATTATTTGACTGGCCTCCGTCATGTGATGCATTCACATCACATGACGGAGGGAAAGAGCTGTTATGTCGAGGTTGACCGAGAGCTGTTGTTCTCCGTTCGGATCTCACATGTCAACCAAAGCGCCAGCATTCAACCAGAGATGCTGAGTTGCGCGCTGTCTGTGTTACGCTCAAAAGACGGGGACAAATTCCCTGAAACACGCATACTCTCATGTCTAGAAACACATGTGTACAGGTGCGTTATAAATGCCATATCTTATTTATTTATTTATTTTGACATTTGTATAGCGCACCCAACCCAGAGGCATCTAGGCGCTGGCTACATAAGAGGGTTGGTTACCTTAGTTACATATTGCATTGTGTTACAGATGTTACATTTAGGTTACAGAGTGTGGGAGGCATATATAGCACAGGTTGTAGAGCAAAACATACATTTGGAAAATGACAACATTGAAATTAGGGCATAGTGGGTACAGTTGGTTTGCAGGTAGTGTAGATTGCTAGTATATAGTTGTGAGAGTAGGGTTGTGGTTCTTCTAGATATCTTGATCAAGA
Organism: Ambystoma mexicanum; assembly: GCF_040938575.1. Taxonomy (NCBI): domain Eukaryota; kingdom Metazoa; phylum Chordata; class Amphibia; order Caudata; family Ambystomatidae; genus Ambystoma; species Ambystoma mexicanum. Next base: position 1,419,917,202 of record NC_090931.1, on the reverse strand, counting down.
TATCATATCATATTGGAACTTCTCATAGTGGATGTCAACTGTCAATCAAAGAACCACTGCTGTGTTGAAAGCATAGGGAAGTACTCACAAGATCCCAGAAACGGGTAATCAAAGGCGGAAATCAGAGCTCAAATTTTATTCAACGAACCGACTTGAAATACATACTGCCGAGGAGGGTGTTACCAATCCTAATAGCAAACCACAAGGTGGAACTCCCCAGAAAACCGATACCGGCTCAGGGAACCTATTGCAACATAGCCTACATTGGGCAACTAACCTAATAAAGAGATTGCGCAACTACTTCAGATTCATGAGGCCAGTATCTGCTTCACCATGAGTAAGCCAGACCACATGAACCCGTCTCCGACCCCTCCACTGGCTCCCAATGCAGCAGTTAAGCTCGGCGTCCAGTAGTCAAGCCTATTGAGGGCAATGAGCCAGAATACCCTCAGAAATTAACCTCACAGTTAAATTATAATGAACACTCTCAGATCCACGGAATATGGGGTGCACATGTCTGAACAACGTTCTCCCTCACCTAACTCGAAACCTTGCCCAGCCTCAAAGTCTCAGAAAGTGTCCAGAAGATAGTGTTGTCACAGCTGGCATGTCCTCTCCCTCCTCAAAGGTATCAGGCCTCAAAACCAGTTGCCCCTGAACCAGGAGGCCTTGAGCAGAGCTCATCATCCGTGTTCCCGTAGGGTTCCTCTGCCCATCTGTTCCCATGACCCAGCTAATGCCAGCACTTCGAAGGGTCTGTAAGGTCATATGTTAGCACTCACAAAAAACAAGAACGTATGTAAATCGCATGCATTAACTGGGCTTTCCATTGATTTTTCTGTTTTTGATTCGTTTCTTAAACAGTTTTGGGATCTATTAATTGATATTTACAGGATTAGGATGTAAACTCGGCATACCGTATTAAAGCCCCCTTTGGTGACTATGAGCCACAATAAGAGTTCCAGGTTCTCTTGTTTCTAGCCTACCCCCAACAGACTGTTGTATTAGTAGGTCAACAATGTTCATTAATTTTACAGAGGGCCTTTTTTAAGACCTTACTTCTTTAACTCTTACATTAACGTGCCTTGAAATGACTGCGTTCCGTGGTGACTTTGACAGAGTTATGTCTGGAGCTTGGCCTGTGCTACCTATCGGTGAGTCAGTTTGGTATGGCTGTGCTTGCAAGGAGATAGAAATGTGTGGATGCTGAACTAGAGCATGTTACACCTCACCACAACTCGTTTTTTTAGTTTTTAATTTGAAAGGTCTCTGTTTCATTACGCAATCAGATTCTGTATCTGTGAGCAGCTCCCTACTGAGCAAGGACATTAAGACCTGCCCTGCATAACTCTGTGGTGCTGTGGCACTACAATGATTCTAAGCACTTCGCCTGGAAGTGCCAGGGCATTGTGTTGCTTCATCTATCCAGCACTTCTATACTGTGTTGCAGGCCTACTCTACTCCGCTGGGAGCAGGTCGGTGGAATCTGGTTTCTATGGCCTCGTTGCCTTATAGGAAAGTGGTGATGTTTTTGAGCAACTAAATGGTCCAATGTGGACAAAAGAGAGCTGAATTATATTTCCTGTTTCCTCCCTTGATTATATTCTGCCATCTTGAAGAAATCCCTTTGGTGTCTTTGTAAGTGTGGCAATATTTTCTAGGTCAATACTGCCAAACTAACTTAATGTTACTGCAGTAATTGGAATTTACCGCCACAATGCAGGACAGTTGTTGTACTGCACAGTGGTCACAGTGGATTGCCATAGAATTCCTTTGGGAATTGAAAACATTTCCACATTCGGAAATTCCAGCCAGTCAGTTACCGGCAGTTTATGCAGAAGTAATATCGCCTCTTAGAAGAAGGCTTTTTAATTTTGGGCTATTAGGTGCCACTTTAGCACCACCTATGAGCCAAAACTATTGCATTAGAGTACAGATAGGTAGAAATGGCATATGAGGGCCGACACAAATCCTATAGGAGTTGTTTGATTATTTGCCCACCCATTGACTTCCCATGGCCATGCTAATCCCTATGGCTGGTCCCACCAAGCTCCTGCCCCACCCAGCCCAAAACGCCTCCTCATGGGACCTCTTTCAGCTCACTTTACTCAAGCCTTACCATCAAACTTTGCCCTCAAAGTGTCTGCCATTGTTTTTTTCAGAACAGTCTTCTGAGAGTTAACGGCTTAGTTGAAGTTGTAAAGGCGCTACTGGTTCCATACAAATGTCTCACCAGGTCTGCCTTCAGCCACTCGATTTATAAGCAATATGCGTGTCCTTCACTGAATTGTTTTTAAAAACAAGCAATGGCAAAGCCAATCGTGTTGGCTTGTGTATAAGTATTAGGCATTTGACAGACACTATATTAGATGTCCAAGCTACGAACATCAGTCTGTACCACTACAGCGGTGGCTAGTAAGTGTCCTTCCCATACCTACACAAAAGGCTAAACCTACATTATGGTTAAGATGCACTAACAAAAACCTATGAAATTCTATGAAAGAAACTTTGTTAAAGGGATGTTATAGTTACAAGTAAAACCAAAAAACCTCAGAAATTCACCAGTTATGGTAGCTAAGCAACCATAACTCATGCCAACACTGTGCACTGCTAAGACTAAAACCCAGGACATAAAAGATGACATCACAAATGTCACCGATGACATCACTGATGACATCACATATTAAATTAATTTTGATGAAAAATCCTACAACGGGATTTGTGTTTATAATGTTGGTAATAAGATGTCAGGAGTGATTGGGAGACCTATCATGAACTACTTAATCTATTAAAGAATGTACTCATCTAAGCAAAACATATTGGAGTGGTGTTTTTAATACAGGAACCTAATCATACATAAACATAGGCAATGGCTGCAACATGCACCATAGAAGTACAATTTTTATAATCTTGTGATTTTGGATAGTAAAATAATGAATGCTACATTATCAGTAATGTAAAACATGTACTAACTAGCTAACAATTCACGACTCACTATTTCTCCCCTGTGCTATACAAATCAGTGGCACATACAGGGAAACTAAAGTAAGGAAAGAAGAAACAGTATAACCAGAACAACAAATAAATTGTGTGTTTGAGGCCTGTTTATTGCCCCATGTATGTGCACCATGAGCTGAGACTAAACCCTAAGGAAAGTACTTTAAGAACATATGACAAGCTTAACGACTAGAAATATAGCACCTTTTGAATTTTAATATTCTGTCAGTGAACAAAAGCACCTGGCCTAGATATGTCAATGAACTCAGACAATCTGCCCACTGCCCACGGTCACACCTCAGTCACCAAAGGTATATCACTATTTGTTGTACCTACATTGTGACACTTGTCAAAAAATAAAACACGGACACATTTTCAAAACCATGCTTTCAGGTCCTTGCCAATGCTATGTACACAAGTATGCTGGAAATCCGCCATGTTTTATTTTTTCAAAAGAGTCTAAATGTATGAACATACAATAGTCATATAACTTAGCCCCCGCTTGACAAAATCCATTCAGTCTTTACACAAACATTCAAGGTTGAGTCTATAATTTTTCTGAAACCTTTTGTCCACATTCATCAAACGGCAACAAAGTTAGAAGCCATCTACAAATGTTGAGACCCCCCTCTAATTTAGCCCCCTCTTGACAGAATCCCACCAAACTTTGGAAAGACATTTATATCTAGATCTAAAATCCTTTTGAAAACTCTTCTGCAGATTCATCAAATGGCACCACATTTATAAGCCTTTACAATATTTTGAGACCCCCCTCTAATTTCTCTAATTTTGTCCCCTCTTGACAAAACAGCACCACACTTCCTAAACCCATTCAGAGTCAGGACTAAAATGAAATTCCATCAACCCTTACCTGCCCAAAGATCCTTTGAAAAGATTGACAAGTGCAATGTTATGTTTTTCAATATGCTTTTACTGCGATGTTCACGGACACCAGCGGATGTCCGCGAATCCAACATGGGGGCGTTTCCAAAAATCTGACGCACTTCACGCTTTTCACCATCCAATCAGCAGGCATGTTCACTATCTGCAGAACTCACATCGACCTCTGGGACAATCGGAAGTCTGTCCGCAGACCGAACAATGAAGTAAGTCCGTGGACCGAACCCAGATATCACTCATTATTTTGTATCTACTTTTTGGTCATTTAAAAAAAACAAAAAACTACTGAACGAATTTACACCAAATGTATTTACAAAATCATGCTTTCGGGACCAAGCCGCCACTCCTGCCGCAAATTTGGTGAAAATCCATCCAGCGGTTTGGGCTGTAGGAGTGAGCACATTTTTTTTTCCATTGCATTTATGGGAAAAAACAGGCCTTTTGGGACTCCCCCCCTATAACTTTGCCCCCCCCCCCCTTGATGAAACCTCACCAAATGTTGCAGGATCAATCTGATAGGGCCATATACAGTTTAATTGCAAAGTTTCGTGAGGACTCGTCCAGGGGGTCGAACTTATTAGCCACCCAAAAAGTGCTCTTCCTATGGGTTGAGCAATTTAACCATAACTACAGGGTCGCTACCGCAGGCCCTGTAATACATATATATATATATATATATATATATCTATAAATATATATATATATTGTGCATCTGCTTGTTCAAACCCATCACCACGTGTTGATGTGAAACAGACAGTATGCCAAAATACCACCTGTTTTACCATAACTCTGTTGCTAGTATTAAAGTCACATGACTTACTGTTCACCAGTTCCTTTAGTGGGCAGAATCGGTTGCATATTGGAATGTGTTAATGTTTGCTAGTAAACACCATAGAGAGGCTATTAATGTGTACTCCCAAGTGCACCCCCGAGTCACAACAGCTGCATTCACGAGGCTCAGCAGAACACCTCAAAGCATTGCTTGTGTGTGGGTTATGTAAGGACTATTGCGTTTGCAACAGATGGCTCTGATTTGCTGCCGGGGGATAAACACAGTGGGATAATGATTAAGCTGGGTTGGATAAAAGCAGCTTCATAAAAATAGAGAGAGCCCAGTCCTCCCACCCTGCCTGGATTATCGAAAGACACATTGTTCAGTTAGTCATTGTCAACATGTACACACTCAGATTACGAACAGGAGGGGGGGGGCTGCAATTTCTGCACCCAGTACCCCCTCCACCCCCCCCTACCCACCTCCGACCCCAATCTCATGGAATCTGTGAGCTATAATAAAAGGCGCTTCACCCCTGTCACGCAGGTTTTAAATAGTTACCAGAGAGAGGGAGAAGGGAGTGCGGGTGGGGGGTGGTGAAAGAGAGAGAGATTGAGAGTGAAGAAGAGAGAGAGATTGAGAGAGAGAGAGAGAGAGAGAGAGAGAGGGGGAGAGGGGTGCGCGGGGGGGGGGGGGTTGGCTGAGCAACCAGGCTCTCTGAGTGAGGTCTAAGTAACTCAATGCAATGCAGCTAGCGACTTCTTGGCCGTCAGTGAGAACTGCACTCCAGTTGCTGGCTCGGGGTTGCTTCCTCTTAAACACCTGTCTCCTTCCACATGCATGCACACAGTCTGCTTCCTATTTCCTGCCCTCAGTCGCCCTCCTCATTCAGTCACTATGCTAGCAGTCTCATGCTCAGCCTCTTTTTATCTTCTCATCCCTCTCTTCTTCCTCACCCAGCCTCCATCTTACATGCACTCAGCCTCTTTGATCTTGTCAGCCAAGTCACCTTCCACACCCAGTCTACTTCACCATCCAATCACCTTACTCGCCCCTCACCAGCCCTATCTCATGCGCAGTCTCTATAATCACAGAACCCCAACCCCCTTCCTCAGGCAGTCTTTGTGCTACTCTGTATGTACTCAGTCTTCTATATGTTCTCAGCCCAGTCTCCATGCTTGCACTGTTTCTTCATCCAGCCTCCATCGTATCCTGCACTCCGGGCCTTCCATCTCCTCAGCCTAGCATTCTTCCTCACACATTGCACTTCCTCCAGCCTCCATCTTATTCTGCTCTCAGGCCCTTCCATCTTCTCAGCCCAGTCCCCTTCCTCACACATTGTACTTCCTCCAGCCTCCATATTATCACGCACTGAGGCCCATCGATCGTCTCAGCCTTGCCTTCTTCCTCACACATTGCACTTACTCCAGTCTCCATCTTATCCCGCAGTCAGGCCCTTCCATCTTCTCAGCCCAGTCTCCTTCCTCACAAATTGTACTTCATACAGCCTCCATCTTATTCTGCACTCATGGCCTTCCATCTTCTCAGCCCAATCTCCTTCCTCAAACATTGTACTTCCTCCAGCCTCCATCTTATACTGCACTCAGGGCCTTCGATCTTCTCAGCCCAGTATGCTTCCTCACACATGTTAGTTCCTCCAGCCTCCATCTTAACCTGCACTCAGGCCCTTCCATCTTCTCAGCCCAGTCTCCTTCCTCACACATTTTACTTCCTCCAGCCTCCGTATTATCCTACACTCAGGCACTTCCATCTTGTCAGCCCAGTCTCCTTCCTTACACATTGTACTTCCTCCAGCCTCCATCTCATCCTGCACTCAGGGCTTCCAATCTTCTTAGCCCAGTCTCCTTCTTTGCACATTTTTCTTCCTCCAGCCTCCATATTAACCTGCACTCAGGCCCTTGCATCTTTTCAGCCCCGTCTCCTTCCTCATGCATTGTACTTCCCCCTGCCTCCATCCTATCCTGCACTCAGGGCTTTCCATCTTCTCAGCCCAGTCTCCTTCCTCACACATCGTACTTCCTCCAGTCTTCATCTTATCCTGCACGCAGGGCTTTCCATCTTCTCAGTCTAGCCTTCTTCCTCACACATGTTACTTCCTCCAGCCTCCATCTTATCCTGCACCCAGGCCCTTCCATCTTCTCAACCCAGTATCCTTCCTCACACATTGCACTTCCTACAGCCTCCATTTTATCCTGCACTCAGGACCTTCCATCTTCTCAACCTAGTCTCCTTCCTCACATCTTTCCCATTCCTTGTCTACTGTTTCTTATTCTTTGTTCATTCGGTTTTATTTACTCTGTTCAGTTCGTCATTCATTCTCTTTTATCCTGTTCTGTTTCCTTTATATTCTTAGCCCAGTCCCACTCATCCTCTATTCTCTACTAGCCTATCCTCTACTCAGTCTACTTTATTTTCACAGCCCATTCTCCTTTCTTCTCCAGTCTCCTCCCTCGTCCATTCTCTGCCCTATACTAACCCCCACTCGCTGTACTTCTCAGCCCATACCCACTGATCCTGTATAAGATTAGGGTCCAGTTGGTCCTGTGTGTTCAGCTTTACGCAATTCCTTGACGAGCCTTATTTTTCCAATAATTCATAGTTTTAATTTCTGCTTGATTAGTTGCTGGGCAGCACTCTTGGTTTACCTTTAGCCTGAAGCTGATCAGACTGTATACTCAATGCAGCAAATTTGTCTTTTTACGAAAAAAAGACAGAAACCAAATGTCTTGCGCCCTCACAAAATTTATTTTTCAAATTTATAAATCAATAATTTCAATTCAATTCCCTCAAATCAATAGTTTCAATTCAATGCCCTCTACACGTGTTTCACTGTCTTAACTTGTCAGACAGATCTTCAGGGGGGAGTGACAAAATGATCATTGTGATTCATGTATCATATTATTCAGTCCATTTCAATCCATTCTTGACATGTTTGATAACAGTGCAATTGTTTGTCTAAAAAAAAAAAGAAACCTTTTTTTACTCTGAATCTTTTACAATGTGTTGCAAGCACTTCTAATATGGGAAATTTCCACTTAAATTGCTTTTTAGCTGGGTAATTTGTCATTTTATGTAAATCGCACGAAAAACGTATAGTATAAACATTTGAATGCACTCACTTGCAATTATCTCTCACCCAGAGCTGCTAAAGCTGTTTTATAATTGCTGATCCCTAGTTTCTATTATGCCTCTGCTCATTATCCTTTATCTTCCCATCATAGCCTTTTTCCACATAGAGACTTTGTCCTCATCCACTATTAATCTTATTCTATCCCCTTCTCAGTCTCCATCATCTAATCTTACCAGTCTCCTTTCTTTCCCAGTCCCCTTCCTCAAACATTCTCTGCCCAAGCCTATCCCCTGCTCAGTCTATGCTATCTTCACAGCCCAGCCATCTTTGTTTCCAAGTCTTCCTCATACATTTGATGTCCTATACTAGCACTTGCACTGTCTTCTTCATCTAATCCACCCAGTCTCCTTTCATTTCAGTCTTCTTCCTCAAACATTCTCTGCCTTATCCTTCCTTCTGCTCAGTCCCCTTCATGTAATCAACCCGGTCTCCTTTCATTCCCTGCCCTTCCTTATACATTCTCTGCCCCAGCCTATCCCCTGCTCAGTCTACTTTATCTTCACAGCCCAGTCTCCTTTCTTTCTCAGTCTCCTTCCTCATACATTTTCTGCCTGATCTTATCCCCTGCTCAGTCTACTTCATCTAATCAGCCAAGTCTCCTTTCTTTCCAGTCTTCTTCCTCATACATTATCTGCCCTAGCCTATCCCCTGCTCAGTCGTCTCTTTCATCTAAGCAGACCAGTCTTCGTTATTTCCAGTCTTCTTCCTCATACATTCTCTGCCCTCCCAGCCTAACCCTTGCTCAGTCTACCTTATCTTCACAGGCCAATCTCCTTTCTTTCCCAGTCTCTTTCCTCATACATTATCTGCCCTAGCCTATCCCCTGCTCAGACATCTTCATCTAATCAGCCCAGTCTCCTTTCTTTCCAGTCTTCTTCCTCATAGATGCTCTGCATTAGCCTATCCCTTCCCAGTCTACTTCATATAATTAGCCCAGTCTCCATTTTGTCCAGTCGTCTTCCTCATACATTCTCTGCCTTAGCCTATCCCCTGCTCTCTTCTTCATCTCATCAGCCCAGTCTCATTTCGATCCCAGTCTTCTTCCTCATACATTCACTGCCCTATCTTCCTCCCTGCTCAGTGTACTTAAATCTTCACATCCCATTCTCCTTCCTCACCATGTTTCTTTCCTCTTTCTGGTGTTGGTTTATTACTTTTCTTCAACCACGCTCCTCATTCTGCCTAGTAAAGTACCTATCATTTTCCCACCAAATCCAGTCTCCTTTCTCATCCCTATCCTTTTGCCTGCCTCTTCTTTTTCCAGTCTAATTATCGTCCCTGCTCATTCTATTCTCCTTCTCTTTCCTATTCCTTCTCCTTGCATATTCAGTAGAGTGGTGCTTCTCAGCCTGCTCTACTTTCTCTTTCTAGCACAGTTTGCTTTATTTTCCCTATTCAATCTTGGCACACGTATGTGTGTCTTCTTCCTTCTTCATTGTGCTCGTTGGCCATGTAGTTATGGTTAAGTTGCTAAACCCATAGGAAGAGCACTTTTTGGGCGGCTTATAACTTTGCTTCCCTGGACGAATCCCCACCAAACTTTGCAAAAAAAGTATATGGCCCACTCTGAATTGTTTTGCAGAGATTGGTGAGGTTTGGTCCAGGGGGGACAAAGTTATAGGGGGGGTTCCAAAATTTCTTTTTACCCATAGACATAATGGGATAAAACTTTGCTCATGCCTACAGCCCAAACCGCTGGACGGATTTTCACCAAATTTGCGGCAGGAGCAGTGCCTTGGTCCCGAATGCGTGCTTTTGTTCATTTGGTGTAAATCCGTAAAGTAGTTTATTTTTTTAAATGACCTCCCCCCTACCCCCGCTCATGCCCCGTGTGTCTCTCTCCCTCCCCCCACCCCCCGCTCATGCTCCGTGTGTCTCTCTTCCCTTCCCCCACCCCCGCTCATGCCCCATGTGTCTCTCTCCCCTTCCCCCACCCCTGCTCATGCCCCGTGTGTCTCTCTCCCTCCCCCTCACCCCCGCTCATGCCCCGTGTGTCCCTCTCCCTCCCCCCACCCCCGCTCATGCCCCGTGTGTGTCTCTCCCTCCCCCCACCCCCCGCTCATGGCCCGTGTGTCTCTCTCCCTCCTCCCCACCCCCGCTCATGCCCCGTGTGTCTCTCCCCCTCCCCCTCCACCCCCCGCTCATGCCCCGTGTGTCTCTCCCCCTCACGCCCACCCCCGCTCATGCCCCGTGTGTCTCTCTCCCTCCCGCCCACCCCCTGCTCATGCCCCGTGTGTCTCTCTCCCTCCCCCCAACCCCCGCTCATGCCCCGTGTGTCTCTCTCCCTCCCCCCACCCCCACTCATGCCCCATGTGTCTCTCTCCCCTTCCCCCCACCCCCCGCTCATGCCCCGTATCTGTCTTCTGTTCCCCCGCTCATGCCCCGTGTCTGTCTCCTGTTCTCCCCACCCCCGCTCATGCCCCGTATCTGTCTCCTGTTCCCCTCATGTGCCGTGTCTGTCTCCTGTTGCCCCCCACGCCCCCCGCTCATGCACCGTGTCTGTCTCCTGTTCCCCCCACCCCCCGCTCATGCCCCGTGTCTATCTCCTGTTGCCCCCCACCCCCCGCTCATGCTCCGTGTCTGTCTCCTGTTCCCCCACCCGCTCATGCCCCGTGTCTGTCTCCTGTTCCCCCACCCGCTCATGCCCCGTGTCTGTCTCCTGTTCCCCCACCCGCTCATGCCCCGTGTCTCTCTCTTGTTTCCCCCCACCCCCCGCTAATGCGCTGTGTCTGTCTCCTGTTCTCCCCACCCCCGCTCATGGCCCGTGTCTGTCTCCTGTTCCCCCCCGCTTATGCCCCGTGTCTGTCTCTTGTTGCCCCCCACCCCTCCCGCTCATGCCCTGTGTCTGTTCTCCCCACCCCCGCTCATGCCCATTGTTCCCCCCACCCCCGCTCATGCCCCGTGTCTGTTTCCTGTTCCCCCCACCCCCGCTCATGCCCCGTGTCTCTCCTGTTCCCCCCACTCCCCGCTCATGCCCCGTGTCTCTCCTGTTGCCCCCCACCCCCCGCTCATGCCCCGTGTCTGTCTCCTGTTGTCCCCCAGCCCCCGCTCATGCCCCGTGTCTGTCTCCTGTTCTCCCCACCCCCCGCTCATGCTCCGTGTCTGTCTCCTGTTCTCCCCAACCCCCGCTGATGCCCCGTGTCTGTCTCCTGTTGGCCCCCCACCCCCCGCTCATGCCCCGTGTCTGTCTCCTGTTGCCCCCCGCTCATGCCCCATGTCTGTCTCCTGTTACCACCCACCCCCCGCTCATGCCAAGTGTCTGTCTCTGTTTTCCCCCCACCCCCCGCTCATGGCCCGTGTCTGTCTCTTGTTCCCCCCACCCCCCGCTCATGCCCCGTGTCTCTCTCCTGTTGCCCCCCACCCCCCGCTCATGCTCCGTGTCTGTCTCCTGTACCCCCACCCCCCGCTCATGCCCCGTGTCTGTCTCCTGTTCCCCCCACCCGCTCATGCCCCGTGTCTCTCTCCTGTTGCCCCCCCCGCTCATGCCCCGTGTCTGTCTCCTGTTCCCTCCACCCGCTCATGCCCCGTGTCTGTCTCCTGTACCCCCCTCACCCCCCCGCTCATGCCCGTGTCTCTCTCCTGTTGCCCCCCACCCCCTGCTCATGCCCTGTGTCTGTCTCCTGTACCCCCCCACCCCCCGCTCATGCCCCGTGTCTCTCTCCTGTTGCCCCCCAGCTCATGCCCCGTGTCTGTCTTCTGTTCCCCCCACCCCCCGCTCATGCCCCGTGTCTGTCTCCTGTTCCCCCCACCCCCCGCTCATGCCCCGTGTGTGTCTCCTGTTGCCCCCACCCATGCCCCGTGTCTGTCTCCTGTACCCCCCACTCCACGCTCATGCCCCGTGTCTCTCTCCTGTTGCCCCCCACCCCCCGCTCATGCCCCGTGCCTGTCTCCTGTTGCCCCCCACCCCCCGCTCATGCCCCGTGTCTGTCTCCTGTTCTCCCCACTCCCGCTCATGCCCCGTATCTGTCTCCTGTTCCCCCATCCCCCGCTCATGCCCCGTGTCTGTCTCCTGTTCTCCCCACCCCCCCGCTCATGCCCCGTGTCTGTCTCCTGTTCTCCCCACCCCCCGCTTATGCCCCGTGTCTCTCTCCTGTTGGCCCCACCCCCCGCTCATGCCCCGTGTCTGTCTCCTGTTGCCCCCCACCCCCCGCTCATGCCCCGTGTCTCCCTTGTGTTCCCCCCACCCCCTGCTCATGCCCCGTGTTTCCCTCGTGTTACCCCCACACCCCCCGCTCATGCCCCGTGTCTCCCTCGTGTTCCCCCGTGTGCCCTGTACCCCCCCGCTCATGCCCCGTGTCTCCCTCGTGTTCCTCCCCACCCCCCGCTCATACCCTGTGTCTCCCTCATGTTCCTCCCCACCCGCTGCTCATGCCCCGTGTCTCTCTCGTGTTCCCCCACCACCGCTCATGCCCCGTGTTTCCTTCCTTTTCCCCCCACCCCCTGCTCATGCCCCATTTGTACCCTGTTCCCTCTCACCCCCGCTCATGCCCATTTGTCTCCCCTGTTCCCCCCCACCCCCCCGCTCATGCCCTGCTGTGTTCTTTATACATCCCGCCTTCCCTTTCCATGGTGGCCATCTTGGTAAAAGATTTTCCTTCCTACACCGGGACGACGCAGGCGTCCCGGTGTAGGAAGGAAAATCTTTTTGTTTTTTTTACCACCCGGCGTTCCCACTTTGAGGACATAAGATGTTAGTGGTCTTCATCTATTGAAAAGGATGTTATGGTGACGTTGCACTAATAAAAACCTTTAAAATGTAGTTTAAAAAAAATGTAACAGGGACGTTATGGTTAAGTTGCACTAATAAAAACCTATGAAATTCAATGAAAAAACTTTGTTAAAGGGACGTTATGGTTCCAAGTAAAACCGAAAACCCTTGAAATTCGCCAGTTATGGTAAGCTACGCAACCATAACTCGGACCACCACCGTGCACTGCTAAGACTAACACCCAGGACATCAAAGATGACATCACAAATGTCATTGATGACATCACTGATGACATCACATGTCTGGCTCACTCTTTTTTCTTTTGCTGACATATCTAGGCCACATGGTTTTCTTCAGTAACAGTCAGAAACTAAAAATGTTATTTTATTTGTAGACGTATCCTTCAAGTAGGTCCTTACAGTAATTCCCTTCGAGTCCAGTCACATCCTATGAAACATATACATATGGGAAGACACAAGCTTGAAAGACAGCAATCCTTTTTGTGCATAAAGATAATCAATAGACTTATGAGCACTTTCTGATAGTTCTGTTGTTTTTTTGTTTTGTTATGGCTGTACTTTCCCTGTATATGGTCATATTTGTATACATTGTACTCACACTACTTTCCTTAGGGTCCAATCACATCAAGTGATACATATACCTAGGGTAAATAGCAGCTTTGAAACAGAGCAATCATTTATTTGCATGAAAATAATCAGTTAAATGATTAATTGTTTCTGCTACTACTTGTGCTTTTTTGCTAACTTCACTTTCCCTGTATATACCCATATTGGTATGTGTTCTTGTGTCTTTGTGTTTTGTCTATAGTAATGCAATTATGTAATACATGTGTTTTATTAGCTACTTATTACATATTTCACAGTACACAAAAATATATTAAGAAAACAATTATCATTTCATTATTCAACATATTAACATTACGAATATTATACCTTCATCTTGTGCACTGCACACAATGTTATGTTTCTGTATGAGTAGCTTAGTATACTAGATAGAACCCCATAATAGAATGCTATTTATATCAATGCATTGTTCAATGCACTAATTAGGGTATGATATTTATTGCAATGATCCTTGACACTTGTTTCGCAACATTATAATAAGAATCCCTTCTACACATATTTTATGAAAAGTACATACACATGTGATGTCATCTGTGATGTCATCAATGACATTTGTGATGTCATCTTTGATGTCCTGGGTGTTAGTCTTAGCAGTGCACGGTGGTGGCGCGAGTTATGGTTGCTTAGCTTACCATAACTGGTGAATTTCAAGGGTTTTTCGGTTTTACTTGGAACCGTAACGTCCCTTTGACAAAGTTTTTTCACTGTATATATATATATAACAGTTGACTTACAGAATGAACAATGACCATGGAGGATGTGGATTATTTTCCAAATACACAAATGTACATTAAAATGCAGAACTTGAGGGAGTGGTGGGGTAAAGTAGGGAAGGTGGCGGAAAAGGTGGGAGGAGCTCCCTCTATGCCAAGTAACTAAAGCAAGTGAAGTGTAAGCCAAGCTTTGAAGAGATCCATAGTTCGGCTCGCTTTGCTTGCGATGGGCAGGGGGTTTCAATGCCGTGGGGTGAATAGCGAGAAACAGCAGAAGCGAGAGGCGGCACGGCAAGTGGAACAGCAAGAGTTTGTGCACAAAAGCAATTGAGAGAATGAGATTTTGAGTGACAGAATTACAGTCAGGCAGGTACTGAGGGGCCAAGATCATTGATATGTCTGTAGACTATTAGAAGGACCTTGAAAAGGGAGTGGTTCTGCATGGAGGACGAACCAACATGGAGTCAGTCGCTAGAAGATAGGGAGGATCTGGGTAGGTTGTAAAGAGTAGGCGTACGAAGTGGAGGACTTTGTCTAGAGGGAGGAAGGAGTAGAGAGGAAGGTCGTGGGTCGTGGGTCGGGGGATCAGTAGCCCAGTTTGCAGAACATAAGCGTGGAGATTAGTGTTTTGGTAGAGTGGTAAGAAATTGATAAATATTCTGAACATTGTGAAGGTTAATATGATCAGCAGAGCGGGTCGTATTTATGAATTGGTCCATCTGGTGGACACTAGCAACGTGGACCCCAATGACGCAAACCTTAGAGGAGACAGCATGACGGTAAGGCGCGAAGGAGATAGTAAAGTGGAGGTTAGGGATGACCCGTTGCAGTGAGGCTGCTGGCAATGTCTTCTGAGATAGCTGGGGTGAATGAGAGAATGGAGAAAGATATTTGAGTGTCATCAGCAAAGAGATGATAGATAAAGCCAAATGATGAAATACGTCTCCTGAGAGCAGAGGTGTAGTCCTTGAGGGACACTGACAAGGGAAGGGATAGCTCAGAGGTTGTTGAATTTCAGGCGTTTTTAAAGGTGCTACATTCCAGGAAGGAGGCAATCCAAGTCAGAGCAGATTCATGAAACCCAAGGTCCTGGAGAGTGAGGAGGAGAGAGACATGGTTGACAGTGCTGAAAGCAGCAGAGGGGTCCAGTAGCATGACTATCGAAGAGATTGTGGAGAGGTGAGCATAAGAGAGAAGGTTGGAGATGTGCACGAGTGCAGACTCAGTGGGGTGTTTACTAAGGAAGACATATTGAAGTGGATCGCCAAGGCTCTTATCCTCAACACACTTAGTGACCCGATTAAAGATCACCCACTCAAGGACCTTTATATAGTTGCTAGGAGGGACATTTGGTGATAGTTTGCATGTCATGCAATTTGGGTCAGCAGAAGGTTTCTTCAAACAGGGTTTTACATTTGCAAATATGATGGAGGCAGAGAAGCATCCAGCTAAGAAAGAGACAGATTAAAGAGCTCAAAGAGATGAGGGCCGGTGATTGAGACTAAATCGTTTGCCGTTTCACAAATAAACAAATAGATGATAGGAGCGCAGGATGAATAGGTGCTGCAAAGGATGGGTTATTAATTTGGTAGAAGAGGTAGGGGAGAAGTAGTTGAGAGTATAAGGGGTAATGGGAGAAGTAGTTGAGAGTAGAATAGGTAATGGGAGAAGTAGTTGAGAGTAGAAGAGGCAGGGGAGGAGAAGTTGAGAGTAGAAGAGGTAATGGGAGAGGTTGTTGAGAGTAGAAGTGGTAATGGGAGAAGTAGTTGAGAGTAGAAGAGGTAGAGGAGAAGTAGTTGAGAGTAGAAGAGGTAATGGGAGAAGTAGTTGAGAGTAGAAGAGGTAGTGGGGAAGTAGTTGAGAGTAGCAGAGGTAACGGGAGAAGTAGTTGAATGTAGAAGAGGTAACAGGAGAAGTAGTTGAGAGTAGAAGAGGTAGGGGAGAAGTAGTTGAGAGTAGCAGAGGTAACGGGAGAAGTAGTTGAATGTAGAAGAGGTAAAGGGAGAAATAAGGGAAAGAAGCAAGGAAGAGGGTGAGAGAGAGTAGGGCTTTGAGTGTCATGAATTTTAGAGATTTTAGAGGAAAAGAAATTAGCAAAGTTATTAGCACAAAGGCAGAGGAGATGGATACCGTCTTTGGAGGTGTGAGCAAACCATAGGGTAGATGCAAGTTTGTGTCGTTGATTGCAAAGCGAGAAGATCTGTTTGTGAAGTTTGAGGAGTTCTCAGAGTTCAGTGCAGAGCGAGGTGAGGGTAGCAAGGGAATTTTTTGCCGACTGGGATTTGTGCCAGTATTGTAGATCATGGTGCATGTTTCTTTTGAAGGTTTTATCGGAGGGGTGATCCAGTGTGCCACCTCTGGAACAGCATTATGGTATACTTCAGGACAACTCCCATTCTCTTGCATTGCAGGAAGGGAATGCAGTGTCTTGGTCTGGGCTAGAAATGTCAATCTGCCGAACGCCGAGTGTTGCTGGTTTCAGGAACGTATCTCTCTGTCGTGGGGCAGTAGGTACCAGTACCTAATTTGGAGGTAGGAGTGACTTCAAAGCCCGGAACCGGCAGCAAGCAGTTCTGGTTCTAACATCCAATCGGTGGCTCTTCCAAGAGGGAGTGACAAAGTGGCCCTTTGCTTGTTAGTGGATTGCATCCTTCCTCCTTACAGAACGCTTCTGCCACTGTATCATCGGAAGCTGGGTGACCAGACGTCCCAGTATTGCTGGGACCATCCCTGTATGTGCCCCCCGTCCAGATGTCCCAACATTTTTAAAAACCCTGTCCCAGGATTTGGGGGTAATGTGGATACTGTGCCTTTTTTGTGAAAGGGCTGGCTACTGCTCTCCCCATTCACTTTGAACGCCCTCCTCCATACCTTCCTCCCTTCTTCTAGGTATTCTCTTCGCCTCTGTGCCCTCCATTCACCGTCACAGGCCACGTTAAAGTAGTAGGACTATCCCATTCATCGGAACATGCCACCGACATAGAAGAAAGTTTACAGTTTTATTAGCGTCTCATGTGTGTTTTAGTCCTTCTTTGGTGTTTATTGGCCCTGAAACTGTAGTCCTACGTCGATATCAGTGTCTGTCCCGGTTTTTTATTTTGGAATTCTGGTCACGCTAGCCTTCCCGTCAGCAAATCCTGTACACTGCCTTCCCAATTAGGATGTGGGGGTAGGGAGGGGGCGGGGGGGCTACGCATTTGCCACCGTTGCCGGATATGAGTAGCCCAGTGTGCCAATTCTTTTGTCAGCTCTTGGCCAAACTCTCATTCTGGGAGGCGTCTTTACCTGGCAATGCAAAGAATGTCTCCCCTACTTTATTCAGCAATTAAACCCTAGCGTCTTTGGACAATAATGGTCAGAACGCTTTTGTGGCACATCCTGTGTGCACCCCATGCTATAGCTCCTCGAGGCAGTATTGAAAGTCGTGCTTGGCTGCAGAGGCCATGCGCAATTGCCCATTTCACAGAACAAGGATCTTGCGTTTTCTGAATCGGAACCTGTTTTGCAATGTTGCTGCTCTGTGAATACCGGGACCATGGTCCGGACGCACACCCCCATCCTAGCCTTTGTCGGGCAACGTCTATGGAGCCAAACTGGAACAGCGCCTATAATTAATAATTAGGGGTGCATGCATGCCCTTTGGAAAAGATTGACGTAGAATTAGACCGACCTTACTGAAATACATTAAAGGTTACAGTTAGAAAACTCCAGCTGCCAGAGACATGTCATCTTGCTGTATTGACCGTGACACATTAATAGGGGAGAAAGCTGTCGTTACACCCCACCCAGTTATTGGTGTCCTTTACTCCCAGCCGCCGCCCCCAAATGTTGGCCTCTCACCCTCCAATGTTGTAACGTGTAGAAGTGCCTCAGCACAGAGGAATAACATTGAGGGAGATGAGAGGCGCTGAGAGGCGCACTGTGGCTGGATGGGAGTGTTCTTAATGGGAAGGATGTTTCTTTCCCTAATCTGGGGGAAGCACGGCTGTGATTGTTGAACAGTGTTGAGGAATGTCTGTCCTAAGCAATCTTGTTTTACCAGTTAAAGACACCTTCCGTACCCCACCCTCGTCTCCTATCTCTGAAGCCAGCCCCCTTACCTATCACCCATACAGCTAGACTCAGAGGGCGGCCGCATTCTTACACACACTTGGACCACTAGTGGCTGACAAAGCACACATCCTCACCTCTGAGTACTCCTGTGCTGATCAAACCATTGCTGCTAAGTGCCTCCATTTGGGGCTTGCAAAGGAACCGCCGCACGCTGACCCTCTTCACTAACATGTCGCACCAAAAATCGCAGCAGGGCAAACATGTCTCTAGTGCAACTAGGTGCTTGCCGAAAAGTGGTTTTTTTTTGCTCCTGGTCAAATTGTTCCCCTGGCGCAAATGGGGAAAATTGCACTACCCTGGTGCAAAGATGTAGGCCACTGCTCTACCGTGCTCTGGCCAAACGTGCAGGACCTGGCGGCCTGGGCCTCCCGTGCTCGCGCCCCACAGGTGACGCGTTTACCCCTGGCCCACTTAGGAGGAGCGCTGCCATCTGGCGTGTCGCTGCGGGCACTTTTAAACCTATGAGGCCTCAAATGAGTGTGAAGTGCTGAGAAGCAACGAGCCACAGTTTGTGTGTGTTTGATCAGGAGCCCAGCGGAGAGGAAGTGCGGGAGGCTAATATAAGGAGCAGGGGGGGGGCGGGTGCAGGGGGGAGGGCGACTTGTTTACAGTTGCTCACGCCCTATTTGGTCACAGAACTGCCTGCAGCATTTTTGGCATTGCAAGAATGAGTCTGTTTTGGTCCTCACGGGCGCACTAGAGACCAGGCACGACATGCACACTGGATCCCGCTACAGTGTGTGTCCCTGGGGCTTGTGATCCTGTGAACCCAATTTTTGCCACATAGATTGTTATTTTTTCTTTGGATAGTACATGGACCTTGCCATGGAGATCTGGATTGGAGAGTAAAGGCGGAAGCTGGGAGACGTGGGTGAGTGTTTGTGCGTTTCTGCTCCTGTGGGTGGGATAGATGGCGTGTTAATGTGGGAATCGCGTGTCAGTGTGTAGGGGTCTTTGTGAAATCAAGAACAGATCTCCGAGAGTACCCTTCCTGCTTGCTTTGCCGTTGTGTATTATTTTTGCAGTACTGTGACATTGTGGGGATTCTTGGCATATTTCTATCACTGTGAACATTACAGTAGGCTGTGATCTCTCGTTCCTATCACTGTAAACATCAGGAATTCCACTTAGTCCATACTTTCTATTGCTGCAAATGTGATGGCACCATCTGATCTCATGTTCCGCTCACTGTAAACATTGCACTATCATTTTGTAGCGGTAAACATCAAGAACCACTCAATGCTTTGGTGATATTGTACCATACAAAATACCATCCGATCTTCTGTTGGTATGCGTATAATCATGACAACATCATGCAATCCTTTGTTGCTATCGCTGTAAACATTACATCATGCAATCCGTTGTTGCTATCGCTGTAAACATTACATCATGCACTCCCTTGTTGCTATCCCTGTAAACATGACATGCAGACCTTTATGTTTAATACCGAATACACATTGCAGTAGCAATTGATCCCATGTTCCTTTCCCTGTAAATTTGACAGAAGCATTTGATCCCTTGTTCCTTGCCCTGTAAACTTTACAAAACAGGCGATCCTTTATCCCTATCCCTGTAAACATTGCAATACCATAATATCTCTTAGCCCTATTGCTAATTTGCACAGTATGAAATCGCCATAACATAACATTGACAGCACAATGGTATACTTAATTCATATCGCTGTTAACATCACAATGATATCCGTCCCCTTGTTTTCACTGATGTAAACAACACAATTACATCAAATCGCCTGTCGCTATCACTGTAAAGTGCTCCTATCTCTATAAGCATCTCGGAGACGGTTAACATCATAAAGCCGTTCCCTCCCTTGCTCTGATCGCTGCGAATTGTATATAGTTTCGATCGCTTGTGACCCTTGAACTCAGTGGGAATCAGACGCCCTCCATCCAAGCTTTCGTGGGCAATTTAAGGGGGGTTGTGCACGAGGCCGACAATCAATGCATTGGTATTTCACCTCAAACACCTGAAAATCACTGGTGGTTGAGAGAGCGACGAATGAGTGTCCAAAACGAACCCTACGAATTCTGTGTCCCACCTCCTTTGTGCGTTTTGATGTTTTATCAGCCGCATACAAGTCTTGCGTTCGGGCACAAGTTTTTTGGTCGACGTCGTCAAACGCTTTGACATCCCAAACTGGTAGTCATTCGTTATTGCTGCTGTTGTTGTGGTGTGACGGTCTGCTGCCAGGCTCTGTTCCTTTCTAGCGATGCTGATGCCTGTATGTAGCGCTCCTCCCGGGGTGTCCACCCTTGCAACCCCAAGCTGTGGTCGCTGTAATGCTTCCGGAGAGAACACATGGCTCGCTGGGTTAATGCACATGTTCTGTATAGATGTGGGTGCCATCTGAAGGGACTGGCAGAGATGCATTACAGCCCGGCAAACTCCGCCTTTCACCTTGCTGTAGTCGGTAATAGGAGTACCATTTTCTAGAGCAATATTAATAAACTATACTTCTCTTACAGAAAGTGCTGATTTATTTAACCTGTTTACATTGATTGTGTCACCGAGTTTTACCATTTTTGCCGCATCTTTTTTACTATCACATGTAATCTTTGCCAAACCTTATGTGTGCGCGCCCTTACTAATGTCACACCTCAATCACGCAGAGGCTTCAAAGTCACCCCTCGCCGCTTTTTAATTGTAATACGCATTTCTGCCCTGTTATTAGAGTGCTTTATGCCCCCATGTTTAAGCGCTGTAATAATCGATGTGCATTATGTATGTATTTGTTAATCAAGGGTAATATTCTCTCAGTTAATTGTAGACACTATCAGGGTCGGGCTAGTCCATAAAACTGTCTTGGGCACCAATGAAAAAGTGGGCCACCGTTGCAAGTATCTATTCATTCCTTTGTGACACTGTTTGAGTAATATCCAAGGGCAGGTTGTTGATAACGTGTGATGCAAATTGTGCATTCTAAAGAATATTTGTTCAGCAACACTGGTCAGAACTACTAGCCACATGGTGAAGTACCTCATTAAACTGGCCAACATTGGCCAGAAAAGTGGACCACTTTGATCCCAAAACTGGGACCACGTCATCATTGTGTGTTTTTGGTTCGGCCATGGGCCTATTGCCCTATAGGTCAGTCTGAGCCTGCACACTATGCCAACCTCAGCAAAAGGGTTCAGACAGGCCTGCCGGCATTTGAAACTCTCCCTTGCAGAATGAACACAAATGCCAGGGACAAGTGCTTAGCCCTCCGAGCTATCCTCCCTTCTTTAAGTAAGTGTAAAGCAGTGCTGTTCGAAGTGTTTTACACTGAGCCCCACCCGTGAGTAAACATACTGTTTCCGGGCCTCGACCCGCTATAATTGCTTTTATTTTCAATTAAAACAGTCACTGGGATCCATTTTGAAACAGCCTTGCACCCCGCCTGGACATCCTTCGGACCCCAGATGGGAGCCAGTGCCCCAGTTTGAAGACCGTAGGACTGTAAAGCTCTCCTTTCTGAGCAGCCCCAGTGACTTAATCCCAAGCCCCAATTCGTCTTTATTGCGAGGTTCGATTTAGTGAAATCTTTCATCTTCTAGTCCTTTGAAAATCACATTTCACAAGTAATAAAACGATTCAGCAGAGGGTTCTAGCGCCTAGACTGAGAAAGGGGTGCTGGGATGGGAGGCATTCGGAAAGCTGCTGTATGGAAAGTCCTTTCCAAAAAATAGGCTGCATTGCTTTGGAGTACAGATAGGAGATGATAGTGATGTGTAATTGTACAGCACTAATGACTAAGGGCTTTATAAAGAACATATATGCAAACAATATCACCCAACCAGCGTTGGTAATCATTTATCGACTTCGGAAGGAAGAAAGGCTGAATTTGCTTTGCGGGGATTCGACCCTGCGACCTGCAGATCACAAACAGATTGCAGCACCGAGCGCTCAACCTGCTGAGCTTCCCTACAGGCTATGAGGAAGGACAAAAAGATTGAAGGTATTGTTTGGTTGTTTACCCGCCCATAGACTGCACGTAGCCGTGCGAACAACTAGGGCCCTTTGCGCCCACTTCCTGCCCCTTCCTTTCAAAACTACATCCACCTGGGTTCTATTGCACTAGCTTTTTCAAGCAGCAACATCAAACTGTTTGCTGGCAGTGCCTGCCTGTGTCACGTTAAATCAATTGTATGAGTTAATGACTTAATTGGAATTGTAAATGTGCTACTGGTGTAATAAACATGGCCTAACATGGTGTGACTCCAGCCACTTCATTTATACGCAGCATGTGTGTCCTTCAGAAAATTCCTGTTAAAAGCAAGCACTGGCAAGTATGACAGTTTTAGCTTGTGAATAGATATTAGCTAGGCATGTGTCAAGCACTGCTATTATGTGCCCCGGTACTCGCATCATTGTGCTTTTTCTACCATTCATTTCCATTTACAATTACTGTGGCAGTGCCGCGCAAATGCCTATCCCATGCGTACACAAAAGCTGTCAATGTTTGTTGTAACCAATACAAATCCAATTTCCCCCTTCTCACACTGCCCTCCTCTGTCCTGTTTCCCCCTTCTCACACTGCCCTCCTCTCTCCTGTTTCCCCCTTCTCACACTGCCCTCCTCTCTCCTGTTTCCCCCTTCTCACACTGCCCTCCTCTGTCCTGTTTCCCCCCTCTCACACTGCCCTCCTCTCTCCTGTTTCCCCCTTCTCACACTGCCCTCCTCTCTCCTGTTTCCCCCTTCTCACACTGCCCTCCTCTCTCCTGTTTCCCCCTTCTCACACTGCCCTCCTCTCTCCTGTTTCCCCCTTCTCACACTGCCCTCCTCTCTCCTGTTTCCCCCTTCTCACACTGCCCTCCTCTCTCCTGTTTCCCATGACCATCCACCCATCCTGATCTCTATCTTGCTCCCCTTCCTGCCGCTTTCACCACCTACCACATCCACCAGTCTCCCACTTTATTCTCCTTTCAAATCTCACTCCATCACATGTCCCCGGTTACTTCCTTTATGGCGCTGTCTCCTTTGCTACTAACCACGTGCATGTGTCAAAAAAGATCATGTGTCAGCTCTTTTCATAGCCCTCTCCCTTCATTACCCACAGGCCCTCTGTCTCGCCTCTCATAGCCCTCTCCCTTCATTACCAACAGGCCCTCTGTCTCTCCTCTCATAGCCCTATCTCTCCATTCACCACAGGCCCTCTGTGTCTCCTCTCATAGCCCTCTCCCTTCATTACCCACAGGCCCCCTGTCTCTCTTCGCATAGCCCTCTCTCTCCATTCACCACAGGCCCTATGTCTCTCTTCTCATAGCCCTCTCCCTTCATTACCCACAGGCCCTCTGTCTCTCCTCTCCAAGCCCTCTCCCTTCATTACCCACAGGCCCACTGTCTCTCCTCTCCAAGCCCTCTCCCTTCATTACCCACAGGCCCTCTGTCTCTCCTCTCCAAGCCCTCTCCCTTCATTACCCACAGGCCCTCTGTCTCCCGTCTCATAGCCCTCTCCCTTCATTACCCACAGGCACTCTGCCTCTCCTTTGAAAACCCTCTCCCTTCATTACCGACAGGCCCTCTGTCTCTCCTCTCATAGCCCTCTCCCTTCATTACCCACAGGCCCACTGTCTCTCCTCTCATAGCCCTCTCCCTTCATTACCCACAGGCCCACTGTCTCTCCTCTCATAGCCCTCTCCCTTCATTACTCACAGGCCCTCTGTCTCTCCTCTCATAGCCCTCTCCCTTCATTACCCACAGGCCCTCTGTCTCCCGTCTCATAGCCCTCTCCCTTCATTACCCACAGGCCCTCGATCTCCCGTCTCATAGCCCTCTCCCTTCATTACCCACAGGCCCACTGTCTCTCCTCTCATAGCCCTCTCCCTTCATTACCCACAGGCCCACTGTCTCTCCTCTCATAGCCCTCTCCCTTCATTACCCACAGGCCCACTGTCTCTCCTCTCCGAGCCCTCTCTCTCCATTCACCACTGGTTATCTGTCTGTTTTACCTGGCCCTCTCCCTTCATTCAGCACCACCAGCTCCCTGCCTCTCCTCTCATATCCCCCTCCCTCCAGCACAGGCTCCCTGTCTCTACTCTCCTGACTCTCTCGCTCTCTTCACCACAGGCTCTCTGTCTCTCCTCTACTAGCCATCTCTCTCCCTTCACCACAGATGCCCTGCATCTCCTCTCCAAGCCCTCTCCCTCCCTTCATTGATGGAGGTGTCACTGTCTTTTCTCTCCTAGCCCTATCCCTCCATTCACTGCAGTCTCACTGCCGCTACTCTCTCAGCACTCTCTCTCTATTCACCACAGGCTCTCTGTCTCTCCTCTTATAGACTACTGCATTAATTCATGGAAGGGTCACTGCCTCTCCTATTTTATCCCTCTCCCTCCACCGTAGGCCCCCTGTCTCACCTCTCCTAGCCCTCTTCCTTAAATCACCACCGTATCGCTGGCTCTACTCTCCTAGCACTCTCTCTATTCACCACGGGCTCTCTGTTTCTCGTGCCCCTCTCTCTCCATTCACCACATGCCTTCTGTGTATCCTCTCCTAGCACTCTCTCTGTATTTATTTATTTATTTATTCACTGCTGGCTTGTTAGGCACTTATACAGCAAGTAAAATACTGTGTCCAGGCGCCCACAGGGCAAAGGGAGGGAGCAAGGGAGTGAAACAAATTACTAAACACAATAATAATTAATAATAATAATTTGGCATTTATATAGGGCTACGAACACTCAGGTATGTGAGCGCTGCTTATTATTACCCACGGTGTGTGGTGCTCATTTATCGAGCTCGGAAGGATGAAAAGCTGAGTTTGGCCCCGCCGGGATTCGAACCTGCGTTAGCAAGCTCTGCACGGATGTCAAAGCGAGTGCTCTACTCACTGTGCCACAATATTTAAGAGCAGTGGAGGGGAGAAGGAAAAAGGATGCACTTACTATGCCTTGTGAGTATTCAGAACGTGCAAATACAACAAGGAAGACGGCAGAGGGGATAAATGCTGGGGAGTCCAAGCTCATGGGTGAGCCACAGTTGAAGTTCTATGATTCTTGAGTGCTACACGGCCAGAGGCACGTTAGGTGTAAGTGAAAATCTCCGGGGCAGAGGGCGTGCCAATGCAAGTGCTGAGGGTAGACAGGAGCTGGGCCGATTGGGCGTGGGAGGTCAGGGGCCGCAGGATGCATTAAAGGCGCCGGACACCAATCACAGTTACTTTGGGATTAGCAGAGAAGAGAAGAAGGGAAGGAGGAGGTAAAGAGGAAAGTCTTAAGGGGCTACCGTAATTTAAGATTGCCTGCTCAAAGCGCAGACGGAGAGGGAGGCGGTTCCATAGGAGGCAGCCAGCTGAGGAAAGCTTACAACCACCTACCATCTGTTTAACAAGACGCTTTATGCACAAAGGGTTGGTGCCAGAGAAATGTAGTGGTCTAGAGGGAGAGCAGTAAGATCAAGTTGAAGATAGTGTGGTCCCCGGGCCCAGACAGCCTTGTGGATGATGCAGAGGGATTTGAATTTAATCCATCCAGCAACTGGGAGCCATTGAAAACTTTTTCGGGCAGGATATATGCAGTCCCTAAAAAGTCTTCACTGGCTTCCGGTTGCTCCCGGATCATAGGCTCTCTGTCTCTCCTCTACTAGCCCTCTCTCTCCCTCCACCACAGGCTCTGTTTCTCTTCTCTCCAAGCCCTCTACCTCCCTTCATTCATGTAATGGTCACTGTCTCGCCTCTCCTAGCCTTATCCCTTCCTTCACCACAGGCTCCCTCACTCTCCTCTCCTTCTCACCCTGTCCTGTGTTCATAAATGTTGCTCAGTTTTCCTCTAAACAATCTTTCCCCTCAATAATAGCATGATGTATGGTGCTCTGGCCAAGATGACCCTTGTTTGTCTGCTAAGATTAATGCTTCCAGAACCTGATGCCCAATCACCTTGTCCTGTATTATTAGGACCATATTGCTGGTCTATAATCCCCAATTTCAGGACTGAAATCGTCTCAGTGGATCACTGCTGTCAATTCCTTATCCAGCCCCTCATATTAGCCAAAATAATGAAGCTATCAGTATGGCAATCTAAGGAAGCATGCAGCGCACATGTAAGGTGAGCAAGTGCATTTATTGCTCATAAAGTACAATCTCTGTGAACCCCAGCACGATTCTTCCCAGCGCCCACTCTTCTCCATCAATCATCTGCCCAGGACCTTGGAACACTGTTCTCTGGTGAACACTCCACCCCAGTGTTCCACCTTCCGAAAGGTCCTTCATAACACATCGACACACCTTCCTTTTCACCACTGTCACCCTATTCATGTTCCATACCTGACTACCTTTCACCCTCACAGCACCCTTCGACACATCCTCCACCTGAACAGGATTGGAATGCAGAGTTCCCCTTTTCTTTCTCACCACACCTTTCCTGATCCTAATCCAATCTCCTAGCCTGACCACCACTCTCTTCTGTCCACTCTTCTCATTTTCACACATCACACACGTTGTCTTCCTTTTATCCAAACCCTTTTGCAATTCTTCAACCATGCAATCAGATTCTCTCACTCTCCCCAACCAGGGGGACATAACCCTTGCACTGGCCCTCCGGCCCCTCATCTCAAAGAAACTGACCCCATAACAGCATTAGGAGACATGCATAGGGCATGCATTCTTAACCTCACAGCAACCTTCTTTTTCATGGCAAACACACCCGCCATCCATATGGCCTCCATGATGCATGTATTCTGTCAACCAGCCTGGTTTCCTTGCTGTGCAGACCAGGCCTTCTCAAATACTCTTGAAAATAACCTCCAACAAATTGTGTTCTGTTATCTATGAGAATACTGTGCGGAATACCTTCCCTCTCCAATATCTCTTGTAAAATCCCAGCCAATGTTTCTTCACTGGTTTGTCTCACCACTTTATACTTGGTCCATCTTGACAGCATATACACCACCACAACAATGCATTTTACACATCCACTTCCAATGTCCACGGGACTGAGAATATCCATGGCCAGCTCGTCCCATACCTTCTTCAGAACGTCCACTTTAACTAAGGGTTTTACACTAGCCAATTGTCCTTTTCCTATCATTTCACATTCCACACACTCACTCAACCTCCCCTTAACATCTCGATCAATACCTGGCCACCAATCCTTTCCCTTTAGAACTACCTTTACCCTTGTCACACCCAACTGCCCTTTGTGAGCTATTTCCACAAGCTTTCATTGGTCCGACAGTGGAACAACGACACGTTCCCAGTGATACAAATGCCCTCGTACATAGCACAGCTCATCATGGACCTCCTAAAAAGCGCTTTCTACCTTAGATAACCACCATTTTTCAGGTCACTCTGGCTCCATATAATTTACCACTCGTAACAAGACCTTGTCCATACCCATGGCGGCCATCCACTCCTCCTTCCCTAGGATACCTTCATGTGTAACAAATACCATTTGCGTTGGCTCTTCTCCTTTTTCCTCTCTCTGCCCACCAGGCCCCAACAGGTGGTGAGCCAACACATGTGCTTGACCTGAAATAACACTCATGATGAATTTGTAACTTTGCATTCTGGCCACCCAACTAGCCACAGGTCTCCGCACTTTACTCAATCCCTTCAATTCAAATATACTTTTGATGGGTTTATGATCTGTTCTTATTACAAATACAGCACCCCACAAAACCTTTTGAAACTTTCCCACAGCCCAATGGCACGCTAGGGCCTCCTTTTCCAAAACAGAATAATTTATCCCCGGACCTCTCGACATGCACAATGATTTGCTCAACGCCATCTCCGTCCAACTGGGACAACATTGACCCTATACAAACGTTGCACGCATTCACCATTATAATGGACCTACTTTGGGTGTCAAACTGTTTCAGGGCTTTCGCCAAATCTATTTCCTCTTTTATTTCCTTAGACCCCTTCTCACACAAGTCATTCCAAAATAACTCTACTCTCCTTCCTATCAACTTCCTAATCTCCTTCACCTTATCCACAAAATTGTGGACACTTTTTTGAAACAATGTAATCATCCCCAAAAAGGATCTCAATTCTGCCTTGGATGTTGGTACCCCTTCTTTTTTTGTAGCAACAATCATGTCGCTCTTCAGTCTCACCCCAGATCCAGAGACCTCAAATCCCAGATACCCTCCCATATCCCACCTGCACACACATTTCTCCCCTCTCAATGTTATGTCCCGCTTTTCCAAAATTACAAGAACTTGCTCCCAGATCACGCTGTGTTCCCTTTGTGACCCTCCACATATTAACATATTATCCTGAAAACAAAATACTCCCTTCATACTTTTAAACAGCTTATCCATGAACTTTTGAAAAACAGATGACGCAGACACCAGACCAAATGTCATTCTACCAAATTGAAAGATTCCTTTGTGGGTTATAAATGCTCTTCACTTTCTTGATTCCTCCTCTTGCACAATTTGATGATATGCTGACGCCATATGCAATTTTGAAAACACCCTACCGTTGCACATCATTGTCAACATCTCCGTCATGTTAGGTAAAGGATGTCTCTCTACTAGCACACACTTATTTAATATGCAGATATCTACACACAGGCAATGTTTGCCTGAAGGTCTCTTAACCACCACAAGGGGGGATATCCACTGCACCCAACCTGCACGTTCGATCTCAGTTTGTCAAGTTCCACTTTCACTGCTTCCCTGAAAACCAGAGAGAGAGATTGTAACATGGCAGCCACAGGCACGCTGCCCTCCTTGATAATGATTTGTTGCTTCATACCGATAACCTTTCCAACACACTTGGTGAATACTTTCCCAAATGTCTCACACACAGTTCCACTGACATGCAATACTTGCTGTACTGTATTGGGATCAAGTCTAATTCCCGAACTTTTTGTTCTCACCACCCTAACAATGTTACATACATCTCCCCTCTGGCACTCCTACCCTTGAATTCCAAGTAGCCATCCAAATATTCCAAAACCTCTATTTTGTTCAAATTGTATCTGCCCTGACTCACATATGACTCTAGCAAGATTCCTCACATCACCGCCTACGTCATGTTCATAAACTTCCCTTGACATGAGAGAAACCATGGCCCCTGAATTGGTCATAATTGACACTTCCTTCCCATTCACATGTACAGATGCATACAGACTCTCGCACTCTTCCTCGTTCTCTCCTTGCACCACATTCGCCGTAATCCTCTCAACATTACATACTTCCTCATCCTAGGATGAACACTGCCCATCCTCTGCTACATAAAGTACTTTCTTTTGGCTTGTTTGAACGTTTTTACAGCAATTAGCAAAATTGCCCTGTTTCTTGCACTTGGAGCACCCCATCTTTCACCCAGGGAAAGTTGGAGATGCTGTAAAGTGCAAACCATTGGCTCAGCAAAAGCATAATCAGTCTTCTCTTGTCTGCAGTCTTGGTGGAATTCCCTCTTCTTTACAACTTTTAATGTACTGCACATTCTCCTCCTGTTTTTTTTTTTTCTTCTCATCAGAAACTCTCAACACCTCAGGGTCTGTGCCCTTGTTCTCTCCCTTGACCAATTTGACGACACAAGCCATGGAATGCACCACAAGTTTAACAATCTCTAATACTTCATCCAATCTCTGTTCATCTTTTAGACAGAGTTCCTCCCTGATCATGTTGTTATTGCAGTGGATAATAAACTGGTCCTGAATGTGTTGATTAAAAGCATTAACAAATTTGCTAGTTAGGGCCAGGTGCGGTAGGGCAGTAATATATTCCTCAACACTTTCTTCATTTTCTTCACCCGCACCCCAAAGTTATAACATTCCAGAATCGTGCTAGTCTTGTGATTAAAATGAGTGTCTAACTTGAGCAATGCCGAGTCCAGCTCGTTGGTCACATCCGATTCCCTTGTACCATCTAACTCTGATAATGTTTCTAATAGATGTTGACCCTCATAGCCAAGGAAGTGCATTAGCAAAGCTTGTCGGTGGGATCTTTACTCGAAACCCTCACAGAGCGTCACTGCTGCCTCTTCCAAACTGCTCTGCCAACCTGCTCGCGATCAGGCCTCTTACTGCACCTCACTGCAGGGAATACACGGGCCACACAGTGCTGCCTGGAACAAAATTGCACACCTCAGGCCCCATGAGGGTGAGCGATCCACGGTCCCATCGATTTGCCAAACGAACGTCGAACTGGAAGCTGCGGGGGGTCGCCTTCTTGTCCTGAAGAATTTGTTGCCAATCTAAGGAAGCATGCAGAGAACATGTAAGGTGAGGCAAGCATATTTATTTCTCATCAAGTACAAACTCTGCGACCCTCAACTCGCTTGCACCCAGCTCAACTATTCTCCATCAACTATCTACCAAGAAATATCGAACACTGTTCTATGGTAAACACTCGGGAGGATAGCTCAGGGGCAATGCGCTCGCCCTGGAAGCAAGCTGATGCTGAACAACACAGGTTCGATCCCCGGGTCCGCGCTTTGAAACCTCTGGGTATTAAGTGTGCTACAAATAACCCATTACAATTACTCCACTCCATCTTGCCACCTTCAGAAAGATCCTTCATAATATGAAGTAATGTTTATCTCTATTGCCAAATGAAAGTGACATCACTATGATTTGACTCTGATTGAATATCGTGTTGCCTAGAAACTGAGACTCAAACCAAGCCACTCCTCACTGTTAGACACGTGCTTGATCCACGAATGCACACCCTCTTACAAGTCCTCTCGTTAACATTGTCTGTGGAGAGTTTTTTTTTTCCCTTCTCATTAAATAGTGGATGAAAGTGTGGTGCCGTCAAAAGGAGAAGAGGTTGGAATTGTGCAACTGAATCGGATGTCCTTAATTTGTAATGTACAGTGATTGTAAGGGGACCACTTTGATCAATTGTATTAATATTCTTAATATCATGATTTAGTTCACTATTATTTGTACAATAATTATTATAATGATCGCAGACAGTTTGCAGTGTGCCCAGTTAAGGCATCATATTGTGCCCATTAAGCTCATCATTGACATTTTCTACTATAGTTGTATGTGTTGATACGTCATGGCAGGTATTTATTATGCATAGTTAGCACTCCCACACTAATGTAAACTTAGCCAATGTACATGTGTAATCGTTTACATTATACCCAGTTCGTTCATCACATTATGCCCACTTAGCATAACATTGTCAGTGCCATTATACCCAACTAGCACGCTATGTCTATTTTCAACATTTTGGTCCCGATATCACATCATTGCCAATCACATTATGCAAACTCAGAACAGTATTCCTGGTTTTCATTATGTCAAAGTCAGGGATTGGGCAAGCGTCAAGACTACAGCCTATAACAGAAGTCCGAGTCCTTAAATGCTGACTTGTAGGGTGCTTAGAGCTTGTATATTTCAAACCAAAACGCATATCAATTTGCCCAGAAAAAAATAAATAAATAAACATAATGATAGACAGAATGAAGAGGACCAGGACCTGACACATGTCTCTGATTCATGGATTTCCACCTCCTTGGGGTTTTAACTACAAAAGCATATCTCTGGGGACAATACATGTCAACAGCTACCCTGTTGGTGGCTTGAAGTGGAAGGGAGGGAGGTGTGATGGGGGTCTGAGAATTCTGTATCTCACGCCCGACTCTCTACAAGATCTCATGCTGAGCTGAGAGTCCAATGCACCCTCAGGGGTCTTAGAAGGAAAGGAAAGCAGGCTTGACCTGCATTTGCTTATAATGGTCCCACTCTTTGCCAGATTTAACCAATACGCTGGAGCATTCATGGGCAGACGGTGGCTTGAGACATCATGATTTAAAGGGACATCCCCTTTATCATAATTCATCAGGAACATAGAATTTCAAAACAGCCAAAAATGCTAGTTTATTTAAACATTATTCCCTCACGGAAAGTGTGATGGGGAATTTAGGCAAGCGGGACCAATTTGCAATTTTAATTTAAATTACGTGTAATATTTATAAAGCACAGCCATCTCCTGTGGGAATCTTGGTAGCAAAGAGAAATCAAATGGAGGGGTTGTGTGCTAAGACTGATGCTAGGGACTAATTCACTTGTTTAACTGTTTGCTGAACGCCTGCATTCCTTAAATGCCTTGAATGTCCAGTGAGAATGTTCCAAACGGTGGATCCTGGACTGAGAAAGCTGAGCCACCTTTCTTTCCGAAGTTAACTTTTTGTATCTTGACCTCAGGCTTCTGTAGTGATTGGTTTGTTGAACATAATAGATAGGAAACTTGGAGTATGTTGGTCTATGGGTGGTAGACAATGTGTATGGCATTGAGCGTTGACCTCTAGTGACTGGAGAGCATATGGAGGACTCGTGTTCATATTGACTATGGGCCTCGTTACAAGGTGGCGGTGCAGGAAAAAAGTGGCTGTAATTGCATTACCATCACTATTACCGCACCGTGAAACTACAAGTTTGGTGGTATGGTGGCCGGAAGTACCCGCAGCCAAAAATACTGTTATTACTGGCATCGGTATTACTGGTGCCGGTAATACTGGCAATTCCCTGCATGGACTCCTACAGGACTCCATGGAACGGGAAATACCCACCCTTACCGACATTTATAATCTGCCAGTAATTCCGGCAGATTTAATGCCAGTAACGGTAATACCGTTTAGTGGTATCCCACCGGATTTACTGGCTGGATACTACCAAAACTATAATGAGGTCCTAGTCTCGGGTTATAAAAGACAAAGAAATACAATGGCCCCATTAGTAAGAAGTGGGCAAATTCAGTTAGTATAATTAGTAGATGGTAAATTTCAACGTCAGTTCGATATTGTTGTATCCTTACATTTAGTTGTACATGTTGGTGCGTGCCTCCGTTTATGATGTATTAGCACTATTTAGCTAAAAAGTGACCAATGTCTTGCCACCCATCACCAGATTCTAAGAGGGATTGACCAGCTGGAAGTCTTGTGTCCATGATATCCCGGGATCAATCATGATCTGATGTAATCCAGGAGGTTTGGCCAGTTACAGCCCCAAGAACAGAAGAACGTCACAATTGCCTCTCTGTGCCACTAAATGCATTGTGTAAATGAGTACTCACAATTATTCTGCAACTATGGTCCCCGGGGGCATTACCTTATGCAGTAATGGCCCGCAGTCGAGGGGCTTATTGCCTAAATAACAGACTATGTGTGAATTCTCCAACATGGGATAGAAATAATGGAAATGTAGTAAAGTTTGCCTATTCCTAACAATTTGATACCAAGGTTTTGGTATATCACAGCCTGCTGAATTACTCCCTATTGTAAGCATGGTAAGGACAGGTGCTATTAATACCCAAAGTAATGATGCTCAATGTATGGACCTCAGAATAATGGAGGGCTGAGTCGGCTCTGCCGTGATTCCAGCCGTTGTTCTGCAGATTGGATACTCACACACCCCTGTGGCAAGAGATTAGCTCAGGAACAATAATACAGTGTGAGTTTGAGAACCCTTCCATTTTACTCAGAGTATGGGACTTATGCAAATACCTCTTGGTTGCATATCCCCTTCCCTACTATTGGCATCAGTCTCATACCTAGATCATATGTCCTCCTACTTTCACTTGATGTCCCCCAGCCTCTAGTCGGCAAAGGAGAGCTGTTATTTACTTTCTGAATGGGCACATTGGAGTCAAGTGGCTCCAAGGTTTGCTCATTAACATCCCTTTAGAGTCAATTGCCTGATATATAAAATCAGGCGCAACTTAATAATAATGTGTTGCTTATATAGCGCATTACACCCACAGGTCTCACTGACAGCGCTCAAATAACAGAAGACATTTTTATCCCACAGAGCAGTAATCATTTTATCGACCTTGGAAGGATGAAAGGCTGAGTTGACACTGCCAGGATTTGAACCCTCTACAGCAGGCTGCACACAGATGTCAGGGGCGAGCGCTTAGCTCACTGTGCTATCTGACCGGCTAACTGCTGCACTTTGGGAACTGAGAGAAGCAGGCGCTAGAAAGAAAAACACCCGAAAATTCTTCAACAACGCATTTTGAAGCTGTCCCGAGAACACGTCAGAAATCTTTTGATGTTCTTTTTCGTTCTTTGCCGGAGGCACTGCACTCTGCCGAGGACACCTCATAATACCTTTGTGTGACGAACAATGTCCACATGTGTAGGAAACAGCAGAATAATGACTAAGGTGCATTCAGCCACTCTTCATCGCCTGAAGGGAATATGCACAAATAGAGCTTTGAAGTTTTGGTGTCTCGGTGCTCGTCCCTCGCCACATCTGAAGGACCGGGGCAGCATGCCCAGTGCCAGCCTTTGCCAGGGCTAGTCCTTTGTTTATTTCCCCTTCCTGCATAGGATTCTTTAGAGCATATAGTTCACAGATGGATCGACTCGTGCAGGTTGCCTTGTCTGACAGTCATGTGGTAACCACCAGGTGTTAGTCACTGCTGCTCTGGAGGATAGCTCATGGGCAAGGCTCTCTCGTCTTGGAAGCAAGACAATGCATATCAAGACAGGTTCAATCCCCCGGCTTCGAAGCCCCTGGCTATTAAGTGCGTTATAAATAACCCATTACAATTACCTATACCAGTGAAGAGTTTATTCGGACTCCAGTGAGGAGTGATCTATGATAATAGATTGTTACCAGGTCAGGGTATGTAGCCACCCCCAATGGTGGTGAAAGAAGGAGGAATTGTCTTACATAATAATAATAATTTAGCATTTATATAGCACGACGAACCCTCAGGTATCTGAGCGCTGCTTATTATTACCCACGGTGTGTGGTGCTCATTTATCAACCTCAGAAGGATGAAAGGCTGAGTTTGCCCATGCTGGGATTCGAACCTGCGTCAGCAGGCTCTGCACAGATGTCAAAGCGAGCGCTCTACTCGCTGTGCTATCGGACCAGACCATAGTATAACATTGTTTAATCGACAGTCATTTTTAAGACTGTCTTTTAAACAAGTATAAAATTACAAAAAGGTCATCAAATTTATTTTGGGAGGTGGGAATGGGTAGATATGGGGTTGGGGGGTTGGGAATAGTTCCAAATAGGTGGGGGAGAGGAGATTAGGGGGGATACCCCCAAAAAAGAAAAAATGTGATGACCATTTTCGTAATGACACGCGATGAAAGAACATAGAACTGTCTTACATATGACTTGAAAGATTCATACCCTCCCTTTACTACCCAAAAGCATTGTAAACTGATTGTTTAACACTTTCACAAACACTGCATCTAGGCGGAGGCGGGTTTGCAAAATCTCCTTCCAGCTCCAGAGCTCCAAGGGACTTGTTAATATATAAAAGTCAGTCAATGTTGTGGTAATTACCTGGGGACAATAGACGGTTTATCAGGAATGTAGTTAAATTGTCCCTTTGGTCTGTCCAATGAGAGAACCAACTTAAGATAGGTTTAAGCAGCAACACATCAGTTATATGTGCAAACCCTGTTTGAAGGTCAGTAATTCATGATGCTGTGGTCGGGGGGACTCTCAAAAGGCAAGAGAGAAAAAGTTCTCTTCAGCTTGGAACCCGTCCAGCCGGCCCGCGCCTCACAGATCCCGGCCATAGACTCCCACAGCCGCACTTGTTCCTCTGTATGTCGTTAGCATGTGGCTCACAGAGAAGTGTGGCATGGTTTTTGCACATCTAAACCTAATGTCTGAAGCTTGTTTCATTGGGCTCCTTCTAATAATTAAATGTTCCTTCATAGGTAATTCCAGGGCACATGAAACACTGGCATGCATTTAATCTCTGGCCATGCGCAAGGATCTGTGGGTTGCAATGGCGTGTTGTCGAGGAGGCACATTACATAATATATATAGAAATTAAGTTACAGTCCCTTGTGCATCATAAAGTTCGCCTGACCTCCAACAAGAGTTTGTCGGGACTTATGGTTTCTGTGTAGGATTCCTGCATCATCGGCATAACTTAGGTCAGGCACCATGAAGTTCTTGTATACAGCTGTTTGCAGCTGGCCATTCCTTCCCAAAGAGGTTCCTCTATGTTCATTTGTTTGCAGGACTCTCTGGCAGGCAGCTATTCCAGCTTCATATGGTATGTTGGAGTAGGTAGAGGGATGTGACATCCATTGCTGCCAGTTGGGCATTCGGTGGTATTCACCAGGTGCACCACGTGCTCTAGCACCTCGAAACGTCTCATGTGCTAGATGGAATTCCCAATAGTGATCTCAGACCCAAAGACTCAAAGAATATGGCAAAGTACTACTTTATTGTCAGCTTAAAATAAAGTAGGGCAATCTGGCGAACAACAAACTGTAGTCCACGCACTCACGCTTCAATTCCTATTACACAAAGGTGTACATCTCAATGTACATCAGCTAGGATGTCATCGTACATGGCAAACTGTGAAACATTTTGAAGGAAGGGATTGGTTAAGGGAACATATGTACCTATATATCATATAAGTACCAGTAATATCACTGGACACTTGTTATCTAATAGGCACGCCTTGAACCACCTCTAAATACGTACAATACAGATTATAACAGAATAACAGCAGTGGGTTGGCCTGTGCAACATTTTATAGCTTGTTGCTATATAGACCCTTGGATTGATTGGCATTCTCTCCCAACCTTGGACTTTTGTCTTGTTAGCAGCACGGAAGTAAAACAAAACTCAGGTGCAGAGAGAAATGTCAATCTACTACCCACTTGCCCAATTAGTCCATCATCTCTCATTGGTCAGGCCCCAAGCCAAGGCTTCTTCTTTATAGTTGACCTTGCAGCCTGTTCTCTGTTCTGGGACTTGCAAGGGAGTGTAGGTACACCATTATCTTCGTCTGAAGCTTAATGAAAAGCCCTATTTTTTCGATTTATGAGTCACGTGCAAGGAGACCACAATTTTGTCATTTCGTCCTTTTATTTACTGCTATTTGATTTAATTACGCAGGGTGTCATTACTCTTCGTGCCCTCTGGAGACTTGCTCACTCCACCTTACATAGGCTTTTTAGATATGATATTGTCCAATACGTGGCTCTTGCAGATGTTTTCTTTTTCCCTTAATGTAAGGGAAATATGTGTTGCGTACATGGATTATCCTCTTGACTCCCTTTGTGCATTGCAATTTTTTATTGATGTGGCATCCTTGACCCCAGGCCAATAGACTCCTCATTATTCCTCACACAAAGCTGTTATCCAGCGTCTCCTTATTCTGCCGCCTTGGTCTGTCTCTGAGGTAGCTTGATTGGTTTGAACACAAGTCTGACATCCATCTTTTCACCATGGCTGCCTCAGTCATCTTCTGTTTTCTTCTGCAGCAAGCGTCTACATATCTCAGCTACCTTGCGTTTCTACGTATGTACATTCACTTCATCTCTCCTCACTTATTTCTTTCGTGCATATGATGTCTTTGTCATCGATTCCATGTTTCTCTTATCGCTCCAGTTTGCATCTTCATTCTTTTAAGTATTTGCATATCGTTTTAGTGTGTCTTTGTGTCTTTCTTTCATGATGTCACTCTGCTCTCGTCAGATTTCACGTATAGCTCTTCCATGTCTAATGGTGCATGCAGACATCTTTCCACCCTTTCAGTGCAAGGGCACATTCGATACGGTTGTCTGAGTGCATATCGTCTCTCATACACTTGGTGCAGTATTGGGACAATACCTGGTGTTCCATATAAGGCTCTTCTCCGGCTGTTCCAATATGATGGAGTTGAGGGGGCAGGATCTAGGGATGACGTGTGTACCTGCTCATCTACAATCATATCTCTCAAATCTTCCTGAGTAAGTGTGTTGTGCCCTGTATGAAGATGTCTCTGTCTTGCACCTGAGGTTTCAAGATAGACTCAATGTATCTGCTTACTGTGTTAATGCCAGAGATGATCGCATGGCCTGAGTATCCACAGATTTAATCTCCAACAGTAAATAGAAAGTCCCATGAGTTGGTTTCTCTGGTACGAGGCTTTCATGTTCAGCAGTCTAATGTGTTTTGCTGTAAATCCCTTTTGCCTTCATATTCCCAATTCTTGATATCACGTTCATTTTATTTATTTATTTTCTCTAATTTTCATTTATAACTAACCTTCCTTCCTTCCTCCTTTTTTCTTCCTTTTTCCTTCCTTTCATCCTCTCTCCCTCCAATCCTCCCTCCGTTCCTACCTTCCTTCTTTTCTTAATTCCTCTTTTCTTTCTTCCTTCCTTCCATCCATCCTTGCTCATTTACTTCTAGCCTTCCATGTTTTATTCACGTATATACTTCTCGTTCCTTTCCTATGTTCTTTTAATCTTTTGATGATTTCTCCTTCATTACCTTCTTCATATCTACTGTTCTTTCTGTACATTTTTGTTTTATTGACATTCATGTTCTCCTTCTCAGTCCCATTTCCGTGAAACCTTTTCAATTTCTATTTCTTTTTTTCTTCTTTTTTGTGGTTTAGCGTTTCAATGTCCCATATTGTTTTCTACATTCCTCGTCTTGCAATACACCTTCTCTTTCACTCATACTTTATTTTATTCTCCAAATCTCATCATTTGGTAATGGATTCTCCCATCCTTCCATTTTCCCTCAATCGCTTTCATTTGTCCTTCTTTTGTGTTCATTCACTTTCCAAACGTGTTCACACCTTTTAGCTTTTGTACACTTTCTCTCCTATTCTTTGAATTTGCATTTTCATCCTGTCTTTCCTTGTGACCCCCTCCTCTTATGTTCTTCCCAGTGTCTAAGGGCCCGATTCATGGAATATTTTCCTGATTCATGGAATATTTGCCAAGTTCAAAGTGAATTTGCACTGCTGAAAACTGACTTTGCACCGACACAAACCCTGATTCATGGAACCGTGCAACGTGTATTTTTACCGTGCAAAGTCGAGGCAAAGTCAGCGCATAGCCATTTTTGCAGTAAAGGGCCTAATTCACAGAACGTTTTCCAATGGGGGATTCCCATTATAAAATGCTTCTGTGAATTAGGCCCAAAATGACTTGCACGGTTCCATGAATCAAGGTTTGTGTCGGCAGTGCAAAGTCACTTTTCAGCAGTGCAAATTCACTTTGAACCGGGCAAATATTCCATGAATCGGGCCCTAAGAATTTAATTTCCACCTTCTCATTAATACCCTCCCCGGACCCGCCCCCCGCCTGTATTCGCATGAGTCACTGATGACTTTTTAGCCACAAGTACGTGTTCTGCCAGCCCAGACCATTCTATACTCTCGCTGGGCCTGGCTTGCATTTTCTACAGCATAATAATAGAAAAATGTGGTTGTGTACGGCTTCGAACCAGAAGCCTATAAGCCATGACAAATACATGAGTGACCACATGTATGTGCAAATTATATATAGAAGCAGACGCAGAGGGACGATCGGAGGGAGTCAGACAGCACCAGAGTGGGAGAGCGTGGATGGGAGTCAGGGACAGATCGAGAGAGAGTGCCAATGGACAATAGCCAGAGAAATAGAGACTGAAGTGAAAAATAGAGACTGACGTGAAAAATAGACACCGTCACAGAGCAAAGATGACAGAGAGAGGGGATGGGAGACAGAGGCAGTCTAAAAGAGAGCTGATCTACAACAACCAGGGAAAGAGAGACTTGATTGAGAAATCGAGACTCGTGTTCAATTCAGGAGACAGAGAGAGGGGATGGGCGAAAAAGAGAGCCTGGGGAGTGCTAGTGAGAGGCAGACTCAAAATCAAAGAAAGAGACTGACTGAAGGCAAGTGGATAGGAAGCAGAGATAGATGAGGGACAGCTCTGATGAACGACAGCGAGTGAGTTAAAGAATGAAGGAGACAAGTAGATGGACAGAGAGCACGGAGGGTAGAGTGTGTGTCTGGATGCCAGAGACATACCGAGAGAAACGGGTAGTAACAGGTTGGGCTAGAGGTGGGCGAGCCAGAGAATTCATAATTAGAGTGATCTGGCTTGGCTCGCGGAGCTAAACACGAGCCAACCACGAGCCGGGCCGTCAACCGGATGGCTCTGTAAATAAAATGTAACAGGCAGCCTCGCCTGCCCGGTTGCCCAGTCATGTGCCAGATGCATCCCTAGATGCATGCTATGCCATCCATCCTACCTTAACCATTACCACCTGTAAGAGTCAGCGTCATGTGTCCAGTTGTGCCGCCATATGTCAAATGCAGTTGTGAATCCCCCAGCCGGCCATTACCTTCCAAGGCCTGTTAAAACTCAAGACTTTCTTGCGGGGTCAGACACACAAGGAGGGGCTCACCTGGCCCACCTTGATTTGAATTTGGGTCAAAATGCTTGACCTATGTAACGGTAACTTCACACCTTATTTATTTATTTGTTTATGTGTTTAATGATGTATTCATTTTAGAGGCAGGCAATGATGGAGGCAATGGCCTGCCTCGGCCTCATCGCAACATTGCGGCTGCTTGTTTTTTCAGGGCCAGGCAGTGATTGTGCCGCCCGCCGGCACCTGTTTTGATTTGAACAGGGGGTGGGGATGGGTTGCTAGCTGCATTGATGCGCGGGTTATGGGTTGTCAAAGACATTGCCAGTTGCATCCATGCTCGGTAATTGTGGGAGGAGTGGCATGGGAGGATGACTCAGGCCCAACTCGGTGCAGAGACAATGCAGAGCGGCATGGGTTCCACATATGGTCCCACGTTTAGAGGCGGGACTTTTCCAAAGGATGCATGTGGGCAGGGTTCTCTTTGGCTGCAATGATTCTCGGGGGGACAGAGGTGGGCGGCAGCAGCTTATCTGATGCTTGGTGGGGTCTGCTTGCTAAACATGTTCACCATAATGGTGCTGTTCCTGGAGCAAAGGTAGATGTGTAGATGTAGTATGACTGTGAAGTCAGGAATACAAGGGCTGGGTGTTGACGCATCTGTCCGCCTGCACCGTCATTGGTTAGAATACTGCTGTATAGAAGTCACATGCATCTGCTTTGCCTATCCAGATGCAGTCCTTGCCACGCTCTCCCATGACCCTCTTTAAATCTAATCAACATATTCCTCGCACCACCCAATCAAAAGTGTTGGGTGTGTGGTGAGACAGGAAGTCAGGCAGTCAGATGCAGACAGAACCGGAAGCCTCGGCCTGTATTTTGCCCAATCCCTGGCTTGAAACTCAGGTAAAGCTCAAGCCAACCATTTGCCCCAGGATCGGCCAAACCCAACTTGGATCCCCCACGTCTAGAGTGAGATAGACTAAGAGCAACAGAGAGAGCAGAGTTCAAGGGTCAGGCAAAGTGCATGACATTTGCAGTGTGGGGCACTATTAAAAGAGAGTGTTTACTTATTTATTTATTACATTTGTATGGCCCACAGCAGCTCTTGGGCATTAAGGCGCTGTTACTTGAAAAGATCTTAGTTACAGGTGGGAGTGTGTTACAGAGAATGATACGGGGCAGACTGAGAGATTTGTTTTGAGTGGGTTGAAAAATCGGGGTGGAACCCCAAATGTCCTAAAACAATATCTATTTGGAGGTGTGGCCTCAGAAGCATTAATTACTAATGACACATTATAAACGGTGTGGCCTATGTAACTAAAGGAGTGAGTAACAGATATGGTTGCGTTTTCTACTACGAAATATGCCTGGTATAAAGTGGACACAAATCGTATTAATGCAATTGTGTTAAATATATGAATCATTAGTCAGAGAAAACCCACAAATATAAAAAAAAATCAAATAGAAAATAAATAAAAATGGGTTAATGCAGGTTCCATTCCAGGATGGGTTTTGAAGGAACTGGTTCACAGCCATGTTTCCAGCCCACCAACCAGAAATCCACATCCCTGTATGGTAGCTCAAAGGTTCATGTTAATTTAACGCAGACTTCCACGCAAAAAAAAAAAAAAACCTAACAATCATGTGCCTGAAGGCATACATGGTTAAGGCATTTGTTATACCCGTAGCGCATTTACAGCTTCACTTAAACCATTAACTGTCAGTAAACTTCTTAGAAATAACACTGGCAGGCCAAGGTTTGATTCTACTGATTAAAAGAGCTAGCTAGAAGGGATT
Organism: Ambystoma mexicanum; assembly: GCF_040938575.1. Classification (NCBI taxonomy): domain Eukaryota; kingdom Metazoa; phylum Chordata; class Amphibia; order Caudata; family Ambystomatidae; genus Ambystoma; species Ambystoma mexicanum. Next base: position 1,419,875,373 of record NC_090931.1, on the reverse strand, counting down.
CCAGAAGGGCATGTTTTGGATGGGAATGGGCATAGGAATTAGTATAACCATGGGATGTCAGAGGGTAGGTTAATATCCAAACAACACCCACTAGCTGTGTGACCTGCTTCACATAGCATCCCCCTCCTGCCTGTACTCATATGCAGCAGTTTTGGTTAACAGGTGGCGCCTGTGCACCATCTAATAGCCCGGACTAATAAGCTAGTAGGCAGCAGTGACTGATGTTTTGAAGGAAAAATATGGAAACAGTCAGAAATAGAAAGTGTGTCAAATACAGAGAGCGAGAATGTAAGAGTAAGTCAAAAAGAAAAAGAAAGAGAAAGAGGGTGGGACGGGGCTGTGCACACTGAGGCCCATAGGTGTGCTGTGCATTAAAAGTAATAAAATAATGATAATAATAATAATAATGATAATAATAATAATAATAATAAAGAGTTGGAGAATGGCCGATGCAATGAGAATAAGAGACAATAACACTGTGGCAACATTTCGACTTTGTGTCCTTCGACACTGTTTACAGTAAAGCTGTGCGTCACATCAGTGCAACATAATTGAGGGAACAAGGGAACACGGAGAAGAGAGTACCGAGATTGGAGGGAAACTGAAAGAGAGTGTAGAAAGCAACAGAGAGTGGGGCAGGATTACTGAGGATCACGAGCCAGCAAAACACATCGATTCAGAAGTGGGTTTGAGAGCAGGAATCTATGTGCAGCCAGCAAGTCACTGTTTCACAGACTGAGACTTTCAACATTTGAGGGCGACAAAAAGTGTCTCTGTGTTCAATATTATAGCCTTATGGACAGAGTGAGGAGTCATTATCAAGGGATAATCATATGAACATTAGTGCATTCAATATACATTTTGCAGTTGTGATGTTTGAAGTAACAAGCCATAGTTTGATATTGATTAAAGAAAATGGACACAACATGTTTGTAAAATAAAAATGACTTTATTTTGTAATATTTAAATAAAGCCATTTTTCATAAGGTCATCATTTTAATTGTAAACTTTGTTGATCTGGAACGGTTTTAACATGAGCATGTGATGGTGTAATGAAAAAGCAAACTGTTTCTCTGTACAGAATCGACAACATTTTTTGATGTTTTTGTGCTCTAGCACATTGAAGCGTCTCTTTCACTTGATGGAATTACCAATAAAGATCCCAGACCAAATAACCAGAAAGACTCAAAGAATATCGCAAAGTACTACCTTATTCTCAGTTCAATAAAGCAGGGTCAACTGGCAGACATCAGACTGATGCTTGCACATTCACACACAAACCTGATTACACAGAGGTCTTATACCCCAATATGTGTCATCTATGACATTATCGTACGTGGCAAACCATAAAACGTATTAGCGGAAGGGATTGGCTAAGGGAACATGTTTACCTATAGAATGTATACGGGTTAGTACAACATTAGCTGCCTCATATCTGTGGGCATGCCTCGAACTACCTCTACATACATATAATACTGATTATAGCAAATAAAATGGCAGCAGATTGCTCTATGCAACATTCTATAGCAGGTTGCCCCATAGACCCACTGATTGGTTAGCATTCTAACTCAACCATGGACGTTTGGCTTGTCTAGCAGCAGGTGAGTGAAACAGCACCCAGTTGCTTGAATCATGTCAGATTACTCCCTTCTTTCCCAATTAGTCCATCATCTCTCATCAGTCCGGCCATGAGCCAAGGTTTAGCCAACGATTCCCATCTGTAGTTGACCTTGTAGCCTGCTCTCTGTTCTGGGACATTCAAGGGAGTTTATGCACATCACTATCTTTATCCAAGGCGTAATGAACAACCCTTGTTTTCGACTTCTGAGTCACATGTGAAGAGACCACAAATGTGTCCATTTCAGCCTGTTGTTTACTGCTATTTAGTTGAATTATTCTGAGTGTCATTGTTCTGATTGTCCTCTAGAGACCTGCTCACTCTAACTTGTACAGACTTTATACACTTTTAATTGTACAATACTTGGCTCTTGCAGATGTTTTCTTCTTCTGTAATCTAAGAGAAATATGTCTCATCCATGGCTTATCTGTCTGCCGCCCTTCGTGCTTTGCAGCTATTCCTTAAAAATAGCATCCTTGATCCCAAGCCAGCATAGGCTCCTCTTGGTTTTGCACACAAAGCGGTTCTTCCAATGTCTCCTGACTCTTCAACCCTGATCTATTTCTGAGGTAGCTGAATTGAATCTTAACACAAGCCGGCATCCATTTTAAAATTATGGCCGTCCTAGCCACATTATAAATTCCTTTATAGCAAGCTTCTGTATGTCTTTATTTCCTTGTGTTACTGCATATTTACACGTATTGGTCAGCAAGTTACTTTGTCTTCTTTTGCATTTATGATGACTTTATTATTTCGAACATGTTTCTCATATCACTTCAGTTACATCGTCTCTCTTCAGTATTTTCATATTGTTTCAGTATGGCTTTGTATATTTTCTTCATGACATCACTCTGACCCCATCAGATTTCACTCAATGCTCCATGATGTCCACTGGTGCGCGCTGACATCCTTCCACACGGCATCCTTCCACACTTTCTGTGCAAGGGTACATTTGGTACGGTTGTCTGAGTGCATATCATCTCTCATACACTCAATGTGGTATAGGAACAACAGATGGGTCCCATACAGGGCTCTTATCCTATTGTTCCAGTATGACGGTGGTGAGGGGGCGGGAGCTAGGGATAATGCGTCCAACTGCTCCTCTACATATTACTTTTCACTTTGATGCATCAAATTGGATGATGTATTTCACATTGAAGGTGCAGCGAAAAAAAAGATACCTGCAGAGCGGGGATGTCCATTTGAAAGCAAACTTGCTGGTAATTTGATTGGCTGTTTCTTGAATGCAGAGATTTTCTCTCTGCCGCTATTCATTGTCTGCTTCTGAAAATCGAATCCTCAAAATCCGGCCAACAGCAGTAGTTGTTAGCCACATTCCGAGCATTCGGATTGGCTCAGAGGTGTAATGACATCCATTTGCTAAATTCAATTATGACTTTAGGGCTAAAACATTGATCAGATATATGACAATAGTTCATATTCTCATTTGGATGTCCAAGCAATTAATTTATGAGTGGAGCTCTTAATTCTGGCAATGGGCAAGTTTAAATCCCCAGCAAAGTTGACACAGTCCTTCCTCCCTCTGAGGTCAATAGATTGAGTGCCATTACATTGGGTTTTGATAACACTTATTATTAAAGTCCTTGGTAGTTGGGTACATCTGTCATGAAGAAGTATACATATAGAAAACGATAACTGATGTTGTTGCTGATATTATCAGAGGGCTTGTTCGTGGCTGGTCCAGATTGGAATGGGCCAGCTCTTAAACACGTTCAGGAATAGCCTGCAGGTTGGCCGAGGTGCCCACCCGCTCTGTGCCATCAGTTCCTGACTTCCACATATTGATGTACTGCATTTTCCTGCTCATGCTCTTGGTTTTCTCTATTGGTGAATATGTGGGGTAAAGGCCCCCTAAAGGCCTCTCTGCTCTCTGATGTCTGGGACAGCTGTGATACTGCCCAACCCCATGTTTCATGTGTTAACCTTGTGTGCCCATATTCTTGGTCTTGGCAGAGCCAGCTGCAATAAACCTCAGATCGAAGGGTGTGAACAGCTGTAAATAGGCGTTAAGTGGTATTGGCAGCCATGGATGGGGCGGTTGGGTAACAGTTGGCACCTGGGGCTGCTGCCATTTGAAATCAGCTCAGGAAAGCAGAGCAACTTGGACATGGAGAAAGCCCTTCTGCCTACACTGAATCTACTCCAGAAATACTCAGAAACATCCCCTAGACAGAGACTAGCAGAGACCCCAGACTAAGTGCAGCTGCCAAGCCAGCACCCTTATTTGACATTGTGAGGAGTTGGATCCTTCTGGGTAGATTTGTTCAAACTCTAAAAGATAAATACATGACTACTTGTGTAGACCAGCTCTCCGGGAGAATGAGGGTGGGGTCTTCTGATGGAGGTCAGGACTCACATTGTTCTGCCCTCTGCTCCCACTAATCCCTTAATCACTTCCTCGCTTAGAGAAACTAGGACTATGAGTCTTCTGTAATTGGCAGAAGTCGTGTCAAATAAGACTAAGATCGTATTACCATACCGGACGTATTTGTTGATATGGTCCAGTGCTTGGAACACAGGCAGCAATAAGATGGCTCCCAAATTATAAATGCTATGACAACATTTTCCCTTTGGAAATAAGAAAATGTAATTTTTTTTTTTAAATTAAATATGTAAAATGAGATGAAGATGCAAGTCATTGCACTGTGACTTGAACACATGTGATTCAGATTGTTTCTAGTCCTGATGAAGTGCAGTTGGGTGTGAAACACATGTTGGCAAGTTCCATATGTGAGAATGTTGCAAGAATTTAATGAAAACGTACAAGTGGTAAAGGGTTGGGAAAACATAATTGAAAACAATCAATGACAATGCCAACAGTCTTGGCATTGTGTAAGCGTGGGAAAGGGATTTGACAGGCACTGCCGTAGTTGTATTAATTGGCCATTGATGGTAGCAGGTGCAAATTGGTGTGAGTCATTGTGCATCTAAAAGCAGTCCCTGGCAAATGCCTAACACTTATACACAAGCCAAAACTGTTGGCTTTGACAATGGTTGTTTTTAATAGGACTTCAATAAAGTACATGTATACTACTAACACAGTGAGTGGCAGAAGGCTGACTTGATCAAGACATTTTTATTACACCAGTAGTTGATTTACACCTCCAGTGACGTCATTAACTCCCAGAAGACTGCTTTGCAAAATCACTGGCAGGCACTTTGTGTGCAAAGTTGTATGGTAAGGCTTGAATAAAGTGAGCTCAAAGGGATCCCCCAAGGAGGTGTTTAGGGAAGGGAGGGGCAGGAGCCTGGTGGAATTGCCACAGAGATTGGCATGACCATGTGCAGTCAATAGGTGGGCAAACAAACAAATAGCACCTACAAGATGTGTATCCCTCCTCATATGCCATGTCTCCCTATCTGTACTCTAAAGCCATAGAGTTGGCATGTTGGTGGCACAAGCACCAGCAAGTAGCCCAAAAGAACCAGTTGAACCATTACATTGAAGGGTTGTCTGTTAACTATATACTATTATGTAGTTTCCTCATTGTTTCTGAGGGGATTTGACCAGGAAGGAACGATAATAATACATATAGGGCCGACATGACGAGTGTAAAGTTTTAGGCAAATCTCAAAAAGTTCGATATAAAGATATATTGGAAAAGGGAAAGGTCCTCTGTGCATCGAAATGTCTTGGTTGTTTCAAAAAATGTGTTGAGTTACACACCGTGTAGTGTCCACCGACGCCAGGAGAAAGCACACCCTACACAACGTAGGCTGGGCGATACTTTCAATTCCAAATAAAATAACGCCTAATATTTGAAATGTGTTCTCAAAGTACACTACACAACTGTTAGGTTTTGCAGGAATCGCGTTGGATTATACATGATTTGCAATGTTATCTTTACCAATCTAACATTCTTAAAATGCTAAACATATCGATTCACTTGAATAAACCCATTTGCACGGTTTGGGTCATATATTACCATCATAACTTTTAAAAGCATTTTTTGTACATAAAGTTGCACGGGCTGTCTGTTAAAAACAAACAATGCTGCTTAACACGCAAGACCCATTTTCATTTTAAGTTATAATAGTCAATGTCGATGCAGACGCTTTTAAAAACATGTTTTTTTATACATTCCTACAAGTTGTGCTTTTCACTTTTTTCCACAAAGCTTTAGTAGTCATTTGATTGATATTTACAACTGTCTCAAGCAAGGAAATGTGTGTTTCTTTTTCCGAACGAGAGCATGGGTTCTTACAGGGTGTATTGGGATTTTTGCATTGTTAGTACCTTTTAATGATATGATAGGTTATTTATAACGAAGCGCGGACCCAGGGATGAACCTGCGTTGCTCCGTGTCATCTTGCTTGCCAAGGCGAGCACGTTGCCCCTGAGCTATCCTCCCGAGAATTATTGAAGAGTTTATTTTTTTGCTCCCAATTAATTCCCAAGGGACACCGGAAATATAGATTAAATTAGGCCCCTAGTGGAGAAACAAGGAAATGCAACCAATGTGAAGCATTAACCCCATAATGGCTGATGCATAGTGAGAAAGAAAACAGAGTTAGAGACTACTACAGTGAATAGTGCTAAGGCAGGGGGAGAAATGAGCAGATAAGGTGCGTTTCGTAGTCTTCTTTTTCAGCTTTGTCAATGTTTGTGACTCAGCAGTGACGTTGGCAATACAGTCCGCTCCTTACCCCTGGACCTGACAATGCATTTCACTTTTGCTCTGCATGTTGTAGGTGTGTCCCGCCTGTCCTTGAATTCCAGATGGCCCTGCTCCGTCGTGTTCCGGCCCCTTTCCTGCGCTGCTGCCAACAAAATGACCACTTGCGTTGCATATTGGTCGCCCAGGAAGTGGGCGCCTCCCAGCGCGCACTATGACCGCAAGCTGTTCCGTGAATGCCTCAAAACACCTGTTTGGTGGGGAGCATTGTCAACCCCTGACCTCTGCCCTGACCAGTAGCCCTGTGCCAAGCTGCTGAGCCACCCCGACACCATCAATATGACTCTTTTCAAGTACAGCGCCACCTGCTCTTACGCTCCAGTCCACTGGCCACTTTTCTAGGGACTATTTCCCGTGTAGTAGACGATTACGCGTGCACCTGTGTGATGAGCGCAGGCGGCTTCCTTGGAAGAACAGCACAGCTGCACCCAAAATCTTGAAACAAACCCTAGACATTTACTAGCGCAGGCACTAATCCACATGGGTGCTGTTAAATCTATGTTGGGTCACTGTGCGTCCTAAAGATGAGTACAAGGGTTACTGAACTTCGCTTCTCCCACCGCACAGGGCAATGGCTGCAGTGGACACAAGCAGGAAGCCAGCCATAGGAGCCTCCTTTGGCTACACCGAGTCACCACCCGCAGCCTTCGGTCTTCTCATCCAATGCAGTTTCTGTCAGAAGTGCTGCAGTAACTGGGATTTAAGCCCGTGACTTTTGCATATCACTGTAGTTGATGCCTAAACCCACTGAGTTACTCTACACTTGTTAAAGTGTCTCTTTACAGTACATGGCCTCTTCAAGTGGACCCCCCTGTCCACTCCCCTTGAGCTGGGAAGGGAAGTGCAGTGGGGAGAGGAGAGGGGAAAGGGAGGGAACAGGCAGCTTTAAAAACAGAGCACGATTAGTGTTAGTGTTGTGAGGTCATTGTTTATATTTCTGTTCCTAATCTGTGTTTTTTTGTGAGGTAATGCCGCACGTGGGAAATAGACAAGTATGAACTGCTGGCACTAGAGAGAACTCGGGCTGTTAGCCCGGGATAGCTGAGTGGGTTAACACACCTACTGTTGACTTTTTTATATTTATATATTACGTGCAGGTGAAATGTTTAAAGCCAAACAACTTGACTCGGGCTTCCAACTTCCTGAGCCAGATTTAGTGTACAGCACAACGTCAGGTGCCAGTAGCAGTCTTTATGTGTGATGTGTTGAGAATACATACAACCGGACGACTTCTCCACACCCTTACCTGTACTTTACATTCTGGTTTCTGGAATCTTGGCTCAACTGGAGCCCACAGGCCATGTTTATTTAGCATGGCATGATCGATATGTTGCTGGTATATTAGCACCATGGGGAGTGCAAGCAGCCAATCTGATTTCTCAAAAAGAAGGCTTTAACTAACGGTATATGCCTACGTTTGAAGTAAGCTTTTGGCAGCTCAAAGCCACCCCTCTTGCCGCCTAGTATTGCAATACCCAGAGACTTCACTGGTACAGAGGGTGGGGGCTAATGGTGGGCTATAGCCCCCGGTCTTTTGGTTGTAGCCCTGGATAGAAGCTATGGGGTTACAACCAAAAGGCTAGCTGGCCCCGCGTCCCGACAGTCCCGACATTAGCTTAGCCCGGATCCTTTCCAGACCTAGCAAGACCCCTGGTCAGTACCCTCTCCTCCTGTGCCCCCTTCATTCACTCCTCACTGTGTGCCTGGGCCCCCATTGAATGAGGAGAGGATGCACGTGGAGCCAGATGTCAGATTCTAACACTCATCTCACGATGTTCATGGTCCCCCATCTAAAACTACAGCCCATAACTTCATAATGCACCCAAGGCCTCGTCTAAGGTTTTGACACCCAACCTCGTGATGTTCTTTGGGCCCTTATCTCAAACTACAGCACCCAACCTTAGTATGTACCTGGGGCCCCACATGAGGTTTCAACACCCAATATCAAGTGATCCAGGGGACCCCCATCTAATGCCCATGCGACTGCATCTGCAGCTCAAACACCCAACCTCGTGGTACACCTGGGGCTTCATCGGAGGCTCTAATACCCAACCGCCTGGTGATGTACAAGGGACCTCGCCTGAGCATCCCAACCTCATAAGCAGACTCTCATGATGTTTATGGTATTCTCTTTGTAAACACAACACACAATCTTCATGATGTACACATGCGTGGTCTGGGGATACTACACAGACTCTTAATGTAAAACACTCAACCCTGGTGATGTAAACATTCTCAGTCTGAGGGCAAAACATCCAATCCTCATGATATAGATATTCCCCGTTTGCGGATAAAAACACTCACCCCTCATAATACACAATCTCAGTCTGAGGGCAATGTATCCAATTCTCATGATATCGATATTCTCTGGTTGTGGGTAAAACTCTCAACCCTCATTATAACACACATTATCAGTCTGAGGGTAAATCACAAAACTGTTATGATGCACCGATTCTCGGTCTGTGGGGAAAACAGCAAATACTCATGATGTGCACATTCTAAACCTGAGGGTAAAACACCACGCCCCCGTGATGTGCAGATTTTCAGCTTGAGGATGAAACACACAACCCTCATGATGTAGATATTCTCTGTGCGTGGGTAATTCCCGCAACCCTCCTGATGTACTCCTTCTCCTTCTAAGGGTAAAACACTTAACACTCAGAATGTACCCATGTTCAGTCTAAGTGTAAAATACAATGATGTACACCTTCCCAATCAGAGGGTAAATCACCAAACCCCCATGATGTACACATTCTGAATCTGATGGTAAATCACCCAACCCTCATGATGTACACATTCTGAATCTGATGGTAAATCACCCAACCCTCATGATGTACACATTCTGAATCTGATGGTAAATCACCCAACCCTCATGATGTACACATTCTCGGTCTATAGGTAAAACAGCCATGGTCTGAGGATAACACAAGTGAGGCAACAATGTGCTTGCTGTCCCTAGAGGAAGAACAGCCTGTCCCTAACAGGAGTGCCTGACCCTAGGTAGAGAAACACCCACAGACTGAGGGTAAAACCACCAACCCTCATGATGTGCCTACTCTTCATCTGAGGGTAAAACACCCAGCCCTCATGATGTACACATTCTGAGTCACAGGATACAACACACAACTCTCTCGAATTAATTCTATGTCCAAATGACTACTTGGCCATGTATGGCACCTTATTCGCACCCAGGTGTGTATGCATTTTCATGTATTTAAATTAAACGATGGATATCATATCTGCATACACCCCACTACCTCTTGCTTTCTCTTTTTCATATCTTGTCCTCGTCTTCTCTTACTATGTTTAACTATATTGCTTAACTGTAACCCTACCCACCTTTCGCTGCACTGCCAATTCATCAAAAATGCGTTTTTAAAAGCAACTTGTCAGGTTTGACTGCACAGGTCTTGGTTTACTGGGGCACTGCTCAAATGTACACTGCGCCCCATATTTTTTAGCACTTGAAACACATAAAGTGGCTTTCCAGTAATACGTAGAGCCTAAGGGCCAAATTCATGGAATTGTGCGCAGAAATCCTGCAAGGGCAGCACGCTGAGAAGGACACTGCATGAGCATGCGTGCAGAATAAGAAATGCATTGCCCGCGTATTCATGGAATTGTTCGCGCAAAGTAACTGTATTCGCAAGGCGCTGCCAGAACGCCCCTGACACGCCCACACAAAGCATAAACAGCCAGATCAGCTAACTTTGCACGCTCCCCGGGTGCAAATACACACGCCCTTCAAACAGTTTGCGGGGTCCCCCGCAAGCAGGCCTGCATCTCTGGTACCCTGAACAGCGTGCCCTGTAAATGTTCCCGGCACCACGACAACATGCATTGAATGACAGGCTCAAGGAAGTGGCTATCTTCTCAAACCAGGCTGCTGCTTGGATCGCTTCCTTTTTAGAACACAGACACAGTAGTGTTTGTTCAGATATTGCAGAAGCTGACTCAATCCCAGTTCTCTTTGGAGTTCCACAGGGGGCTAGCACCTCACCATGCATATACAATCTTTTCATAGCACCATTTTTTTTACATGTTGGAGCAGGAGGGTGTCATTATTTCAAATTACGCTGATGACACCCAATGTGTGGTGCATTTAACTGGTTCCCATGAACTCGATGAGCTGAAAGTGAATAGAATCTTCAGCTTAATTGAAAACTGGATGCTGAATAATGATTTGGCTCTGAATAGGGATAAGACTGAGCTAATGATTGCGGGTTCCCCACATTCACTGAAGGTCTTAAATCATGCCCACAACTCCTTCACGCTGTGGGATGATATCATATGCCCACTCCCAAAAACAAAAATATTGGGCGTTACCCTTGACCAGTCCCTCAACATGAAAGCACATGTGTCCTCGCTCGTGTCTTATCAGTATATTATGTTAAACTGCTATCACACCTGAGACCTCTTATATCTCAGAAAAGCGCTGAAACCATAGCAAGAGCGATAACAGGGGCCAAACTAGATTATTGTTGCAGCCTTCTATTAGGCATCAGTAAGTTGGCTCTACAGAAACTACAGGTTCGGAATTGGGCTGTGAGAGTTGTAGTGGGGCTCTCTAGGCACAACCACGTTTCAGAAGCCAGGCGAGGACTTCACTGGCTTCCAGTGGAGGCCAGAATCAAACTTAGAACATGGTCATAACAACATTTAAATGTAGAATGCCAATGATGCCTCCACATCTTCACTGCTACATCATTGACAAAGCAAACCCCAGAGCGCTCGGATCGGGTGCTCACAATCTACTGGAGCAACGTAGACCAAAAAACCCTAAAGCAGAGAATGGGGCTTTTTCATTCAAAGCTCCCATTCTACGGAACCTACTTCCAGATTATCTGCGCAAACATAAACTCCTGCCCATCTTTAAGGAAGAACTTAAAACCTTTCTCTTCTCATAATTAGGCCCTTTGGGGCAGCACTATATAGCAAATATACGGCCAATAGGTTTGGTTACTATTATCCCCTTAGGCAGGACCTGTTTAGGAAAGTATAGTTGCACCTGTCTGTTGTTTGTTTTGTACTTTTTGTTAGCGCCTTTATTCCTACGGGCTCATAGTGCACTTTATTAATATAATGTAATGTAATGTAATTTATTAATATAATGTAATGTAATGTAATGCGTAAGAAAAAAATAAAATTTGGTCTAAACTCGGAAAATCTGCGTTCAAATCCCTGTAAACCTTTCCTGCACCCCGCTACACTGCTTCCTCGCACCCCTACATACGTTCGGAACCCTGGTTGTGTACACGCACCCCTTAATCCGACATGCAAGCCCACCTCTGCGCTGTGAATCCCAGGCGCAAGTGTACTTACGCCTGCCTTTGGCTGACGGATAGTATGAAGGACCCGCATAGCCATTTACTCGCCGAGAGGTTGCACGAGCAAATCCATGAATGCATCTCGTGCCACGTAATTGTGGGCGTGGGAAGGACTGCCTGCAGTCCATCCCTCGGAAACACCCACTTTTGAACAAGTTCTTCCCCATCTTTGCCGTTCCGCCCCCTTCCGAGCCCTCTATGCAAGCCACACCCATGCTCTGCGTGGAGTCTCGCGCAAGGCCCTCGATGGCTCGCAGATAGCTGCCGAGCCTGCGCGAACTCCCTGCAAGTCCAGGAAAAGTACTGCACATTTGATTGCATGAATCAAAGAATGTGGATTTGCATGCAGTTTGGCGCGCAAGTACCCTTTTTTCCACGCAAATGATTCCATGAATCTGGCCCTAAATATATCTGGACCAATTTCCGATTTATCAAGAGATAGAAGTTGCTCAGTGTTATACGGTGCCACACATCTTAAGGCACCAATCCACACTCCCATTTCACCCAGTTTGTCCGTAGTTTAGAAGTTGCATATTTCAAACAAGCATTGGCAAAGTCAACAGATATGGCATGGGGCAGATAAGGTAAGTTGTCTATTATAGCACCCTTCTGCCAATACTGTTAGCCTCGCTGCGCATGACTTTGTAGAAATGCAAATGGGGTGGGGAGGGTTAGTCGGATAGCGGGAATGGCAGATGAGGAAAACTTGTAGTGTTGATGGGCGCAGGTCGGAAGTACCTGGTACCTGTGCGCTGGTATGCAAAGTATGTGCTGTTGTCTGGGGTAGTAACGGGTGCAGGTTAGCCGTAAGGGTGGCCCCTGGATTTTGACAAATCAATTTGATGAAAGGTTTTTTTGTATTAAATGGCAAGGCAGGACTCTGTTAGGTCTAGGCTTCTGGGTCAACTGATGGACTGAGTAAAGTGAAAGGCTGCAAGGTTTTTAGTAAAGGGAACGGGTTGTTGATGCAGTTCAAACAGAGGATTCCTGCACACAGAGGTACATTCCATGATGAGGTAAGATAGCGCCTTAAAAACACGTACAAATGGCTGTTTAAAAAAAAAGATTTTTATATTTTTTTAATTTTTTTTCTTTTAATTGCATTCAAATTGAAACCATGTTTTTAGCAATACAACAACACATTCCAGTATCGATACATCTAAAAAGAAAAATACAAAAGATTCTTCCCATCCAAAACTTTTAAAAAGCAAAACATTTTCCATACATGCCTTACAAAATTTCAGATAAAAATGTGACTACTGCAGTGACAAATTTGATCTTACGTCCTCCTATCAAAATCCTCCACCAAACCTCCGAGTCCAGATTCTGAAACGTTTTTATAGTCTAGGGTTTTCATATTGCGCTGTATTCTGCGTGCCTCCTGCTTCCTACTTCTGTTAATATCGGTAATAATAATGGCGTTCACGTTATCATGCCAGAGAGAATAAAGGGGTCACGCGCAGGTGTGCTTGGAGAGGGCTTAACTCTCTGAGCTATCTTCATCTAGTTGAAATGATGTCCAATGGGATTTGCTTTAACAGCCAAAGAAGGCCTCAGTGAGCGGGGCCTGTGATATGTAGTTCTCGCCCACAAGTGGCAAGACCCACTGAGCTATCTTGCCATTGGCTGAGTGTACCCCAGCCAGGCAACTCGTTTTGCTGCATGGGGCCTGTGATATGTAGTTCTCGCCCACAAGTGCCAAGACCCACTGAGCTATCTTGCCATTGGCTGAGTGTACCCCAGCCAGCTAGGCAACTCGTTTTGCTGCATGGGGCCTGTGATATGTAGTTCTCGCCCACGAGTGCCAAGACCCACTGAGCTGGCTTGCCGTTGGCTGAGTGCACCCCAGCAAGCTAGGCAACTCGTTTTGCTGAATGGGGCCTGTGATATGTAGTTCTCACCCACAAGTGCCAAGACCCACTGAGCTAGTTTGCCGTTGGCTGAGTGCACCCCAGCCAGCTAGGCAACTCGTTTTGCTGCATGGGGCCTGTGATATGTAGTTCTCGCCCACAAGTGCCAAGACCCACTGAGCTAGCTTGCCGTTGGCTGAGTGCACCCCAGCCAGCTAGGCAACTCATTTTGCTGAATGGGGCCTGTGATATGTAGTTTTCGCCCACAAGTGCCAAGACCCACTGAGCTATCTTGCCGTTGGCTGAGTGCACCCCAGTCAGCTAGGCAACTCGTTTTGCTGCATGTCGGGGCACTGCCTGTACTTCGCCGGAAATAACTCCTGTGTGAATGGCTGAGCAGGGCAGAAATAGCTCTGTATTTCGGGCCTTTTACACAGACTTCCAGTGGATGCAGTCACTCAAGTTTATTGTGTCATCTCTTTAGGACTCAGGGGGCGGCTGGAGTTGTTTTCGTTATGTGTTACACGCGCCTCTGATTCGCAGACAAGCATGGATGTCTCTTCTAATAGCTAAACTATAATGACAACTAGTAACCAATCAAAGCAGTGAATGCAGGCACGCAATTATTTTAGTTCAGTTCTTTTTGGCAATGCATTCTTAAATAACAAGAACACATCCAATAATGTGGAATCAGAAAAAATACAATATTACGGCTGTTACACCAAGCAAAGGAAAATACACCGACACGGGCTTGTAAAGATTCCCAGAATCTTTATTACAAAACTGAACAGTAGTTAACAAAGTACACAAATAGCTATTTGGCTGTCAATACATCACAGAGACCACCAGCAGGGTTCAATGTGAGCAGTGAGCAGAATTTCCTAGCTGGACATCAGAGTATTTATACAATTTGTTAAAATGATGTCCAGCCTCTTAAAAGTTAATAATACATTGGGCTAGGGTGGCGCCAGGTTCACTTTCCTAATTTACATATCTCGTGCATGCGGTTTATTTTTTAATACATTTACTAACACACTCTATTATTCTTTAATTTAACGTTACGCTCTTTACGTATCGTTTCAATACAGATTAAACAAATGTTTCGCATATCGTATTTTGGATAGCATTATTGTTCTTGTATACTTATAGTTTAACATTTGCTAATTCAAGTAATCCCCTGATCCCGAGGTCAACAAAGGACAAGGTCTACATGACCTGAACATGTAGCCTGAAGGCAGGTTGGACATTAACCCTCCTACAGTGGTTGAAGAGGTTAAGGCAAGAACAAGAGCACACAAGACGGCCATTTTAGACTACAGGGTGACTTTTACACAGCAAGAGAACCTAAAATGGCCGTTTGGTTCAAGATGGCGGCTTACATCAATTTCTAAGGTCAAGACCTTGCCGTAGAGAGTTATTCGCGTACAATTTTAAGCAATTTGGCGTAGGCCAATATACATACAATCGTTACAATAGGAGGTATATTTAATATCCAGTTTGACAATAACTTCACTTACAATCACTCAATGTATACAAGTTCAGGGGGATAGAAAAAATGTGTGATAAACTAGGATGAGTGCTGTGCCTAAACACTTATTCCAATAAGTTCCCCTAAAAATGTAAACAGATATCATCAATACAAACACATCAAACTTTGAGTCATGATGGTTCTCCAACAAAGACACTACATTAATCAAGCCCCAACATGCATGTTTCAACCCGTCTCCAAATGGCTTCAAGGGTCTTCATCAGGACCAACCTCCCTTCTGAGTCTGTTCACTGAAAATTCAAATCTTAATATGCTGTACGCATAATGACAGCTAAGTCTGACGGTCCCCCAAAGGGCCCTCCCTAACAGGGGGGGACTCTTTTAAATTCACTGGATGGGGGGGGGGGCATAGAGCACAACCCTTAAGACTGTTCTGACTTGAGTGTCGTGTAGACGATCAGACCTCCGTCCCCAAGTGACGCACAGGGGAACTTTAATAGTAACCTGCTGTGCGACCTTTGAGGCCAAAGGTGAGATGTCTTCTCAGATCCACGGAGCCTCTTGGAACACCGATGCTGCTGTCAAGGAGGAAGGAGGTTAGTTATCAGGCAATCACAATACAGTCAGATAAATGAATGTAACTAAAGTGTCTTACCTATCTGGTGTAAAGGAGACCCAGGTAACCTAATAGGGCGATTCGAGGCTCATTAGATGCGGCAGTTCCAGGAATGGTAGAACCGCAGAAGAGTGTGGATGATGAGTAGACACCTGTGGGAGGCAGGGCTGGACTTGAATCCCCAGAAGGGAAAAGACGTAGGAGTTCCGCAGGGAACCCAGGGAAGATCCAGAGGCAGGTCGAAAGGCAGTCCAAATATCCGGCAACAGGTAAGCAGTTCCAATTTCCAGGCAAAGGTACAAAGGGGTGTCCGAGGGAGTCCGAAATAGAGGTCCGTGATCAATGGTACAAGGAGCTAGAATAAACGCCAAACAGTGTCCGAGGTCAGCTGAGAAGCAATGAGCGTTCTGTCTTTCCAGCATTTATACTTAGCGCCCTTGGGTCATGTGACTTCTCTGGGTCATGTGACGTCCACTAAGATCACATGGGGAACGTCGTAGAGAATCACGTGACCAGCGTGAAGACGTAACGCCTCTCCTTCTGCTATACGTTCTCCAAGGTAGTTGCCAATGCAGAAAGGGTTGCAATCGAAACCGTACGTTGGTACGGAGTTTTCGGTTCTGTGGATTAACCGGATCACCTGAGCCTCGAAGCTTGGGAAGAGATGTTGGGGGAATGTGAGCAGTGTTCTGCAATGTCGGGGCCTGGTGTGCAGAGGGCTGCAGTGTCGGGGCCTGGTGTGCAGGGGATCGTCTAACATAGCCCCCCCCCAACGGCCCACGACCACGTGGGCAGGACGGATGATCCCTATGGAAGCGGGCTACCAACCGCGGGGCGTTCACATCCGAGGCGGAAACCCACGAACGCTCCTCCGGGCCGTAACCCGTCCAATCCACCAGATACTGGAGCCTACCCCTAAACCACCTTGAACCCAAAATGGCCGACACCTCGAAAACATCAGGAGTGGCCAAGGACAACGGTGCAACAGGGGCACGAAGACGGACAGAGTCAGGACAGGGCTTGAGGAGGGAGACATGGAAGACAGGATGGATACGCCAAGAGCTGGGGAGTACAAGCCGAAAAGCCACCGGATTGACAACCTGCGAGATCACATACGGCCCAACAAACCGAGGCAGCAACTTCCGGCAACCCAGCAGACGAAGATGCCGGGAGGACAACCAAACCTTAGAACCCACCACCAGCGGAGGAGCAGCACGACGTTTGCCATCTACACGGGCTTTCATGGAGGCCTTAGCCTCAGTGAGATGGACAACTGTACTGGCATGAATAGTAGAAAGATCCCTAAGACATGTCGTGGCCGCAGGATTCGAGGAGCAAGAAGCATCAGGGACCGGCAAAACCTTGGGGTGTTGGCCATAGAGGGCATAAAAAGGAGAATAACCAGTAGCTGAATGAGCCGCATTGTTATACGCGAACTCCGCAAGCCGCAAAACGGCCAACCAAGAGGACTGATGTTGCAATATAAGACAACGAAGGTACTGTTCCATCGACTGATTCGTCCTTTCGGTCTGTCCATCGGTCTCTGGATGATATGCCGAAGAATACCTTGTGTCAATGCCCAACAGTTTCGTCAAGGATCTCCAAAACCGAGAGGTGAACTGTGAACCTCGATCAGAAATAATGACCGAAGGAAGGCCGAATAGCATAAACACATGTTCAAAAAACAAGTCCGCCAAGACAGGGGCCGAAGGAATGCCCTTACAAGGAACAAAACGGGCCATTTTAGTGAACGTGTCCACCACTACCCAGATGGTATCGAAGCCTTTCGATTTAGGGAGATCGGTAACGAAATCCATTGTCAATGTATGCCAGGGCCTGGGAGGTACCGGAAGCGGAAGCAATAACCCAACCGGTCGACCCCTCTGGTGTTTAGCCTGAGCACATACCGCACACGATCTGACATAACACTCCACATCGCGTTTCATAGAAGGCCACCAACACCAACGCTTGAGGAGATCTAAAGTGCGTTCTTGTCCGGGATGGGCATTAAAAGGGGCGTCATGAGACCACTCAAGGGCTAGATTACGTGTGTCAGGTGTAGGAAGGAACAAACGTTCATGTACGAAGGGTAACCCATCAGAATATACTGGATCCCATTCTCGTAACTGGTCAGTATGATTGCTAGTCCAGGATCGGACCGAGTCTAATAGTGACAATGAGGGTGTACAGAGACAAATCACGTGACTCTTACCGAGAACAGTGTCGGGGAAAGTTGGTAACTGGACCCCCCCCGGGGAACGTGACAAGGCATCAGCCTTCCCATGTGAAGTGCCAGGACGATGCATAATATGAAAATCAAAAGCAGAAAAGAAAAGATGCCAACGGACCTGTCTGCTATTAATGCATTTCAGGGAAGCCAGATCCTGTAGGTTCCGATGATCTGAGTATACCGTGACGGGATGTTTGGCCCCCAGAAGGTGATGACGCCAGACACGGAAGGCATCCATGACAGCCAAGAGCTCTTTCTCTGTAACGGTATAATGAGACTCAGTACTGGTAAACTTACGAGAATGATAAGCAACTGGATGTAATTTGCCTGTATTCGGACAAGTTTGTGACAACACCGCACCGAGGGCAAAGGAGGAGGCATCCGCCTCTACTATGAACGGTAAATCGGGATTGGGATGTTGTAATACCGGTGCGGTAGTAAAAGCGGTTTTCAAAGCCTCAAAAGCCTCCTGTTGTTCTCTCTGCCATCGATATGGTACCTGGGGACTAGTCAGAGCCGTAAGCGGGGCTACAATTGTGGAGAAAGAGGAAATGAAACGTCTGTAAAAGTTGGCGAATCCCAAAAAGGCCTGCAAGGATTTGAGTGTTTGCGGTACTGGCCAATCTAATACTGCTTTGACCTTAGAATCGTTCATGGACAACGCCCCAGGAGTGATGTGAAAACCCAAAAACTCAACCGTGGTTTTATGGAATTGGCATTTCTCAGGTTTAGCAAATAAGGAATGTTCTCTCAAACGTGTTAATACTTCTCGGACATGCTCTATGTGTTCATCAAGGTTACGAGAAAATATCAAGATGTCGTCCAAGTACACAACCATGTAAACATCCAGAATATCCCTGAATATGTCATTCATGAATCGTTGGAACGTGGCTGGGGCGTTACATAAGCCGAAAGGCATGACTAGATATTCGTACAAGCCATAACGAGTACAGAAAGCAGTCTTCCACTCGTCTCCCTCGCGGACGCGTACCAAATTGTAAGCGCCGCGTAAATCCAGTTTAGTAAAAATGGAAGCATGTGTTAAATGGTCTAGAAGTGGAGTGATTAACGGAATGGGATACCTATCTTTTTTTGTGATAGCATTAAGACGCCGATAATCAACACAAGGACGTAAATCCCCCTCCTTCTTAGGTACAAAGAATATAGGACTTGCTGCTGGCGATGTGGAGGGGCGAATGTGTCCTAAACGTAAGGCGTTCTGTACATAGTCTTTCAATGCCAATTCCTCCGAAGGAGACAAAGAATAGATCCTGCCCGAAGGAATAGTAGAATCAGGAAGCAATTCGATTGGGCAGTCATATGGTCTGTGTGGAGGAAGTACCTCAGACGAACCCCGATCGAACACTGATTCGAACGCACTGTATTCTGGCGGGATCCCAGATGTCAACCCCCCAACAGTGTGTGAATGCACCAATTCTGGATCGTCATCAGTCAATGTGAGTTGGGCTAAAGCCCCCAAGGCCCGTGAAGGTGTGTCAGAGGCTTGATGGACCGGGAGACAATAATTCTGACAGATTTCGGACTCAAAGATTACGGTGCCTAATTGCCAATTGATTAATGGATTATGTTCACGTAACCATGGAATCCCAAGTATGATACCGAACTGAGGTGTGGTGATTAAATCAAAACTTAAAGTTTCTGTGTGTATTTCTTGGATAGTCAACAAGAGGGGTGCTGTTTGGTGTCTAACAGGACCAGAAACTAATGCAGAGCCGTCGACGGCCTGGACGTGTTCCGGTCGTGTTTTAACCACTAAAGGTAGGTTGAGGGAATGGGCCAAATCAATATCTATGTAATTGCCAGTGGCACCTGAATCAATAATGATATTGACTGCATGAAGAAGGCCTGTAGAAGGACATAACGTAGCCTTTACAGAAATGGGCCGAACACGAGTAAAGGCAAGGGAGGTACCCGGAGAAGATGACGGAACACTCGACCTGTTCTCCGGGTCTAAGGTCGAGCCGTCCGAAAAACCTGACTCTTCTTCGGTCGCCGAGGACACTCTTTCACGAAGTGTCCATTGGTACCACAATAAAAGCATGCATTATCCACCCTTCTACGTTCCCTCTCAGATGTTGTAATAGGGCTACGTAACCCTCCAACTTGCATAGGTTCTTCAGTACTGGAAGGAGGAGTGCTAACAGGAGTGGAAGAAGCCCCTAATTCGACTCTACGCTCCGATCGTCGTGCATCTACCTGCAGGACGAGATCAAGCAATTCCTGATACTGAGTAGGCATGGAAGGGACCACTGCTAATGCATCTTTCATGGTGTTATTCAACCCCCTATAGAAGACCACCGCCCGCTTGTTCTCTGGCCATGATGTTTCTGCAACAAGCTGATTGAAACGAGTGATGTAATCTATCAGAGTCCTTTTTCCCTGAGTCAATTCCAACAATTCCAAATCTCTAGACTGTGCCTTGTGTCGGGTATCAAAAACTCGAGACATTTCTAAGACCAATAAATCAAAGTCATAAAGAACTGGGCTATTGTTCTCTAACAGAGGATTAGCCCAAGCGGCTGCTGTTCCGGCTAAATGGGAAAGGGCGAAGGCGGCCTTAGCAGTGGATGTAGGAAAAGCCAAAGGTCTGCATAAGAAGTGTAACTTGCACTGATTAATGAATGTTCTGAACTTCTTGGGATCGCCTTGATAGCGTTCAGGGGCAGCCAGAGGGGAAGGAGTTGGAAGTATCATCGGAGTTGGGACTATGGAAGCAGGAGGGGGTGTAGTGGAGGAGCTGCTATCTCCAAACTCAGGGTCTGCCGGCAGGGAATGCTGACCACTCTGTATGGAATCCAACCTTTGATGGATCACTGTATTTGCGGCGGCCATATCTGCCCTTAATACTGTAATTGCCTGAACCAGAGCAGCTATGGGTTCATCCGTGGATCCCTGCATCGTCTACCACGACTATACGGCTTCTCAGTCTGTTCTGACTTGAGTGTCGTGTAGACGATCAGACCTCCGTCCCCAAGTGACGCACAGGGGAACTTTAATAGTAACCTGCTGTGCGACCTTTGAGGCCAAAGGTGAGATGTCTTCTCAGATCCACGGAGCCTCTTGGAACACCGATGCTGCTGTCAAGGAGGAAGGAGGTTAGTTATCAGGCAATCACAATACAGTCAGATAAATGAATGTAACTAAAGTGTCTTACCTATCTGGTGTAAAGGAGACCCAGGTAACCTAATAGGGCGATTCGAGGCTCATTAGATGCGGCAGTTCCAGGAATGGTAGAACCGCAGAAGAGTGTGGATGATGAGTAGACACCTGTGGGAGGCAGGGCTGGACTTGAATCCCCAGAAGGGAAAAGACGTAGGAGTTCCGCAGGGAACCCAGGGAAGATCCAGAGGCAGGTCGAAAGGCAGTCCAAATATCCGGCAACAGGTAAGCAGTTCCAATTTCCAGGCAAAGGTACAAAGGGGTGTCCGAGGGAGTCCGAAATAGAGGTCCGTGATCAATGGTACAAGGAGCTAGAATAAACGCCAAACAGTGTCCGAGGTCAGCTGAGAAGCAATGAGCGTTCTGTCTTTCCAGCATTTATACTTAGCGCCCTTGGGTCATGTGACTTCTCTGGGTCATGTGACGTCCACTAAGATCACATGGGGAACGTCGTAGAGAATCACGTGACCAGCGTGAAGACGTAACGCCTCTCCTTCTGCTATACGTTCTCCAAGGTAGTTGCCAATGCAGAAAGGGTTGCAATCGAAACCGTACGTTGGTACGGAGTTTTCGGTTCTGTGGATTAACCGGATCACCTGAGCCTCGAAGCTTGGGAAGAGATGTTGGGGGAATGTGAGCAGTGTTCTGCAATGTCGGGGCCTGGTGTGCAGAGGGCTGCAGTGTCGGGGCCTGGTGTGCAGGGGATCGTCTAACAAAGACCCAGTTGACATCATGGGAAGAGAGTAGCGAAGAGTGTTATAAAAGGAAGCAGCGTCACAGACACGTGCCTGCGAGTGATACACTGCCTAGGGCTCCTTTTCGAAATATCTGTTTGCTCTCCACCAAAATGAAGTGACGGATGGAAGATTTTGAATTAATCATAAGCACTGTCATTTATGCGTGAAACCTTCCTATGCCGTAATTATTGTAGCTGATCTGCGTTATTACAAAAGACGTCTGGCAAACCATTTCCAAACCAGTCTTGGTCCTGCCTCTAACAAGGGCAGTCCAGTCAGAACTCTGCATGGGGACGCAAGCAACCCTACACTTACTGTGTGCTTGTTGGACCTACACAAAGAGGTTCAGTTTGAAGTCCTAGGCATAGTAAGCAAGGCATCTAAGTTTGAACATAAACTTTCCCTCTTAGAGGGACATTCAAATACAAACATGTCTTTGAATGAGTCATAACCACTGGCATTGCCCCGGGCTGCCATCTATAGAATTTTTGTTTATCAGTGGCACTGAGGCGCCACCCACAAGCCAACACTATTGCATTGGAGTAAAGGTAGGAGGGGGAGGTGACATGTGAGGAGGGAAACACATCTTGGTGTGTTGTTTGGTTATTTACCCATCCATTGATGGCCCATGGCCCTGCTTATCCCTATGGCCATTCACACCCCCTCGTTGTCCCTACTCATCCATAATTCATCGGTCCCTGGCACCTCTTTAAGCTAAATCTATCAAGTAGTGAAATCAATCTTCAGCTTGCCAGAGTTTTTCTGAACTGTCTCCAGAGAGTCAGTGGCCTAATTTCAGCTGCCAGTGGCTACTGGTATAATAAAACCTTCTTAACCAAGTGTGCCACAAGCCATTTGATGTATACCTGCACCTTGCACTGATGTCCCGTTAAAAGCAAACAATGCCAAAGCCAATAGCTTTCGCTCGAGGTATTAGATGGGCATTTGCTAGGTACCAAAATGATCTGCCCAGGTAATCACTCAATTTTCTAGCTGTTGCCAACTTATGGCCAGGTAGTACCTTATATCAGTGCATAGCAGATGCCTATCTGGTCAGATAGCACAGCAAGTTGAGCTCTTGCTTTGACATCCGTGCAGATCCTGCTGACGCAGGTTCAAATCCCGGCAAAGCCAAACTCAGCCTTTCATCCTTCCGGCGCTCAGATGTTTGAGGGTTCATATCACTATATAAATGCAAAATATTATTATTATTATTATCCCATATCTACACAAAAGCCCAAACCTTTGCCAATGTTTGTCCTATGTAGTTTCTCTTGTGGATACTTGTATGTGTCTATCTAGAGGGGAGCCACAGGTGTTGGACTCTTGCTCTTTTGGGTAATAGCAATGGTTCTGTGGTGTTTGTGAGATGGACTGAAGAAATTGTGCAGAGTAAGACAGAGTAAGCTCTGAACAGCTCTGCCGGAGCTAGCGTGATCCGATGAGAGGCACTATATAGCCAGAGAATCATGGGGAGAAGACACAGTGATCAGGTTTGTTTTTGGGGTGGGGGGGCCCACAAGGAACCTCGACTGAGAATAAGTATTACATCCAGGGAATGCCAGCTGGCCTTTTTCCTATTCATGTACGCGTAGTGTTGGGTCATATTGTGGAGGTGTTGTATTTGTCCTTAGCTCCATCCTGGGCCAGTGGGTCTTTGTGTGCAATTGGGTCCCACCTCCAGAATTAGCTCATCAGCACCATTTACCTTGGCCTGATTAACAGTAACGTTTTTAGGGATTTCCTGAAGATCATGTGGTGATCGAAAGCCTATTGTCGCTAGGTAGGACGTTCCATATGTTGGTTACTAGGACTGAGAAGGTGGTCCCTACTTGGATTTGGATTTCCTGTTTTGATATTATACGATAGGTTATTTATAACGCGCTTAAAACCCAGAGGTTTCTAAGCGCGGACCTGGGGATTGAACCTGTGTTGCTCTGTGTCGTCTTGCTTCCAAGGTGAGCACGTTGCCCCTGAGCTATCCTTCGGAGCCTGTTGTAGTGCAGGATAGTTACTAGATTCATGCTGCTGGATCAAAACCTCTGTCCGGAGCCCATTGGAAGATCACCTTTGCAATGGTTTCTGGACTCTGGGTGTTAAAGGCTTGTGCAAAAGGTTTTGAAATGGATCAAGAATTTTTGCTAAGGAATAGTTGTGGGTTTTGTTGTTTTTGTTAGTTTGACTTTTAGTTGGATGGTCATCATTCAAGAGCAGGATTTGCCGGGAGCATGTTCAATGGCTGTTCTGCCGGCAGGAGTAAGGGTGATCTCAAACAGAAAAAAAGGGGTTGCAATGCACATTTCATCCAACTACAAGCCGAGTTTTATCCTATACACAGGCAATGTGACATATCTCCTGAAGAATGTTCCTTACCTAAGTAGAGAACAGAAACATGTTGAGTCTACATTTCTAGTATCTATGTTATTAGAATTCTATTAGAACAAAACTGAGACTGTTAATAGCGGAATGAATATATGTACTCTGATGTTGTTTCCCAATGACTGAGCTAATTGATAACTCAGATTCCTACCATTAAGGATACATTGTCACAAGACTATTGTTTTATAATAGTTTTTTAACATGTTTGTACTTTACATTTCGGTATTGTTTTTTATTTATTAGTTTTGAATAAAATGTATGATACTTTCTTAAATTCATTGAATCAGTGGTTGAACTGTTGCTAAATCCAACTACTTTATCTATATCTTGTTATAATCCTCCGCCCAAACAAAGGTCGGGATTTCACTTTATAGTGTAATTTGGGATACCCCATACTTATTCGGGCAGCAGCATTGAGACATGCTAAACTAGATTATGCCACTGCATTCTACATGGGGCACTCACTCATCAGATTAAACTTTTGCCAAGTGTTGAAATTCAGCGGGCTGACTGGTATTTGGGATCTGCCGCAATGATCATGTGTATGAGCTTTGATGTTCCGTCCATTGGTTACAGCTGAAGGATCAGATTCCCTTGGAATGTTGTGTTTGTCTTTTAAACCTGTTCATGGGACGGCTCCAGGCTATTTGGAAAATAGGTTTATTTCTTATGTCTCGAAGCACGCTCTTCGATCATCCCATCAGGTTCTGCCGGTGGTTGCCAGGTGTAGATGCTCCTTGTGAGGTGGAAGGGGTTTCTCTCTTCCTGCCCCGCTTCTGGAATGTCTTATCCTCTGATATCAGAGAAATTCAAGATCTTCTAACATTTCGAAGAGCAGCGAAAATGTTGCTCTTTAATTACTGCCTTGTCATTCATTTGTAAAAATTGAAATTAAATATCCAAGCGTATTTAATGTTAACATTTGAAAATATGTTCTGCACCCTGATTGAAGTTGTATAGCACTGGAAAATAAATGTATCTATAGTCAAACTCCTTTGCTACTCCTTGTATCAAGCTTTGATGGACACAGAGTCCAGTGAATCAGGATGTTCAAAGGTCTCTGCGGTGGGTGCATTAATCTGCAGAGCTATCTGGCCATTCTAAACTACAACTGCCTCTCCCATTCACCATGCAGTCCTAAATACATAGTTAATTGATCTTAAGCATGATCTCACAAGTAATGAGGGAACCACATGACGCAGTCTTTGTCCATGGTGAGTTTTCACAAGCACCGCACTTCCACTCCCCTTCCATTGGTTAGTTCTTTCCCATAATCTCACCACTCAAGGACTACTATTTTGGCATTGGTGCTGTGGTGCTGCACAGACACCCACCCTGCCCTCAATCCCACTACATTTCTTTGAGATATTCTCTAAACTCACCCCTCGGTTTCAACTGCATTCTGATTGGTCGGGCTGCAAATATTTCCCTGGTAAACTCATGCCCCTCACTCACCTCTGTGGTTCTTAAATTCCTATTGTACCGCAATGTCATTGTTGCCGCTGAGAATCACCCCTGGGTGAGCTCTGCTCCTTTACAAGCGCGGTTCCTAAGCCTCACCATACACCTCTTCCATGTTTCATGATCTTTAAGGATTCTTTGAAGTCTGTATTAGAAGTCTTCAAACCTAGATACCTCTGCAGTGTCCCTCAGCGCCTCCATCCCAGCCTGAAGCACATTGCAGTGGCTGAACAAGTCATTTTCATTGGTGCAGTCCCCACCTCGCTGCTGCAGTGACCACCCCTCAACTGCTGAGCTTTAATCAAGTCTATGCAAAAAGGACGAGCATACCCGTCCTTAGCACTTGATGGACTGCAGATTACTGATGACTGAACAGTCCAAGCAATTAGCCACGGTGTTACTGATTCCTGGAAAAGTCATAAGTTATTCATTCCTGATTATGTTTGTCCAACTTGGGAATCTTTCATTGGGATTTTAGAAAGGTGCTCGGGTATTGACCTCAGAAGGATGAAGGGTCGAATCAGCTCTACTGATATGTGATCCTGCAGACAGCACTTAGGCAACTGTTTAACTTGTTGAGCTAGCTTGCCGCATACATCACGTGACTGCACCTAATACCAAGACCATGACCACTTGGGCTAGTTGCCTGGAGGTGATGTTATAGGGAAAAGTCCCCTCGTTGATGTAGATTTCCCAGCACAGAGGGTCCGAGCAAACTTCACTGCAAGTTGGAGTTGCCAAGAATAAGCTGACCATGCAATTTTCGATCCATAGCATAGTTTTCCCATCACTAAGTATCCTACCTACATGACTGGAAAGTGCTACTTTCCAGGAGCTAGTATTAATCCCCAATATCCCTGGGTCGTGTGATTGGGATGCCAGCCCATGATCATCTGGGTTCAAAGCTCAACATGGTTCTATTGGACCATGCAATTGTGAGGTGTTAGGGAGAATTCTCTGTAAAGGCTAATTTCCCAAACCTAGTGAGTCCCTGCTAAGAGTGAGACTCTTTTACTCCCACTCTTAGACATGATTTGAGGTGTTCCTTTGTCTTTCCATGTTTTTTATGGGCTATGGGGTCTTTTACTCCATAGGGTTTCATGTGTTTTTTATGTGGGTTACACAGCACCCTCCGTGCCGTAACCCAGGGGTGTCGTAGCGACCCCCAAACATAGACTCCATACCCTGGGATTGACTACTGTCTCCCAGGGCATGTAAAGTCACCATTGGCTTTACTAGTCCCAAATTATGAACAGAAACCAGTACAAACCATCATATTGTGGACGTACTGGTCGGGACAATTTGATTGCCCCGGGGTCTGTTGTTCGAAGGGGCACGTCTCCGTCCCCCCTGATCGAGTTATGGCTGGTGGCAGTGGATACTACTTTTTATATTTCACCGCGAATATATCTCTATGGGATTTTCCCATTGTTCAAGGCTACCAACTTTAATTATTTAATTCCTATAGCCTCGAACATACCGCCGGTTTATTTATTTATTATTAATTCACTGGTTGGTATTTTTTGCCAGAACTCAATTCTAAAATGGCGTTTGTATTCTCTTCTGTGACTCCAACCCAAGTCGAGCCCTTTGTTCCACTTTTTGGCGGGCTTCTCCAAAGAAGCCTCCAAAAGTGGTGCCACTCTGTCTGGGTACCACAGGGGGTGTGGGAGGGGGTTTAGTCACCCTGGACTGAGTTGCCTTGGCAACTCAAGACGCACTCTTGTGTGATTGGCCCAAGTGGTGAGCCGCATGTTTGATTGACAGCTAGGCTGAATGAATGGGGGTTTGCTGCATAAAAGCAGGGCTTTGGGGACTGGAACTTCAGAAGTCGCCACAGGACCTAAGAATCCGAGGAGGGAGAAGCTGAGCTGACCTGCAATGACGACACCACCGGTGGAGCCCTGCTGAACCGTCTCACCACTTTTCCCGACGACAGAGGAGATCTCCAGTCCGGAGAGTCTTCTTCCTTTGACTGGTGGGGATAACCAGTTTTGCCTTCTTTTCACCTTCCTGGAGCATCTCGTGGCTGCCTTGCCCGTGCCAAGCACCCCGGCAACCGGAATACCACGGCTTACCACTACCGCGAAGAGAAGGGTAGTACCTTTTAACCGAAGAACTCCGCGGCTGGTTTCTTCCCTGGCAGTGCAACGACCTTCATCTTTCCTCCACGGTGAGACCTCCTCTTCCTCTGGACGAAACACCGACTTGCACCCACTGCCAGGAACAACTGCCCCCGCTGGAGCTTCCTTCACACTTAAGGTACTGTGTCTCGCCTGGCTTCCCTTGCAACAGATCGTTCGGGGTGACAGTAAAGCCTCAACTTTCTAACCTGGGCTGGCCTGGGACAACCTAGCTAACTTTTCCTGACTTTAATTTCATTCTTTGTGTGCAAACTATCTACAAGACTCTTTGGGCATAACCCCACTGTGTGAACCTGGACCCCTTCTGCTTGTTCTCTCAAAGAGTGGGCCTTGCAATTGACTTCCTTGCTCTCCAGTAGAACTCTGCCTACCCTGCCTTACTGTGGTTCTTCTAAAAGTATTGAATTTTGTGTGCTTCCATAACTCTGCCTTTTCCCTCCCTTTTTAATAACTTATTAGAGTGCCATCTTATGTTAAGCGCTCACCTCTGTCTGAAAATAAGTGGCGTTTCTCATCAAGACTTGTCTAATAAGTAATTAGGGTTGTATATATATAATAGTGACTGTGTGCTGAATTTACTTAACTCTTTGTTGCGAGTGTAATTTACAAGTGTGTCTTTAAATAAATAATTATATACTTTTACACCAAAGCTCTGGTCAGTGTTTGCTTGTGCTACTGTATC
The DNA here is from genome assembly GCF_040938575.1 of Ambystoma mexicanum. Classification (NCBI taxonomy): domain Eukaryota; kingdom Metazoa; phylum Chordata; class Amphibia; order Caudata; family Ambystomatidae; genus Ambystoma; species Ambystoma mexicanum. Next base: position 1,419,846,963 of record NC_090931.1, on the reverse strand, counting down.
TCTGTACCTATTGTGTATACTCTACATACTGCCTAACTCTTCTTGAAGGAACTCTGACTGCTCAGCCACAGCTACCAAGTGAATCTGTGTGGTACAGACTGCTACCAAGTGGGTTTACTGCCAAACACCTGTAGTCTTAAATCTTTTGCAGTGGTCCCCAAGGGAACTGCACAGGTTTCTGCCTAACATGAGGTTCTACTGTCACCTTTTTTTTTGTTTAAAACAGAGATGCTTCGATTGAATAGGCCAAAGCGTAGACATCTGTGAAGACATTACGACATGCCCGAGGACAACTTTAAACTCTAATAAAATAAAATAGTATATGTTATGTTTTTTTTTTAATGCAAACAATATGATTTAGCATGGATTTGATCTTCGTTTTTTTAGATTGTTAATTGCTAGCTTTGGTGGGTGTACGCGTACTAGCCAATTGTCTTGAGCGGAGGCCTCCCTGGTATTGCCCACCCAGTCTTGGGAAACACCAAGGTCAACCCTGCCCTGTCCAACTGGCAGGGAGACCGCACCTCGCACCCTCCCGTTCCCACCAGGACACCACCTGGACTCAAGGCCTGGGAAGAGGAGGACACTTTATTCTTTGTTGGAAAAAGTATCCGTTTGCCTCCCTCCCAGCAGATCTTCCCAGGCTCCTGCCAGCCTGCCCATCCTCTCCTCAATTGCCAACACAAGACTAGAAAGCACGTGCCAAGACCTCGCGACACTGTGGATCTGAGCCGCGAAGCTTGTTGCAGGAGTAATTGCGACTTGCTCCAGGAAAGAAAAATAGTCACTCATGAATGGGCAAGTCTTGCTAACGCACCGAGGCTTCACATATGTTTCTGCATAGGATGTACCCATTGCATAAGGCACGCGTAACTTACCAGTAGACCTGCACACGTGGGCTTTTCAAAGGAGTGTTGTTCCAGGGAGTGGCAAGGGTAGGAAAATGCACATGTTGCTGAAATCCCAACAAGTTACAATTTACAACCACAACACTGAAATGCATGCCCGACTATTTTCTGCTCATCTAACTTGCACCTGTCTTATAGGAGTAGGTGCTGCAGAAACTGGGAAAGTGCACTGAATGCTGTCCAATTGCCAACACCTTTATAGGAAGAGACAGCAGTCATGAGGGCATTACTGGCAGCCAGGAAGGGACAACATAAGCATTATATACTGAAACCTTTAAAATGTCATTTCGCTTAAACTTGCACAGTAGGTTAGTTACGCACAGGTGCATACCTTATTCCTTATGAATATGACAGGCAAGGAAGCCCAGATTTTCTGGCGTAAGTGGCTTTTTTTTTAGGGAAGTGCAACTTCCAAAAGGTTTAATGTGTTAGTGTCTTAGAGATAGTTCTCGGTGAATGTCATACCCGGTTTCACGCTAGAAGCAGATTTAAGAGTGAGATAAGCATGTGGTAACTTACGCATGGAAATTACATTTGTGACTGAGGTGTGAATGTTAAAATCACACAAAGGCAAGTAAGAAAGAAAATAAAGCATTCAGGTGTACATACCCAGTCAATATTTAGGGGCTTAGAAGGGCCTCTTGTTAAATACCGCCCATGTTGTTGATGCCACAGGGATATGTGAGGCTGGGGTCTGCACCTGTGGGTCTATATACAGCGATGGCCGGGCTTCCTCATATTTGACTTTGCTGGCTAGAGCTGATGGGAGTTGTAGACCAAAACTTCTGGGGGGCCAAATGTTGCAAGCCTATGATGTAAGGCTGGGGTCTGCAACCTGTGGGTCTATAGACTATGACTCCCATGATCCCTCACCATTGGCTATGCTGGCTAGAGCTGACAGTAGCTGCAGACCAAAAGACATCCGGGGAGCCAAATGTTGCATACCTATGATGTAAGGCTGGGGTCTTCAACCTGTGGGTCTATAGACTACGACTCCCATGATCCCTCACCATTGGCTATGCTGGCTAGAGCTGATGGGAGTTGTAGACCAAAACTTCTGGGGAGCCAAATGTTGCAAACCTAAGATGTAAGGCTGGGGTCTGCAACCTGTGGGTCTATAGACTACGACTCCCATGATCCCTCACCATTGGCTATGCTGGCTAGAGCTGACAGTAGTTGCAGACCAAAAGACATCCGGGGAGCCAAATGTTGCATACCTATGATGTAAGGCTGGGGTCTTCAACCTGTGGGTCTATAGACTACGACTCCCATGATCCCTCACCATTGGCTATGCTGGCTAGAGCTGACAGTAGTTGCAGACCAAAAGATATCCGGGGAGCCAAATGTTGCATACCTATGATGTAAGGCTGGGGTCTTCAACCTGTGGGTCTATAGACTACGACTCCCATGATCCCTCACCATTGGCTATGCTGGCTAGAGCTGATGGGAGTTGTAGACCAAAACTTCTGGGGAGCCAAATGTTGCAAACCTATGATGTAAGGCTGGGGTCCGCAACCTGCGGCTCTCCAGATGCTTACCACGACTCCCATGTTCCCTCCCCATAGGCTATGCTGGCTAGAGCTGATGGGAGTTGTAGGCCAAAACTTCTGGGGAACCACATGTTGCAGACCTATGGTGTAAGGCAGGGGTCTGCAACCTGCGGCTCTCCAGATGCTTACCATGGCTCCCATGTTCCCTCACCATAGGCTATGCTGGCTAGAGCTGATGGGAGTTGTAGGCCAAAACTTCTGGGGAACCACATGTTGCAGACCTATGGTGTAAGGCAGGGGTCTGCAACCTGCGGCTCTCCAGATGCTTACCATGACTCCCATGTTCCCTCACCATAGGCTATGCTGGCTAGAGCTGATGGGAGTTGTAGGCCAAAACTTCTGGGGAACCACATGTTGCAAACCTATGGTGTAAGGCTGGGGTCTGCAACCTGCAGCTCCTCAGCAGTAAGTATCCTTAGCCTTACTACACATCCCAAAGCACACATGATCTCGTCATCTGAAGGATGAAATGAGGACCTAAGCCCTTGGGAGTCAACCTCCAGGGCATGTACGAATCTCGGTAGCTGCTGTTCAACCCACCGGGCTTCCCTGACAGCTCGTTGCTTTCGTTCTGAAATGGTTCGGTGATTCCTGGAAACAGAGCCGGCTCTCCTGCACTTTATCAAACACGCCCCATGAATGGGGAGCACAGCCCGTTCAAAGAAGTCGACCAAAACAGGGAGGTACTTTCGCTTGGAATGTACAGACACTCTTTCCAAGCACCTTTCATATTGTAATGTAAAGAGAGTCGACTTGTTCCTGACATTGTGCTGGTTCTGTGTGTCGCCAAGCAGGAATTCAAGGCAGCGATGCCCATTGCTCTGCAAGGCATTACTAACTGGACATTAGATAACAACTTGCTATTTATAATAATATCTTGGTATTTATATAGCGAGTTTATCAAAGGCGCTTTACATAGACTATATTTGCATACGCTATTATTACACAATCGAAATTGGTACTATTAAGAGTATATATATAGAGAGTATCTCGAGTGTAACATTTGGAAAGGTCGCTGTTGGGGGCCGCTATGGTGCCATAATGCATTTGTGCTCATTTGGTAGAAACCCATATCTCGTTGAGAGGTGCACATTTTGAAGGTGCAGAAGACAGATTGATGCACCACTCAGAGTGTTGTGGGATGTGCAGTTGGCTGTGCTGACAGGAACACACTAATGGGCTCTCTGGCATTAGAAACACTGCACTGGCTCCCATTCAGGGCAGGTAGCCAATCCGAGGTGCTCTGACTGAGCTACAAAGCGCCCAGCAGGTCTCAACGGACTGCATGCAGCTGCCACACACACACACACACACACACACACACACAGGATTGCAGCAACTGTTGTAGTCTGACACATCTTGTTGGTGTTTTGTAAATTCGTTCACTTAATGGGGGGACCTCTCCTTAAAGGACAGGGCACTTGAACTCCAAAGGGTTAACGAGGGGTGCATACCAGTCTGTTGCCTTAGCAGCAACTTCCACCTGGTGCACCTTACACTTGTTTTTTTTTTCCTTCTTATTTCCGCAATGTCTGTGAGTTTGAACTAATTGTCCTTATTTGTTCATAGCGCCAAGGGCTGCTTTAGTTTTGGATACCAGGCGGCGCTATAAGCCATAACTATTGCACTGGAATACAGAAAGGGAGGTTTAATTTGAGGAGGGACACACGTTTGTGGGTGTTTTAGGCGTATTACCCACCAGTTTGCCATCCATGACCAAGCTCATTTGATTAATGAGTAATATGTGTCTCCTAGTATCTGTTCCTTACAGTAAAGTCCTGATAAATACAAGCATTGGCAAAGCCAATCGTTTTTGTGAGTGTATAGGAATTAGAGAGGCATCTTCCAAGCACTGCCATAATATGCCCAGGTACTCACAACACTTTGCAGCCTTTGCCGTTTTATAGCTAGGTAGTACCAGTATTGCAATTTCTGGCAAATGTGAGTCAAAACTGTTGGCTTTGCCATTGCTTATTGTGTGTGAAGGGAGGACGAGGGGAAGGCTAATCAGTCATGAGGCAGTGCCCCCTCCTTCCTTGGCCCACCATTTCTTTATTGGTACCCAGGCTATGAAAGGACACTTGGAAGCATTGCTTTGACTTGTGTGACTGCCGATGCAATATAGACAGACCCCTCCTCATCAGTTCCTCCTTTTCTTTTTGCTATGTCAGCTAGAAAGACTGATCTGGGAAAATCCAAGTGAGACTTGCAATTCCTAAAACTCTCAGGAGCCAATCTCCATTCTGCATTTCACAATACAAATGCTGAACAATATGGCGGACATAAACAGGAGTCTAGTGGAAGGCGTTCTAGCGGCAGCAGCCCATCTGTGCACAGTCGGAAGCAGACAATCCTGATCATGGCTAGTAGACATTTCAAGGAGTCTTTTGAGGGTGACCCTTTGCTTCAGCAACTGGGGCAGTCGTCTAGCCGAGTCCCAGAAAGAAGCCCCAACAATCATGCAACACCGTTCTTTTGTCATCACCTGTTGGCTCGAGGCAACACTTGCACCATGGGACTTCATAACCAGACAAAGACAAAACCACAGAGAAGAGAGAATCCTTTGAATTCTACAAGCTATTCACTCTCTGACCCTGAAGGAAGGACTCTTTGGATTCTCATTGGTGCCGCCTTTCCCTGGGAGACGGTGATGGGCTGCCTAGCTAAGGAAAAGAAGATGGCAAGAGCAACACTCCCTATCACTATCCATCACATTAACTAAGAGCTTGACACCACTAGTGAATCAATGACTAGCTAACAATATTTAAAGACAGTAACAAGATGTGTCTATAAGCTTTAGTGGCTGACGCATCCGTGTACCAAAATTAACAAATGGCCACCTAGAACCTTATACATAAGGTGGACATACAGACATCTCAACGGTGTCTAATTCTGCTAATGTTGTCTCTTCCAACTTTACTATCATTTCAAAGGGTATGTTTATGGTTAAATCATATCCCGTTAGAGCGTCGACCGGTTTCAGCGGTATGCAATCATTTGCCCGCCTTCTTCAGGACTGGTGACTCCCTCTTTTATTGTGGGAATTCGCAATTTATGAAACTGGCATCGTACTCTTCATCGTACACACATTGTGGAGTCAGCCATTCATTGACTCCTGAGGGTGCCGCAGTTATTAGTCTTCCTTGGGGAATTTGCTACCCTCATGTGCCCGTGTTCAATTTCTCTGCGATTTTCCCTCCTTGCTTTTCGCTTGGTTCTTCGTAACCAGAACCATCTCCGTTGTCTTGCAGTGGCAAGGCAGACCCTACTCCTTAAATCTGGGCTATGCTTTGATTCCCACGGATTGGAATTAGCAACATTTTGCAGTGCTCGAGCAGCTGTCAGAAGAATGGAGATGGCCCAGATTCTAAGTGCTGATGCGGGTGACTGGGTGGGAAGATCTTTCAGAACTGGACTACAGGTGGATGGCTTCCCAACTGTGATGCAAACGGCCACACTCAGAGTGTGAGCATCTCACTCATTTCTCAGTTCACCCGAAGGACCAGGTCAAGACTGTTGGAAGATCCTTTGAAAGGAGAAGGCTTGTCACTTTCAACAAACGGCCAAGAAGTCTCATCCTTAAGCTCGAGAATGGAAGAATTCTCCAACAGTGGCTAAGTGCCGACAAAGAACTTGGGGGAAGGAAATTGTCCCTATCTGGTTGTACATACCCATCTGCAATAAACGGTCATTCTGAACGGGCGCCATTTTGCACCGTGCCCTATTGGCTGGGATCCCTTATTGGTGTGTGTCCAACCTTTCTTTTTCAGAACATGAACTTCCCGGAAAAGTAACCCGGGGGTTGTATCCAGGCACAACCGAGCACCTCAGCCCTGACTGAGCTACAGTGCATCCAAAAGCCAGCTGACTTCTTCCATAGCACCTGCACAAAGAGGCTAGCTGTGCTGTTTGTAAGATCCAGCTGGTACACACTGGTATCCCGGCTGATGGCATTCTGGACAACCGGCGGTACTTGCCTTGGTTTAGAACGCGCTCCTGCGTGTCCCCAATTCTTCGAGGTTCTGGCATCACCCGAGGCTTTCGAGAATTCTCTGGCGAGTTCTGCCAGGTCTCTGTTTTTTCCCCCTGTAGAAATTCAGGCTTTTGTCCACCCTACAGCTCTGTGAAATCAGCAGTGGGTCTATGACATGATATGGCATTTATAAGGTGCCTATACACAAGTGTTTCCCAGTTCCCCGATTCCACATATCTTGGGAAGCATATGACTAAGTGGCGCAACGTCCAGACCACCACAGTCCAGCAGTACAGACATTAGCCGACTCGCCACTCGCTTTGTTGAGGCACTTGTTTGCTATTGAGATCTGTCTGTGTGTGGCTGTGTCAATAATCAACCATTGATAATGTGCTTCGTCATTAGATGCATATGGCAGGGGTTGCTTAATTGCTAACTGGCAGCCTCCCTTCCCCACACCCCCAACCCCTCTATCGCTCTCCCCCATGACACATGTGCCTATTGTTGCCGAAGTTAATTAATGATATTAAAACAAAGTACAAAACAGCACAGGAGTGCTGCATCGTGCAGGTTGGTTTGACATGCTTCAAGCTAGGGCAAGCAACCTATTTGATGGATTGGGCACAACATGCCGCCTCAGCCACACCTATGCCATTCTGAAGCACAGAATGTGGGATCTGGCCCCATAAAACTCTCAGATTGGGTGGGATTCCACCCAATCTGAGAGGCTGGAAATTCTAGCCAATAAAGGCATGCTGATTTGTCTTTAAAAATGGCGTGCCAGGATGTAATGTTCTTATTGGCCTGACTGCCTGGTGCGCCACCCAATCAGGTGTCCCGCATGATTCAGCCACTCGCATTGGCTGAAATGAAAGCATTCCGGCCTATGACTTAGTTTTGCCACCTTGTGGTATTTCGAGTAGAATTCTTTCACTCCAGGGACAGAGTAGAATCCAGGAAGAAATCTGCCGATTTTGCTCAGTATGTGTAAATGTCACCCCTTGACTGTGCCACTTTCAGTGCACTTCGTGCCTTACCCGATTTGGTGATAGCGTCTGTCATCATTCTGACTTCTAGATCTGTGTTCATTTTTTGGGGGGGAAATCCGTTTTTTTTTTTTTTTAGCTTCCGAAAAAACATGATGCAACTCGGTTTCAAATACTACCCTGTTACACTGGCTGCCAAACCTGGTGTCCTTGGCCCACCTCTTTAGCTCGTGTCCACCTGTTTCAACCACCAGTTTGTTGGCCCTGCTGAAGGCCTCCTTACAAAGGTTGAGGTCTTTGTCCAGAAACAACTTTGCAACAATTGTGTTGCAGCATTAGTGTTCCAGAGTCCAGAAACCATGAATTTAGTCCATCTAAGCTTTGAAACAAAAGAACAGTAATAGGTAGTAAAAGTAATAATGCCATGCAATAATTCGATTTAACTGCATGTTCGGTTGTCTTTTTATTTCATTGTATTTAATTTTGCAGGAAAACTATGTATTTGTATCCCAATTAATTGGATACAAATGTGTCTGAAAGAAAATCAGTGTATACTCTAATGCCCCATGTTATATATATATATATATATATATATATATATACATATATATATATATATATATATATATATATATATATATATATATATATATATATATATATATATATATATATATATATTATAACAGAAATGCACAGAAGGTTGAGGAGTGACCCTTCTACACCTTGTGCCTCCCCATGCGCCTGTTCCTAGGCGGAGGGAAATGATTTAATTTCCTGGCCATTTTCATGCATATCCCTTTTGTGAGATGCACCCCTGTCTTTGCACAATTACACATCATATTGGCATCCACGAGTGCATCTATGATGCAAACACTCTGATACCATTTGGTGGTAGGGTGCAACATGTGTGTACACAAGTAAAGGTGATTCAAATGCACCAAATCACTTACTGGAGAAAATACAATAGTATGTTTTGATGGTGCCCCCATTGATTTGCAGAAGTAAATGATATCCACTTTTAGGGTGGAGTTAAATCAAAGAAGTCCCGGGGATGTTCAGCCGGTATCCCTACTCGTAATTGTGAAATATGTACTGCAAGCTATTATGTAATGACTGTTGCTAATGCGGTCCATATGGAGCCTATCCATGATTGGCATGCTCAGTGAAAACAGACAGGTGCCTACGATGCTATCTGCAGTTAATGCCCAACTCTTAATGCCCCGTATGCCTGTAACGAGTCAGGGTCTGTCTCCGCTGTGGGTTCTGAACGTTTCAAAATCCTTCTTCACCGTAACCTCTTTGATATGACGGTATCGGGTAATATTATTATCCACACCAATAATATCGCCATATATATGGTCGTGGGGTAAGGCCATAGGTGATATTATTAGTGGGGATACTTTATGGGGTAAATGGGACTGGGGGTTGCAGGGGTGTCCCCCGCTCCCTTTAAAATGAATATAGGGGTTGCAGGTGTCTCCGCTGCAGGTTCCTTGGCTTAATATTGCAGCAAAAATATGGCAAAAGTTTTGTATGGCAATATTTTTGCAGGGATAATTAACACATGGAACCGGTATTATATCGTGTTTTTTTTTTGTATTTCTTATGTGACAGGTACATTAGCAAATGTTTTAGGTTTGTGACTTTTATACTGTAACTATGTGCTACTGGGTGTCATGGCGGCCATTCGAGAATATCTCTTTGCTGTTTTGATTGGCTAGTGGTATCCAGTCTTGTCCTTGGGTTTGGCAAAGCCCATCAGACCCAGCTGCAACTTTTGGCTGGGGCTAGTATTCCTGTGACTGTGACTGTGACTGATACGGATAACCAACATTAGTCTGCTACTGTTGGAAGATGGCTTCGAAGCTGCTTGAAGACGCATGTCTGTAGTGGGTGCAGGACATTGCTGCAGAGGAATTCAAGGCACTTTGTTCAGAATGCATGCGTAACTGTTCTCTTGTACAATCAAACTGTGCAGCGGTCTGTTGAGAATGTGTCCAGGTGTGCAGGGATGGATAATAAGCATTCACAGATTCAAAATGACTAGTGCAGTTGTACACATCTAACAATATCAAGCTGCAAGCTACTAGCCAAGCATAAAAGTCATGCATCCCTGAGATCAAAGGCAGCTCTTCAAATGCACACAGAACACCATTGCTTACTTGCCAGAAGTGAATTATAACTCGCCAGTGGCTAGTGGCGAGTGCAGATTGTGTTGGCTTTTATAATGTTACCATTTCCAGGTGCCATTATGGAGTAAATGCTCGAGAGTTGTTCTGATGCATGCTTGGGTTGTCCTCCAACAGAAGTTTGATCCTGTTTGAGATGCTCAACGATGTGCGCGGGAGCAAATCCGGAGATGCTTGGAGCTTCTCTGAGTTGCCCTTGAGCAAATCTTTGCACATTAGACATAAGCATCCCAGTGATTTTCCAGACAGCTTGAAGCTGTCTCCAGTTTTAGGCTTTTTGAATCGGATGCAGGGCAATAGGGGCAATTTATGGGGTATGTTCTCATTTGCTCCACTGCAACAATTTGGTAATTCCCACACCCTACCCCCAGCTGTGTTCATCTTCCAGCGCAGTAAAATCAGAATTACTCAAAGTGGGAATTCTGTATGTTCTCATATTTGTGGCAGTGCGCGAGGAAGGGGATTCGGTTATCCGGTCGGTCCATGTGACACACTGATGCTTTCTGGCACTGTCGACTTGTTTCGTGCTCTACTCTGTGGTCACGTCCCCTGGTTCCGGGTTCCGGTCATTAGTTCCTTGGTTTTTCTGGGAAAGTGGATTCTCTGTTGTGTGGCGGTCTTCAGGTACCAGGCGTTTTGCAGTCTTGTTTTATTCAGATGGCAGAGTTTGGATTTGCAGTCAGGTGCCCTTGCTTTTCATAGGATGGTTCCATAATGTGTGACCTCCTTCTCTTTATCAAGAAGCAGTGGGGGGTACCTGATGGGCCACTATGGGGAAGCGGCTGCGTTCTCTGGATCTAGGTTTGCATGTTTACAGACCACCGGCTGCATGTTTCTCACTGGGTGCAATGCCGGCTGCAGCTGGGACCCCAGACTTTGCTGCCAATGAGTTCCATTGGGATACCAGTACAGTCAAATGGCACCCTTTCATAGAAGTTCATGCTGTGAAAACTGTCCTATGCACACCAAGGCACATGTATGTGGACATATTCCATAAGTATGGTGAAGTGAACCACGTCATTGAATGTGATGAACATAATTATCAAATATATGTATTGGTTATTTCTTCATAATATCTGTATGTCTGCTTTATTGTCAGGTTCATAACCTGAGTTTCAATATATATATCTGTCACTCGATCTCCATCTCCCCGACTTTCCTTATTACGCCCTGCCCACCCTTTCCTTATTACAGATGAGCCTCATCCCTCACTCATCCCCTCTCCCTGCCCACCCTTTCCTCATCACAGATGAGCCTCATCCCTCACTCATCCCCTCTCCCTGCCCACCCTTTCCTCATCACACATGAGACTCATCCCTAACTCATCCCCTCTCCCCGCTCTTTCCTTTCCAACACGCCACTTTCTTTTTTGCAGTAGCTTCCTCTGTTGTGTTTCGTTTTTCTCTCCCTTCCCGAATCGTTTTCCCTTCTTTCTGTTGCGTCCTCTCGTATTCCACCCTCTCCTCCCTTTCTGAATCCCTCTATTTGCTGGATAGCCTCTACATGCGACTCCCTTCACTTTTCCCCCCTTTGGTCGATTGATGTCACTTCCTCTACACTAGTCCTTCCTCTGTCTTTGCTCTGCTCCACTCTCTTCCCTTTTCATTCGCATCTTTCCCGGTTACCTCCTCCTGTGTCATCGACCTTTCGCCCTCCATCCTCCTTCCTCTATCCTCTCCTTCCTTTCCCTTGTATTCCCATCTTTCTCTTGTACCCTCCTTCCGAGTGGTAGACGTGCACCGAAATAAGTAGTGGAACTGTGGTCTCGGCAGGGGAGAGGGCAGGGGGAAGCATAGTGCAACATGTGACCAGGTGCAGGGGCCGGGGCACTGCAATACTCTGACTAGTAACCAAGGGTCCTATTACACGTATGTACTTGCACAGGGACATGAATGGGCAGATCCTCTGTATAGAATGGTGAATATGGTCGTGAAAAGTAGAGGAAATGTAAACAGAAAAAAACACCGCTCCCGACCGTTCCCGCTGACTTCGATCGCTTTTCCATTCCATACCACCTACTGAATTGTCCTGCAGCTTCAGTTCCCTATACACTCTTTGTCATTGGCCCTGCCGCCCTCCATCCCCCATCTCGTATGCACCCCATCCTCTCCCTTCCCACGCTCTCTTCCTCTTAATGTCACTGTCTCTTTAGTTGTCTCCCTCCCCTCCAAACCGAGCACACACCCTCTTGCCAGTCACCTCTGCCCGTCTACCCCCTTATTTGACTCACAACTCTTCTCGCCTCACACGCAGCCCATATCCACTGTGCCTTGGTATCTGCCTTGTTGTGCCTTCCTTTCCTCTCGTCAGTCACTCCTTTTCTCCATTTTCCGTGGCCCGAGCCCTTCCCGTCTCTTCCCTCCTCCCTGCTGCGCTCCCACCTCTGTCCGTCTCGCGGGTCCTCCCCGAATCCTTCCCCTGCTCCCTTCCTCCCACTGCCCCATTCCTCTCCTCCCCACGCCCCCCCCCCCTCCTGGGTGACTCTGTGAGCCCGTGTGTCCCAGCCTGCCTCCCGGTGATGTCATGGCTCCGCTCGCATAGCTGCGGGATGATAGCCGAGCCCTCCGGACCCAGCTGGCCCGCATCGCAGACACACTTTGCTCCCACTCCTGCTGCCTACATACGCGTCCGGAGCACAGCTCCCTTCCTGAGAGGGACAGCCCCGCAGGACCGCGGGCAGGGAGGGACGGCTGCGCCCAGGAGCACCGGGAGTAGGTCCACGCCGGGGGTCCGTGCGCCCGTTATTCGGGTAAGTTCGGGCATCTGAATGGCGTGAGTTATGATTTACTGTACAGGGTGCATAGCGCACATAGGAACTGCAGCATCTCTAGGCGCAACAGCGCGCGCCTTCCCCCCTGCTTGCTGCCCTGCGGGTGTTCAAGGGGATATGATATGGGCCAAGCTGTCGCGTAGGTCTAGTTATCACACAGCACTTGATACCGAGAGATATCCTGCTTCTTTGCACCCCTCCCCCGGTCCCCATTGTGGCAGGTACATAGTTGCCAACATGATCCATTCCATTCTGTAGGTGCTTATCCAGTCCTGGTATTTTCTTTACATTTTGTAGTCCAAGTTTTATAATGGGAAAAATGCAACTATAAGTCCCAGAAGGCAAACGAAAAACCAGGAATGGATAAGCACCTATAGAATGGAATGGATCATTTTGGCAACTATGCAGGTACAAGCATGGGGTAACTTGGGAATGTCGTGATCGGCCAGGATCACACGCACTGCATTAAAACGTGGAAGCCGGGATTCGCCGCGCGTGGTTTAGTTACAGTAGCGCATCTGAGTGTCTGTGTGAGTGACAGTTGGCTGGGTGTCTGCTTACGGAATGGTAGTCAGGGCAGGGCTCGGGTAAAAGTCTTACAAGTTTGACAGCACAGGGCAGGGAAACCCTTCAGCTCCTTAACACACCGAAGGCAGCGTGGCACACATTGGCGATGTGTTGGTCAGCTGGGGAACTGTGCTGTAATTAGGTACTAGTGCACATCCAGCCATTCATACTTGGGATATCTCTTCTGAACTGTGCGTGAGACGGTGCGTGTGCGAGAATGTTTACGTGGGTGCGACTGGTTGAGAGCCCAGTGTGACACGCCCTCTTTTCCATTCTCTACACACATTTGGGCAGACATGTTTCGATGGCGCAGTTTGCCTCGCCCCGGGTCCCGTGCCCGCCGGGGCAGCGCTCTTGTTTGCAGACACCAGCTGTCCTGGTGCCAGGGCGCCGAGCTGTCAATGTCGCTTCCCGGCTACTGGAGCGCTCGTGTGACCGCTGTCCCGGGTCTCGGGGGGTGTAAAGCTGATAGGGGCGGCTGCCCTGGCATTGCAACAGCGTGTTGGCACCGGGTCCGCCGCACCTGCGTGTCTCGGCGGCTCTTGGTGTAGTTCAAGTCCTGTTCGAACACGTTTCACGCGCCTTCTGGGGACAGAGCTTTGACGGGACTGGCGCACACACATACCAGCAGGGGATGGATGCAAGCCTGCCCTTTTTTACTTTGCCTTATGGGAATTGTAGTGTTTTCCAGGAGTCCATGTCCCACAATCCAACCAAAAATAACAGCACCGGATGTACAGGGCAGTTTGGCATGAAAACATTGATGCCTGAATAGCAACATTGGCAGCGTGGTTCGGCAGTAGTGGGCACTGTGGACCGGCCCACCTGATCCTGATGGGCGTTAGAAGATGACGATTCCTGTGCCATGCACACTTCCTTGATACATCGCATGAGTAGTTTGTTTCAGTAGTGGGAGGTCGCGGGGGGAGTGTGGGGGGGCATGGGTAGGGAGGAGGGAGGTGGAGGGGTAAACAACATGGGATGGAGTGTGTAATAATAGAGTGGGGTTGGAGTGTACAAACTCAGCAAATGTGGAGATGGCAGGATATGCATGGTGGGACAGCAGGTGATGGTGTTCTGAAAACCTAAGGAACATGGGTCCAGGCAGCAGGTGATGGTGTTCTGAAAACCTAAGGGAAAGGGGTCCAGGCAGCAGGTGATGGTGTTCTGGAAAGGTGAGGAAAATGGGTCCAGGCAGCAGGTGATGGTGTTCTGAAAACCTAAGGGAAAGGGGTCCAGGCAGCAGGTGATGGTGTTCTGGAAAGGTGAGGAAAATGGGTCCAGGCAGCAGGTGATGATGTTCGGGAAAGGTGAGGAAAATCGGTCGAGGCAGCAGGTGATGGTATTCTGGAAACTTAAGGAAAATGGGTCCAGGTAGCAGGTGATGGTGTCCTGGAAACTTAAGGAAAATGGGTCCAGGTAGCAGGTGATGGTGTCCTGGAAACTTAAGGAAAATGGGTCCAGGCAGCAGATGATGGTGTTCTGGAAACTTAAGGAAAATGGGTCCAGGCAGCAGGTGATGGTGTTCTGGAAACCTAAGGAACATGGGTCCAGGCAGCAGGTGATGGTGTTCTGGAAAGGTGAGGAAAATGGGTCCAGGCAGCAGGTGATGGTGTTCTGAAAACCTAAGGGAAAGGGGTCCAGGCAGCAGGTGATGGTGTTCTGGAAAGGTGAGGAAAATGGGTCCAGGCAGCAGGTGATGGTGTCCTGGAAACTTAAGGAAAATGGGTCCAGGCAGCAGGTGATGGTGTTCTGGAAACGTAAGGAAAATGGGTCCAGGCAGCAGTTGATGATGTTCGGGAAAGGTGAGGAAAATGGGTCCAGGCAGCAGTTGATGATGTTCGGGAAAGGTGAGGAAAATCGGTCGAGGCAGCAGGTGATGGTATTCTGGAAACTTAAGGAAAATGGGTCCAGGTAGCAGGTGATGGTGTCCTGGAAACTTAAGGAAAATGGGTCCAGGTAGCAGGTGATGGTGTCCTGGAAACTTAAGGAAAATGGGTCCAGGCAGCAGATGATGGTGTTCTGGAAACTTAAGGAAAATGGGTCCAGGCAGCAGGTGATGGTGTTCTGGAAACTAAAGGAATATGGGTCCAGGCAGGACGTGATCGTGTTCTGGAAAGTTGAGGGAAATGGATTTATACAGCAGGTGATGGTGTTCTGGAAACGTGTGGATAATGGGTGTGTCAGCATGTTATGGTGTTCTGGAAACTTATGGAAAATGGGTCCAGGCCACAGTTGATGGCACTCTGGAAAGTTAAGGAATATGGGTCCAGGCAGGAGGTGATGGTGTTCTGGAAAGTTGAGGGAAATGGATTTATACAGCAGGTGATGGTGTTCTGGAAACGTACGGATAAGGGGTGAGTCAGCAGGTTATGGTGTTCTGGAAAATTAAGGAAAATAGGTCCAGGCATCAGGTGATGGCATTCTAGAAAGTTGAGTGAAACGGGTTTAGGCACCAGGTGATGGTGTTCTGGAAAGTTGAGGGAAATGAGTATAGGTAGCAGGTGATGGTGCTCTGGAAAGTTAAGGAAAATGGGTTCAGGCAGCAGGTAATGGTGCTGTGCAATGTTAAGGGAAATGGGTCCAGGCAGCAGGTGATGGTGTTCTGGAAAGTTAAGGAAAATGGGTCCAGGCAGCAGGTGATGGTGTCCTGGAAACCTAAGGAAAATGGGTCCAGGCAGCATGTGATAGTGTTCTGGAAAGGTGAGGAAAATGTGTCCAGGCAGCAGGTGATGGTGTTCTGGAAAGGTGAGAAAAATGTGTCCAGGCAGCAGGTGATGGTGTCCTGGAAACTTAAGGAAAATGGGTCCAGGCAGCAGGTGATGGTGTCCTGGAAACTTAAGGAAAATGGGTCCAGGCAGCAGGTGATGGTGTTTTAGAAAGGTGAGGAAAATGTGTGCAGGCAGCAGGTGATGGTGTTCTGGAAAGGTGAGGAAAATGTGTCCAGGCAGCAGGTGATGGTGTTCCGGAAAATTAAGGAAAATGGGTCAAGGCAGCAGGTGATGGAGTTCTGGAAAGGTGAGGAAAATGTGTCCAGGCAGCAGGTGATGGTGTTCTGGAAACATAAGTAAAATGGGTCCAGGCAGCAGGTGATGGTGTCCTGGAAACTTAAGGAAAATGGGTGCAGGCAGCAGGTGATGGTGTTCTGTAAAGGTGAGGAAAATGGGTCCAGGCAGCAGTTGATGGTGTTCTGGAAAGGTGAGGAAAATGGGTCCAGGCAGCAGGTGATGGTGTTCTGGAAAGGTGAGGAAAATGGGTCCAGGCAGCAGTTGATGGTGTTCTGGAAAGGTGAGGAACATGTGTCCAGGCAGCAGGTGATGGTGTTCTGGAAACTTAAGGAACATGGGTCCAGGCAGCAGGTGATGGTGTTCTGGAAAGTTAAGGAAAATGGGTCCAGGCAGCAGTTGATGGTGTCCTGGAAACTTAAGGAAAATGGGTCCAGGCAGCAGGTGATGGTGTTCTGGAAAATTAAGGAAAATGGGTCCAGGCAGCAGGTGATGGTGTTCTGGAAAGGTGAGGAAAATGTGTCCAGGCAGCAGGTGATGGTGTTCTGGAAACTTAAGTAAAATGTGTCCAGGCAGCAGTTGATGGTGTTCTGGAAAGGTGAGGAAAATGGGTCCGGGCAGCAGGTGATGGTGTTCTGGAAAGGTGAGGAAAATGGGTCCAGGCAGCAGTTGATGGTGTTCTGGAAAGGTGAGGAACATGTGTCCAGGCAGCAGGTGATGGTGTTCTGGAAACTTAAGGAACATGGGTCCAGGCAGCAGGTGATGGTGTTCTGGAAAGTTAAGGAAAATGGGTCCAGGCAGCAGTTGATGGTGTCTTGGAAACTTAAGGAAAATGGGTCCAGGCAGCAGGTGATGGTGTTCTGCGAACTTAAAGAAAATGGGCCCAGACAGCAGGTGATGGTGTTCTGGAAACTTAATGAGAATCGGTCCAGACAGCAGGTGATGGTTCTCTGGAAAGTTAAAGAAGATAGGTCCAGGAAGCAGTTGATGGTGTTCTGGAAAGTTAAGGAAAATGTGTCCAGGCAGCAGGTGATGGTGTTCTGGAAAGGTGAGGAAAATGGGTCCAGGCAGCAGGTGATGGTGTTCTGGAAACTTAAGGCAAATGGGTCCAGGTAGCAGGTGATGGTGTCCTGGAAACTTAAGGAACATGTGTCCAGGCAGCAGGTGATGGTGTTCTGGACACTTAAGGAACATGGGTCCAGGCAGCAGGTGATGGTGTCCTGGAAACTTAAGGAAAATGGGTCCAGGCAGCAGGTGATGGTGTCCTGGAAACATAAGGAAAATGGGTCAGGCAGCAGGTGATGGTGTTCTGGAGAGTTAAGGAAAATGGGTCCAGGCAGCAGGTGATGGTGTCCTGGAAACTTAAGGAAAATGGGTCCAGGCAGCAGGTGATGGTGTTCTGGAAAGGTAAGGAAAATGGGTCCAGGCAGCAGGTGATGGTGTCCTGGAAACGTAAGGAAAATGGGTCCAGGCAGCAGGTGATGGTGTTCTAGAAAGGTGAGGAAAATGTGTCCAGGCAGCAGGTGATGGTGTTCTGGAAACCTAAGGAAATGTGTCCAGGCAGCAGGTGATGGTGTTTTTGAAAGTTATGGAAAATGGGTCCAGGCTGCAGGTGATGGTGTCCTGGAAACTTAAGGAAAATGTGTCCAGGCAGCAGGTGATGGTGTTCTGGAAAGGTGAGGAAAATGTGTCCAGGCAGCAGGTGATGGTGTTCTGGAAAGTTAAGGAAAATGGGTCCAGGCAGCAGGTGATGGTGTTCTGGAAAGGTAAGGAACATGTGTCCAGGCAGCAGGTGATGGTTTTCTGGAAACTTAAGTAAAATGGGTCCAGGCAGCAGGTGATGGTGTCCTAGAAACTTAAAGAAAATGGGTCCAGGCAGCAGGTGATGGTGTTCTGGAAACGTAAGGAAAATGGGTCCAGGCAGCAGGTGATGGTGTTCTGTAAAGGTGAGGAAAATGGGTCCAGGCAGCAGTTGATGGTGTTCTGGAAAGGTGAGGAAAATGGGGCCAGGCAGCAGGTGATGGTGTTCTGGAAACTTAAGGAAAATGGGTCCAGGCAGCAGGTGATGGTGTCCTGGAAACTTAAGCAAAATAGGTCCAGGCAGGAGGTGATGGTGTTCTGGAAACGTAAGGAAAATGGGTCCAGGCAGCACGTGATGGTGTTCTGGAAACTTAAGGAATATGGGTCCAGGCAGGAGGTGATGGTGTTCTGGAAAGTTGAGGGAAATGGATTTATACAGAAGGTGATGGTGTTCTGGAAACGTATGGCTAATGGGTGTGTCAGCATGTTATGGTGTTCTGGAAACTTAAGGAAAATGGGTCCAGGCCACAGGTGATGGTGCTCTGGAAAGTTAAGGAATATGGGTCCAGGCAGGAGGTGATGGTGTTCTGGAAAGTTGAGGGAAATGGATTTATACAGCAGGTGATGGTGTTCTGGAAACGTACGGATAAGGGGTGAGTCAGCAGGTTATGGTGTTCTGGAAATTTAAGGAAAATGGGTGCAGGCAGCAGGTGATGGTGCTCTGCCAAGTTAAGGAAAATGGGTCCAGGCAGCAGGTGAGGGCATTCTAGAAAGTTGAGTGAAACAGGCTTAGGTACCAGGTGATGGTGTTCTGGAAAGTTGAGGGAAATGAGTTTAGGTAGCATGTGATGTTGTTCTGGAAAGCTAAGGATAATGGGTTCAGGCAGCAGGTAATGGTGCTGTGCAATGGTAAGGGAAATGGGTCCAGGCAGCAGGTGATGGTGTTCTGGAAAGTTAAGGAAAATGGATCCAGGCAGCAGGTGATGGTGTCCTGGAAACTTAAGGAAAATGGGTCCAGGCAGCAGGTGATGGTGTCCTGGAAAGGTGAGGAAAATGTCTCCAGGCAGCAGGTGATGGTGTTCTGGAAAGGTGAGGAAAATGTGTCCAGGCAGCAGGTGATGGTGTTCTAGAAACTTAAAGAAAATGGGTCCAGGCAGCAGGTGATGGTGTTCTGGAAACGTAAGGAAAATGGGTCCAGGCAGCAGGTGATGGTGTTCTGTAAAGGTGAGGAAAATGGGTCCAGGCAGCAGTTGATGGTGTTCTGGAAAGGTGAGGAAAATGGGGCCAGGCAGCAGGTGATGGTGTTCTGGAAACTTAAGGAAAATGGGTCCAGGCAGCAGGTGATGGTGTCCTGGAAACTTAAGGAAAATAGGTCCAGGCAGGAGGTGATGGTGTTCTGGAAACGTAAGGAAAATGGGTCCAGGCAGCACGTGATGGTGTTCTGGAAACTTAAGGAATATGGGTCCAGGCAGGAGGTGATGGTGTTCTGGAAAGTTGAGGGAAATGGATTTATACAGAAGGTGATGGTGTTCTGGAAACGTACGGATAAGGGGTGAGTCAGCAGGTGATGGTGTTCTGGAAAGTCAAGGAAAATGGATCCAGGCAGCAGGTGATGGTGTCCTGGAAACTTAAGGAAAATGGGTCCAGGCAGCAGGTGATGGTGTCCTGGAAAGGTGAGGAAAATGTCTCCAGGCAGCAGGTGATGGTGTTCTGGAAAGGTGAGGAAAATGTGTCCAGGCAGCAGGTGATGGTGTTCTAGAAACTTAAAGAAAATGGGTCCAGGCAGCAGGTGATGGTGTTCTGGAAACGTAAGGAAAATGGGTCCAGGCAGCAGGTGATGGTGTTCTGTAAAGGTGAGGAAAATGGGTCCAGGCAGCAGTTGATGGTGTTCTGGAAAGGTGAGGAAAATGGGGCCAGGCAGCAGGTGATGGTGTTCTGGAAACTTAAGGAAAATGGGTCCAGGCAGCAGGTGATGGTGTCCTGGAAACTTAAGGAAAATAGGTCCAGGCAGGAGGTGATGG
Organism: Ambystoma mexicanum; assembly: GCF_040938575.1. Classification (NCBI taxonomy): domain Eukaryota; kingdom Metazoa; phylum Chordata; class Amphibia; order Caudata; family Ambystomatidae; genus Ambystoma; species Ambystoma mexicanum. The sequence goes on along the minus strand of NC_090931.1, from coordinate 1,419,827,191 downwards.
TGTTCTGGAAACGTAAGGAAAATGGGTCCAGGCAGCACGTGATGGTGTTCTGGAAACTTAAGGAATATGGGTCCAGGCAGGAGGTGATGGTGTTCTGGAAAGTTGAGGGAAATGGATTTATACAGAAGGTGATGGTGTTCTGGAAACGTATGGCTAATGGGTGTGTCAGCATGTTATGGTGTTCTGGAAACTTAAGGAAAATGGGTCCAGGCCACAGGTGATGGTGCTCTGGAAAGTTAAGGAATATGGGTCCAGGCAGGAGGTGATGGTGTTCTGGAAAGTTGAGGGAAATGGATTTATACAGCAGGTGATGGTGTTCTGGAAACGTACGGATAAGGGGTGAGTCAGCAGGTTATGGTGTTCTGGAAACTTAAGGAAAATGGGTGCAGGCAGCAGGTGATGGTGCTCTGCCAAGTTAAGGAAAATGGGTCCAGGCAGCAGGTGAGGGCATTCTAGAAAGTTGAGTGAAACAGGCTTAGGTACCAGGTGATGGTGTTCTGGAAAGTTGAGGGAAATGAGTTTAGGTAGCATGTGATGTTGTTCTGGAAAGCTAAGGATAATGGGTTCAGGCAGCAGGTAATGGTGCTGTGCAATGGTAAGGGAAATGGGTCCAGGCAGCAGGTGATGGTGTTCTGGAAAGTTAAGGAAAATGGATCCAGGCAGCAGGTGATGGTGTCCTGGAAACTTAAGGAAAATGGGTCCAGGCAGCAGGTGATGGTGTCCTGGAAAGGTGAGGAAAATGTCTCCAGGCAGCAGGTGATGGTGTTCTGGAAAGGTGAGGAAAATGTGTCCAGGCAGCAGGTGATGGTGTTCTAGAAACCTAAGGAAAATGTGTCCAGGCAGCAGGTGATGGTGTTTTGGAAAGTTAAGGAAAATGGGTCCAGGCAGCAGGTGATGGAGTCCTGGAAACTTAAGGAAAATGGGCCCAGGCAGCAGGTGATGGTGTTCTGGAAAGGTGAGGAAAATGTGTCCAGGCAGCAGGTGATGGTGTTCTGGAAAGGTGAGGAAAATGTGTCCAGGCAGCAGGTGATGGTGTTCTGGAAAGGTGATGAAAATGTGTCCAGGCAGCAGGTGATGGTGTTCTGGAAAGTTAAGGAAAATGGGTCCAGGCAGCAGGTGATGGTGTTCTGGAAAGGTGAGGAAAATGTGTCCAGGCAGCAGGTGATGGTGCTCTGGAAAGTTAAGGAATATGGGTCCAGGCAGGAGGTGATGGTGTTCTGGAAAGTTGAGGGAAATGGATTTATACAGCAGGTGATGGTGTTCTGGAAACGTACGGATAAGGGGTGAGTCAGCAGGTTATGGTGTTCTGGAAACTTAAGGAAAATGGGTCCAGGCCGCAGGTGAGGGTGCTCTGGAAAGTTAAGGAAAATGGGTCCAGGCAGCAGGTGATGGCATTCTAGAAAGTTGAGTGAAACGGGCTTAGGCACCAGGTGATGGTGTTCTGGAAAGTTGAGGGAAATGAGTTTAGGTAGCAGGTGATGGTGTTCTGGAAAGTTAAGGAAAATGGGTTCAGACAGCAGGTAATGGTGCTGTGCAATGTTAAGGGAAATGGGTCCAGGCAGCAGGTGATGGTGCTCTGGAAAGGTGAGGAAAATGGGTTCAGGCAGCAGGTGATGGTGTTCTGCAAACTTAAGGAAAATGGGCCCAGACAGCAGGTGAAGGTGTCCTGGAAGCTTAATGAAAATCGGCCCAGACTGCAGGAGATGGTGTTCTGGAAACGTAATGAGAATTGGTCCAGACAGCAGGTGATGGTTCTCTGGAAAGTTAAAGAAGATAGGTCCAGGAAGCAGTTGATGGTGTTCTGGAAAGGTGGGGACAATGGGTCCTGGCAGCAGGTGACGGTGTTCTGGAAAGATGAGGAAAATGGGTCCAGGCAGCATGTGATGGTGTTCTGGAAAGTTGAGGAAAATGGGTCCAGGCAGCAGGTGATGGTTTTCTGGAAACTTAAGGAAATGGGTCCAGGCAGCAGGTGATAGTGTTCTGGAAACGTATGGATAATGGGTGAGTCAGCAGGTTATGGTGTTCTGGAAACTTAAGGAAAATGGGTCCAGGATGGAGGTGATGGTGTTCTGGAAAGTTGAGGGAAATGGATTTATAGAGCAGGTGATGGTGTTCTGGAAACGTACGGATAATGGGTGATTCAGCAGGTTATAGTGTTATGGAAACTTAAGTAAAATGGGTCTAGGCAGCAGGTGATGGCATTCTAGAAAGTTGAGTGAAACGGGCTTAGGCACCAGGTGATGGTGTTCTGGAAAGGTGAGGGAAATGAGTTTCGGCAGCAGGTCATGGTGTTCTGGAAAGTTAAGGAAAATGGGTTCAGGTAGCAGGTAATGGTGCTGTGCAACCTTAAGGGAAATGGGTCCAGACAGCAGGTGATGGTTCTCTGGAAACTTAAAGAAGATAAGTCCAGGAAGTAGTTGATGGTGTTCTGGAAAGGTGGGGGAAATGGGTCCAGGCCGCAGGTGATGGCGTTCTGGAATGATAAGGAAAATGGATCCAGGCAGCAGGTGATGGTGTTCTGGAAAGGTGAGGAAAATGGGTCCAGGCAGCAGGTGATGGTGTCCTGGAAACTTAAGGAAAATCCGTCCAGACAGCAGGTGATGGTGTACTGGAAACTTAAGGAGAATCGATCCAGACAGCAGGTGATGATTCTCTGGAAAGTTAAAGAGGATAGGTCCAGGAAGCAGTTGGTGGTGTTCTGGAAAGGTGGGGAAAATGGGTCAAGGCTGCAGGTGATGGGGTTCTGGAAAGGTGAGGAAAATGGGTCAAGGCTGCAGATGATGGCGTTCTGGGATGATACGGAAAATGGGTCCAGGCAGCAGGTGATGGTGTTCTGGAAAGGTGAGGAAAATGGGTCCAGGCTGCAGGTGATGGCGTTCTGGAATGATAAGGAAAATGTGTCCAGGCAGCAGGTGATGGTGTTCTGGAAAGGTGAGGAAAATGGGTCAAGGCTGCAGGTGATGGGGTTCTGGAAAGGTGAGGAAAATGGGTCCAGGCAGCAGGTGATGGTGTTCTGGAAAGGTGAGGAAAATGGGTTCAGGCAGCAGGCGATGGTGTTCTGGAAAGGTGAGGAAAATGGGTCCAGGCAGCAGGTGATTGTGTCCTGCAAACTTAAGGAAAATGGGCCCAGACAGCAGGTGACGGTGTCCTGGAAACTTAAGGAAAATCGGTCCAGACAGCAGGTGATGGTTCTCTGGAAAGTTAAAGAAGATAGGTCCAGGCAGAAGGTGATGGTGTTCTGGAAAGGTGAGGAAAATGGGTCCAGGCAGCAGGTGATGGTGTTCTGTAATGATAAGGAAAATGGGTCCAGGAAGCAGTTGATGGTGTTCTGGAAAGGTGGGGAAAATGGTTCCAGGCTGCAGGTATGGCATTATGGAAAGTTAAAGAAAATATGTCCACGAAGCAGGTGACTGGAATGACCCTCAATGTCCCCAAAGCCCATTGAATGTGTGCCAGTCAAGAAAACTGCTAAATTCAAACTACCTTGTCCTGCTCATAAACATCTGCTTGCCCAGCATCTTAGTGGCAGACCTGTAGTATCCATTTCACCCAGCTCGAAGTCCATCAAACTATAATTGGGCACATTTTGTTGTGCTCAAAAAGCAAAGAGGTGGCCTTTTGCATACTCGGAGTCCGACCTATACTTCTTTCTGTACTAGCCACAGGACAAGTAAGACAAACTAAGGCTATCCTATTCCAAACTGTAATGGAAACATGTTCACGAAACACAGGATGATTGAATTATTCTTTATATTTGTAATTATTGAAACGAGGGCTTCCTGTGGGCCTGTGCTCGTAGGCTGAAACCCCAGCAAAATCCAACAAGCATTGGCAATAGTTTCAACTTTTGTATAAGCATGGGAAAGGCACTCGCCAGGCATGGCTGTAGTGGTATTAAGTGGCCATTGATGGTAGCAGTGCAAAATGGTGAGCATACCTGGGCATCTACTAGCAGTACCTGGCAAATGCCTAATACTCATACACAAAACCAAAACTGTTAGCTTTGCCAATGCTTGTTTTTAACAGAACTTCAGTGAAGGACGTGCATAGTGCTTATACATCGAGTGACTGAAGGTAGACCCGCTAAAGACATTTTTATTACTAGCGTAGTGACACAGTTGCACATCCAATTAAGCCTTTAACTCTGTAAAGAGTGCTTTGAAAAAACACTGGCAGGCAACTTGAGCGCACCTAATAGCCCAAAGTAAAAACTGCTTCTGTTTGGAGGTATCCCCCAGGATTTCCCCAGTCCTCCGCAAACAGCAGATATATATGTTGCGAGCGCTTAAGCTCACAGAGACTTGGCAAGAGCGAAAGAATGATCTGATTTGCGGATCACAGGGGTCCACTGCTTCTAGCTCTTCATCCATTCAGTCCTCCCTGCTAGAGCTGTTTCTTGGGACGGAACGCTTCCCAGTTCACAGGTGATGTGTAAGGGAGATATTCCCAGGGAGCAATTGGTTGAGCGTTGTCCCCGATTGCATGCTTCTAGAACGTTGATGTCGCTTTACTAAAATCAGAGCATTCCAAAGAGGAGATTAGTGTTAGATGGCTGCAGACAATATTATGGTGGTCATTGGTAGTTGACCAGACGTCACGGTTTTCCCGGGATCAGTCCCGGGAAATCGCCTTCTGTCCCGGGACTTTTTGAAATTTTTTAAACCCTGTCCAGTGTTTGCAATGGTGGGTGGCTATGGCGCTGGTTTTTGCTGGGACCCGATATCGAAATCCCAAAATCGGGCCCGGCACGACTCTTCCTGCACGAATGGGAGCGTGAAATGGGGGCGTGAATGCTTTTCACACCCCCATTTCCTCCTCCTTTCCCTCCCAGGCCGCTCTCCTCCAATGAGAGGAGTGTGCCTGTGAGCAAACCCCCTCTGACCCCGTTCTAAGGGTCCCCTTTGGGGCCACCCCCCTGCCCCCGTTCTAAGGGTCCCCTTTTGAGGCCTCGTGGCATTTAAAGTACTGTTTGCTACCAGTAGGATTTCTGGGGGTTGGGGTCGCTAGGATGATTCGGAGTCATTGTAATCTTTTCAAAGGCGATTTGATGCATTCCTATCCGGGAGACTATGTGAAATTCAGGGAGACTCTTGCCTCCTGCACCACCAGGCCTGCAATGACTCCCCGGCCTGGCCCTCTCCTCCTGCCCAGGCCTATCCGGGCGCGGCCTATGTTTATCCCTGACCTCGAGGGGCGCCCCCAGCAGGAGAGAGGCTATAACGGGACATAGCTGGCATGCCAGATCCGACTGCCTCTGTGGCTATATCTGTTGGCATGAGGCTAACGGGGCAGGGGAGCAGAGAACAGAGCAGCGCTGTGACCTCAAGCCCTGCCAGTGCCATCTGCTCCTATGGCCTGTTTTCACTCCATTAAAACTGATTGAAACAATGCCGACCGGATGCCGGGTACACTTTCCGGGTGCGATACCATTGTTGTGTGCCCCGTCTGTACGATCACTTGTTGGGGTTCCAGCGCAGCCCACACACACACTGTTGGGGATCTGCCAGCTGGGGGCGTCCATCCAGCCCGGTGCAACATTCTCAGGGAGGGAGGGGCAGAGTCGGGTGAAATGGCGTCGCCCATCCATGCCCCGAGTTATCTTTTAAATGTGCGTAGTTTCTCGAGCCACTAGGCCTCGGTTTTGGCGGTTTGTACGCGGGGCAAATTGAACACTTTGGCGGACCGCGCATGTCTGCACTTTTTCCCTCGGCACCTGGCCTCGGAGTGGGCTGTGAAAATAGTTGTCCCCCCCACCCCCCCATCATGGACAATTCAGACTGCACGCCACATTTTTTTTAAACATTTGTATGGAGTGTTCGAGGTGGCCTACTTGCGGTTATGTCTTGTCTCAACGTTTCTGTGAGTGCGTGTGGCATGTCACGTGACTTGTATGGGACTACAGCGTGTGTGGGGGGCGGGTACGGGCATGGGCGCGGCTCTCCCCTTCCCTTACATGGACCACTACTATTGGTCTGTGACACGGCAGCTTGGCATGTCTGCCCATTCACTCAGTGGCCTCTCGCAAATGACTCTGCAGGCGCGCGCCCCTGGTTTCCAGGAATGTCTGAGGACGGTTTCAAGGTGGCGGACAGCGGCCTGCTGGGAACTGGACTGACGCACAACTCATTGCCCGGCAGTTTCCCGAATCGCCACCGAGTGTCAGACCGTTTCGTTTACTTTGGCGTGGGTGGGTGTCAAGGTCCTTTGGGTGGCCGGTATGACCTCTAAGCCTCTAAAAACCGCTTTCCAAGCACATGTTATCCTTTGCAAGTCAATCACGTATTCCGGCGTTTTGTTTGTTAGGATGGCGGGGCACAGTGAGAGACAACTTTGGTACTACTCCGGTGGGGGTTTGTTGCAGTAAAAAAATATGATCAGAAAATATAACGTATGCTTTGTCATGTTATAAAAGGCTGTGATATGTTATCTTGTATGTGATGGTATGATTTGCTGAGTATGGTGTGTCATACAAGCCTCTATCTTATGTTATGCTTTTCTGCACTATGCTGTGCTATGCTATTGTTTGCCATGTTAACCTGCAATACGCTACACTTTGAAACGGGATGTTATGTTATGTAGTTATGCTTGGCTCTACTATGCTATGCCCATGCTGTGTGATTCTATCGTGTGCTGTAATATATTGGGCACAGGGATTAAGGGGACGAGCCAAACATGTACACTTCTTTGGGTAAAAGCACACCTCCTTCTTTCTCTCCATCCCGTGCACCCAGACACTACCATCCTCAGACTATATCATCAACAGAAAGTGTTAATCTGATGCTGGCCTCCTTGGAATCCCGTAATAACTCCCTGTGTGTCAACTGGAGCAACGAAGGCGCTTTTATATTCAGATAAAATGTATGCTTTACAGAAGCATGCATTGGATCCGATAGACGGTCCCTTTATCTCTAGCTCTGAACCTGCACAAACATCTCTTCTCCACCAGTTTTGAATGAGATTGTGCCGTGGCCGTGATTGCATAGTGGGTTAATGCACTTGCTACAGAAATCTAACTCTAGAGTTATACATCCTTACAGTGCCCATTCATTCTTTCTTCCTTCTGAGGTTGAAAACATGAAATAAATTTCACATTCACGGCAGTAACGCCAAAAAATTGTGATGATGATTAATGTGTTGTTCTTTTTGATGTTGTGTGCTTACTGTCAGCCGTCAGCATCATGGCAGGGTAACGGAGCTCTGACAGAGTTACGATTCATTGCAAGAAGATGTACACACGGTCTGCGTTGTGCTTTAGAAATTCTGCTCACCTCACTGGGCTGCCCTTTAAGGTTTTCAGAGACAGTTTGAGCAATTCACGGAGACGTGCATGTTTTCTTTACATAATTGGTTCTGCCCGGCTTAGTTCTATGGAAAATGTACGCGAATCATGTTTTCCTGTCAGAGTCACCAACTTGTCGGCCTGCCCCCTTTTCCGCTCAGGACGGCTCGCCCACCCAGCTCACACACTTCGCCTGAGCTTTCTATAGAACTGCCTTTTGGACATAGAAATCTCCGTCCATGCACACGTGTAAGAAGTCTGAATGTGATCACATGTTTAGCTCTCTGCACACTCTGTGCAAGTCCACTTCTTCCGTGTAATGGCTAGGGTGACCAGATTTAAAAAGCAAAACACAGGGACAGGGCAACTAACATAAAAGTAGGACTAACTCTTGAAAGTGGCTGCCACGGATGGCGACGCAAGGCACTACAGTAGCGTTTGCATGAGAAGGCAAAGGGGGTTTAAAGGTTACTGTACAAATAAACATATATTATAATTAATTTATCACAATCTAACACTTTCTCAAGTTGTAAAATGCAGCATTTCTTCTGTATGAGATTGTGCATTCCTGCCTCCCAGCTATGCAGACCGACTACCAAAAACTGGGACCACTGCAGTCTCCAATGGAAACATAATCTCGAGAAAGGGGGACAGAGCAGCAAAAACCGGGACAGTCCCAGCAAAACCGGGACGTCTGGTCACCCTACAGTAATAGAGTAGAAGTGACGCCCTGGTTATCTGCGGGTAACTAGTGTCGTGTCACTGACGTGACAGGGGCGCCAGGAAAGCAAAGAAGAGCTTCTACTCTAACGCACCTGCCCTCCCTGAAAGGGAAACGTACCCACACGGAAATGTCACACGTGTCCCTCAGCATGCGTGTATATGAGTATGTGAACAATGGGACGGCCAGGAGCAAGTTGTAGCTGCCAGAAATGAATGTTAATTTCACTTTGAAGAACCCAAACTAACCTGGCACGGACTGCATGTAGGACAGCAGTGCGATACCCTAACCAAAAATACAAAATGCTACTGGGGTACAGCTTTTTTGGCCAAAGTGGGGCACTTTTTTGGCACATGGGGCCCAGTTTGGCAAGTTACTTCACCATGCGACTAATACTTTTGACTAGTGTCACTGAACACATTTTCTTCAAAAACTCACAATTTGTATCACATCTTAACACAAACATTCCTATGGGGTACTACTCAAACAGTCTGTCACAAAAGGAATGAATAGCCATTTGCAACTGTGGGCCACCTTTTAATTGGTGCCCGAGGCAATTGTATGCCCCAGTCCGACCCTGACACTGATCCCCTGACCCATGCCTGCTGCCTTATTCAGAAAGCGCCTTGAAGGCCTTTCTGGGGTTATTTCTTGTGTTGTGAACACAGCCTTTTCCTTTCATAGCAAAACACGTGTGTGGCAGAACTGCGGCTTCCGGTTGCGGGCAGCTGGCGAGGTCCCGAGACACTGGTCCCTCTTACACTTTGCTTCAAATGAGGATTGGACACCACCTCTGGCCTGTGTCTCCGGACATTCTGATTGGCTGCAGGGGACTTTGCTGTATTACAGACCTCCGAGTTTATGCACAATTCTCTAGACGTTGTTACAGTGTTGCACATGTCAAGTATGTGTATATCGTTATGCTGCAACTGTGATGACAACATAGTGTTTCTGTGTGTACACAGTGCAAATGTGCTTGTTATCTTCTCTGTGTGCAATGCAGTTAATGTCCCCAATTCACAAACATTTGAATGTGCAGGTGCATAGTATTTAGAATTTGAAGTTTTTGTATTTTATGTTTTACTTATTAAGTGATGTACGCGAGAACGCTGTACAAATATCACATCACAGAACAAGTTAAAAGCATTAGAATGTCCTGAGGTCTAGACTGGAGAATACAGTCTTTAAGAGCTTTGCAAATAAGTGGGTAGGAAGAGAAAGTGTGCAGGACAAGAGGAAGGGTGTTCCAATGTAGAGGAGCAAGCAAAGAAAAAGAATGAAATCGAGCCTGAAGACAAGGTGGACGAGGAACAGAAAGAAGGCAAAGAGATTGGGAACAAAGAGATTGAGAAGGAACATTAAAAGACACCAATGAGGAAAGATAAGGAAGAGCAAGACCATAAAAAGATTTGAAAACCATACAGAGGAAATTAAATTTAAGACGAGAATGGAAAGACAACCATCCACTTGACAATATTGAAAAATAAACATAATTCACAAGGAGAGAGAGCATAAAAGACGAACAGAAGAATTAAAAGTAGAATTAAGAGGAGCTAGTCGCAAGACAGGCAAACCAAAAAGAGTAAAAGAGCAATAGAAAATATGATGAAAACATGAGAGATGAAATTAAGAGCTGAGCTGCCCTAAAAGTAAGAAAAGTCCGTGCTGTACGAATATTAAAAAGGTGGAATCGACTTGAGCATGAAAGTACAGGAATATGGTGAGAGAAAGAAAGATCGGAATCAAGATAAAGACCCAGATTACAGGCCATAGAGGAGATAGGAAGAAAGGAGGGAGGAAAGGAAACGGATGCAAGTGGAGAAGGCGGAGGAATGGTGGCAGCATTAAAAAAAGAGAACTTCAATCTAAGCAATGTTTAGGACAAGGTAATGGTCAGCCATCCAAGATTTCAAAGCCAGAAGACCGGATGTCAAGTGTCCTGTATAGTAGGAGTCAAAGAAGAGAAGGAAAGAAAACGCAGAGTATTATCAGCATAACAATGGTGAGACATTCCGTATGAAGAGATAATAGAACCCAGAGGAGACGAAAGGGAAAGAGAGAAAAAAGGGTCCCACGACAGAGCCTTGGGGAACCCCACGGAGAAGAGAAACATATTGAAAAAGTTTTGCACGCCCAAGATACTGAATAAGTATGGTTAGACAGATAAGAATGAAACCAGGAAAGGACAGAGCCAGAAAACCCAACAGAAGAAAGAGATGACAGAAGTAAAGCATGATCCACAGGGTCAAAAGCAGCCGATACAGCAAGAAAAACTAAGAGCAAGGAATGTTTCGAACAACGAGCTGAAAGAAACCAAACACAAAGCGAAAGACGAGACGTCTCAGTAGAGTGTAATGAGCGAAAAACCAGATTGGAAACAAGGAAGAATGAAATTGTCAAAAATAAAGGAAGGAACCTTGGAATGGGCAAAAAGCTTGAGGAGCTTGGAAAGATAAGGAAGAATGGATTTAAGGCTATGTTTAGAAGAGTGCGAAGTAGCGTGCTTAAAGTAGACGATAGAAGAGAAATGGTATGCTATAGTACGGTAGAAACATTTTGCACTTGCCACCACATGCAAATTGCGCATGCATGGCGAAATGCAGAGTTGCACGTGTGTCGCGCATAATTCGTATGCACCACACTTTGCAGGTCGAACTGTAACCGATTCTTAAAACAAAAATAAAAAAATGAGGCAAAGACAGAAGTCATGATGAATAGTAAAAGGAAACATAGTCTTGTTTGCATTTTCACCTGAAAGTGCAGTGCCACTTTGGTAAAAATTAAACACTTTCTGCCAAAACATATGTTTTTTTTAAAACAAAAGTTACGACAGGTTAGAACATGAGCATGTTTTGGGGTGGGTGAATCAGGTTAATGCATGTGTGTGCAGGCGTGTCCTTCCTTTGAATAACCCAGGAATTGTCATCCCTTGTATGCCCATTAAACAATGTGCAAAGTGGGTGTGTCCGGACGTACACCACCTCCTGGCCATTAAGTCATGGATGTGCTTTCTTTCTTTGTGGCTACTCCCAAATGACCTTTTGCACAGTTTTGTGACTCATGCACAATTATCAACAGACACAATGTGTCAATTTTCTGTCTGCAAATGCAGTTCTGGCTGCAAAAGTGCACCCGGTGTTGCTACTGTACAAGACATTATTGTTGCGCGTGGTTTCTTTGTGCATAGATTATTCGTGCAGTGCTTGTACTGCTGCAAGGTCACTTACAGACACTGCTATGTCTGCTTAATAGGAGCACGTTGATGGTTTTGTGTGGGATGTTGTGGGGCAGGTGTCTGCAACCTTTGGCTCTCCATATGTTTTTGACTATGACTCCCTTGTCCCTCACATTGACTACTCTGGCTGGGGCTGATGGGAATTGCAGTCCAAAATACCTGCAGAGCCAATGGTGACAGACCAATGCTGTGGGACAATAGCGTTACTGTGGGACAGTGTACCTCCCCCAGTGACATAGTATGCGTCAATTCGTGTTACCATGGGCCAGTGTGGCGCACAGTGATGGAGTGCATGGGCCTCATGGTTTCAAAACCTTCTTTTGTTAAAGTCTGCACTTGGTGCACTTTTGCACGTGTGCACTTTTGGTCATCATGAAATAGGACAGATGTTTTTTTTTTAATGGGGGCTAAGCCCCACCTATATCACACCTCTACCCCTCAGCCCCACACATCTACTTCCCTTCCTCCACTACACTTGTACATATACATCTACATGCATGTGTAATTGGTCAAAATCGACCAAAACAGCACCAACAATGTGCAGACTTTAAAAATCAAGTCTTTTAAAACACGTGTTACGGGAGTGCATAGCAAAGCCCAGCTGTTTTATTCTGGGTCCCATGATGGAGCAATCAGTGGGAGATTCAGCATTGTGGGGCAGCAGAAGGTACTGGTCGGTAATGGGGTGCGCAGCAAAGATACAAGCAGGACGACACGCAGTGATGGAATGTGCAGGAAAGGGTTGAGCAGTAGCGGTGTGAGACATGGCGGGGCCAAGAAATGGAGTATGCAGCAGAGACCTGCCGTGCTGTATGGTCCCCAGGAATAATGCATTTCTTGTATAGCGCTACACACCCGTAGGTCTCACTGAAATAACAGAAGACATTGTTATCCCGCAGAGTGGTACTCAATTTATCGACCTCGTAAGTATGAAAGGCTGAGTTGAACCTGCCAGGGTTTGAACCTGCCACAGCAAGCTTTGCATAGATATCAGGGCAGAGCGCTTAGCTCTCTCTGCTATCTGACCTGCAATAGCTAAGAGTCCAGATTTACTAGTGTGGCATATTGTGGGACCCAGTGTTGCAGCATGTGACAGGTAGACCACTAATGATAGTGCGGCGCGGTCTGAGTGTGCATCCTAGCCCAGCATTGATAGTGTAGGGTCCAGTAGTGCAGTGTGTAGCACAGAGCCCCGGCATGATAATGCGGGGTAGAGTCGAGTACTTTGATGCAGCGCACCTCGGAGACCACCATTAAGAGTTTTGGGCCCACTGATTGAATAAGCAGCTGGTACCTGTGCAGAGAGTGTGAAGCAGTGTGGGGGAGGAGGTGCAATACTGGAGTGTGCAGGACAGGCCAGCAGCCACAGGGTGATGCATTGGACAGCGAAGGACAGCAGTGCTTGGTTCATGCAGTGTGTGGTGCAGTGGGGAAATGTGCAGCAGTGACTACCAGCAATAGGGCAGGTTAAACTCATTGAGACTAGCAGTGACAGTTTGGCCCATTGTGAGACTCACTGCAATGTGAATCTGACAATCCAGAATGGGGTGTGTGGGATGTGTGGCACACTTTGACGTAGTGTGCAGCCAACCTAGTAGCAGCCAGGGGGACATACTCTAGATTGCCAGAAATTAAGGGCCCGATTCATGGAACATTTAGCGTGGTGCAAAGTGACTGATTCACAGGGCTGGGCAAAGTGTATTTTTACAGTGCAAAGTGACTTGCAGCGGATGCAAAAGCGGCGCAAGGTCACTTTACGCTGCACAAATGCACTTTGCCCCAATCTGTCAATCAGGGTGTTTGTTGGCAGTGTGAAGTCACTTTGCACGGTCCTAAACATGCCATGAATCAGGCCCTACGTGTCTGGCAGCCTCCAGCAGTGATTGTGCGTGCCAGTATGCCTCCCAGACATGTAGCGCCTAGCCGTGGAAGCGTGGGGCCCACCCTTCAGAGACCAGCAATGACAGCCTAGGGCACACACGTGAGTGTACAGTAGAGACCTGCAGGGACGGGGTTGCACAGTGAAGGGCTGGCGGGAGAACTCATGTCATGCTTTATTCTACTAGCCCCGGTTATCATGTAAGCATACCGCCCATTCTGTACAGGTGCTTAATGCATAGCCTCGGTGTAACTGTACATGAACTGAGCACCCGTAATAGACCTCGGGTGTTGCCATTACACAACTCGTGTGCAGTGTTGTATGTCAACATGTAACATGCATTCAGCATCGCATCAGATCGTCTTCTCTGGAAGTATAACTGCAGTATATTGACAACTTACTGATGCTGGTGTAGGGTCACGTGGCCCCAGGGTCGCAAGCGGATCGAGTGTTTGCAGTGCTCTCTACCTTTATTCACAGGCGATGTGGTGGACTGTAGCTGCAGTGCAGTGTGGTGGCCCCACAGAGATGTGCAGGCCCCAGTGCCGGCCTCACAGAGATGTGCAGGCCCCAGTGCAGGCCTCACAGAGAAGATGTGCAATTGACTGTCCAGCATAGTTCAAGCTATCATTGCATTGACTAATATAATGCAATGCATTTATATGGTGTACCCAAGACAATTACTGAAAACTGGTTGCAGTTACTCCCGTGTACTTTGGCTGGGTATCTGCAGAGTGATTTTAATCTTACCCTGAGTATTTTTTCAGGTTTACAAAAGTGACCGCAAAAATTAAAATGAAAACGCATCTTTAGTGAATATGTTTGTTGGGTTAAAACATCCCATATCCATTGAAAAGCTTATTTGTAGTGTTACACTAGTGTATACCTAGTGATAGTAGTATTTGGTGTGTTGCAACAGTACCTATATAATGTAACTGCAGATATCTCCATGGAATGGTTAACGTCAATGCAACGTGTGTGTGGTTATTTATGCGTGCATCTGGAGATTGTTGGGGCCCATAGATATATCAAGATGCACGGGGGGGATGGGGGGGTGGTGAGGGTAAAGTAGGTCACCCATTGTAGTTCTGGATTTGAAATGGGAACTGTAAACCTACAAGAACCAGACAGAGGGCCTCATTACGAGTAGGGCGGTAAGGGATACCGGCACCGGTAAGGAGACCATTGCCGGTAATCCCTTACCGCCCTACTATGAGGTCCCTTAGTGGGTCCCTCCTTTGACGCCTGGTCTGACCAGGCGTTATGGACGGGACCCGTTAAGGAAAATCAGAGCCAATAACGGTACCGCAATTTGCGGTACCGTTATTAGCGCCTTTCCCATTCCCATTGAGCCCTAAGGGGGCTCAAATGTGAATGCGGAATGGTTTGGTGAATGGGGACTTACCGGTTCTTCCAAGGTCGGACTGGACCGGTAAATCCCCATCTCACCAAACCGGACACGGTACCGTTATTGGTGGTAGTCATGGCGCAAATAGCACCATGACTACCACCAACCTCGTAATGAGGGCCAGAGTAATAAAGACTAAACCCAGGTGTGGTTCACATACTCACAAATGACATGAGCTATTTGGCACGGTTCTATGGGTTAGGATTTCCTCGAGATTTGCAAGTCAAATGCATGCGAGAACTCCCCCCCCCTCCACCCCCTGGAAATCCCACCATATCCATCTACCTTTTTTATTACCCTAACCCACCCCCCCACGTACATTTGTGATAAAATATGTTGAAAGAAATTCGAAGATCTCTCCCTCGATGGAAAAACCTGCGACGGAATCTACCTATCCCACTCGCCACAGCTGCATTGTGAGTCCAGTGTAACTGCTGCAGATAATGGCATCTGCAGTGCAGTAACAAGGTGACATTTCTGTTGCTGGCCTACCTTTCGACTTTCAGTGTATTAGTATTTTACCTCTAGTGTGGCAATTTCAAGGGTTAATTATATTGCATTCATTCTTAGGTTCGGTTAGGACAGTTATAGCTCTCTGTCAGAGCTCCTGGCAATACATGGAATGGGGTCCTTGTGTCTGTCAACTGCTCTGTGATGTGAAACCAGTGCACACGATGAAAACTCTGAGCAAGTTTCAGCCATTTTGTAGAAGCAAATGAAGCAGTTTAAATTGTGGAGAGAGATTTGAGTATTGCTTTTAAGAGCATGTTTTGTTTCTATGCCTCTTTGTAGATTGATGTGTTTTACACTTTTGTGCTGCATTGTTTCAAGGTTTTATTATTCCCTGTGGTCGTTATTAGTATTAATATCTATAAATTCACACTTGTTGCTTTAGAAGGCCGCCTTGATGGGTTGGGCGCCCCTTAATTGTAAACCTTTACGATCCAACCAGTTTCATCATGGACAACAATACAATATATATATATTACATGGCCACGCTAGTGGCCATGTTGTTATGGTTAAGTTGGTGTTTCCATAGGAAGAGCACTTTTTGGGCAGCTTATAACTTCGCTCCCCCTGGACGAATCCTCACCAAACTTTGCAAAAAAAGTATATGGCCCACTCTGATTGTTTTTTTGCAAAGTGTGGTGAGGATTCGTCCAGGGGGGGAAAAGTTATAGGGGGGTCCCAAAACTTTTTTTCTTCCCATAGACTGAATGGGAAAAAAATTTGCGCACGGCTACAGCCCGAAACGCTGAACGGATTTACACCAAATTTGCAGCAGGAGCGGCGGCCTGGTCCCGAAAGCGTGCTTTTGTAAATTTGGTGTAAATCCGTCAAGTAGTTTTTTAAAAAAATGACCAAAATGTAAGGCAAAAAAATTAGTGATATCTGTGTTCGCTTCGCGGACGGACTTCCCTGTTCGCTCCGCGGACAGCACCCCGATTGGCCCATGGCCTTGCGTCATGTCCGCGGACATGTGACGTGTTCGCTGATTGGACAGCGAGGGGCGTGGAGCGCGTCAGATTTTCTGTGGTGCCCGCCATCTTGTATTCGCCGTCGACCGCGTACAGCGCAGTGAAACGTGTATTTAGTGCCCTGTGTTGGTGTGTAAGAGTGTTTGGGGAGGGTGGGGGAGTATGAGATAGGTTCAATGTTTTTTTTTTTTATGTGTTAGACGTTTTTGTTGCGTTCGATTTATCCGCGGAGAACACGGCTGTTCTGACATTTTGTAAATACACTAAATGGTGGGGTGTTTAGAGGACGGAGTATGTGTTATTTTTGTTCGCAAGGAAGGTAAAAATGAGCTATGAACACCCGCGGTGTACTTAATTGATCGTAGATACACAAACTGGGGGTGTCCTCAGGACGCTGTCCGTATTGTAATCTGTCTATTTGAATGTGTTCTAAGAACACTCGCGGTGTCCCGAAATGGTTGCAATTACACAAAATGGGGGTGTTCTGAGAACGTTGTTTGTATTGTTCGTTGTCAGGGTGAAAGTGTTTTAAGACCACTCCTTTTGTCCTCTAATAGTACAATTTCCTATGGGCGTCAACCGACTTTTTGTTCACTAAAGAAACGATAAATCCGGCTGGTGTGCGCCGACATTATGTGATAATCCTATGACTGGCGCTATTGACCTGGCTGGCTTGCTTTTACGACACTAAATCATATCTCCCGCCCCTAAGCCTGATATTATGAAAGCATTCATATTCCCCGCCTCTCTCCGTGACGTTACAGGGTGCGTCATCAAACACGCCCAGTCCTCTCCAGTCCTAAGTGACTTTACACAGAACCCGGAAGACAACACATATTATGTCACAATTCGGAATATGAAACAGTGATTTAAAAGCAAACAGCAAGATTGTAAATTTTGTAAAGTACATTTATTTGACATCAAATGTTTAGAGAATATTCAGCAATTTGCATTTGTCTTTGTTGTCGATCCGCAAAAGTTCATGTTGAGGCACGCGATGTTCCTTTGCGGTACAGAGGGTGTTAGATCAGCTTACAAGTCAGTGCGCCACAATTCGGAATATGAAACTGTGGTTTAAAAGTAAACAGCAGGATTGTACATTTGGTAAAGTACATTTATTTCACATGAAATGTTTAGTGAATATTCAGCGATTTGCTAATGTCTCTGCTGTCGATCAGCAAAAGTTTATTTGGAGCCACGCGTTGTTCCTTTGCGATAGATAGGCTTTTGGTTTATGATAAAAGCAGTAAATGGTCGCTCTGATAATCGGAAGGTTGCTCCAAAAACGAGCCATTAGACCACCCTATTGGTTGGTATGTTGTTTGTAGCCGCTAGTACTGCGTAAGGGCATATTGGTCCTTGGCGATTGTCCCATAAAATGGTGAGGGTCATGAAGTTACATAATTGGACCTGCACCTGGCAGTTGAAGACCCCTTCCGCTGGAGTCTGTAAATCGTGACATAGGCAAAATGGGGCCACATACCTGTTTTAAAAAACATAAATTAGTCTCACCAGCCGATCTTCATTAAAAATCATCATTTTATTTATTAGGGCGTGAAACTATTTGCTATCGAAGATAGTGCAATGGAGTATGTTAATAATAAAATAATAATATTTTCCCATTCATATAGCGCTAAGAACCGTGAGGTATCTAAGCAGTGCTTATTATTAACCACGGTGTGTGGTGCTCATTTATCGACCACGGAAGGATGAAAGGCTAAGTTTGGCCTTGCCGGGATTCGAACTTGCGTTAGCAAGCTGTACACGGATGTCAAAGCGAGCGTTGTACTCGCTGTGCCATTTGACAGGCTACAGTGAAGTGGCACAGCGAGTAGAGCGCTTGACCGCCTATAGACCGGTTAAATTATCTCTATTAACCCACCCTGTGTCGTCTGCCTTTTTCAGAGCCCTCTAAACAACAGGGGATCAATTCGGCGGTGATAGTGCGCGGTAGAAAATATTATGCCACTTTTAACGAACAAGTTCAACTTGAGCGGTCTTAAATGCTACGCTATTGTAATTATATTTGGTATAAAATAATCTAAAGTGTTACTTACAGTACAATTGCAATTTCCATTGTCTACGAGTGGTGCAGTCCCAAAATACGACTCTGCGTGTGCCAACGATCTTTCGCATAGTGATATAATATATAAAAGTGGTTTCATTTCATACATTTCATCCTTATCTTCTCTTACGTTTTAGCAACACTCCTTCAAGAGAAGTCTTTCATCACAATCTCTGTCTGTCAAGGTCAAAACACAATACAACCTTATAGTCCGCTTAGTGAGCCTCTCCGGGGCCCGAGAAAAAAATGGAAGCAGCTGACCTTCACTGTAAACGAGCATAAATTCTTACTTTGCAACATTCTGTGTAAAGCCATCTGTAGAAGTTGGTTTTTGCACGCCATGTTCGTATATTTTTTGCGTGATATTAAAAAAAGTTTGTTTAAAGGACGTTATGGTTTTAAGTACAGCCGAAAGACCCCTGAAAATCGCAAGTTATGGTAAGCTATGAAAAATAACTTGCTCCACCACCGTGCACTGCTAAGACTAACACCCAGGACATCAAAGATGACATCGCAAATGTCATTGATGAAATCACTGATGACATCACATGTGTATGTACTTTTCATGGAATTTGTGTACTAGGGATTTTTATTATAATGTTGCGAAAAAAAGTGTCAAGGATATTGCAATAAATATCATACCGTTATTAGTGCTTTGAACGATGCATTGATATAAATAGCATTGTATTATGGGATTCTATCTAGTATACTGAGCTACTAATGGCGAAACATAGCATTGTGTGCAGAGTACAAGATGAAAGTATATTTGTAATGTTAATATGTTGAATAATGAAATGATAATTGTCCTGAAATGTTTGAAAATTCACAAAATGGGGTTGTTCTGAGGACATTATTCGTATTGTGTGATTGCTTAGCTGTATGCAATGAGGGAATGGCACAGAGAGTAAAGAGGACGCTGTCCGCGGACACAGCGGCTGTTCGTGGACAGGGCGTGCTACATCCGGGTTTTTCCAGGAAATCCAACATGGAAAGAAGACTGTACGGATCAGCCAATCAGATGTCGAGGTTGTGGATTTGTGTTGAAAGAGTCTGTGTGTGGTGAAGATGGCAGAAGGGGAGAAAGTCAGGGTGTTGGTGCTCGGAGATATGTTTGTGCATGGTTTACAGCAGTACGCTGAATGCAGGCATGTTGCAAAGAACTTTGATGTGAAAGGAGTGGAGGTGGTGTGGAGCACTGTGCCTGATTGCAATGTACAGGGAATTGTACAAGTTTGTGAGGATATGGCCACGATGAACAGTCAGCATGTGGTAGTTTTGCACTATGGTGCTTTCCATTTGGGCAACTTCAGTGCCCCTACTTTGTTGGCTGATTTGGAATGCTTGGTTCAAGCCGTAATGAAGATCCTTCCAAATGCGAAAGTAATTTTTTCTGGATTACTACCTAGGGAAATATGGGACAATAGTTCTGTTTTTTGTCCTCAGCAAAACATTGCTAGGTGTGTCATCAACCGTGGCATGTTTGCCTTCATGCTTAGAGCTGGTATGTTCTTCTGTAACAATGAGAATATTGATGCCAGTAATGCTGTTAATTTTAAAGAAGATGGCATTTCTTTATCTTTTACGGGAAATGCCTTTCTATTTTGGAATGTGAGGGTTGCTTTGGAGAAGGTTATGTAAAGATTTTAGGAGTAAAGTAAGAAAAAAAAACAAGAAAAAAAATACAAAATAACAGGTGTCTGTCAAGCATCTGTAAAAAAAAAAAAGGCTCTTTTCAGAGCCAACTTCAAAGGGGAAATGGGGCACAATATTTAAATTTACATTCACCACGCTCAGATTTTCGATATGTCCGCGGACATGGCGATAGTCCGCGGGCATGAAAATCACTACGAGGGGGTTAGTATGTTCTATGTTACATGTATAAGAAGTCAGGGATATTATGGTTAAGTTGTGCTACTAAAAACCTATGAAATTCAGTGAAAAAACTTTGTTAAAGTGACGTTATGGTTAAGTTGCGCTACTAAAAAGCTATGAAATTCAGTAAAAAAAACGTTGTTAAAGGGACGTTATGGTTAAGTTGCGCTACTAAAAATCTATGAAATTCAGCGAAAAAACATTGTTAAAGGGACGTTATGGTTCAAAGTAAAACCGAAAAACCCCTGAAATTCGGCAGTTATGGTAAGATAAGAAACCATAACTCGCGCCGCCACCGTGCACTGCTAACACTAACACATCAAAGATGACATCACAAATGTCATTGATGACATCACTGATGACATCACATGTGCATTTACCTTTCATGAAAAGTCTGTACAAGGGATTCTTAGTGTAATGTTAATAAAAAAGTGTCAAAGATTATTGGAATAAATATCAAGTGCTAATCAATGCATTAAGCTATGCATTGATATAAATAGCATTCTATTATTAACTTCAATCCAGTATACTAAGGTACTCATGTAGAAACATAGGCATTGTGTGCAGCATACATGATGGAGGTGCAATATTCATAAGCTTGCCATGTGGAATATTGAAATGATAACTGTTTTCATATTAGAGTTTTGCGTACAGTGAAACTTGTGATAAGTAGGTAATAAAACCCACTTACTACATAATTGCATTATTATACACAAATCACAAAGAGACAACACCACATACAAATATGAATATATACAAGGGAATTGAAGTAGGAAAATGAAACAGCAATAGTAGCAGAAAGTGTTCATAACCTAACTGATTACCTTTATGGAGAGAAATGATTGCTCTGTTTCAAAGCTGTTACTTACCCTATCTATATATATCACATGATGTGTCTGGACCCTAAGGAAAATAGTGTGAGTACAACATATAAAAATATGAGCATATACAGGGAAAGTACAGTAATAAAAAACATCAAAAGTATCAGAAAGTGCTGATAAATCTACTGATAATTTTAATGCACAAAAAGGATGGCTGTCTTTCAAGGTTGTGACTTCTCCTATGTATATGTTTCATATGATATGACTGGACCATAAGGGAATTATTCTAAGAACATACTTGAAGGATAAGTCTACGAATATAGTAATTTACAATTTTTAGTTCCTTACTGTTACTGAAGAAAATCATGTGGCCTAGATATGTCAGGAAAGGAAAAAAGGGAGAGCCAGCCACGCGATGTCATCAGTGATGTCATCAATGACATTTGTGATGTCATCTTTGATGTCCTGGGTGTTAGTGTTAGCAGTGCACGGTGGCGACGCGAGTTATGGTTGCTTATCTTACCATAACTGCCGAATTTCAGGGGTTTTTCGGTTTTACTTTGAACCATAACGTCCCTTTAACAAAGTTTTTTCACTGATATATATATATATATTTCTTTTTATGTATAGCCCTTTAATCTAAAGCGCTTTACACAGGACATATTTACATACATTGCTATTATATAACTATTTTATAATATAACAACATTGTCAAAAGTCAATAGCCTGGCTTTACACATGTAGAGGGCACATTCTTTTGTGAAGTCCTGATAGAACGAAGACTTTGGGCTCAATTTACAAAGTGGTTTCCTATGGGATTTTTTGAAAATCATGCCCTTAAGCGAGAACTATTGGATTTGCAAATGCTTGTTGAGTTTGTCAGCCGAGCAGTGCCACTTTCTCCACTTTGTGTTTCTTTGGTGGGAGTCTACAGATGAACTGTGGTGCAAATTAAATGTCACCACTGATGGTGGTACGCACTCTCTTTTTATAGTGTAGAATGCAGGCTCGGACTGGCCAATAGGGCAATAGGCCCATGGCCGAACCAAAAACGAAGAAAGCTGATGTGGACCAGTTTTCTTGGACAAAGTGGGCCAGGGTGATGAGTTACATCACTATGTGGCTAGTAGTTCTGACCAGTGTTGCTGAACAAATATTCCTTGAAATGCACAATTTGGATCACATTTTATCCAAAAAACCTCCCAGTTGGGTGCTAATCAGTGTCACAAAAGGAATGAATTGCCATTTGCAAGTGTGGGTCACTTTTTCATTGGTGCTTGAAACAGCTTTACCCTTGTAGAATGCATCTTACCATGTGTCTTCAGTTCCAGATTACCTATTGCAGTTTGTACCCAGTGGAATTACAGTAGCACTGCAGTGAACACATTGTATGTACATGGTCAACTTTTCCCCATCCTGTGAATGTGTGTTTCTCTCCCCTTCTTTAAACATCAGAGAGAGAAACAAAAAACAAAACAATTCTCTTGTTTCTAACACACACACACCTCTATGTGCCAGACTAATCGACAGCCTACAACCCATGGATCTTGAGGGTAATATGAATTTCCAGCCTATGATGCTATTTTGGGATTCTGATGACATGAGAGGCGGCTATCATTGGAACCCTAAAATCACATCACAGATAACAGCAACGTGGCATGTATTGCCTGTGTGACATAGGTAAGCAAAGGAAAGAAAAAGAAAATGCATGTCAAGCAGAAGAAGCTTGCCAGAAGTTAATGCCTCATCGCGCCTGCCTCTTATTCCAATGCCTCAAATTAGGATTGGAATCCTTAGCTTCATTTTGAATTACACCTCCACATGGTTTAAATAATTGAAGCTGATTATGTGGCCCCCATATGTGTGTATTCCAATTCAAGCCAGTTCACCCACCCGTAAAATGGAGGAATAGGGCTTGCTTGGAGGGGGTCGATGTTGCAAAATAAAGGGACACCATCTAAATGAGTAGAAACATCCCCAGGATACACTAGGTCAAGAATGAGATGGACCTACAGACTTCAGCAAGACATAAAGGTGAGCACTGGGCATTGGCCACGGTGCTGTACAGTGCTTAGAAGCAGACATCCAATGTTGCGAGCCCTATTCCTGCTACTACAATGAAAGTACGCAACTAAAGCATTGCAGTGCAATAGAACGGCTTCTGCAAATAACCAAGTGCATTTTTGTCAGAAAAGCAAGTTCATTGCATTCTAACGACCGGAGCTGAGAACTAACCAACATAACTCATCTTTGTACCGTCGCTCCGGCTATTTTAGGTCTTTTCATGTCTGATGTCCCTTCCAATGTTGCAATGCTTTATCAGCTTTTCCTGCACTTTTGCTGAGCTCTCACTCTCCATTCCAATGAGTCAATTTTCAATGATTCCCAAAAGCGAGAAGTCGCACTCTCCTGAAGCCATCCAGGCAGCTGCACAGCGGCATGGAGCCAGCAAACAGCTCACATCCTCCTACAGAGGAGGCCGAGTGGCGTGGGGGCCCCTTCCGGCAAGGGGACTCTGGGACTGAGCAGCAACCACAGTGGGCAGACTCGAGGCCTCCTACCACAAGCCTCACACCACAGTAGACTTTTGGCTGCTCGTGTAGAAGTCTTGCAGCATTTCTGCTTGGCTCTTCCTGGGCCTGACCTTCATGCTTCTCTAGGCTGGGACTGCAGGTAAATTCACAGAGACTTCAGCCAATCTGGCTTGTAGCAATTCCCAGGCCTAAAGTGCAGGGACTTTTCAATGTTGCCGCCATTGCAAAGTCCCTCTGAAAGATGGCCTTTGCAGATGAGCTTATCAGCCACTGAGTTTGTTGCCACTACCGGCGTTCTCATATAAAATAGGAAGTTCCCTGGGGCAGTGTTAAATATTTGCACTTAAACTCCAAGATGTATCCACTTGCTTGAACAAAAAGTACATTGTATTCCTTTACATAGAGTAAAGTGCGAACTAATTACATTGCATATCATTTAAGAAGGAACCGTCCAACAGTGTATTCTAAATAAATCAACACAATGTAATTGAATACATGAGTTACATATCACAGTTGATTTAACTGCACAATGTAACCTAGCAACATCTTCCTGCAGCACTAGGAATGCTCCTGTGTAAACAAATGACGTAACAGCACACAATGAAACTATTAACAAAGGTAACAGAAATGTTAAAGCAAGGATAGACCTGAGCATTGAAGCAAACACAACAAAGACAAAGTCGACTTGTTTCGGCAAATTGACTGCTTTGGATTCTTCTTCAGTGCCATGTGTCGCAGAAGTTATATTTAGTCCGGCATCCACATTTCTGATGCCATAGGTGTAGGGATGCAATGTAAAAAACAATTGTACATGCCTCGTGCCATGTATGCGTATAGTGGGAGTCATTTACATGGATTCCTATGTATTCCACCATCTTTAAACATTTGCAAAAAAAACTGCTGGATTCCAAAGGAATCCATTACATCTTGTGCATTCTAATTCTACCTGGCCTAAAATGCTCCTGTATATGTAAGGCAGAGTGGCTGGTGGGTTGCTGTGATTCTACATTACATTCTGTGGCCTGGCTCTGCCTAACAAATACAATGCAATTGCCCGGGGTGCTAAAGGAGACATTAACCACCTGTAAACTTTCTATGTATGGCATGCATACCCCTCTTACCACTTGGTGCATATACTAAAAGAAGACTAAAGTGTAAAAACATGCATGTACCAGTGAACAGTACAGACACAACTCTATTGGAGAAGAGCATCTTTCGTTATCCAATGAAGCAGACATCCACAACTCTAAAGTTGGGTTCATGTTTTGAAATGATAATAGAACTTAACTCAGTCCCACATTGTGATTTATTTTAAATCGTGACATCACAGTAAAAGTATGCATAGGCATTATGTAAAATGTATACATATACAATATGTAATTGTACATGGCTCACATAATTCCCATAGATGCAGTCACTGCAGAAAAAATGTAGGCAACATTCAAAGCCCATACAGACAGAGACACATACACACACAACATGTGGGTATAATGTGTATCTTTAATGATATGAATGCAATGCAGAATTAAGAAGCAATTCACCTATATCTAAGGTGCGGTTAAAAAAAAACGAATACAAAAAGCTTGAAATTCAATATTGGGAAGCCCACTTGTTTGCATTTTGTAATTCGGGCTTTTCCCC
The DNA here is from genome assembly GCF_040938575.1 of Ambystoma mexicanum. NCBI lineage: Eukaryota > Metazoa > Chordata > Amphibia > Caudata > Ambystomatidae > Ambystoma > Ambystoma mexicanum. The sequence continues at coordinate 1,419,802,258 of NC_090931.1, read as the reverse complement.
CGCTGGGCATCTAATGTATGCGGGAGACACCCCCACAGCCCATAATACTGAACCAGGGGAGTGAGGGAAACCCCTGTAAACCCTGCTCCCCTTGTTGGGTATTATGGGATTCAGTGTGCATTCAGCATTTGTTCCCCTCTATTTTCGGGTAAACCCGTTTAAGTCTACTTAAAGAAGTTTTCATTGTGGTTGTGACTTGTCTGCTGGATCTGCCTTCACAGAAACACAATAGGTCCACCTGGCCACCCTGTACCCAGGTCTTTAATACTTCAAAATAAGTCCTGCACGAAAGTGAGTCCTGGCCACATAGTGCAGCTCTAGCAAGTCTGTTAGCCGGTCGGATAGCACAGCGAGTTGAGTGCTCACCCCTGATATCTTTGCTGTGCCCGCTGTGGCAGGTTCAAATTCCATCAGGGTCAAAGCAGCCATTCATCCTTCTGAAGTCAATAAAGAGTACCACTGTGGGATAATAATGTAATCTGTTATTTCGAGGCTCTAAGACCCACAGGTGTGTAGCATTATATAAGAAATAGATATTATTATTATTGACCAACACTCTCCTAGTGTGCCGTGGTAGGCAAGACTCCCCACCATCCCTATAGATTATTTAGGAAAATGTGTTACCAAAGGCCACATATGACTGCATACACGGATTAATATATTGCCTAGAAAGCCATAGGCAGTTTATAGGGTCAATTAATGGCCCATGCCCCATGCCTTTACTCAATGGACTGCCACAGCTACAGTATTTCTTTACAGTGTGAGAGGGTCTGGGTCTTGATCCTGTGAGGGGGGCCAGAGACCCTTTTCAACTTTGCAGAGGCAGACTACTAGGAGGTAAGATAGAGCCACACCTACTCCATAAGTGGAGTGAGGAAATTGGGAGAGCCAAAATCCCTGAACTCGCTGAATGTGCCTTGAATGTTGATATTGGTACCAGTCTCGATCACCCAATGCCTTGCAGCCTAGTTTCTGGGCAGAGTTCTATTTGCTTTGTTTCAGGACCACAAGATCCACATTGATATGTGGCAGCAGTGAACCACAGCTGACCGCTGAAAGATGCCCCTGACCACGATACAGCTGTGGAGACTTGGAGCCCATCAATCCACAATGGAGCTAGAGGAAATGGAATGTACCACTGCCCCATCAAAGGAACACCTAATGAACACCATGTTAAACAAACCACTGTGCACGAAAAAGGGGAAGGACTAAGGCGGGTTTATAAACATGTGCCCTGTGAGGACCAAACCCCCAGAAAACAAATAGACTTGGACTAGCCCACAGCATCACATGAGAGTTGTAACCAATAGAGTTGGAGGAAAGGACAGGGAAAGGGAGTAATGGGCATAAAAGACCCATAGGAGTGAGACATAGTGAAAGGTGTTCGGGTGAGGTGAGGAGGTGGAGGTAGGACGAGAAACCAGGCAGTCGAGGGAAGGAGGAGAGGGAGGAGTGCTTAGGAGAATGTGGTGGGGTTGGATGTAAGTTTAGTTATGGTGCTGCTTGTGTAAGAGAGGGGTACCTAGTTGGAGGAGTGTAGTTATGATTGTGAGAGTAAGATTTGGTGGAGCGGGGTGTTAAAGAAAGGAGAGAGAGAGAGTGCAGACTGATTAGGGTAGGTTGTAGGCAGGAGAGAGTAGTCGGAGGAGAAGGGAAGAGTCAGAGAAAGAGAGGAGAGTATGAGAAGACTGAAGGGAAAGGAGAGGGAAAAGAAGAGGGAAGATAACAAAAGAGAGGGGAACATTGGGAGTGATGAGAGAACGAGAACTGGAGAGAGACCAGGAGGGAGTAAGATGAGTACAGGAGGTGAGGCAATGTGTTGTGAGATCAGGGAGATGAGAGAAAGAGAGCCAGAGGGAGAAAGAGAGAGAGATTTTCTGGGAAGATGCCGACACAGTCTTGAACCAAACTGGCACAATCTTACCAAAACCGATAGAGCAGGTAACCTGTAGGAAGTCCCAGAGGGAGTAAAATGGAGAAGGTCTTGCTGTCTAGGCCCTCACCTTGTGACGATTTATTGGGCAGTCACTTTAAACTCAGAGAAGCCCCCCCCCCCCAGGCCAGGTGGCGTACAACAAAGCACTTTGCATATTCAACTTTATTGAGGCCTCCAACCTAAATAGTACCATTTGGCAAATACCCTCTTTACCACTAATGAGCTAGGAACCAGTCCGGTGTATAGTAAGAATATATATTTCTTCAAGATTTTACAAAGAATAATAGAATGGTCACCAAAATATCAACTACACAATATCACAATTTCAAATTACTTGCACCAATTGACTGATGTATTTTTCTAATGGACTTTCAGATATTACAACACACAGGTAAAATTTAGAGATGGGCAGTCATCACTTTACATCAGATTTCTTGCAATTGAACCCATAGAAATATAGAACTCTCCCAGTGATTGCTTAGTTTGTTACAAGGCTCTTTTCTCCCAGCAACACCCAGCCCCCAGAATCAGTTATATATGACCCCTTAATTTGAAGGCAAGTTACAGGGAGTTGGAATACAGTAGGACCATTGTTTTGGCTTTTTATTAGAAAGGCAAGGTTTGGGGAATAAACACAATGGGAAAATAATTTTGTATTTGTATTAGAAAGGCAGAGTTTGGGAAATAAACCCATTGGGGAAATCGTTTTTGCTTTGGCTTTTTATTTGAAAGGCAAGGTTTGGGAATGAACTCTCTGGGATAAATCGTTTTTCAACACACACTAAGTGAAATGTGAGTTTTGAGAATACATGGGAATTAATGGGAAATTTCTTTTGCACCACTCATTCATGGGACTTGTAATGATTTGGGATTTTTGTTTGAAATGAATGGGAAAATTAATTTCCCACACTCTACATTGTCAGGGGTTTTAGAAAAATAGTCACCAAAGTACCTGTTCGCTATACCAGCTCTAACACACTGGGCATGAACCTTGTCAGTTTCGAACTCTAACAACACTCATCCCGTGATTTTTCTTTATGTGAATTAATTGATTTAACAGTAATTACATTCGCTAAGGGTCTACACAATTTCACCGACTGACTCACAATTTAATGGAAAGGATTAAGGAAGGAAGTTCCCAACATAATTCAATGTAAATGGATAGGGTGGTTGTCTATGGGGGAATTAATTTGAGTTATATTTAATAAAATGTGCCAACGGCCTACTCAGTTCCACCCACCCCACCCGCTATGCAAGATGGAGATTAATGCTGGCAGATTCTCCCCACCCTTTTGTTGGCATTTGGATGGATCTACTTACATAGGAGGTCTTGGTTATGGGACATTCAGGGAATCAGCAGGAGGACAGCACACACATGGTGAAAGGCTTCAGTCAAGGGTAGTCCCTAGGACCCAGACATCCTCTGGCTCCTCAAATGGCAGGCCCAGCTAGCTTCTAGATTTCCTAATCTCTGTCTCCCATGCAAGGTTTAAGGCCTTGGTAGCTCTCCTTGTCTCTCTGCTAGTAGTTCCTCGTAAGAGTCCAGAAGTAGACTACCTCCAGGAATAGAGTAGAAAGGTCAGTCAAGAGTCCCTCTCAGATTGAAAACTGATCTCTTATAGGGCCGGTGACACTCCATTATTATCATAAATCCTAGAATTCGGATTGGCTATCTCTCTCCCTCCCTCTGCCCCCAATAAGCCCATTGCCTGGTGATAGGACAAGGAGTTGGGAGTGGGTTTACCTTTTCAGTATCCCTAAAAATCTCAAAACATGGCAGCTAGCTTAATTTTTCATATAACTGCAGGCACACATATATATATATATGACTTCTATATTTTATGGCAAATCTGAAAATACTAATCTTAATTTGGCACACCCTTTCTGGGAGGAGCTACCATTTTTTTTTATTTGCTCCTGAGCCCAAATTGTTATAAAATGAATACATCAAGATTCAAACATTAATTTCCTACTCTATCACCTCACCAACTTTTCTCGGAATTAAGAGCAGGCTAGAATCATGATTTTCTTCTCAACTCAAATTGTATAAATCACAAATAATTCATATTTACCTGGTACTGACAGGCTCTCATCCCTTTTAATATGAGCCTTGGAAGAGCTCACTGGGGCACATGATTATCTGTTTATTAAGGAAAATGTAATCCTATGTTAAACAGCCAATGCTTCACATGTGCCCCTCAATTTCACTGTAGCCCCCACCTTTTTTTAAAGTTTAATTGTACTTCTGTCATATGACCAGGACATCTCCCCCCCGGCTCATATTCTTCTACCCTCCCCTCCCCTGCGCTTTTCCTGATGGGCCAAAGGCCTTGAGGTCAAAGACGTGTTCAACAGGACCTTGTGTATCACATTTGGTCTTGCTGTTTATAACTACAAAACATTATTTAAACAGATATAAGTTCACGTTTGGTATTATTCACTCATAGGCCACAGTTACATAAGGAACCAGTGTTCAATTTTACACAAAACGAAACAGGCCTTTCCCTTTAAAGTTGTCCTTTTAAAAGATGAACATTAGTCTTTTTATGATGAACAAATGTAAAAGGCTTGGCTTCACTTTGGATTTCTGGATCACTGTCTTGTGCTGTATAGAAGTCAATGTCACATGCTGCTATCTGTCTCTTTAAATTGAAATTGTAACTTTTTATATTTTAGGAAAAAACAGCATCTCCAGCCACACGTGTCTTATGTTTAATGTCCCGGGCACATTCAGTAATTTTAAGCTCTCAGGCATATTTTTCTTCACTTGAGCTCCTGTCCATTTTAACACGGTGGAAGGAGGTCAATTTCTTTCATTTGACTGGGCCTCATGTTGAAATCACTTTTTTGTACTGGCTTTTATATTTTAATGGGACTCTACATTAGCCAGCATCACGCTCACAATAGGGGCCTAGCATGGGTCACCCATCTGGTGGGATAAAGGGAACCCTGTGCTAAGGTGGAGGGAGCCCATGGGAGTCTGAGAGACCAGATAGGGAAACCCATTTGCCTTAACTATCCTCAGTCTACCAAGATAATAAGAAAACACCTTATGTGCCCATTGTTAATTACAAACGGTGAACCCTCCTCAGGATTCTGGAGATTGTTAAAGCCATCTGTGACAATAACAAAAATACATTTATTTCTCAATGGAATATTTTGTGGCATGTACAAAGCACTGGATGTGGCAACAACGATCTGGTCATAAGATTGTACCAGCTAGCAAATGCTGTGTGTACCGGGGTATATAATGGCAGTACATGGCAAATGTCCATTGAATGCCTATAAACATGCCAACGTGGTTTGTTTTGCAAATACTTTCCAAAATGATCCAGGTGCTTATCCAGTCTTGTTTTTTTTTGTTCATTCTGGGATTTGAAGTTTCACGTTTCCCATTATAAAACTCGGACTACAAGTCCCAGCATGCTATGGAAAACCAAACAGGACTGGATAAGCACCTACAGATTGGAATGGGTCATGTTGGAAAGTAGGGCTTTTAATGAAAATGAATTGAAAGGAATGGTGCAAGGATACATGTATTGCTTTTAAATAAAGTAACTGAGGCGCACTTGTTTAAGACATATTTATTATACCAGGAGCTGATCAAAAGCTGCCATTTAGCCATTATATTTTAGAAGGCAGCCTTGAAAGAACATTTGCAGACTCATACAAGTCCATTGTTTCAGGTTCCTACATAACATAGGTGGTTCAAATAGATTCCAGGAGGGTGTGTTGTGGGAAGGGAGGGGCACATAATGGATGGGGTTGTGTAGAATGTTGGGAAGGTTCTATGTGCCAGGAATGAGAGAAGCCTCAAGGGAGACGTGTGCCCACAGTAGGTGCACATAAACAAAATGCTGGTACTCACCTGTGTCTCTCCAAGCACCTTGGTAATGCCCTGGAGGCACCACAGGTTGCTATAGTGATTAGCAATCAGTAGATGGGTACAAAGCAAAACATCCCCCACGTCAGTTGTTTCTGTCGTTTCACAGCCCATAGCCCTCCTATGTGTGCTCCTATGCAATCCTATGTGTGCTCCTATGCAAATAGTTTTGGCTTACTAATTGGTGCTGAAGCGCCACTGCATAGCCAAAACTAAAAATACACAACAGCAGTTCAGTGCCAGTGGAAACGTCAGCTATTTCATCTCCTTGATCAAGGCATGTGCATTTACTGTGTGAAGAGCTTTGCAACGTGCTGCAGTTCTCCTTGTAGTTCTGTGGAGTGCAGAGGTCGTTTGTGGTCGCTCTGGGAACATTGTTTTAGAGTGGTTATAGTCCAAGCATTTGCCAAGTATGACCTCATATCCAGCGTTCCGCGACCGCTAACCTCCTTGACGACAGAGCTCAGTCAAGGCCAGTCCGAAGATCGATGCCTGAGGCTGAGGTGGGTGGGCTCTGTTTTGAGGATGTGGCTCTGCCCATTCTGAAGTTGTGGGGGGGGAGTCCGTGCAAGGGCAGGAGACGGCCTCCATGTTGTTGACATCTGAGTAACCAAATGTGAAGGAGAGTAGTATTGGCTGAGCATACATTCCTGAGACCACATATTACCGAACCTCTACTCTAGGAAAAGTGACATTTCGCTCAGGTAACAGTACCCCTCATGCAAATATGCACTGTTCAGCGCATTTGTATAGATTGCAATGTTTGCCTGGTTGCAACTGTCTTGTGCAAAGCTTAAGTGATAGGACCTGGGATGCATTGTAGTAGGTCGCCGGTGAAAAGATGCCAGGGTTGGCGTCTCGCAGTGCCTAGGCATGGTTTCAAGGTACGAGAAATGGTGGGGGTACTTATTGACCTCAAGTAAATGGTCTCATAGTATCGAAGCCTAGCTCGGAAAGCGTCATCCACCAGGTTACAGATACTGCAACGGAGCCCAACAACGTGAATCATTTATTTTCTGCCAATCTCAATACCAGTAACCACATTGGGCCTCATAAAAATGTTGGTGGTATTTTGGTGATAAATCTGCTGTAATACCACCAAATGGATTTACTGTTACCGTAACTTGGTCCGGCAAAATTACCACCAGTTTACAAGTAGTGGTATGGCAGTGTTAGTCCCCATTTATGCAATCTACAGGACTCCATGGGGATTTTGGCATAATTACCGCAGGCGGTAATTCAACCAAAATGGCAGTTTTTTGGCTGTAACCTGGAAGAATTACCTCCAGCATTTTGCTGGGGGGATTTCCCACATCCCACCACCAAAACCACAGCAATCGACTTCCCTCTTTCACAGCTTCCTCTCTTCCCAGGAATCCTACGCTACAAGTCCCCTGTTGCCGCCCTCTCTCTTAAAGTATCAGCCTGTGTCCTGCAGTCACTGATGCCACCCTTCTTCACCAGCGGTTTCTTTCCTTTCCTAATTCTGCCTCCAAGCCTCTTCACACATCAGTTGATTGGGTGATCATTTATTTGGGGTAGTTCCCTCCCCAGCCACAAAGTCCAAAACAGCCCCGACCGTCCCACTTTGGCTGGCAACCTACCAGAGGAAATCCCACAATGTCAGCTTGTTAGTACTTGTTCACACTTTTGAAAACTGAGGGAACACATTCATACTGTCTGTGCCCACTAATGGCAATACTGCCACTGCAAGAATATGTTTAGATGCTGTTTCTGTCAATGTATCACAGTGTTGCCACTGTAAAAGCACAACCAGTTTATTTGTTCCAGATTATCCAGGAATTGCTACTGTGAAAACACGCTTGTGTTGGTTGTGCCTAAGAATGCAAACAGTGTCATATTATGCATACATGCTTGCAATAACTATGCCAATAATTGTCAGTATTGCCACTGTAAGAACATACCTTTTTTGGCTATTCCCAATAATGCCACTATTGCCACTTTAAGACTACAAAAAGATTGGCTAAGTTCAAATAGACCAAACTTAGCTTTGTAAAAAGACATTTTCATTGCTGGCTTGCAAACATATGCCAGTGTTGCCCTGTAAAAACTTGACTTGCAGGCATTGTCCAAACTATTGCAGGATTACTACTAAAATATGATTTCTGGCACCTACCCAACTCTTACACTCCCACGCCATGCTTCCTTGGCACAGTCACTAGCCTGAGACCCCCCTCTCCGCACAGACAGATGCACGCTCTTCACACATAAATCTACACACTTACATATGTATGCATTCACGCTCAGGCACAAACATTCAAACACACATTCATACATAACACACACACACAATCCATTGCATGCATGCATCTGTGCATAGGCCTACAAACACACACCTTATTTCCACTTACCAATACCATTCCTAGTGTGTCGGCCGCATAAGGAGTCCACATGCTGATGGCTCACCAGGAGGACATCTTCAGGTAAGAAGCAGGAACTTGGGAGAGTTGTCAATCGACATTCCTCACTGTGTCGTGCCCATGGGTCATCGATTTGAACTCAGAACCCAGGGCAAGAGATATCCACAGTAGCACCCACTTTAAGCTACTGGCATGCTGTACCCTAAAAGAGCACACCCAAAGGGCCATTCAAGGCTGGGGAAGCAAAACACATTTAGTTTCACAGTGACTTTCGGATCTGCATGCGGTAAAGTAGCAATGAATGCAGTGGGGAAACACCCCTCAGGCACACTCCTTCCGCTGCTTGCGGCAGTTTATGGGACTCTACGCGTTCCTTGGACCGACCATCATCTAGGTCCTCTGTAATTGCTGGCAAGGTTCTGCCCCACGACCCGTGATGGACGAGCCGACGCTCCCAATGTGATATGCATTGTCAATACAACTACTTTCTTCTATGTTATAACTCTTCTCTGTGCAATATGTTTGCATTAGATACCAGGAGAAAAAGACATCAAAGGTCCTCTAGAGAGTGCAAGTCATTTTTACAAGACAAAATTGTTACACTGGTTCCCAAATTCAAAAGCATCCATTAGCTCTAGACTGCAATTGAGTCCAGTGTTTTTGCAGCATAGATGCTTACAAATTGCCATCCAACACCCTTCAATACTTTGTATTTGAAAAGCAACCCTGGTGCATAGGGGTTCAAAGTTGCCCTAATGTGAGAAATACTGTCCAACCTGTGTGTGGTTCTAGATCTGCAGTCGGCCCTCACTAGTGATATATTCTTGCTTTCGGTGTCTTCCCTCTAACCTATAGTCTGCTAGAGATGAACGGTGGCCTTTCATTGGCCTTCCTCAAGATGCAGAACGGGGGCACTAGGACATGAAGTCTTGCATATCTCCCCTTGGCCATAGTCTTGAGGCAACACCACTCGAGAATAATGTCTGGGTTGTCGTTCCCTGTGGCAGTCATTGTCTCGGGAGGATAGCTCAGGGGCAACATGCTCGCCTTGGAAGGAAGAGGACATAGAGCAACACAGGTTCGATCCCCGGTCCGTGCTTAGAAACCTCTGGGTATTAAGCGTGTAATAAATAACCTATCATATCATATCACCTTCGTTACCATGAATTTGAAGCACTGCAAGTCATCAGCTCAGAGCACTAGAATGGCCTTTACTGTGGCAGTACGCTGCTTTGTAAGAGGATTCAATTCAACACTACAGCTAAGTCAACGCCTAGTCTAGAATACTAAATGAAAACCCTTATTGATATATCTTTATGTCCCGTTCATGCGTTCTGGATGACTACCCCTGTATAACACCCCTCTCTTGGAATCCTCCTGACCCCACTGAGCCAAGAAGTAGTTCTGTTTTGCAAGTTAAAAGATTTATTTGATAATTTAAAATATATATATATCACACTTTATAATAAATTAATAATTGAATATCACACTTAATCTGATATGATAAAGATTAACAACAGAGAATCTGGCACTAGCACACTTCTTTATGATCACTAATGAGTTGACATGAAATGGATAAGATAGCACACTGGTAAATAGGAACAAAAGAAGAAGTATAAGGTGGTAGAGAATGCTTTATGTAAGCTCAGGTGGATGCAATATTCAATGAATGCAGTACAGAAAATACTCAATATGATTTCAACCAAACAATGTAATCACTTTTCTCTGGCTATTCACTCCCCCCCTCTTTATGCAATGCAAGGAAATGGAAGGAAAACACTCAGTTCTCAGAAATGCAATCAAATGTGATTCAGTTCACCCCAGCAAGCTTACACAACAGAAGTTTGAAAACACAGGCAAATGCTTTGATATGTGCTAGCAATGAATGAGAAATATGCTGGAAATGCTTTTAATTCCCTTTCAGAGGTTCAGGGTGAGTGGTATCTAGTTGATATTAGCTCAGGCTCACTCTTGCAATGATTCAGGAATGATTAGCAGGTTAAACGAATTTCTGGCAAATGGAAAAGCAAAACTGCTGTCTTTTTACACGTGAAGAAATTGCAAATCGTGGTAAAATTCACAGATGCGTGTTCTGCGATTGCGGTAAAACTATAAGGGATAAGGTTCATAGGAAAGCCACGATTCTAAGCTTTCAGATAAAAGTTACTGCAAGTCTCTAGCCCAAACGGTTACAGAGTTATGACCGATTTAATAGAGGTCGTTTTTGGTTTTGCAAATTTTAAAAGCTCAAAATGACAGGTGGCAGATTTTGCAGCTAAAATGACAGGTGACAAATTTGGAGCTATCAGGCAGTTCTACTTAGGTTAAATAGATTGAATTATATGAATTTAACTAAGAGATGTGTTCTGAGTTTTGCTGAGTACTCACAAGAGATTTTGAACCGGAAAGCGGCTTGGTCACGGATCTGGTCAGGATTTTGGGATTAGACTCCGGTCTGGTCTCTGAGTACAGCACTGCTTTCTCTCTGGGTACAGCACTGCTTTCTCTCTGGGTACAGCACTCTGGATACAATGGCCTGGTCTCTGCTAGGCACCGGTTCTCTGGGTCTCTCTGCTCTGGATAGATTGAAGTCTCTAGTTTGGCTTTCTGGAGGTTGATGGAGGTAAAGTATGGATTTTGGCAGAGTGCGTTGCAGCAAATGGAATTGAAGGTCTCTACCTAAGTTTCAGTGGTCCATTTATATGTTCTGCAAGTGGGTGGGTGTGTTGGTCATAACTAAACTCGCCCCTCTCACTTATCATTGGTCCTGCTTTCATCCCTCACTTGATTGGCGAATGAACTGTGAGTCAGGGTGATGTCATTTTATGGCTTGCCAAGAGGGCACTCCCCTGTCAGATTGCACACATTCTATATTTGATAATAAAAGACATATTTCACAGTTACACAGTTGCTTGAAATTACATATACATGGTGTGGCTGAATTTAGCCATGTCTCTGTCCAAATCTTCTCTTCCTAGGAGCTTGCATTCAGAGATGGCACATAATTGACTTTTTAACTGATTTTTCAATTTCTGACATGGACCCAACTTTACATACATGTGCGCAGGGAGTATGGACATTAACTGATGAAGTTTCAGATTTTTAACATGCACACATTTAGAGTAATATCCACTTTTCCGCTAACACCCCCCTGAACATACTACCGGTTCTAAAAACCTCTTAAACTGTGGGCAGAAAAATCACAAGAATTATGGTATCATTTATAAAATTTTCACATGTCCGCTCTATGAATGATCCATCTTTTTAAAGTTATGTTCTGGCTCCAAAGGGGTGTGGTTTCCTCTCAGCACAAGGTAGAAATACTGGTTTATCCAGTTCTGCCAAGCCAGCTTGCTCTCACAGGCAGTGCCCCTCCCAGCTTCTGCCAAGAGGAAGCTACATTTTACGATCGCCGTAATAAAACCTTTGCTTGAGTCAAGATAGGCTTTGTTCAGAGCTCCTGTAGAGCACAGGTAATTCAATTATCAGATAGATGGCATATCCTTAGTGTGGCCAGCAAAAGGCAGATTGTCCTGGGACCACAGTTGTGACTCAAGTTTCACTCCTGATGGGGGTAGCTGTCAAGCAAAATCAAGTTCCTTAAACCAGACTTTAGCTAACTGTCATGTTTTTTTTTTTGCTTTTTAAATTAACTTTCAGTTTTACACATGCAGCTAGAATGCTGATTCTAAGTGCAAAACTATGACATTTCAACAGTTACAAAGGCATGTGACACCAAACATAGGTCACTCATTTAATCTAAACATTTTCGATTTTAGTGTCTTTAAATCCAGTGCAACTTAAACTGCTGACTGCATAGCAGTTTTGTTATAAGCATTGCTCTGGGCTCTTCATTTCCCAGATTTTGTAGGCACACAAAACTCCATTCTGCCAAATGTCTGCTGGTGTTCAGTGAATATTTCGCACATATTGCAATGTTTGAAAATAGGCATTTTGAGCCTGCCTTCAGAGAAACAAAGGGTGGTTTTAAAACGCCGGCTTTTGGATAGTGGTGAGTACTGGTACTGCACCCATTTTTGGGATTTAACAAATGAATTCCCCACAATTCTAGGTTGCATTTGGCAATCAGCATTTCCATTCCCAATGGTTTCAGACTACTGTGCGGGTAGTCCAATGGTGGTTTTAAAGCGCTTTGAAGCTAACCGGCGCTACTGTTTTTCCTTTGGCAACCCATTTCCCTCATGGCAACCCGGCCTTTCATTCTCGCACTGGTGGGTGGCAAGTGAGGCAACCATTTTAGTGTGCGCACAAACTGCGCAGCTTTCCTGGATTTCGGCGCACATGTGGGTTTTCCGCCATCTTGAATTTTCTAAGCCCACAGCACCAAATGTTGTGGCATGATAGCTTAAACGTGGGTCAGGACACCCAACAAACCCCCCCCCACGTGACTGCCCCTTGAATTTGAGTCGATGGGGAGTCGCGTGCACAAGGGTTTTGACCCATGCACCGGTCTGTCCGCATAATCTTCTTCCTCTTCTGTAGATGGCACAGTTCAGCATCTTCTTCTCCATCCGGTACTGATCGATCGGTTCTCCTCGCCGGTCCTGATGGGAATATTGGGCGGTCCACTGGGCCCATTGGGTCTTAGTTCCCGGTCTCCGGATCGCCCTCCTTGGCCCGTCTTCAGGTTTTCTTTCTCCTAGGACGACAAAGGAAGAGCGGCAATACCTACTCATAGACGTTTTTCCACCACTGTTGAGATAGTGGGGCAGCATATGCATTTCATCAAAACGAAACATTACATTCTTATTTTGAAAACAAAACAGTATAACTAAGAGACAGTTTCATGCAAATCACAATATTTTAGAGACTAGATGTGGTATGTTTTATGGTTGGAACTGAATTAGTCTGAGACAGTACCCGCTAGGATTCCAGAGGATTCCTCCAGTTGTTGCAGAGTGTGCCTGGGATGGCAACATTTCAACTGGTTTATGTGGACCCACTTGTCTTCCCCCTCTGCCAAAGGACCTTTGGGGATGTGGATTTTGTAGGCCACAGGGGAGATCTTGTCGACGATCTCAAATGGTCCCTTCCATGTAGGCAAAAATTTGCGCTGCTTGGCCTGGTTCCTTTGGAAGTTGTATAGATAGACCCGGTCTCCCACCTGATATTCCTTCCTGGAAGTTTTCAGGTCATAATGGGTCTTCATGCTATCAGCCGATCTTTCTAGATTCCGCTGAGCATAAGCAAAAGCATGTTGGAGGTGTTTCCTTAAATTCTCTACATACTCATGAGTAGTGGAGGCATTTATCAGTGTCTGCTCTTGGGTCCTGTAGAGCAAATGCTGAGGAAGCACCATCTTGCGCCCAGTCATCAACTCAAATGGTGACATTTTGGTTGCAGATGAAGGGGTAGATCTGATGGCCATTAGGACCAGAGGTAATCGGATATCCCAACTTGGCCCAGAATCTGCCACAAACTTCTTTAATATGCTCACAATTGTCCGGTTATATCTCTCTACTGCCCCAGAAGAAGCTGGTCTGTAAGCAATATGCAGCTTTCTCTTGACCCCCAGTATCTCCCACATCTTTGTCATTACTTCACTGGTGAAGTGGCTACCTCTGTCTGACTCAATCCTTTGAGGTAGACCAAAACGGGAAAAGATGTGGTTAATCATCAAGGCAGCTGCAGTTTCTGCCTTGCAATTTGGGGCTGGGAGACATTCCACCCACTTGGTAAACAAGCATGTCACAGTCAACATGTACTTATTCCCCCTAGCCGAGCGAATCACAGGGCCTACAAAGTCGATTTGTAAATCTGACCATGGCAGTGTCATCCCCCGCTTTTGGAGAGGCGCACGGTGCGTGAGGGATGATGGCTGAAATTGTGCACACACAAGACAACCCTTCAAATATTGGTCGAGGTCCTGGCCCATGTGTGGCCAGTATGCAACCTCTCTTAAGATTTCCAATGTTGTGTGAAACCCCCTATGACCGGCGGTGGCCGCATCATGGGCGTGACTTAACATCAGGCTTCGGAATGAGGTAGGAACCACCCACTGATCGTGGCCAGCTTTGGATTTCCTTACCAACAAACCATCTTGGATCCGGAACATTTTTGGACATTTCATCAACACTCTTAGGTCCTCTTTCCCAATGTAATCGGTATCCGTCAGGGGAAAGTTCTCAGGGTCCTCAAGGTGCTGGTAAAATTTACCAATTATTGGATCCCCCTTCTGAGCAGTAATCAAATCAGCATCAGGGGTCTCCTTACTCCATTGTGCAATTGAAAGGTCGTTGTGAGCATTTGTCTGGGACCTAGTGATAGCAGTGACCTGGATTTCCCCCAACAGGGACTCAATCTCAATTAGATCCCCTTGGATGGCTCCAGTTTTGGCCAGCTGATCAGCTAAGTCATTTCCAGTTTTGTCTGGTCCCTCTACTTTGGAATGACCCTTGATCTTTTTCCAGTAGATGGTCATCCCATTCGATGTGACCAGATCATCAATGTTTTGGATCAACTTCCCATGTTTCAAGGGTTTGTTGTTAGCACATAACATGCCTCTGGTTTTCCAACTAACCAGGTGCTCCACGAACCCGTTCCGTACATAATCCGAATCTGTGATTATGACCAGTTCGTGGAGTTGATGCTGGACAGCAGTGAGGATGGCCTGATGCACAGCCATCAATTCTGCCACCTGACTACTTCGGGGACCAATTTTGTATCCAGCGGAGGGTTCTGGGGACTCATTCACCCATGCATTCCCTACGCCGGCCACCAGTTCTTTCTCCCCGTTGTTGTCAACATGGTAAGAGCATCCATCCACATACACAGTGGGCATTCCCTCACACTTGTCTTCTTCAAAGACTTTGTGGGGGGAATTAAGGTATGCCTCCATGTTGTCCTTGATTTGTAGACTTTCGTCCTCGAGACAGTTTTCTCTGGCACAATCATGCAAAAGTCAGCCAGACCTTGCGCGAGGGGACTCTTCTTGTTTTGGCCATATCTGACCTCCACAGGAAAGCCTTGCATTGACAGAATCCAGGAAGTAATTCGGGAATTACTCACATTTCCGGCCCGGATTCTGTCACTCTGGAGATATTGCAGAGGCTGGTGTGGAGTCTCCACTATGATGTGTTCCCCCTGGATAAACGGGCGGTAATTCTTCAATGCCCACACCGTTGCCAGGAGTGCCTTCTCACAATCGTTGAATTTTTCCTCCACAGAGGATAAAGTTTTGCTCGCATAGGAGATTACTTTATTGACCTTGTCATGCTTTTGGTATAATACTGCCGTCAAGCACGTATTAGAGAACCCCGTCTCCAGGAAGAACTCCTTGTTTCTGACAGGGTAAGCTAGGCAAGGCGCTTGTGAGAGGCTTCTTTTGAGATGTTTTACCGCCTCGGCTTGTTCTGGACCCCATTCCCACTTGACCCCCCCCTTCAGGAGATGAATCAGGGGTCTGGTGATCTCTGCGTAGCCCTCAATGAACTTTCTGCTGTAATTAGTCAGTCCAAGGAGGCTCCTTAGTTCCCGCAGAGTTGTGGGGTCTTTCAGTTTCTGAAGTGCTTCCACTTTCTTTTCCTGGGGACAGAGGCCCTGAGGAGTAATCTCATGCCCCAAGAAATTAACACGGGTTCTACACCACTGTGCTTTCTGAAAGGAAAGTTTTGCTCCGGCGGCCCTCAACTGTGTCAGAACATAACGGATCTCCGCTATGTGTTCCTCAACAGTTGAGCTTTTGATGAGGACATCGTCTACATAAACCAGGTTACCCCTTGCACCCAGGTCGGGCATGGCCTTATGTAGGAAAATATTGAACTCATTACCGGAGTTGAGGTATCCGAAGGGAGTCTGGGTCCATGTGTACTGCTGGCCCCCAAAGGTAAAAGCCAGTTTGTATTGGTCCTCCCTGCTGACAGGCACGGTCCAGTATCCATTGGTCAGGTCTATTGCTGTGAATACCTGTGACCCCTGAATCTGGGCCAGCCCTTGGTCAATGTAGGGAAGAGGCCATCGGGAAGCATGGACCCGTTTGTTGAGCTCCCTGAGGTCGGCGCAGAGTCTCCACTGGCCGTTTGGCTTCAATATTCCCAGCACCGGATTATTGAAGGTGCTGTGGACTGGACGGATTATTCCCCGGGACTCAAGGTTCTTAATTATTTCAGTAAGGGACTCCATTGATGCGAGAGGCAAGCGATATTGCTTCACAAACACAGGAGTCATGCCAGGGTCCGTGGGGATTGTTGTTGTGTGGATGTCAGTGCGACCACAGTCATATGAGTCTACCGCAAAGAGATCTTGGAAATCCAAGAAAACTTGTTTCAACTTTTGCTTTTGTTCCAGAGTTACACAGGCATCAGCTAAGCTGACTCTCTCTTCCACCATCTGCCTGAAGCCTGGAAAGACTTCTGGTTTGGCTATCTCTGCGGCCTCCTCCAGCTGGGTGGAGAAGTCCCTGGTCAGAGTGCTGATTTGGACCAGAGGCTTCAGGTGGGGAAGGCAGCCCTCATGGACCTGGAAAATCACCTCATCCCTCCTGAAGTCACAAGTCACATCTTCCTTACCATAGGGGCAGGAAGTGTACACCAGGAAGTTCCCCCCATGCCGGGTGAAAATCCTGTCTGGTGTTGTATTGTCCTCACTGTCACTGTCAACACAGTCCTTGGGGATTGGTCCTAACAGTTCATTTCTAAGATCAATGGAGAAATGTCGGTCATCAACCGCCATTCCAATAATGGTGCCTGCGGCTAGAGTAATACTCTTTAAGTCGCTGTTATCCACCTCTATTAGAATGGTGTCATGTTCTATGTTGACTAATGGAGTTGGGTTTACCCCCAACCCTTGCTGTTGGAGAGAAGCATTTAGATGTATGTAAGCATCAGGGTTTTTCAACTTTTGTCCCCTTTTAACTTTCACTTCCAGGGAGAATTGTCGAGTCCTTTCTGGGATGGTGACTCCCTCTTTAACCTGAATTTCAACTGCATAAGGTAGCAATTGAGCTGACCTAAATGCTTTTTCTGGATCATCAAAGCCCATGGGATTATCCGCTAATCGGGACCAAGCTTTGAAGTTTATTAGGTCCAAACTAATGGCAAAGCGATTGAGAATGTCACTGCCTAAGTAAAAGGCGGCAGGGACGTCTCGCACGACCCAACAATTGTGGACTATGCTCTTGTTGCCAATGGAGATTTTGAGCATACACCTGCTTGGCAGGAGATGTTTGGAATTAGGTGCTTCCAGGTCCATTTCCCATTTGTCTATCAGTTTGAAGGTGGGAATGGCTGGATCTTTTGGGAGTTGGCGGAACATGGCTTCGCTGATCAAGCTCTTACCGTTGTTCACACACACTCGAGCGAGAACAGAGTCCTTCCCATCATTTAACTGAACAGGGATGAACAACTGCTCTCCAATTTGCTGAATATCAGCCAGGCTCGGAGCTGATTTCACATCTTTCTGGACTATAGGAGTGGGAGTTTCAGATTGTGGACTGGTATAGAATTTCAGAGTGTTTCCTTCCAGCGTGGAATACCACTTTAGACTGGAAGGAAGGTTGATTTTCAGAAATAGAGAGGACCCCCCATCACCAGTCTGTTGTCCTACTGCTATTACTGTCACGTCTGGAATTTGGTTGTTCTGGAAGTGAAATTCTACTTGGTCAGATTTTTGTTCAACCATGTGGCATGTGCCGTTTAAACTAACATGGTTGACACTCTGTTTTAATTTTATGGGTCGGCTAGTCTGAGTCCAGAGGACCTTGTTTACGCAGTCTATTAGGGGTGACAACCTTCTCAGGAGGTCATTCCCTAGTAAACAAGGGGTGCCCTCTGGGGTCACAACTATGACCGGGTGTTTCAACTTATGTCGCCCGATCTTAATGTCCAAGTCTGCAGTCCCCTCAACGGGAATGTACTTCCCGTCAAAGTTCTGCAGTTGTCCAGGAAGAGAGGTGAGAGGAATTTGGTAATTCTCTCCCCTTCCTGCATTCAGTTCGTCAAAGGCCCTTCTGGACAGAAGGGTAGCTTGAGATCCAGTGTCCACCAGTGCCGAGATTGTACCCTGCCCCTGTACTTGTACCGGGGCATAATATCTTCCCTCCTTCTCCTCAAGGGGGCACAGATAATGTACATTGTTGGACAACTGGTGGGCTAATTTTCTGGTTTTGGACATCACGAGAGAAGAATTTTGGGCAGAATTCTGTGGAGAGCCTTGGGAATCTGAAAGAAAAATTTGGCAACTGGAGATCAGAGCCATTGTGGGTTCCCCTGGTTCCAGTTCTGGGCCGCCCCCCCCCTTTTTGGAGGCAGTCACCAGGATGGGTTTGGACCAGGGGATTTTCTTGCTGTTGGTTCTGGGATGAGATGGTGGGCGGCGGTAGCTCAGTCTCCACATCTCCCTGGTCTGGATTTGCATCCCTAGGGACCCATTTTTCTTTGTGGGGAGTTCCCCCCTCTCTGAAGGAGAAGATCCTTTTCCCAGGATCCTCTGAGGATCCCTCTCCCTCAAATTGGAAGATCTGTACCTCCTCCTCAAACTGAGTCTGTTTGGGTCTTTTGTTTCTCCTACCCCCCCTCTGCTCCTTAGGAGGCAGACTTTCAGGGGCAAGAGATTTTGTTTCCGGTTCCTGGGTTTCCAGGGGCTGTTTACAAGTGAGGAAGGAAGCTTCCTCCAAGGCTTTACACCCCCCTTCCCCTTGTGCCTCCTCCCTGGGAACCGGTGAGTTATCGGGGTGCTGCCCCCGTCATTGTTCTGGAGCACCAGGTCCAGAGTTGGGTGCGTTCTGCGCCGGCATGCTGATCTGAGGGTTCTGCTGCGCCCTCAGTATATGACCCATATCCCGCGCCATGTTTTGAACCTGGCGCTCTAACTGGGAAACCCGCTCAGGCTGATACGGGGCCCTGTTTTCTCCCCTGGGCTGATCCCGGGAAGGGTAGCTGTCCCTCCTCTGGTAATACCCCGGGTTGGGAAGATTTGGGTACCCCTCCACCCTTGGCCTCCCCTCTCCCGGATTCAGTGGTCTGGGCTCAGGGAATTGGGGAAAGAAGGATGGATGATTTTGGGGTTGGAAGTCGGGTGGATATCTGGGGAAAAAGTTCTGCCCAGGGTTTGGTAAATTTCTGCCCTCCGGTGGGAAGTTTGGAGGGAAGTTCCCTGGGTTAGGTGCTTGGCTGGATCCCCCCCCTTGGGCTGGAGGAGTCCACACATAACCCAGGATGGGTCTGTTACCTTTGTAGCGAGGACTTACATAGTCAGGAGAGCGAGGGACCCCATTTGTGGGGCTGCCTCCCTGGCTCCCTGTCTGTGACTGGCCCGAGGACCTTCTGGGCCTAGCATTATTAGGTGCAGGTAGGTTTTTAGGCCCCCCCATCTCCAAATCCGAAACGGGGGTGACCTTTACCTCTGCCACCTTTGCAGCAGCAGGGGTGCTGTTGGCTTTGGGGTTTTTCTGGGCATTGCTTTTATTTTCTATGGGCTTCTGCACCTCATAGATCCGGGTAGCCTGTTCAATGACCCAGTCTAAAGATCTTTTCTCGTGAAAATCCCTCACGAGCTGGGTCATGATATATTTGGGCAAGGCATGGAAAAACGTATTAATAAACTCTCTACTATCTGTGCGCACCCTTCTTGTGGTCTGTGCAAAAGCACGCTTTAACTCCTGCACAAATTCTTGTGGGGCCTGATCCTCCCCACATTGCAAATTGTAGGCTGCCTTGCGAGCCTCTTGAGGATTTCTGTGAACAGAAAAATGTTTCAAGATGGCCGCCCTATAGGTGGACCATCTTGAATGATTTTGGTCCTCCAGCCCCGCAAAGAAACTGGAGTATTCCGGGGAGAAGGTCCACTTTACATATTGAATACAGCTTTGGCTGTCCTTCAAATGGAAAGTCTCCATCATTTGTTCAAACAACTCTAAGTGCTCCCAAACAGAATACTTAGCGTTCTTATGGTAAGGCGTGATGACGCTCCTGATCGCCTTAATCTGCTTTAAGGGGTCCTTAAGCAAGGCCCTTTTTGCCTTATTGGCCTTTTTGGTTCAGGTAACCCTTGTCCATTCTTCCTCGGACTCAGAGGCACTGCTCCCAGAGGTTCCCGTCTGTTCTTCCAGGTTTTCCCGGATTCTGCGAGCCTGCGAATGGCTGGCAGAATGTGGGGACCTGGTCTCCTGTGTCCTGCGCAGTTCAGAGGAGTCTTCAGATTCTTCCTTGCTGCCAGGATTTGATGGGTACCCCCTCCACTGACCTAACTGGGCAGAGGTTTTCAGGATGCCCTTAATGGGCCTACTCTCCTGGGGTTCCCCATTGAACTGTACTGTACTTGGGTGCCCATACCCGGATGCCCACCCCTCCATTCCTGAGTGGTACTGGCCTATGAGCCCCATACTCTTAGCTGGATAGTAATCTGCCATCCCTGTGGCCCTGTGCTCATGTGCGCCAGGGGACATGGGGGTGGTAGAGTCCAGGGACTGGGGGAGATGAAGGCCCCTGGTGTTAGGGCTCCTGCGGTTATGGTCAGGAGTCTCTCTTTCCCAGCGGACCTCATCTCTATCCGCCCCTGCTCCCTGTTGCAATGCAAGAGCCTGCATTTGTGCTTTCAGTTCCTCTGTTAAGGCATTATTCGACTCTATCAGTTTCTCCTGCATCGCTACCTGTTGCTGGAGCCTCTCATTGTGCTGGCAGAGAGCCTCATTTTCCCTCTGTGCTTCCTGGTTGGTCCTGGAGAACTGGGCCAGTCTTTGCTGCAGGAGGGTTACCTCCTGGGCAATGTCCCTATTGGCCTGCTCCTTTCTTGCTAGAGCATCCTCCACCCTTCTGGTGTGCTCTACCAAGTTCTGGTTTTCTTTTTGGAGGTCACCCAGCCCCTGGTGGGCCAGGTGATTTTCTTCCATTTTCCTTTTTAAATGGCAGACTTCCTGGCCTAAGGCGTCTCTTTCCTGACTAAGAGCCTGCATTTGTGCCGCCAGGTCGTCCCTTTGCCTTTGGAAGGCACCAGCTTTCTGGCGCTCCTGGTCAAACTCTGCCTGGGTATCCAGGTCTTTCAGAATTAGTTTGTTGCTCTCTGCCTTCACTCTATCTAGGTGGCCTTGCAGGGTGACTACCTGCTCAGCACATGCCCTATTGAAGTCTAGCTGTTGCTCCAGCTTTTTCTGGCTTTGCAGTAGGGAGTCCAAACCTTCTTGGTGTTCCTTCTGCAAGGCCAGAAATCTGGTATCCTGTTCTGACTTTTCCTTTTGCAGCACATCCATATCCTCCTTCATTTTAGTGATGTACAGTCTGCTGTCATTTTCTGACTCCTGGCTCCTCTGCAGCCTCTGCTCAGAAGAGACCAGGTCAGATTGGACCTTCTCTAACACCATCTGTTGCCTTTTTGCCAGATCGTGGCCTTCAGCACATTTATTCTGTATGGCTCCCATATATAAATATAAATATGCCGCTATCCTAACAATCTTGTTGTGTTCATCTTTGGCCTTAGGAGCCATATATAGTTCACTCAGGGCCACGTGTAATGGACCCTGATCTCTCCATAAGTCTGACCCTGTTTCAGTGACCTGTCGCGTGATGGCCTGCAACCAGGCATCCTGGCCCTGCTCAGCCCATTCACCTCTCACAAATAGTTTGTGTAAGAAGTGCTCTCTGGCTATTTTCATATCTACCAAGGTCGTCATTCTAGAGATTGGTCTCTGTCCTGACTTACAGAAGTTAGTATTTTATTTTTGCAGAACAGAACTTTTCTTGGAGTGTCCCTTTTGAGGAATGCTTCACAGCGTAATGCAGCGTGGTGATCCGACCGGATGTATGTATCCCGTCAGTTAGCACACTGTATTAAGCTGCACAAATGGTAAATCTAACCCAACGTCTCGGCTCGAGCCCCCACTTTGTAAGAGGATTCAATTCAACACTACAGCTAAGTCAACGCCTAGTCTAGAATACTAAATGAAAACCCTTATTGATATATCTTTATGTCCCGTTCATGCGTTCTGGATGACTACCCCTGTATAACACCCCTCTCTTGGAATCCTCCTGACCCCACTGAGCCAAGAAGTAGTTCTGTTTTGCAAGTTAAAAGATTTATTTGATAATTTAAAATATATATATATCACACTTTATAATAAATTAATAATTGAATATCACACTTAATCTGATATGATAAAGATTAACAACAGAGAATCTGGCACTAGCACACTTCTTTATGATCACTAATGAGTTGACATGAAATGGATAAGATAGCACACTGGTAAATAGGAACAAAAGAAGAAGTATAAGGTGGTAGAGAATGCTTTATGTAAGCTCAGGTGGATGCAATATTCAATGAATGCAGTACAGAAAATACTCAATATGATTTCAACCAAACAATGTAATCACTTTTCTCTGGCTATTCACTCCCCCCCTCTTTATGCAATGCAAGGAAATGGAAGGAAAACACACAGTTCTCAGAAATGCAATCAAATGTGATTCAGTTCACCCCAGCAAGCTTACACAACAGAAGTTTGAAAACACAGGCAAATGCTTTGATATGTGCTAGCAATGAATGAGAAATATGCTGGAAATGCTTTTAATTCCCTTTCAGAGGTTCAGGGTGAGTGGTATCTAGTTGATATTAGCTCAGGCTCACTCTTGCAATGATTCAGGAATGATTAGCAGGTTAAACGAATTTCTGGCAAATGGAAAAGCAAAACTGCTGTCTTTTTACACGTGAAGAAATTGCAAATCGCGGTAAAACGCGGGTGCGTGTTCCGCGATTGCGGTACAACTATAGGAAAGCCACGATTCTAAGCTTTCAGATAAAAGTTACTGCAAGTCTCTAGCCCAAACGGTTACAGAGTTATGACCGATTTAATAGAGGTCGTTTTTGGTTTTGCAAATTTTAAAAGCTCAAAATGACAGGTGGCAGATTTTGCAGCTAAAATGACAGGTGACAAATTTGGAGCTATCAGGCAGTTCTACTTAGGTTAAATAGATTGAATTATATGAATTTAATTAAGAGATGTGTTCTGAGTTTTGCTGAGTACTCACAAGAGATTTTGAACCGGAAAGCGGCTTGGTCACGGATCTGGTCAGGATTTTGGGATTGGACTCCGGTCTGGTCTCTGAGTACAGCACTGCTTTCTCTCTGGGTACAGTACTGCTTTCTCTCTGGGTACAGCACTCTGGATACAATGGCCTGGTCTCTGCTAGGCACCGGTTCTCTGGGTCTCTCTGCTCTGGATAGATTGAAGTCTCTAGTTTGGCTTTCTGGAGGTTGATGGAGGTAAAGTATGGATTTTGGCAGAGTGCGTTGCAGCAAATGGAATTGAAGGTCTCTACCTAAGTTTCAGTGGTCCATTTATATGTTCTGCAAGTGGGTGGGTGTGTTGGTCATAACTAAACTCGCCCCTCTCACTTATCATTGGTCCTGCTTTCATCCCTCACTTGATTGGCGAATGAACTGTGAGTCAGGGTGATGTCATTTTATGGCTTGCCAAGAGGGCACTCCCCTGTCAGATTGCACACATTCTATATTTGATAATAAAAGACATATT
Source organism: Ambystoma mexicanum (assembly GCF_040938575.1). NCBI lineage: Eukaryota > Metazoa > Chordata > Amphibia > Caudata > Ambystomatidae > Ambystoma > Ambystoma mexicanum. Next base: position 1,419,778,580 of record NC_090931.1, on the reverse strand, counting down.
TCACAGTTACACAGTTGCTTGAAATTACATATACATGGTGTGGCTGAATTTAGCCATGTCTCTGTCCAAATCTTCTCTTCCTAGGAGCTTGCATTCAGAGATGGCACATAATTGACTTTTTAACTGATTTTTCAATTTCTGACATGGACCCAACTTTACATACATGTGCGCAGGGAGTATGGACATTAACTGATGAAGTTTCAGATTTTTAACATGCACACATTTAGAGTAATATCCACTTTTCCGCTAACACCCCCCTGAACATACTACCGGTTCTAAAAACCTCTTAAACTGTGGGCAGAAAAATCACAAGAATTATGGTATCATTTATAAAATTTTCACATGTCCGCTCTATGAATGATCCATCTTTTTAAAGTTATGTTCTGGCTCCAAAGGGGTGTGGTTTCCTCTCAGCACAAGGTAGAAATACTGGTTTATCCAGTTCTGCCAAGCCAGCTTGCTCTCACAGGCAGTGCCCCTCCCAGCTTCTGCCAAGAGGAAGCTACATTTTACGATCGCCGTAATAAAACCTTTGCTTGAGTCAAGATAGGCTTTGTTCAGAGCTCCTGTAGAGCACAGGTAATTCAATTATCAGATAGATGGCATATCCTTAGTGTGGCCAGCAAAAGGCAGATTGTCCTGGGACCACAGTTGTGACTCAAGTTTCACTCCTGATGGGGGTAGCTGTCAAGCAAAATCAAGTTCCTTAAACCAGACTTTAGCTAACTGTCATGGTTTTTTTTTTGCTTTTTAAATTAACTTGCAGTTTTACACATGCAGCTAGAATGCTGATTCTAAGTGCAAAACTATGACATTTCAACAGTTACAAAGGCATGTGACACCAAACATAGGTCACTCATTTAATCTAAACATTTTCGATTTTAGTGTCTTTAAATCCAGTGCAACTTAAACTGCTGACTGCATAGCAGTTTTGTTATAAGCATTGTTCTGGGCTCTTCATTTCCCAGATTTTGTAGGCACACAAAACTCCATTCTGCCAAATGTCTGCTGGTGTTCAGTGAATATTTCGCACATATTGCAATGTTTGAAAATAGGCATTTTGAGCCTGCCTTCAGAGAAACAAAGGGTGGTTTTAAAACGCCGGCTTTTGGATAGTGGTGAGTACTGGTACTGCACCCATTTTTGGGATTTAACAAATGAATTCCCCACAATTCTAGGTTGCATTTGGCAATCAGCATTTCCATTCCCAATGGTTTCAGACTACTGTGCGGGTAGTCCAATGGTGGTTTTAAAGCGCTTTGAAGCTAACCGGCGCTACTGTTTTTCCTTTGGCAACCCATTTCCCTCATGGCAACCCGGCCTTTCATTCTCGCACTGGTGGGTGGCAAGTGAGGTAACCATTTTAGTGTGCGCACAAACTGCGCAGCTTTCCTGGATTTCGGCGCACATGTGGGTTTTCCGCCATCTTGAATTTTCTAAGCCCACAGCACCAAATGTTGTGGCATGATAGCTTAAACGTGGGTCAGGACACCCAACAGCTTGCTGCATTGTGGTTGCCTCTTACATGTGAGTAAGTTCTGGTCTCAGGGCTCTGTTTTATTTGTGATGCCCTGCTGCAGCTGAGAAGCTGATTCGTGGCCTCAGCCAAGACATACTTGGATCTCCTTCCTAGCCAATATTACATTGTATATCTCCTCTAAACCAGTGCTGCTCTCTGTGCCCGTGCTGTGTGTATTGTGCGTGCCAAGCGTATGCCCACAAGTAGTACGTCCACAGGAGAACTGACAACGGCCAATCAAGTGTCCCAAAACACAATAGACTAGTTATCCTGCATGTGTAATCGCGGTTGCACAATGCTTTCCATGGAATCATCTGAGTATTTTGAATGTTTTGTGGGCTGAAGGATAGCTCAGTGCGACGCGTCTGTCTTGGAGACAAGTCAACTCAGAGCAGCACAGGTTCGAATCCCGGTCCTGTGCTTAGAGACTGGTCCCCGGTATTAACTGCATCATAAAATCGTTATTATTTATTTATTTGGTTTGTCACACTCCTACCAGAAATGTCATTGAGATAGCACAAATACAGACAGTAGTGAGAGCGCCTTTACAAAGCTTCAATGAGGATGTTGGTTGAGCTGGGCTGGGTTGTGGAGGGGAAATGTATTGGTACATAGGAAAGGGCACATTTGGTCAGAGTAATACATGCAAAGCATAAACATAGTGTACATGCTGGCTACATATTTAGGTGTTTTAGGGTGATCAAAGTAGCTGGTGCGGAAGGTAATGGTGAGTAGAGGACTCCCCTTGTAGAATCCACCTGTAAAGAAAATGGCACCCCAGTTTGACCCAAAGAGGAGACACTCTTAACAAATATATTTTGAAAGCCTGACTCCAATATGCTCAGAAGATATCATCAGGGGGCATTTTCAAGGCAGTGATTAGGCAGTCGAGAGAGCTGCACAGTGCTACGCGCCACGGTGAACTCACTTCCTAGCACTGCAGGTGGAAGTTGAAGTGATGAGTTTAAATGGAAAAATGACCAGAAGACATCTTTCGGGTTCTGAGCAGGGAGCATCAGATGCGTCTTCGCTTTGGTGTCCGTCAGAAATTCACGTGACCATGTCCCAGACGGAAACCTAGTTGTCGTGAAGTGCAGTAGAGATGACAAACGGTGCCAAGCTGGGTCACTGCTAGAGTGGCTCTAGAGAGGAGGGCCTCCATTCTACAGAACCCCATTTCAGAATGTTTTCTTCAATTAAAGTTGTGTGCCGCCTGTTCATTTATCATACATAATGAAAGGTAATTGCGAGGGAAGCACTTCTGCGCTATTGGAGAAGGGCAACCTGCTGTGTATCGAGACACGGGCTGAGGGCTGACCACCGGAGGCTGGTTTTCAAGAGCAAGGGTCCACCTGTAGAAATCGGAGGATTGTGGGTGCCCCTTGCCGAAGTGTATCACTAGATCAGCTGTGATACCTGGTATATGTCATTTCTCTCCTTATATGTATGAGTTATTTGTTTTCTTATTGATGTTGTGGGTTCTTCTGAAGTATAATTTTGAGTCTGAAAAATAAGATTTTTATTTATCTGATAGTAAAAATGTTTCATGCACAAAAAGACAGAAATAACAGTAGTAATTCAGTTAACGACCCCAAAAAGGTGGTGGTATGGGAATTACCAGCAGTTTTCTGCCCACACCGCTGAACTCGTCAGGAAGCCCAAATGTGCCGGATGGCCGGTAGGCACTCCAAGTCAACATAACATTGTGAGCTGCACATCACCTTTTATTGTCGAGAGCAGTTTGCAGGATAGTAAATATTTAATGTAAATGTGTTGCCTAGAGTGTCTTCTTGCAGAGTGATCATTTACATTGACCAGGGTCCACCAATCACATTGATTGCTCTCTGCACTGGTCGCCTGGGCTTGATGCCATGGTAGCGTCTTCCGGGACAGTGCGGTGTGGATTGCTGGAACATCGCAGAATATTCATTAGCAATCTGTACAGAAGCAAAGGAGCTTGTATTCTAGAACATGTTGGTGCCAAGGGGGGAGTGGACGTGGCGCAAAATCAGAGTACTTAGTGCTAATTTAGAGAGGCATTCAGTCTTGGCAGTGCGGCAGTGTTTTCATCGCAAGATTTTGATAAGCATCGCTACAGCAGACGATATTAATATGCGGATGATTAATGGAAGCTTTTAGCATGCCCTGGTTGCCAGCATGAACAGCTAACCTTCTAATGTCATTCCTTTTTCTCTTTACAGAGGTTGTGCACACTCAAGGACCATTGGATGGGAGTCTGTATGCCAAGGTGAAGAAGAAAGACTCGACTCACGGCAGCACCACCACTGTCAATGCCAATGGTATCCCCTTGTCTGCCACACCTAACCACATCGAGCACACCCTGTCTGTGAGTAGTGACTCGGGGAACTCCACTGCTTCCACCAAGACTGACAAGACTGATGAACAAGCCGTCATTGCGGCAGCCAACCAGATCTTGACCCCAGAGGAGAAACGAGAGCTTGAGCGACTCCTGAGCGGCTTTGGCTTGGAGACCGAGGCGCAGATGCATAACCACAATGCCGGGGCGGCCGGCGTGGGAGGGATGCTGCATGTGGTACCAGCACAGGTGCACATTAACGGAGCCAATACAATCGTTGCGGCTGAGCGTGAAACAGATATCCTTGATGATGACCTGCCCAACCAGGATGTGCACAGTGTTGGCAGCCTAGGCACACTCTCATCGTTTGATGGAACCAACAACATGAATGAGCTCAGCTACCAGGAGCCACACAGGATGGAACACCTCACCTCCCTGCACAATGGAACTTCCAGTTTCAACGGGATTGACAAGTTGCACAAAGACAGACTTTATGAAACGGAAGCCCTCATCAATGGTGGCTACCATTACAGTAACCAAAATACATTGAAAAACACTTCCCCGCGTCACCATCAAGAGGTGGGTAGTCAAATGAGACCCTCAGTGTCTGCCCAGGACAACCTTGCAGCATACCAGGGAATCTATCAGACACCCAGCTGGGGACAGCCTCAACAACCAGGTTCAACACAACAGCACTTATATTACTTTGACCCTAATGGGATGTACAGGTCCCAATCATTCTCTGCACCGGAGAATGCTACGTTTGAACAAGTTCCCCAGTTGCTTCCACAGGCGCCGGCCCGTAGTGTTAGTAGCCGTGAGGCTGTGCAGAGGGGACTGAACTCTTGGCAGGGTGGCATGGGCACAGGGAGCAGACCCTCTTCCCGGCAGCAAGACAGATCCATTGAGAGTCAAAGTCCGATTCCCAGTCCACAGCTGAGCACTGGTCAGACGGTGTCACAGAGTCAGAGTATCCCTGAGTTCCCACAGACCGCCTCCCAGCAGGAGATTGAGCAGTCAATTGAAGCACTTAACATGTTAATGCTGGACCTCGATCCGTCCTTCACCTCCATGCACAAGTCGCAGAGCGTGCCCACGGCCACAAGAGAGGACAAGCACATGCCGGTTGCCACCTCCCTGTCTGCTCAACCAGGGCTGAGCATCTACAGTCAACCCATTCATCCAGCAGTTCAGCAGAGGGTCAGCAATCCTTATGGGACCTCACCTCCCAGTTCCATGCAGAACTACAGCACTTCTCCTGCCCAGCCAATGGCCGCAGCTGAACACGCCATGCCCAAATCATACACCCTCCGGACTATGGGACAAACTAGCAGAAGCCTTGGAGAACCAGAGCATGTCCTTCAAGACTACAGAGAGACAGAGACTGGGGGGTCTTACTCACCTTACAGCTACCCGAGCCAACAACCTTCTGGGACTGGACCAGTGAAGAGTTATAGCTTTGGTCAAAGCAGTCCATCCTCATCACCAGTGCCTCCTGCAACAATGTACACTCCTGTGGGACCCCAGCAATCCATGATTACTTCTTCCCCATCTCCAACTTTTGTCCCTCAAGCCCAGTTCCCTCAAAAAGGGACAGAAAATGTGGAAGCCCCCTCCAAAGACCCAGAAGATGATGGCTACCATCTGGAAGGAATCGTAGCCCACAGAGTGGCAGGTATGTGTCTCAACAGGGTGACTTTCTCTAGTCGTTTTCTTTTGTTCAAGCAATGCTCCATGTTAATGCCTTAAATGAACAAGAGTCTTTTTTTTGTTTACTGCAATCTATCGCTCTCTCTCTATTTCTCTGTAGCTCTATCTCCCTGTCTCTATTTCTCTCTCTCTTTCTCTCGCTTTGTCTCCGTCTATATCCTGCAAAAAAATAATAATAATAATATGTATAAGATGACATTTTAGGATTCAAAGAATGTGATTGTCTCCTTTCCACGGAAAGGTCACGTGATGTACCCATAGCATTGCTGTTACAGAATAACATGATGCCACCTACCGCATTTTAACATGATGACCAGACAGATGTTTAGAAATGCACTTTGGATTTGAGGACAATGATTTGTTCTAAAGCTACTCAGAAGGGCGGGGGTGTCAGGGGTTCATGCTAGTGTTGCAACATCCTACATCATGACCATGCCCGTGTGCATTATGAAGAGCTTACAGTATATGGTTGACCCAGCAGGTCTCAGAGTCCATTAAAGATAATATTATTATTAGTGTACAAAATGGGAGATTGGCTGGGGTGAAGGGGTGATATTTAATGGTTAGACAAGATGGTTGCAGAGCAAGGCTCTTCCATCTAGTGAATGCTATATTATTATTATTATTATTTATTATTTATTCGCATTTGTTAAGCGCACATCAGACCGAAGGCATCGTGGCGCTGGTTACAGAGTTGCTTACTTAGTTACATACAGTTCAAGTGGATACATTTTTTGCATGAGTGCAAAAGCAGCAGGAGTACATGCAATCGTGATTAGTTGAATAGTGCAGTTTTAAGCTTTTTTCGGAAGGAGAATAGAGATGTATCAGCTCTGAGGTCAGTAGGAAGGGAGTTCCAGAGTTTAGGTGCATATCCCAGACATGCTTTCTTTGTAAGGACCCTACAAATAATCAGGCATCTCCTTTACATACAACCTATTGTGGATACCTTGGAAACCATATTGATATTGATATTGATATTTTATTTCTATTGTGCTCGTACACAAATATTTCAGAGCGCGACAAGGCAAGGGAGGGGAACAGGGGAGAACAAAACAGTGATCTTACTAGGCCCGGTGAAATTGAGAACGCGCAAGTGCATGGGAGAAGGGGAGGGGAAAAGTGCATGGAAGGGGGAGAAGTGGAAAGTGCGAAGCAGAGGAGAAACAGACAAATAACAATAAATAAATAATAAAGGAAACAAACAGTGGTAGTGCAGCCAGCAATTTGCAAGTGCTAGGTTTAAGGCAGCAGACAGGGTAGGTCTGGTAAGTGCAGGAAGAAAAAGGGGGGCTGTATGGGCACAGATACAGACCCCAGTGCAAGGGGTGGCCTGGAGGTAGTGCGGGAGGGTGGCAAGGTAAGCAGGTACCTGGGCCCGGAGGACAGAGGGTGGCCAGGTGCACGATGCCAAGAGAGAACAGATCAGCAGGGGAGAGGGGGAGCGAAGGCAGAAGAAAAGAGAAAGGTCTTGAGGTGCTTCCGGAACCAGAGATGGTTCTCCTCAAGTTTTAGAGTGGCAGGGAGGCTGTTCCAGAGGAAGGCCCCAGCCGAAGTTAGAGATATACCTCCAGCTCGTTTCTTTGAAAAACAACTGACCCTGAGGGAGTTGAAGGTAGAGGAGTGAAGAGCTCAAGAGGAGAGGTATTTGCAGAGGGATAGTTGAAGGTATTGTGGACCCAGACCCCAGAAAGCCTTGTGGTCAGTGCAGAGGGTTTTGAATTTAATCCTTGCATCCACTGGGAGCCAATGGAGAGATTTCAGAGCTGGAGAGATATGATCCCAGGGATCGAGGCCAAGGACAAGTCTCGCTATCCTGTTATGAATTTGTTGCAAGGGGCGGAGAGTAGAGGCCGGTAGATTTAGAAAGAGGCTGTTACAATAGTCCATGCTAGAGAGATCCAGAGGTTGGGATACCATGAGCTTCTGGGGGAAGGAGAGGAAAGACAGAGTACCTCTGAGGAGGTGCAGTAGGAAATTTGACTTTTTAGAGACCTCAGAGATGTGGGCGGAGAAGGAAAGGGTGGAGTCAAAGATGACCCGGAGGTTCTTAGCCTCGCAGGTGGGGGTAGGAGGAGGGCCAAGGGAGACCGGCCAGAGAGTGAGAGGAAAGGATGATGAAGGTGTGCCGATGAGGAGGATCTCCTTCTTGCTGGCATTCAGGCAAAGATCATTGGCGGCACACCAATCTTGAATGGCAGTTAGGCAATCAGAGATGAGAGAGGGAGAGGAGGTGGCAGAGGGCAGCCTGAAAATGAGTTGAGTGTCGTCAGCGTAGCACTGGATATTTGAGCAGAAAGTGGCAATGCAGTGGGCGAGAGTTGCCAGGTATTGGTCGAAAAGCCAGGACGAGAGGTTAGACCCCTGGGGAACACCACAGGTAGAGAGGAAGATAGATGAAAGGAAGGACCCAAGTTGGACCTGGGAGGGTGGATCTGAGAGAAAAGAGGTCAGCCAGGCCAGAGCCTGATCAGTGATACCCAGGTTTTCACAGAGACGGTTGAGCAGGATGGTATGGTTGACCGTATCGAAGGCAGAAGAGAGATCGAGGAGGATGAGGACAGATGGAATGTTAGAGTCAAGGTTGGAGAGCAGAGCTTCACGGATGTTCAGGAGAGCAGTTTCCATGCTTCTGGCAGCCCTGAAGCCAGACTGGTGGTCATGGAGACAGCCAACAGTATTGGAATGAAGGCTAAGCTGAGAGATGGCCAATGTTTCCAGGAGTTTGCCCAGAAAGGGAATAATGGAAATTGGGTGATAGTTAGCTGGACAAGAAGGATCAGCTGTGGGTTTCTTGAGAAGAGGATGCACAAAGGAGTGCTTCAGAAGGGAGCACTCTGTACCTTGGATTAGTCGACAGCCTTACTAGATCTAACAACCACCTGGAGTGGGACCACACTATTTAGGTCCACACAGCTGAGATGAGATAGGGAGAAGTTTTAAGAGGTCATGTCCAGGGTGGAAGGCTTTTCAGAAGACAGGGATTTGGTAAAAGAATGTCAAATAGTGAGTGTAGGATATGTTAGGGAGGGTGAGTGAAGATGAAGAGGTGAGTTTGAAAGGATGAAATCAGGAGTCGATAAAAGCCTGCTCTTGGAGAGCACAGGATGCACAGACAAACACCATTGTGTGGTTGTCACAGGGCGATAGTAGAGTAATGGGGTAAGAGGAAGCTTGGGTGGGTATGTGGGGATGACAATGTCATGGCAAGGTAGATATTTCCAGGGGTGGGGGGGCATATGGGGACATGGGCTATGATGGGGGAAATGAGCATCAGTGTCTTGTAGAGGTGGGTCAGTTGTTTGAGACCAGAGTGAGCTGGTGGAAATGAATGGCAGTAGTGAGATTAGGGAAGGAGTGAGATGGGTTAGAGTTAGAGGCAAGGTGAATAATCAGTCATCAGGCACTTATTAGAGAAGGAGTGAGGTGTGCTGGAGTGAGAGGCAAGGTGAATAATCAGGCATCAGACACTTTTTAGGGAAGGGGCGAGATGTGTTAGAGTGAGAGGCAATATGAATAATCAGTCATCAGATGCTTTTTAGGGAAGGGGTGAGATGTGCTGGAGTGAGAGGCAAGGTGAATAATCAGTCATCAGACGCTTATTAGAGAAGGAGTAAGATGTGCTGGAGTGAGAGGCAAGGCGAATAATCAGTCATCACACACTTATTATGGAAGGAGTGAGATGTGCTTGAGTGAGAGGCATGGTGCATAATCAGTCATCAGATGTTTATTCGGGAAGGAGTGAGATCTGCTGGAGTGAGGGGCATGGTGAATAATCAGTCACCAGATGCTTATTAGAGAAGGAGTGAGGTGTGCTGGAGTGAGAGGCAAGGTGAATAATCAATCATCAGATGCTTATTAGAGAAGGAGTGAGCTGTGCTGGAGTGAGAGGCAAGGTGAATAATCAGTCACCAGACGCTTATTAGAGAAGGAGTGAGATGTGTTGGCGTGAGAGGCAAGGTGAATAATCAGTCATCAGACGCTTATTCGGGAAGGAGTGAGATGTGCTGGAGTGAGAGGCAAGGTGACTAATCAGTCATCAGATGCTTATTAGAGAAGGAGTGAGGTGTGCTGGAGTGAGAGGCAAGGTGAATAATCAGTCATTAGACGGTTATTAGAGAAGTAGTGAGATGTGCTGGAGTGAGAGGCAAGGTGAATAATCAGTCACCAGATGCTTATTAGAGAAGGAGTGAGGTGTGCTGGAGTGAGAGGCAAGGTGAATAATCAGTCATCAGACGCTTATTAGAGAAGGGGTGAGGTGTGCTGGAGTGAGAGGCAAGGTGAATAATCAGTCATCAGACGGTTATTAGAGAAGGAGTGAGGTGTGCTGGAGTGAGAGGCAAGGTGAATAATCAGTCATTAGACGGTTATTAGAGAAGGAGTGAGGTGTGCTGGAGTGAGAGGCAAGGTGAATAATTAGTCATTAGACGGTTATTAGAGAAGGAGTGAGGTGTGCTGGAGTGAGAGGCCAGGTGAATAATCAGTCATCAGATGCTTTAGAGGATGGATGCATGGCAATAGGTGTGCGTAGAGAGGTGAGATATGCCACACTGACTATTTCCTGAATAATGAAGCGCCGCCCTGCAGTGCGGAGAGTGCCATTACTAAACGCTACTGCAGAAAAGGTGAACGATGTGACGTCAACAATGCAGGGGTGTCCTAGAGCATGTGCCTGGGCGGGCCGCAAAGGGGTCCTGTTCACGAGTTGGGTGATGGAGGGTGCGAGAGAGTGTCCTAGATTCTGCAGTCAGCGGCCCCAATGTATCATCAATACTACACAAGTGTTTGCATAGCACCTGCACAAATATGGTGTGGTGTCTATTTGTGCAGGTCCAATAATCACCCCGGTCTGGGAACAGACAAACTAGAGTAAACACAAGTCTATTTGGGGAGCAGCGGACCTCCACCTCGTGTACTTCAAATCACAGCACCCACAAACAACAGTGCAGAACTGAGTAATGATGGAGACCCTAGAGGCACAGAACCAGGAGGCTTTCAATGGGACATAATTGAGTCGCCTAAAGGGGAAGCCACTTATTACTATTATTAATATTAGGGTATTTATTGAGCACGACCTGGCTTTGGGGAGCAACAGAGCGCTTTACAATCATAGAGGGAAGAGCAAGGTGAGGGATGCAGAGATATAAGGGAGCGGGGAGGTAACAGGGGACGGGGCGGTTAGACTGTTAGCAAGGGATTTACAGGCAATCAGGGAAGAGGAAAGTGGGGAGCAGACAACCCAGTCTCAGGTAGGGTGGGGAGTGACATCATATTCCAGAGGATACCGTCCCCACGGGTGACATTTAGGCAGCTGTAAGATTTCTATTGCGCAACTGAACGGGTAACAAGTTCCCTGGATTTGGACATTTTTATTGTTGGCTGAGAAATGGTTAGCGGTAACTTGGCCCATAATGCACTGCAGCTTTATTACCTGCTCTTGTTATTCCAAGGTTATGTTTTGCACATGGATCATTCCTGAACAATTCTCTTTTCACATTTTAATGTCCCGGAAAAGATAGCTATGCAAAACCGAGCCTGACCAATAATGGGATGTTTCCAACATAGCTGTACCCTAATCTTTTACAAATTCCTTCCAACCTAAATGTCTCACTTGTCAAGAAAGCCTATACAATCTAGTTTCTGAATACAATGGCATGGTAAGAATCCTTACCGTCAACTGCACAACTTTTGGAATCGAAGCATGATGTCACTGGATTGTCAGGCGCTATCGTCCATCATTAATTATATATCGTTAGTAACCCATTCCACGGGCTACACTGGGGGGTAATGGCCCGGTAGCCTGAGTTAAAAGCCCGAGCAAAGAGATGGCTTTAATGAGTTCACCAGGACCTGTCTTATCACGCCATTGCAATCAGGCACTAGATAACCCATTAGCACCCGGGTTATCAAAGTGGTAACCCGGCGTTCTGATAGCGTGGTCTTTTCTATGAATGACCGAGACGCATCGTCCCATTCATTCGTACAAATGACAGTTCAAATATGGCTGCCATCGAGATGAAAGGCAGGGCTTCTTACAGAGCCCCTCTTCCACTTCCGTAGCGGCTGGCAAAGGGAGATGGAGAGAAGAGGTAGAGGTGGCAGGCCTCGCCGCCACCACAATCAGGTAAGTCGGGCTGGGGTGGTGGTTGGGAATATTAAAAAAAAACTAAATGGGAAAGAAGGTTGGGGAGAAGATGGCAGTCTGGGGCGGGGGAGACAGCATGCAGGCTCTGTGGAACGTTCGCTGAGATCAGCGGGTTTCAGTCCACAATCTGTGGAACCTGATTGGCTGCTCCACCCGCCCCAGGTGCTAATGAAATTTACAGCCCAGGTTTGTAGGTGAAAATGAAAAGGCATCACATAACTAGGAGTATTTAACCTGTGCTTCATGCTTTAGGCTGAAAACCTGTGTCTAGAGGAAGGAGGGGCTAAGCTAGAGCCAGACAGTGATCTAAAGTTGTGTAGCTTAGTGCAGGAGGCCCTTATCTCTTGTAGAAAGTTCAAGTTATAGTCACGGAAGACCACATCCCATATGTGGTCAGAACCCAGCACACACTGGTTTTTCATTTCTGTGCCATGTATATCCAGTTTATAAATGTTTATTCTGCACTCCTGAAGTGAGAGTCCTGCCAAAGTGCTTCTTCCTTCAGACTAAACACTGAGCAGCATGTGCTTGTTGGCCGGAGGGGGGGAGATAGTGCAAGCATGGTCAAGCAGGATTGCACTCTAGCCAGAGAAGTGTTGGTGTGGCAGGTACTCTCGGAGTTGACCCGCGTTATAGCAACCTTGTGGTATGACCTTGGGTGCGTTTAGTTCAGTGGGCAAACAAGACCAGCGGACGTCCCTTATTGTTTGAGCTACAGCTCCATTGCTGCCAATGGTCCCCATGTCATGCCTGACATCATGAGCCAGCCCTTTCTTTTGCATTGCATACTGGGACTTGTAGTTTGTAACCTTGGGATAAGTGGGAGCTAAGCAAGTTGCGACAATCACAGGAAGAGTAGATTTGCAGCAGATTGACAGATAGACAGCAGACTTATTCTGTATACACATGCAATCTGCATGGATAAGCACGGGCACACTAATACTACTAGTAGTGATTTGGCACAGTATACAAGCATATTAAAATATGTATTATACTTCTCCCTTATAAAGTTAGGTTCAGAAACGAGCACAGTTAAGAACCTTCACACACTCATATAAACAAGGATTACATGCAGTTTATTGGAAAACAGACAGAGATATTGGGCCTCATTACGAGGAAGGCAGTAGGGGGTTATCGGCGCCAGTACAGGTGCCAGCCCTGTTAACTCACTACTGCCTCAGTATGAGGTCTGCTCGCGGGACCCGCTAAGGACACCTGGTAAATAATGTTCCCATATTCATCCCTGGTAGAACCAGGCGTCCTTAGCGGGTCCTGCAAGCAGACCAGGATGCTAACAACGGCCCCGTCATTAACGGGCCCGTTGTTAGCATCATCCCCATTCACATTGAGCCCTCCAAGGTCAGAATGGCCCGGTATTTCCCCATTCAAGGAACCCGGACCCATTACCCAGAATGGGGGTAGCCATTCCACAAAAAGCAGCATGGTTACCTCCAGGGTCGTAATGAGGCCCATTGACTTTCTATTGGTGAATTATGAATCAGCAAAAGTTGAAAGATGCAATGTACAAAGGATGCGGGTATTTGCCAATAGAGCATGACTGGCTGAGAGCCGACAACAGACAAATGCCAGAGTTGTGAGTTTGGGATTGTGAATAGGATTACAAGTCTTTTTTAAATCAGACAGCGTTTGATAACCTAAGAGCTGTGGTAGAAAGAGTCGAAGACAGTGTAGACGAAGAGACTACCAATGTGTCGAGTACAACACTAGAGTCAATTAAGCAGCGAGTCCAGATCCCCATTGTATGTTACAAAGGACCCTCTATGGCATGCCATTCAGGAGAGCACAGTTTTTCATCATATATGATGTAGTACCAGAAATTAACAATTAAAGTCTGATAGGTTAGATTGTGACAGTACTGCATGGTGATGTGGTGCCGGGTTCAAAATATACTTTGTTGGTCCTGGGGTACAGTATCTGTTTTGCTGTTAGGATGCCACTTGCGGCATTGACAAACTAATCTTTGTATAGCAGGCCAAGATCATGGTTACTTCCTCCAGATTATTTGGTGTACAGCTCATATGATCCTTCACCAATGACTATTCCGGCCAGGGCTGATGGGAGTTGAAGTCCAAAACATTAGAATGGCCATATAATGAGTAACCGTGCTCCTCATCGTACTGGGTGTGGTAATCGTTCCCCTTGTTCATACCGGATGTGCCGCGCCTTCTCTTGTTGCCAAAGACAGTCTCGCTAGAATTCTAGCCCACAGGTCTTATGCCGCCAGTTCTCTCATCTGAGGCATGCTTTGTCTTGTGGACTATCAGTTATAGTCACACCCTTTAGATTTTTGGATATGGTTGGGAATGAAAATTTTAGCAAAGGGACATGTCTTCGGTGTCAGGTTGACCTCTGGCTCGAGTTTAAAGAACATTATCTTCCTTATATCTTTCCACGTGCTCTCAAGCAGGCTTACACGAATTGGTGAAATTTAAAACGGGTAATACGAGTACCCTTACTTAAATTGCCACAGTAAGTCAATTTAATGCACTTACAGTTTGTGAAATTTCCCATGGGGCTGTCAGCGTTATGATGCCAGTTGCCAATGGCATAATTACATATGAAAGCAAAAGGGGCAAGCGGTCTTCATGCCCAGCACGTGGTGTGGGTACAGTTGGGCCAGAAGGGAAGTCTGGGCTTGGGAGGCTGTTCGGGGGAAACCTCTTCCTGCGGTGGGACAGATTGGATGCCAGGAGTACCAGTATCGAAGCAGAGTCCTACCTGGGATTGACTAGCATGAAACATCCGTAATCCGCCTGAATTCATGGTAAAGTGTTGCCACTCGGTGAATTCATTGTTTTCAGCCACAGAGATGGCTCAAGTGTATATGTCCTGCCGTCTGGACTGCCTTTTAAACTTCACACACATATGGTTCTTCAAATTATTTATTGGTGGTGAGTATCGTAATTGTGCACAATGTTGCAGGTCCAGCATAGAGTTATTTTCATGCATTGCAGCTTATCGTAACCGAAATGTTGTCACATGTGGAACCATTATAGCCAAGTGAAGTCTTCAACATTTGGCTGTCCAAAAATTGGCTGCCGAAATTACTGGCAATTATTCCAGGATATTTTCTGGACCGTCACACTTGTAATGAGGCCCTATGTCTAAAACATTGGGAGAGCGATATGTTGCAGACCCCTGTGTAAGGAATTCTTATGCCCTGCTCTACCAAGCACGTGTTGGTGGTTGCATTCCACCACAACATGAAACTGACATTACTACAGAGTTATAGAGGCAGTGTGAGTGTACTGTTTGAATGGAAACCGGGCTAGCGTAACATTGCACATCAGAGGAGAGCAGAACGTAACATCCCATGACTTAGCAGAGCACAACATAGCATTATGTGACCCAACAGAGCATAATATTGCGTGGCATGACATAGCAGAGCATATCATGACATTAGATAGTGGAGCATAATATTGCAGGACATAGCAGAACACAATATTGCATTTTATGACACACCAGATCACAATGTTGCATGACATGACAGAGCAGAGCATAGCATGACATTAGACAGCTGAGCATGACATAGCAGAGCACAACATAGCATATAAGGGAAGATGCGAGCCGGGCATGGAAGAGCCTTACATAGTGCAACATAACACAGCATAGCACGGTATAGGGCGGAGTATAAAATGGCCTCCGTGCTTGGGTCAAGCTCCCAATCAGGAGCAGAGTACGGGGCTCTGTGTTGTGCCAGGCCAGGTTGAAACAACGTGACATCTATTTGTTAATTGTGGGTTAATTGGAATCCTGTTGGTGCTTGTGTAAAGGTGAGGACGATGCTTAAAATGGGCTGGCATTTAGTTTTGGTCGCACATGTAATGCAACTGTTAGATCATTGTACCAAGCCTATCCGTGGCGTCAGGAATGACAGTACATGCACATGCAGGGGAACTGATGGAGAACATTGCTGGGGAGAAAGATACATGAGTGCTTCGACTGGTTGGATTCTGATATTATTTTAGTTTAGCTGCATGGTTTACTGTCATTTTCCTTACAGGTATTTGTGTTATCTCTTAGTTAGTTTCAACTATCATAGTATACAATGATTAATGTCAACCAAAGCATACTTATATGAAATGAAATGAAATTATATTTTATTTATATCGCACTCGTACACAAGTGTTTCAGAGCGTGACCAGGTAAAAAGGGAGGGGAACAGGGAGAGAAAAAAAAAACAGAAAAAAAACAGCGTTCTTACTAGGCCCAGTGACATTTAAGAAGGCGCAAGTGCATGGGAAAGGAAAATGGGGGGAAAGTGCAAGGAAGGGGTGGGGGGAGTGGAAAGTGCGAAGCAGAGTAGAGAAAACATAAATAAATATTAAATAGAATAAATAATAAATAAGGGCTTTAAACCATGGTAGTGCAGCCAGCAAGTGGCAGGTGAAAGAAAGTTAGTCAGAGAGGTATATCTGATAAGTGCAGAAAAAACGTGGGAGGGGGACTGTATGGGTACAGATACAGAACCCTAGTGCAGATGGTGGCCTGGAGGCAGTGCAGGAGGGTGACAGGGTGAGCAGGTACCTGGGCCCGAAAGAACAGAGGGTGGCCAGGTGCACAATGCCATGAGAAGAAACAGATCAACAGGGGAGAAGGGGGGCAAAGGCAGAGGCACAGAGGAAGGTCTTGAGAAGTTTCCGGAACTGAAGATGTTTTTCCTTAAGTTTCAAGGTGGCCGGGAAGCTGATCCAAAGGGAGGCACCAGCCAAAGACAGGGATCTACCCCCAGCTTGTTTATTTGCAAAACAACCAACCCTGAGGGAGTTAGAAGTAGAGGGGTGAAGTGCTCGAGAGGGGAGGTATGTACGGAGGGATAGTTGAAGGTATTTTGGACCCAGCCCCAGAAAGCCTCGTGGATAATGCAGAGGGTTTTAAATGTAATCCTTGCATCCACTGGGAGCCAATGAAGGGATTTTAAGGCTGGAGACATACGATCTCAGGGCTTGTGGCCAAGGACAAGTCTCGCAGTCCTGTTCTGGATTAGTTGTAGAGGGCGGAGAGCGGAGGCAGGTAGATTTAGGAAGAGGCTGTTACAGTAATCCAGTCTGGAAAGAACCAGAGCTTGGGAGACAGTGAGCTTTTGAGGGAAGGAGAGGAAATGTAGAGTACCTCTAAGGAGGTGAAGTAAAAAGTTAGATTTTTTGGAGACATCAGAGATGTGTGCGGAGAAGGAAAGTGTAGAGTCAAAGATAACCCCAAGGTTCTTAGCCGCGCAAGTGGGGGTGGGAGGAGGGCCAAGGGAGGCCAGCCAGAGAATGAGAGGAAAGGGTGGAGATGGTGTACCAATAAGGAGGATCTCAGTCTTGTTGGCATTTAGACATAGATCATTGGCGGCACACCAATTTTGAATGGTAATTAGACAATCTGAGATGAGGGAAGGAGAGGAGGAGGCTGAAGGAAGCCTGAAAATGAGTTGGGTGTCGTCAGCATAGCACTGGAAAGTTGAGCAGAACATTGAGATGCAGTAAGCAAGAGTTGCCAGGTATTGGTTGAAAAGCCAGGGCGAGCGGATAGACCCCTGGGGGACACCACATGTGGAGAGGGAGATAGAAGATAGGAAGGACCCAAGTTGTACCTGGGAGGGTCGATCAGAAAGAAAAGAGGTCAGCCAGGCCAGAGCCTGATCAGTGATACCGAGGTTGTCACGGAGACGATTGAGCAGGGTGGTATGGTTGACCGTGTCAAACACAGAGGAGAGGTCAAGTAGGATGAGGACAGAGGGAATGTTAGAATCGAGGTTGGAGAGCAGGTTTTCACCGATATTCAGGAGAGCAGTTTCCGTACTTCTGGCAGCTCTGAAGCCAGATTGGTGGTCATGGGGGGAGCCTACAGAGTCAGAATGGAGATTAAGCTGAGAGATGGCCAGCTTTTCCAGGAGCTTGCCCAAAAAGGGAGTAATGGAAATTGGGCGGTAGTTTGCCAGACATGATGGATCAGCAGTGGATTTCTTGAGGAGAGGATGCACAAGGGAGTGTTTTTGAGGGGTGGGGAAAGAGCCACAGGCAAAGGAGAGGTTGCAGAAATCAGCAAGGGCCGGCATAAGGGTGTCAATGTGGTCCTTAATGGTTTTAGAGGAACAGGGATGGACCTGTTTTGATGAGGTTTTCATAGATCAGACTTGTCTAGATATCTCATCAGGGGAGAACAGAGGAAATGAGGAGAAAGGGGGATGAGGGGTAGCTGAGGGAGGGTCAGCAGGCTGAGAAGGAGAGGGAGGAGGGGGAGCGGAGGAGAGGGTGGACAGGATGTCCTGGGTTTTAGAGATAAAGTGAGAGGCAAGGGCATTGCAAAGATCCTGGGAGGAGAGAGGAGAGGTGGAAACTGCAGCAGGGTTGGCCAGCTCCTTGCAGATTTTGAAAAGTTCGGCCGAGTTTTTAGATGCCGCAGAGACACAGGCTTGGAAGAAGACTCTGTTCTTACTGTGGACAGCAAGTCGGTATTGCCTTTGGAGCAGGCGGCAGGCCAGTTTGTCAGAGGATGAGCAAGAAGCCCTCCATTTCCTTTCCGCCGCCCTACACTTCCGTTTAAGTGTAGCTAGGTCAGAGTCATACCAAGAATTGCACTTGGCTTTGGACTTCAAATGGATCCTCATGATGGGGGAAAGAGTATCAAGAGTAACAGAAATAGAGGAGTAGAGAAGAGAGAGGGCTGTGTCAGGGTGTGAGTCAGCCTGGGGTGGAGGAGAAAAGCAAAACATGGCGTACAATCGCATAACATAGAGCATAATATGGCACAGTTTAAACTAGCATAATTTAACATCACATAGTACAGCAGAACCTGACAAAGCATAACATAGCATGACTTGACACGGCATAGAGCATGACCCCATAATATAACATACCACCCACTGACACCTCCCGCAAATGCTCAGCTTAGGGGGGAACTCAATGGTGACGTCAAAAGTAGCTTGCTACAAGCTGTTACTGTTCACTAATGAGGCCACAGAGTGTCAAAACCATCTCCCTGAGACCTCCGTACAGTCAGCATGAGGTAGAGGCTAGTTCTGAAAATCGGTTCATGTGACCACTTCCTGAACGCTCACAGTCATCATTGGCTGATTTGGAACAAGCATTGATAACTCCCCCCCCTATCTGCCCCCCCACCACCTGATCCCCCTCCCTTCCTCCCGCTCCCATCTTTGGTATCTGTTCCCTGATGCAGGCCAGTGGGCACCAGGAATCTGCACTTCCATTTCATTGGTAGAAAAGGCAGAGTAGATTGAATTTTAACTCCTGGTGGAACCACCCTTTTTTGCCTCACCTTATTAGGTTATACTGTTTTGCTTTGTTATGTTCACAGCACAGATCCCATGTGTACTGCACACACGTGTCCTTCTCTTCCCTCATCACATGCCGCCTGTCACCGAAAAGTGATGCGGGGTGGGAGAGTTAATTAACATAAATTAGCCCGCTGCCTCCATTTGCTTAGAGGACATCGCAAGTTGTTTCTGAGTTCCACTGTCTAATTTATCAACCCTTCCTTTGGCGGTCGGGTCTCTGTAGGGCCTCAGAACTTCTTGCTGCCGCCCGGGGTCCTTAGAACTTACTGCAAGGGGAATGTTAACTCATATATTGCACGAGATCCCACAACTGACAGTTTCCATTGGACCAAAGGATCGTACAGCCGGCTACATGCAACACCGCACACAAGGCCACGATCAGCTTAGAGCTGTGACATTTAAGCCAATGCCGTGAGTCAGACCCGCCGTGAGTCACTTCCCAGCCTGGGGCGTGCACAGCGACGTCTGAGGAGGCCCCTGCTCCTGGGTGGGGCTAGTGAGGTTCTTTGCCGCTATAAATTGATGCTGTGTCCTGCCCAAAAGTATGAGCGGAATTTCGACCATCACCACCGGCATATGGGGATGATTAGGAGTGTATGTGGAAATAGGATGAGAATCTGGAAAACTAGAATGGCTGGGAGAGTGTGGGAAACACAGGGTGGGTGGTGCAAGGGACAGGGCTGTGATTGTGTATGGAGCTGAGCAAGGGGCAAAGGCAGCTACAAGTGCAAAATAAAGTGATGAACCATAGAGTAAAGACCGTCTAGAGTGCCGCTATAGAACTGACAAGATACAGCAACAGACTGGTGCGGCTCTTGAGACCATGGCTCTTAACCCTGTCTCCGCCTTTGTGGACATTCAGAGGCACTGGCCTGTCAGAAACTGACTAATTCCATTGAAGACCTGCCCACCTCCAAGACCTGAGGACAACACTCTATAAGAAAGATATTTAGGAGGTCACGAGGGGGAATCTTGAACCACAATTGTGAGTCCACAGGGACAGGCAGCACAGCCAGTCCAGTCAAACTCACCCATTCTGGATGTGTGAGTCATTCATTCTTTAGTTATTTATTTCTGGGAGTTTGTGGGTGCACTCATTCACTGGCCCTACTTTGGTTTCCACTGTCAGGTGATTGAAGGTTATATGGTGTGCTTGTCTGCCTTATTTGGAGAGGTCCTGAAACTCAGGCGTATTCCACATCTCATGTCCCTTGTGTGGTCATCATCTATTCCGTGATTAGCTGTTCACTGCAGCTTTCATAGTAATGTTTCTTTTTTTCTCCCATTTTGTTATTGTTGTCTCTGTTTCATTGTGTTGTTGGTCTATTTTCTGTCTTTGTATGTCACTTTCATTCACTGGGCTAACCTGTCCCACTCTGAAACCAAATACTCTTCCATGCATCCATGCCTTACCAACCCGTCCTGCCACACCACTCCTAATATTCCATCCCCGCACTCACCAATCCATCCATTCACTCTTTCACCCCATCCACTCAACACTCGGTTAACCCACACAACCACCAAACGTTGAATCCAAACATCCTCTTTCTGATGCACACAACCGACCAAAAAAATGCATTGATCAACCCATACACCTCCCCATTCATGCAACCATCCCGTCTCCTATCCATTCATTTTCACACTCACTCATCTGAAACTACACTCACACACAAATCCCTGCATTCATCCATCACTGTTAATGACCCTACCTATCCACACGTGTTTCTTGACATACATCCTTCCACCCATTAACACAAACATGTCTACCTTTTACCAAACCATTTTTTATCACTACCTAATACATCATTCACGTATGCACCACTCTAACCTACTACACACCAATACACCTATATACCTCCCAACTCACCCTCAAACATAACTGATCCACATGCTCACTGATGTGACCCACACATCAACTCATTCAATCATTTACACATCTCTTCATATGTTATAATGTTCCCATATTCATCCCTTCATTCACCCTTCCATTACTGTGTTCCCCCTTGTCCCTTCCCCTCTTCTCGTGGCTTGTTGTCCTGTGACTCCCGTCAGAGTACAACGCCAAACTCCGGAACATCCGGAAAAGCATGAAAGCCACCCATCCATCTCTCCAACGACAACGATCGTTCACCTTCTCTGGTTTGTTCCATGCATTCTTCCTCTCTTGGCTTCTTCATCTGCATGGCGTGGTGTGCCACTGCTGCATGCCGGGGATTCTTTGTCGCTAGTCTCTGAGGTCTTAGGAGCTGATCACTTCCTTCCAAGATCAAGTTATTATGATGCATGCTAGTCTCTGAAGCCTCAAATCAGATATCAGTAAGTAGACTACTGCCCATCAGACAGACACCTTGTCCAATTACCGGAGAAAGGTTTGGTTACGCCCTACCGGCGTCAGCCATTTTGTATCTCTGACCAATAGCACTCAGCAGAAAAGTAGTACAAGTCAATCCAAGGCCAACCAACATCGCTGTAATTCTGAACAATGGTGCCCAAAACGGTGATTATGAAAGTCTGAACTACCCGTTCCCCGAAAGGATATTGTCCTTCTGATTAATTCTACACAAGACTATGCCTGCTCCTGCGGGACAAACCAAAATCACCATATACCAAGCTATTGTAATTCTGACCAATGGCGGCATGAAAGAGGAGCTGTTGAGAATCTGACCACTTCCAACAAAGATCAAGCTATTGTGCTGCATGCATGCTCCCATGACCTTCATTTGGTCAGTGCCACCCAGGTCCATGTCATTATGATGACAGGTGTGCGACCTATGAGTAAACTCATTGAGTTGTTGGCTGTACCATGTACGTTCGGTTTATCGTGAGCCGCCTCTCCTAACGAACATCGTTGTGTTTCATGCAGATAACTTGACCCGTGTCTAGATTACCAATGCCAATACCACTGAAGACGAATGTTTCATGATGCCCACTTACATCACCAAAAAACATGTCATCATGTTGCTGGTTGCACCACTTAAAACCAACTCATTGATGTCCTGATTACATCACTCTTGACTGGTTCATACTGAAGATGGGTAGTGCCCCTCAACATTAACTATCCTACCAGCTGATTATGCTAGCCAAGAGCAGATCACTGGGATGTTGGCTAAACCATCAGAAACCAGCTCATATTAATGATGACTATGGCAGTGGGCACCAGCTAATTTTGGTTCTGGCTTTGTCACTCAAAACTAACATACCGTGGTATTAACTTAGCTACCCATGGACAAAGCATTGTGCTGTTGATGATGGCCCCCAACACAAGCTAACTGTGATGTTGACTGTTCTACGAATAACCAGCCCGGTGTGATGCTGGCAATGTCCCTAAAGTAGAGTGCATGATTAGGTTAGTAATGGCAACTATTCCACTCTTATTGAAGCTATGACAACAATTTATCGTCATGGTAGCCTAGATTTCACCAGTGTTATTCCACCAGGGAAAATTGCTTGTAGCGCCTTCTCTTTCACCCATCGCAAACCCATTTTGTTTACGCTCCTAAAATTAAGATTAGAGCTTATTCCCCAAAACCAACTCTGCGACGCTCCTCAAATTCCATGATTACTCTAATCACTGTGGAATTCTGAAGCTCCAGGTGTGATGTAATATCCGGAAAATGACGTGTACAATACTTTGATCTGGGACATCAGGCCGCAAGGCCATCTCCCATATACCTATTCTACCCCTCCCACCTTCCAGCCCCTGTTCTAAGGCCCCCTTTTCTCCTACCCCCCCCCCCAAAAAACTGCCATGGAAAAATGCAGTCAAATGTCCCTTAATATATTGGCCGAATATTAAATATATTTCCTCTGTTTACATGTAAAGTCATGAGTAATATAACAGCCGAAATACTACAAAACACATTGCTGCTCGCATCGCCTGGTGCACGCAGCTTCTTCGTGAATTGCGCCAACCTTCTCTCATGCTATTCAAGTTTCCAAATTACCTTGTCTCATCTGGGATTTCATGGTTCCGTTCTGGGCTTGCATTTCTCCATCAAAGGGATTCTGGGAGTTGCAGTCTTGGGTTAGCCCAATGGAATAAATGACTGTAAAACTAAAGTAAATACAAAGAGCTGGATTAGAATAGTGTGTCCTCGGTTACATGGTGATCTGGCATGGGGTGTGATTTACACAGGCCATCCATTCAGATCTGGGGTGTGATGAAGCAGTTGTGCGTATTGGCTACACTTTGATCAAAAAGCAAATGATCTTGGTCAGTTTCTACATTTAGACTTCAGACAGGTCCTTAGTCGTGGGTGGTGTCCCCTTTGCACCCTTTTGCATCACTTTTATATGTTTCACTGAGATGTGACCCCGCCTTCTTTTTCCCCGATTCTTTCTGTGTTGCTTCATTTCTAACTCATTCCCTTGAGATTATCAGGACCCATAAGCATGTTGGATGTGTGTGGTGAATTCTTCTGGGCTCTTCCATATGATGTTTGCATGTTACTTGCACGCACTTGCTGCATCTTTGCGTGTGCATGGTAGTGTGATATGGATGGTGTGTGCATGGACGTGTGCCATACCAAAGGCAGATTGCCATGCAAGGAAATAAAGAGATGTTCTCACAAGGACCAATAGCTCTCCAGGGCTACTGTGGCTATGGAAGTGTCAGTCACGTGTTAGGAGAAACAGAGATGGGACTGACTTTGACCAAGCTCTAGCAGCATTGAACAGCCATTTCTCTTTGGGAAAGCTCACATTTTCGCAATCAGCTTTGTCAACTCACACACACAGTGTCACGTTTGAAACTCACATGCTTGTTAGCCAATCACGCTCCACCGCTAGTTTACTCTCTTTGCCAATGTACCAATGTGAACCGGTTACATGCAAAAAGTGATTACTGTGCACTAGTGGACCCTCACTATCTTTCAGCCATCCTTGCCCTCACGGTGACTCCAGCCATTTGGTCAAAGATGATGCAAGCAGAAGCTGATGGAACCGACTGATCTTCAATTGAAAGGTGGCAGCAGGGTTACCCATCCTCAGTGCAGTGTCGCCCACTCCTCGCTGGAAACCTGTTGGCCTCTTTCCTGTCTCCCATCCAGAATGAAGGGTTAAGTAAAATGGCGGAATCTCTGGCTGGTTTTTGGACAACGCCTAGACCAGGGTTGTCCAACTCCAGGCATTGAGGGTCCGAAACCTGTCAGGTTTTAGGATATCCTCATTAATGTTCATGAACGAAAGTCTGCATACATTTGGAATGTTGTATACAAATTTATCTCATGAATATTAATGAGTGGTATCCTGAAAATCTGACATGGATCTGGCGCTCGAGGCCTGGAGTTGGACAACCCTAGCCTAGACATTGACAAGAGTCTGCTCTAGTCTCTTAGCGACACCCCCTCACCCCTGGTTCTCTGCAGATCTACACACTGTAACGGCACCTGAGCTGCTACCTGGTGAAGCCTTCATTTTTACCCGCCACAGGACTTGAGGCTTCACACCAGGGGCTGGCAGAGGCATAGCCAGGGTTGTCTAACTGGTAAGACCTGAAGCTAATGTAGTTGGGCCCACCGCAGTGACATTAACACCTGGACATTTCCACGCTCCGCTGCTGAGTGGGCATTTACAGATTTTGGGTGTGCCTTGCCCGCTCAGGCCCTACCCTGTCTACGCCTCCGAGGCCTGGTTACGATTTAGGATGACAAATGGGGTTCCCACTGTGGAAATGCAAACACCCGTTAAATAATGTGTACATTTTGACCAAAGGTGGACGGATAGAGGCACCATCTTTGATCGGCTTGTCTTGATGGGTTTCGAGTTTGGAATCACGTGGCATAAAGCGAGAGAGACTGGTGGGGTAAGTTCTCGCCGCAGGGATGTGTCTGATAGGCCAAAAGCAGTGGGAGGAAACTGTTGAGGGCATTCTTTTTGAACACTGGCATTCCTCTGGGTAGGCTTCCATTCCCTCATTTTAGCTTATCTGTGCCAATACAGGAACCGACCAATCGGTTGCCACCGTGTCTTGGCCCACACTTAAAGGGAGAAATCCAGTCCAAGCCCCCTCCGCACTGCACTAGAGCACACGCAACCACCCATGGGTCTCTACCTTAATAGGGCTTAAGAGGGTTCATCTGGACTGCACAGGGAGACTGATCTCAGGAAACACCTGATCACCATCTCCATATTAGGGAGAGCCAGTCAGACAAAAGTGTTGGATGGCACCGCTGGCACCGTGCCTGAGTTTGCAAATGTTCCCCAGGGGTTTAAGTTGGGCTGCTTCCTTTTAGGGGCAGGGTCAAGGCTGATTTGTGTATCACTGCGCGGCTTTTGCAATTGAACAAACAAAGCAGTAAAACACGTGAATGGAATGCTACCCTGAGGATGTTAAAATGGCAGCACAGTGCTGGCGGTGAGATTTCCATCTGTCACTTGTCTGGGCTCCTCTGTGAGATCTGTGTACAACCTCTTGATCCAGGACACGGAACACTGTGCTTGCCTTGGAAACAAAACAATGTATGTTTGTTTATTTTATTCATAATTCGCATTGACAAGGCCCGTCGGCATTAGAGCGCAAGGACACACATATAGGAACAAAACAGATTGGGACGAGCAGGCGGGGCAGGTGTTCGATCCTTGCAACAGGTGTTCAATCCTTGCAACAGGTGTTCGATCCTTGGCCCGGGACTTAAAAGCTGGAGGAGTCCGGCATTAAGCGCAATATAAATCACCAATAGAATAAAAAATAAAACGTGTTGGGGTCGACTCAACCTTTTATGAAACCAACTTGCCTAGTAGAATGGGTACCAAACTGGTTGATAATTATGTTTGTTGCAAAGTTTAAACACCAGAACGCTACAGCGGAGGAATATTTGTTTTAAGTTTTTTTTATATTTTATTTTATTGTTTAAAGTGCAGACCTAGCTCGAGAGCAGTGGAGCGCTGTTCAGAGGAATCCTGCAGCTATAATGGAACCGTTATTACATTACCCTACATTTTCTGGACATTTCACTTCTCCCAGGCCTGCCCCTGACTGTGTGTTTCATTTCACCCTTGCTGACACAAAAATCCCTTTGTCATAGTCAAGGTTGGCATCTGGGAGGCGTCATGATTGCTGTTTTTCAACAAACAGTTACTTACATCTAATTCATCGAGGCACCTGGGTGGCACTAGACCCCCGCTGTGGCATCCATGGCACTGCTGCCACCATGGTCGCTGTTCCATACACCCAGGCTATGTATTTACTACTTCCTCCTAATTAGAAGCAGAGGTTGAAGTGGGCAGGAACTAAAGGGTATGTTGTTCCTCTACTTTAAGGCAAAATCTGTGTTTGTTCGCTTACTCTTTGTCATGCAGGTCACCGATCCTGGATGTTAGTCAAATTGCACTATTTTATTTTGCTTCCTCCATACAGGGGAGTCGAACCTGGGCCCTTCTGGGAATGCCCTAGTGTGAAATCTTGCTGAGCTATATTGCAGGTGATGGTTTTTGTTTATTTCAGTAGCCTGCTTGGGACATAAAGCTTGGTCACCATTAACATGGAATTGCAACAGGCACAACTGTTTATGCAGGTAATGGGAGAGGGGGGTTAGTCCTTGGATGTCCCTTAAGAGGTGTGATGGGTGGGTGATTAGAAAGGGGAGGGCACATAAAGATGCTTGCTCTGGGGGAGAATAACTGAAAGTAGTGAGGCTATACGCCCCGAGGTGGCGGGCTGACCCTCTAAGGGAATGGCCCGCCACCCAAGTTAAGGGCCCTGAGCAAAGCAAGGGGCCCTTAGTGCGGGCGGCAATTTTGATACTAAGAGGGTCGGCCTGTCGCCAAAGGGCATATCATGTTCAGCACCTGTGAGTAACTACAGGCAGGTGCTAAGGGTGATGTATTTTGAAAAAAATACCTTGGATAGGTAGGGGCAGGTATTGAGTGTGAATGGCCATATGAATCAGAATGGCCATCTCTGTCAATGGCTGTTTACCTAACAACAACCACAAGCTGTGCGCCTCTCTTCACATCCCATCTTCATTCTATTTGTTCTCTAATACAATAGTTTCAGCTTATTGATGGTGCTTAAGCCGCAACTAAAACGTATGCAGAAGTAAAGAGGAAGTGGAGAAGTCAAATGAGAGTGGTAAAATGTGGCCAAACCTCTGGGCACCTCAACTCAGTCCAGGCTAGTAGCACTTCCAGTCAGAGGCTGGGGCTTAGATAAGTCCCTCAACTGAAAATAAAGGGAACCGTTTTTCTAAAGTAAAACATAAATAAATAAATAAATAAATAAATACATACATACATACATACATTGGCCAAAAGAAACAAAGATACGTCCAGACTAGTGGACGGTTGGACAGCCCAGATGCCTCTACCTCATTTTCACAGGAGCTCATTTTGAATTGCAACGTCATATGAACGAAAGGCTTAAAAGCCTTGAGTAAGGCTTTTGTGCGTGTCATTTACACCACGCCACATTTTCAATCATTTGTTTGGTGGAGAGGATGGCCGGAACGGTACTTGCCTTTCTGCAGCCGTCCTTCATCTTCGCAATACAAATGATACAGCATTTTCCCAGCATGGATTTTCATGCCTGCTCAAATGCTGGCAATCCCCATGGCAGTTTTATGCACAAGCATTACATTGTATACAATCCCTCTCATGCTTGCATGGCAGACAGTGTGTATGATTGTAATGAAACACTGTATGCAGTGTTTAATTGTAATGGTGAACGCTGCAAGCATGCTAGGCAGTGTTTCATCACTTAGCACGGCAGATTGCAAAAGGTTACGTACACATGTGTGCATCACCTTTTGCCCTGCACATTTGCACTCCACTGTGCAAATGTTGAACATTTGGCAGCGGGGACCTGGCTCAGGCCTGGACTGGACCATAGGGAGCCCTGGAGATTTCCCAGTAGGCCTCCTGCACCCCGGGCCTCTTTTGTGGGGTATTTCCAAATGTTCCCATAGGAAAAGGGTCGGGCTTGCTGATAATATGTAATATGGGCCCACTTTGCAAATTATTTATTTTGCCTTTTTTGGTTCCTAGTCAAACCCTGACCTAGCTACGCCTGACTGCAAATGTACCAGGTCGCCGCCATCAAATTACATTGTGAAGCACCATGAGCTCCTCAGTGTTTTGACTTTGAGTTCACAATAGTTTCTTGTGTGGGATGGGCCTAGGCTGTTGGCTGCATCTCACCCAGTGTCAGATAGTAGGATGACAAAGTCATTCCTCCCAGCACACTGGAATCACAGATTGGCATCTCACTTTCACACTCAGCACACCATGTGATCATGAGCCAATCAGATAATCTTCTCATCCCTCAACGACCGCACCTGCACGAGTAAATGCTTGGTAGCAGGGTTTCAACAGCCCATCACCAGCTTGATATATATTTATAAATAAATGCACACCCAGCGCCCAGATGCCCCACACCACACTAGGGACCTCTTGGCGAGTGCCCAGACTTTCCTATCACGCGTTGCCCACTTGGCAGTCGGTGCTTCTTGATGTTGATAGTCGCAGCTGACAGGCTCTTGCACCGAGCTGGCGCCAGCTGTCTTTGGGCTGTTGACATGGTCGCTGTGCCTGGTGATGCAACTGTGCACAACACTGGCTTGTGTAAGTAACACAAGGGAGGGGGCTGTGGCACCATCCTGACCAATTCAACTTTTTTCATACAGCCTACACCACAAAATCAATTGCCTCAGGGACGGTACAAGGGCCTTTCAACTATTTCATTTCGAGTGGGCATTTACTCTATGACGGCCTCCAGCCTCTTGCCCAATGTTAGCACTCTAATTTTGAAGCAAATGCTTCTTTAACTCAGTATGTACATTTAGGGCTGGATTCATGGAAAAGTGTGCATATATCCTGCAAAGGCTGCGCACCGAGAACAAATCTCTGTGGTCCATCACGCATAAGAAAATCTGTGCGCCACTCGTATTCATGGAATTGTCCATGCAAAGTACCTCCATGGACAAGTCGTGGCTACAATGCCCACAAAACACCCATACACAGAGCCATTCCAGCCATGGAAAGACTCCTTATGCGCGTAGCAGTGCACCCTGGAAAAACAGCCTGCGTATCCTCCCAACCAGGCCGGTACCCCAGAGGGGGTGGATGGGGTCCCCATAACTATTCCCAGCACCCCCTCAACATGCGAATCACATATCGTAAAAATCATAATCTTCTGGTACACGTGCATGTCCGAACCCCTGTAAACGGTTCCTGCACCCCGCTACCCTGCTTACGAACACCCCCAAGTGCGATCAGAGCTCCCACTTCTTGCACACACCCCTAAATCTGATGCCCAATCTTCTCTCACGTGGAGATTCCTATGCGTAAGTGTCTGTACGCCTGCCTTCGGGTGGTGGATAGCTCAAGTGCATTGCGTGGCCATTTCCATGCTGAGAGGTTGCGCAGTCGGATCCATGAATACATATCGTTCCGCTCAATAGTGAGTGTGCGATGGACTGCCTGCGGGCCGTCCCTCATAACGTCCATATTTTCCCTTTTTCTTCCCCCTTTTGCATGTTCTGCCCCCAGCTCCGATCGATGCACAGGCCACACCCACGGTCTGCGTGGTGTCTCACGTAAGACACTCAGCCCCTTGCACAGACATGCCGTTCTTGTGTGAAGTCCCTGCACAGTATGAAAAAGTCCTGTGCGGACGATTCCATGAATTGACAAACTGAGCTGCTCATGCAGTTTGGCGCGCAATGTCCCAATTTACTGCGCAAAGAATTCCATGAATCGGGCCCTCAATATGCACCATGCAAAACACAATATTGGATGCCTTTTCTGGTGCCATTAGGGCCTCCAGTCTCTCCGGCTTTGTAGGATCCTGCAGCCCACACTCTGACTCCAATAGCACGTTGCTGACAAAGCTTCATAGATGTTTGTAAGTGGTCATTTAGGGATTCTGCTCCCTGTTGACTGCCTTTCTTTATTCTGTCATGCACAAAACAATACACCTGACCTGTGATGATATGAAACCCCTTTCTCCACCTTCTCATTGTTTTATCTATGATTTTACAATAAATGAAGGCACAAGGTGGGGCTGATTGTATGCACATATTCTCTAAGGAGGCGCCCATGTTCACAAAGCAAAGGTTCTGTCACTTTATATCTGTCCATGAAGGCCGAACGTAGACCTGTTTAAAAAATGTTATTAGACATGTTATATCCTGCTTACAGCTGTTTGGTGAGGTGCAGGGAATATGGTTGGGTAATAATGACCTTCAAGGTCGGGCTCATGTAATGCAGTCTCAATGATAAGCCCAGGGAAATCACCCATTGGAGTTTGCATTAGGAAACATCTCCATTATAATCTATGACACAGCTGAGTCGAATGGGTTTTCCCAGCTTTTGCAAGGGGCCCAAAACATCCTTTTGAAATGGGCCCACACGCGTCCCCACGCATCTTCATACTGCCCTGAATTGCTACCTAGCACTTAAATTATGCAAGCTAAAATTACCCAAATCAGTGGTTTTCACCGTATGAACCTTACTAGTGTAGAATTCGGAGGCCGTGCTGCCACCCACTGAGCTACTCCCCAACACAATGACATGCCTGTGTGGTGAAGCTAGCACTGTCACTACACATTCCTGCTCCGTGGAAGCATGTGACTCTATACTTTACAAGGGTCTTGAACGCGTGTGGTCGAAGTGGGCGGGAGCAGTTAGGAGCGGTGCTCCTCCGCTTTTTTTAGTTTAGGTTTTACTGTTCCTATACTCTTTTCAAAAAAAGAAAACGTTCCGGAAAGGTTTCGTTTTAAAATAAAAGTGTAGGAAGCAGTTGAAACATGCTCTTCTGTGCACTGCACTGCCCGCTCCCTTAACAACAGGCGCATTTGTTTGGAAGTTTGCATTGCGCTTGGGAGGGGGCGTGGTGACAGGGTTTGGGGGTGGGGTGTGCCAGCTGGGAACATAGTTCCACTACTTATTTTCATACACTTCGACCACTGCACCTCCAACCCGATAAGCGCCTCAATTTAATGAGGCTGTTCGGATGGACATAAGCACACGTGAGTTGTTCAAACAACAATGGGAAGGCAGCTCAGTGTGTTGAGCGCAAGCTCCTAAGACAAGATGATGTGAGTAGAAATGGCACCAGTGAGTTGGGTAATAAGAAAAGGCTAAGAAAATAGACAGTGTTAGTATATGTCTAGCATCCAGACCCCACCCAGTGCAAGCATGATTGCACCTTGATGGGAGAGAATAAAAAATCCGTTTATTTGTAGATTTTTTTAATTTTTTTTTAAATGTAAGCCACCAGTGCCGCAGGCTGAGAAAAGAAAACGGCGCTGGATCATGTTCGCTTTTTTATTACAGCCAAATCCGGACCGATTGAGGTCTGTATCCCTGGCGCGCGAACAAGCGCTCCTTTTGTTTGTGGTCTGAGGAGAAGGGGGTGGGAGAGCGAATGTGCCCCCACCACCCCAGCCAGGCCTGTGATGGAAGCAGCGAGGAACATTGCGTTCCAGGGAGCGAGCGAGGCAGTCTGGGTGTAGGCCCGCACGCTCCATGCAATGCAGGGGCCTGCTTCCAGCACGCGGGCTCGGGCCCACCAGCTCCCCGTGTCCTCCAGACCCTTCGCTGCAGACTGCGGCCGTTTGGAAATAACACGCCGTTTTCCGCTGGCGCACCAGACACTGACTCACGCTCTATTTCTGGAGTCTCGGGGCCTGGACTGGAACATGCTGCGGGGGATAGGCAGCCAGACTATTCCGCATACTCGCAAATATTGAGTCCGGACCCAAGACGGTGGCAGACACGCTGGGCCTCATTATGAGTCCTGTGACTTCGGTAAAACACGTGGTATTTGAAAATACCACCTGTTTTACCGTCCTGCCTTCTTATGAATTACAATACCCCGAGCTTGCGCCTGCGTTTGAGCGTAGGTAATTGCCTCTACAAAAATGAGGAAATGATGGTGGTATTGACCTACGCGGCTCCAGGCCGTGTTGCACTCACCACCCTGAGCACTTCATCTGTGGCTCCCAGTGAGCTCAGACTCCCCAGCACTTACCCCCCTGCCCTCTTCCCTGCTGCACTTGCTCGTTCTGAATACTCACAAGGCATAGTAGGTCCATCCTCTTTTTCATTTCCCCCCTCTTCTTAATATTGTGTTCTTATGTTTTGCAATGTACCTCCTGCCCCCTGCTCCCGCCCTTGCCCTGTGGGCGCTTTGACACAGTATTGCCCTATAGTATAAGCGCCTAACAAGCAAACAGTAAATAAATAAATAAATACTGCTTATCCCAGTTCAGGTTAGGAAATGGGCCGGAATATGATGGAGCGGAGCTCCCGCAAAGTATGTCTCGCCGGTGCACCGTTCAGCCCTTCCGCCCGGAGGCCAAAACCACCGGAGGCTAAGCAGTGGTCGAGGTAGGCAGGAGCAGTTGGGAGGAGTGCTCTCCCACTTTAAAAAAAAAAAAAAGTGTTGCTCTTCCTATAATTTTATTTTGAAAAGGAAGCATTCTGGAATGGTTTACTTTAAGAATAAAAGTGCAGGAAGAACATTCCCTTAAACAGCAGGCGTGTTTGTTTGGGGTTTGGATTGCACGTGGGAGGGGCATGGCGATGTTTGTGGTGAGCGGGGGCAGGCCAGCAGGGAACATAGTTCAACTACTTCTTTTTCTACACTTCAACCACTGAGGCTAGACCTGCCCAGCAGTCCCCCAAAAAACTAGCTACCCTCATCCACAATGCAGTCTCCCAAGCAGCCACATTCAGACACAATGCAGTCTCCCAAACAGCCACATTCAGCCACAATGCAGTCTCCAAGCAGCCACCTTCAGCCACAATGCAGTCTCCCAAGCAGCCACCTTCAGCCACAATGCAGTCTCCCAAGCAGCCGCCTTCTCCCAAGCAGCCACCTTCAGCCACAATGCAGTCTCCCAAGCAGCCACCTTCAGCCACAATGCAGTCTCCCAAGCAGCCACATTCAGACTCAATGCAGTCTCCCAAGTAGCTACCTTCAGCCACAATGCAGTCTCCCAAGCAGCCACCTTCAGCCACAATGCAGTCTCCCAAGCAGCCACCTTCTGCCACAATGCAGTCTCCCAATCATCCTCCTTCAGCCACAATGCAGTCTGCCAAGCAGCCACCTCTCCCAAGCAGCCACCTTCAGCCACAATGCAGTCTCCTAAGCAGCCACCTTCAGCTACAATGCAGTCTCCCAAGCAGCTACTTTCAGCCACAATGCAGTCTCCCAAGAAGCCACCTTCAGCCACAATGCAGTCTCCCAAGCAGCTACCTTCAGTACAATGCAGTCTCCCAAGCAGCCACCTTCAGCCACAATGCAGTCTCCAAGCAGCCACCTTCAGCCACAATGCAGTCTCCAAGTAGCCACCTTCAGCCACAATGCAGTCTCCCAAGCAGCCACCTTCAGCCACAATGCAGTCTCCAAGTAGCCACCTTCAGCCACAATGCAGTCTCCAAGTAGCCACCTTCAGCCACAATGCAGTCTCCCAAGCAGCCACCTCCAGCCACAATGCAGTCTCCCAAGCAGCCACCTTCAGCCACAATACAGTCTGCAAGCAGCAGCTCTCACCACACTGCTGACATCGTGATTTTGCTAATCTAATGGTAGTCCCGAGCCGTATCTCTCACCTGCCCCACGGACTTCAGAAGATCCGGGCTGGCTTCAGAAAATGCGGGAAGGCTGAATCATATTTTAACTTATTACAGCATTGTTTAACTTGTGACAAGGTTTGTATAGAAACAGCCAATGCCTTAAGTGGCCAAAGAAAATGAGCTGGGCTCATCAAGGGGCGTGGCGTAAGGGAGGGTCACCTGTCCCCGTTGGGCTACACCCCCTTAACGGGCCCGGTTTAATGGGTTGCAGACCCCCGACCCCAACCAGGCAGCCCTTTGCAAAGACCAGCATCCTCTCCTCTTTAGGGGAGAGGAGGCTGATCTCTGCTGATCACTGCATCTTTTAACAGAAGGGATGCCTAGCAGGGGACAGCGCCACCATTAAAGCTGAGAAGGTGAGGACGCTGGAAACTGTGGCCTTTTTTCCTAAAGCCGGAGGCTCCTGCGAAAGAGCAGGAGCGTCAGGCTTTAGAAAAAAATGCCTCGGTTTCCAGTGGCCTCACCTTTTCTTCATAATGCTGGTGTTAGAACACAGGCATTTCTTGTGTCGTCGCCACCATTATGGAAAAATGTATTTGTTCTAAAGCCCTAAGCACTCGCACATGAGTGACAGGTTCTGGCTTTAGAAAAAAAGCCTTGGGCTCTAGCGGGCAGTGCTGCCAGGGATAAGAGGGAGTCCTGGCACGGGCCCCATATCAAAAGCATATTTCTGAGCCTGCCAGGGCTCCGACCAGTTTAGCCCCTGCCTACTTAAAGCCCTGGAAACTGCACTAACCTCGCCTCTCCTTCTAGGTATATATGTCTTGGAATGGACATACTTTTTTTTGTGAGGGTGAGTACAAGACACATTCAAAAGACTGTGAGCCAAATTTGCAATACTTGTTCAGTCTTGCCTTGGCCTCCACCCATCAGCCCTGCTCACATAAAGCCCCCCCACCCCCCATACGAATGAGGCAGGGTTCCCACAGAAAAGGTTTCCTATTTGATTCCAATGGACTCACGAAACGGTGAATAACTAATGAGGCCGCCGATCTCTAAATCATGGAGCACATTACCACACGCTGCTTTGTTTCTCAAGAGCCAATGGCGGGCAAGCCCCACCACCACCACCATTCTAAAAAACCGGCCTGCTGTGTAACACCCTAGATTAGTGGCCGCCAACAGTCACATCAGGAGCTGCCATTAGGCGGCCAGCTGATGATGAGTAACTCTGCCTCCGTTAGCAGTGCACCCTCCCAACAGTGCCAGAGTAATTAAAAAAAGGCTTAATTCGAGACAACAAAAAAGGTGCCTGGAGTCCTCTTTGTTTGTCTATTACTTATAATGCGTTTCGGGGAGTATCGTCCGACTGGAGAGTCCCTTTTCTGTGTTCACTATTGATGGACATGCATAGAGGTAAGTTGCGCAACGCAAACACAAATAAAAAAACACAGCACTCAAAATCCGTGACAAGGAGGAGGAGGCAAGAAGGGAAGGGTAGTTTGGGTACAAAATTCAAAGGGGGGCTGCAAGCAGGTATTGTACAGCAGAACTCTGCGCACCCCTTTGTTCCGCCCTCGATGGAGGTGCATTTGTTTTCTTGTACTGATTTTTACGCTTTCTCCCCTTTCCCAAAAGCAATAAGATAGGGTTTCAGTGTAAGAATAATGATGTTTCATGAGCTATCCCATGCTGGGACAGTTAGAACAAAGCTCAAGCCAATAGGATTCATGTTTATGTTTATTGAATTGGTTCGTCCAGTTCAACCTTTATGGGTTTTTCCTGAGGTTCGCCATAAGTGGTTTGACTGCGTGTCTTATATAAAGACAGGTGAGAACATTTTCAGGACAGTCGATGCTTGGCATTTGAAAAAGCAGGAGTGGCTCAGGCTTGTCAGGTATGCGATTTGTCAGATAGTTGAGAGTAGTCTGAAATGGGTAATAGGGCCCAGAAAGAGTTAGTGACTTAGGTTGGAATATTTTGGGAGGGTTGGAGGCATGTGATGTGTGGGCGGCTGGGGGTGTGAGTTGCGGGTAGAGTGGCAGTACAACCACCGGCGTTCTGTAGGCGAAGGCCACAGCATTGGGAACCCCATGTGAATTTAACAGGCGCATGAAAAGGCCGAAGAACTGAGAACTCTGCATGCATTTAGTAGTTGTAGGAGAAAGCCAAAGCACCTGCAAGCCCAGTCACATTTATTAGACAGAGGAGACTTCGTATAAGTCCGATGAGTGTAGGAGAATCCCAAAGTACTGAAAACCCTGCATGCATTTACTAGGCGAAGAAGTCCACAGCACTGATAACCCAACATGGATTTACGAGACACGGGAGAAGGCAAAAGCACTGAGAACCTAGCAGTCATTCATTTAAGGGAAGTGCAGAATTAAATAAACAAGTCAGAATCTATTGCAGTAACCAAATGTGGTAGGGGATGGGGTAGGTCCAGGGGCGAATGCATGTATTGAGTGTTTTTTTCACCTTCCACAGCAGCAAATGTTTGCATAGGAGAAGCCCAGCTAGTGTGTGGATTTCTGCATCAGCCACGCCGGGCAATCGTAGCTACAGATATTTTCCTCCTCATACAAGGGGGAGTTCCTGTCGGACCTCATTGAATTGGATTGTGTGGTCCCACAGTGATCCTCCCTTTCTCCACTGCTGTTTAATCTGTATTTTCGGCCTCTCCTGGAAATTCTGAGACGCTATGGGCTGGATTTCCACTCATATGCGGACGATACCCAGATTTGTATCCAAATTGTCAACTTCGAGGAAGCATTCAGCAGATTAGGACAATGTCTGGAAGAAGTAAGCGGTTGGATGTCAAAGAACTATCTGCAGCTTAATGCTGCTAAAACCAAACTCATTTTGTTCGGACCCCATCACTTGCTGAAGGCAGCCAAGAAGTTGCCCATTCCCACACTTTTAGGCAAACATTTAAAATGTGTATCTAAGATAAAAAGAACGTGGTTGTATATGGCAAGAGGACCTTAATAGCGAAGCCCAGGGGGGAGCTAAGATCAAAGCAGTGCAGTTTGTTCTGAGACTGCTACGTCAAGTGCTTCCGTATATACGCAAAGAGTATCATGTATCCGTGGTGGGGGCGTTAACCACCGCCCACCTAGGCTATTGTAATAGTCAATTGCTGGGTGTCCCTTCTAAACAGCTTCAGCGACTTCAGAAAGCACAAAATGCAGCTGTCAGATTAATATTCAAGCTAAGCAAAACTGTCATGTGTCTTCATTTCGCCGTGAGTTACACTGGCTCTCAATTGAAGACCGTATTAAGTTTAAGACAGCCTGTATTGTTTTCAAATGTGTAAATGACATTGCCCCTTTTTACCTGAGAGAGCTAATTCAGATATATCACCATGTGAGACAGCTACGTTCCAGGGATGGTCATCTTCTGGTCATTCCTCATTTAGTTTACAAATCTCGAGATGGCAGAAGATTCTCTGTCTTTGGTCCTATCTGTGGAACTCCCTGCCACTAGAGCTAAGGACAATGAGCTCACTTCTTCATTTTCGCCGAGCACTAACGACTTTTCTGTTCAGGTAGATGGCCCTGCGTATTCTGAGGGCCTGGTTTGGACTCATCCTCACCTATTGATAAACTGGTTGTCATCTGCGCCGTTATATGGTTTATTTCGTTCCGTGCATGCTATAAATACCTAAAAACAAATACAAATAGAACAGGGGCAGCTTCCTCAGAAGAATCGGGTGCATTGGAGGATAGCTCAGTGGCAGCGTGCTCGACTTGGAAACAAGATGACACGAAGCAACACAGGTTCGATCCCTGGGTCCGCGCTTAGAAACCTCTGGGTAT
Source organism: Ambystoma mexicanum (assembly GCF_040938575.1). Taxonomy (NCBI): domain Eukaryota; kingdom Metazoa; phylum Chordata; class Amphibia; order Caudata; family Ambystomatidae; genus Ambystoma; species Ambystoma mexicanum. The sequence goes on along the minus strand of NC_090931.1, from coordinate 1,419,741,248 downwards.
TAAGCGCGTTATAAATAACCTATCATATATCTCATATCATATCATATTGGGAAGGAAAGTACTTGTGAATGGGGCACCTTTGCACATGTGTTAGGTGGCAGAGGATGATGCAGTGTGGGAGGAGCATGCAGCAGCTGGTCCGTTTGCCAAATGAGGTGCAAGAGGGAGAAGATTTAACATCTGCTCAGCAACAAAGAGGGAAATCCACGGATATGCAAGAAGAGATGCTTCCTGAAACTCCTCCACCTTCAATTACCTTGGAAACAGATGACAATGAAGAACATGACAACGATTATGCTCAAGCCACCCACCCCTGCCTCCCTCGATTCAAGATCGAGACTCAGACACTTTTTCGTTGATGATAATATAACTACTGATGGAGAAAATAGACAGAAGAAGAGGGTACAGGTATTGATGACCGCATGAAATTGTCAAGTGTGAGCACAGTTTACAGGGCGCAAGCTTCTGACTTTCCTTGTGTGCCAGTGTAGGTCTTTTCCAAAACTGGTCTTGAAAAGCACATGCTAATGGTCATACGTTTTGCAGTCATTCACCAGGCCCCTCACTCAACAGCACCCACACATCACATACTGCAAAGTACACCAAGCTGACCGCAAGAAGGAGGAGAGGTATTGGCCCCCCTGGCGCTCTCCCAAAACATCACTGGAGGCATTTAGCACTGGGAATGCAATAAGCTCATCTTGCCTCTACTCTATCTTGCAAGCAAAGCCAGATACACACGAGGGTACCTCTTCCCTTCAGGCCCAGGTGAGACAGCATCATCTGCATTCACGGCAAAAGGAATCTTAAGGCAATGGCAACATTTGGATCACCACCCTGCACCACTACACCAGAGAATCTGGCTGATTCACAGATTGTCACAATCTGTCAGAACGCCACGCTTGTCTGCAGATCTCGCATTCTACGACTTGTTTCTCCTTCAATGCACCAGCCCACTGTTGCAGAGGCTTTCGAGCGTGTTCCAAAATATCACAAAATTCCTGAAAAGCTGTGTTGATTCGATGTCAAACATGCTGTAATGTTGCCAAAAAAATTATACTGCTCTACTCCTTTGTAGAAAACTATCAATTCTAAGCATCACTGGCCTTTTTGATCCCTGCTGGGTAATTTTCATGTCAAATTCAGTAACACATGTATTCATCCTTGTTGTGGAAGCTGTGGGTATTCCACTGGACCAGCATTAGGGTTGGAAAGGTCACCAAATAATGAATATGTGGTAAGTGCTCAATGCACAGATTTAATGCACTGGGCAGTGAGTCTCCTTCCCCATACATCTCATCAGCAAAGCCCAGGACAGCAGCAACCAAATGTTATTTTCCATCAGTCTGTCTTGCGTCTAGAAGGGTGTAATAGCAGCGTCTACAGGGGAGTTGATCTCTTGGAGAAAGTAAAGGAGGTGTGGCACATTGGCTCGAACCTCATGGTTTACAAGTGACTTTGCGTCATCTGACAGTGGATCTAATTTAGCAGCCCTGTGGCTCGGCAAAACTCTGCATGTGCCCTGCTTTGCCTATGTCCACCTTCTTGTGGGGACCCACTTCATAATCCAGTACCCACCACTAGATGAGAAAATGCTTGCGTATCTACCAGGTGCCATATCTACTCCTGCTTAGGTGGCACTGTCAAACTGTTTGTGGCAGTGGTTGCATATTACACTGCCTCTCTGCCTCCTGACAGTCCTACTCTTCTTCAAGATGAAGTTGCCCCCTTACCCAGGACCAGATGGGTGGTGATGTCATGGGTCTGGCACCAGATAGGCATGAAGTGATGGGTGGGATTGTCTTCTGACTTTAGTAAACTTGCTTTTGGAAACCCTACACCTGTGTTTCCGCTTCTGTGCAGGAATTATTATTATTTTATTATTATTATTATTATTATTATTATTATTATTATTATTATTATTATCAATGCTGCAGTGACCCTAATCTCCTCCTCCAGAGACATCTACTGAGAGAGCTTCTCTGGCTCCTCCACCTGGTGCTCTTTGGGCTGCTACACAACCATCACCTGGTCCCCCCTCTGCCCTTTCATGTCCATCTCCCTTTTCACCTGTGGAGGACGTTCTCCTCCATGTCAAGTCCAGGTTCAAGGTACTAGCCCACCCTTTGCGGTGCTCATCTGCATCTCCCACAAACTCCTCCAGATTGGTAGCCACATCCTCTTCCTGCTCATGCTCCATTTTCTCCTCCTCATGCTCTCTCTCCCCCTCCTCAAGCTCTTTCGCTCCCTCAACCACGGTCACCCCTTCCTCAGGCACCATCTTCGCCTTCTCAAGCACTGTCTTCCTCTCCTTTACCAATGTCTCCCCACCTCGCATTGTGTCTCAACCTCTGTCGGCTCCTCCTCCTCGCGCTCTGTCTCCCCCTAGTGGCAGACTCACTCAACCTCTGACATAGAGGAGGCGTAGTCTAAGATCCCAGTGTGCAAATAAGATGTCAATGTGCAAAACACACACGATTGCCACAAGACCCACATGACGGTAAAGAGTTCTCAAAGTACACAAGCAGTAGCAATCTGACTGAGCACAGCACTGGAAGAGTTCTCAGGTTCACACACAAAGGTTTCTCTGCAAAACACAGAAACAGAACGGTGTTAGGGAAGTTTATTTTATTTGTTTAATGTTTGGCCTGGCACAACGTTAACAAGGAAAATACAACAGAAACAGTGTTTCTTTAAAGGAGTAAGGGTAGACGGGAACATTAGTGACTGTGTCTAAAGAACACACATACACACACACACACACTAGGGTACACATGGATCAAGAAAAACTATACTCCATACAACACACTCAGAACTCTCCTAAACTCAGCAGAAACACCCCAAAACGCTTCAAAACTCAGAAAAAAAGTGAGCCTGTGCTATCCAGATCCAACTCAGAACAAGAAGCAAGCTGTGCACTTCAAGGGCCCTTTAGCCCATGCTGCAATGGTGCAGGGCCGCTGATTGCCTAGTCAAAATCCCCTTTCGAATTTCAGGCCTTGCAATTCTATGGTGGCCCTGGATCCCCAATGGGATTTGTGGTGGGGTTGGGCACTTGGGAAATCCCACTAGAATAACACTGCAAGTGTGGTCAAAGATGCCCAGAGATACTTGGGGCACGAATGTGATCACCCTTAACTGCAGTATTGCCACTAACTCCTCTCCCCCAGACTGAACAGATCATGTTGTTTAAGCATCTCTTTCCTAGCACTTTGTACTCAGACCTGTGGGTAGACTTTCATCTGTGATTAATCATTGGGGGCTTTGCTCCCAAGACGCTGTAAGATTCTCCAGCCAATAACTAACCATTGATCATGGAAGATTATGAGAGCCATTTACCTTTACAGCAGGAGGACCCCTTGTGATACACTTGCAGAAACCTTTTAGATCACTCCAACCTACACAAACCTAAGCAGCCTCCACACATCAGTAGTCGGAGCTGTTCTCGGACGTTTCCCATCCATAGGCCCCTAGCACTGTGAAGTGACAGATGCAGGCACTATTCAGAAACTGATGTGAATAAATGGGGATAGGTAGACTACTACACAGGAGAATTTGTCGAATTCAATTTCAACACATTTCTTTTATCGAATATCGTCCAAATATATGAACAGAGTGGGTAAGGGTACTAATTAAGCCGGGGAGTGGAAGGAAGAGGATTTGAGGGGGTCTCCCCCACATATAACTACAGCAAAATGGTCAACCCAAAAGAAGAATCGTTGACATCGAATTCCACAAGTTCTCCTCGACCAAATAACATAGAACCAATAAATGTGGACCAGTGGTACCATATCTAGATTCTTGTCTGCGGATTCAAATTCTCTCTCTATACCACCAAAAACCCCTGACTCTCGCACTACATTCAATCTGCCGAGAGATCAGCCGACACTGTTAGACATCTTCTACTGAGAACAGACCAAAGCTGAAATAGCTTGGACTATGAGCTTTTTGGAGATGTTGAGATCAGTGGTTAGCATAATGCTCAGAACCCTCTCCTATATGGTGGTCTCTGAAGCCATTTTCTCCATTGTGCACTGCTCTGCATATAGTAAACATTCCCTGCGGAGGACTTGCAAGCTCTCGGATTAACACCCACTTATTCCAAATGGGATCCCTTATGATGTATGCCGTAGTATTATCTGTACAGATGAATAACTTCCCTTCCAGTGCCTACAAAACATTACTAGTAATGGTATCGGAAAGGTTGAACGCTACGGCTCCTGGTTTCAATCCACCGGTCATCCTTCTTTTTCGACCTGCCACCCCCACAATCGTCGCCATTCACCAGCTCACTTTGTTCTACTGTCAATTTTCCATTTTCTGGCCCGACACACCCGTAGAGGATATACACAGAGGTAGCCGAGATTGCTTATGAGTCTCTTCCTTATGGGAGAGTACAGGGAAAACGTGGCCCCCTGGGGTACCTTTACTGCACTGTGTTCCAAAACAAGTCCCTGGCATGACTGCTACTTTGGTAGTAGACAGATCACAGTTGCGCGCCCTGAGGCCTACGGGCGTGTGGCACGATGATATAAGAATTTTTAATAAATACATAAATAAATAAATAAATACGTTAGAGCTGAGGCAAGATTTCAAATGCAGTGAGGATAAGATGAATTCTCAGACTGGAATACATGCTGCTTCCTTTTACGCCGGTGTGGTGTGTGTGGACCACCAGAGCAGTTATTGGCTAGAATGAACCACATTCTATGTAATGAGAGTGACACAAACATTCCTGCCTCTTGATTGCCTCAAAGGCTGGGTTTACTGGAGAAAGAGGTAGCGAAGACTGGTCCTGACCTCGGAGTGGACTATATAGCTGCACAGTCTTATTGGTCGGAAGTTATGGGCAGAAATGTAGCCAATGTGGAATTCTGGTCCTTGGTTAAAAAACGCGTTTTCCCCCGAGCCCTCAACCAGAGTTGATCAAGTTACCATCTTCAGTAGGTCAGCAGATAATGTGAGCATAGGCGCTGTCTCAGAGGCTTGTTCTTTCTTAATTATGGTGTGTAAGCACCAGTGGGGAAGGCATCAACCAATCAGGTGGCCATTAGCAGAGGCTAAAACTGGCAGTAACAGACCATATTCCATCCTGGTCGCATGAGCTTTTCTCCTGGGCCACCATCTTTTGGAGTTGCCCACATGCCTTGGCTCCCATGAATGCCCCTCTCAGAAAGCCTCTGTTCTGCCCTGCCGCGCCCGCACAATACCTCCACCACTTATGTTCTGCTACCTCCACACTGGCCTCCTGCTCCTCGCCCAGCCACAGACAGGGAAATAGAAAAGGGACTAGCTACCTTTGCTGTTTCCAGGGGCCATCCTGTTTTGTAGTTAAAAAAAAAAGAAAGCAGCACGTCCAAAGCCAATTTCCCTTAACTAAATGACACTCTGCATCCCACATGTTTACTAAGGGTGCTAATAGCCTTCCTGACTGGTCGCTGATTTGATACCTAATTATATGCTATCATTTTACATATATGATGATGAAAAGCAAATTATCCTTTATTTGGACGGGCAAGAGTGGTCTTGACAGCAACAGTACATGACTGTATGATTAAAGCGGCGAAATGCATGACAAGAAACGGCCTGAAGCAGAACGCCAACCAAGCAGATTATTATTATTTTTTTTCTTACAGATGAGTAATTGGAACCTTCAATTCTTGCCGGATATTTTGAGGTTACACAATATAGCAGAGCCTTTCCTGCTTAAAAAATGACGCAAAACGTTTGCTGTGTTTATTTAAGACATATCTGAGTATGCTGAAAAGCTTAGCAAATGTGCATGTGTGCATTTTCTCACTTTTTCTATCTGAGCATTAACTTAAACTATGGCTACCACTTATGTGTAGAATAAACATGATTATATATGGAGAACATGTCTGACTTGGACGCCCTTTCAGTGAGTGCCACGATATATTTCCGTTTATGGTAGAGTCCCAGATTATGGGCAGTGCCCCAATTGTATCTGTGTTTTGTAATGACTCTGGTCATTGCAGGGCAGTCTGTTGATCTATTCACTGTGGCTTTTTAGAGGTCTTCTGTTAGTGGGATATTTCCTGGGACCGTTTCCTTCAGTTTCCCTTGTTATCTCTAGCCTGAGCTGAAGTCCATAGCATTCTATGAGGCAGGCCTACACGTTGTCGATTCAAGCCTGTGTGCAGGCAACCACGATTACTAACGCGCCTTCCTCTTTCAATCTACTCATGTAGAGAACCCCAGAGTACAGTGGACAACCTGTCAATCTGGTAATCAATCATTCTGTATACGCTTCTTTTGCATGTAGTTCTTAAAACTACAACACAACCCTCTTTAGCTTCTGTTGTTATGAAGACATCCAGTAGTATCTTGTAACTAGAGCACTCCCCTCGACCTCGTCCCAGTCATTAATTTTTGTCCGGGCTGTGAAGCAAAAGAGCCTGCTCAGAAGTGATGTCTGTACAGGTCGCCGGTGTGCCTCTCCGGTCCCGTGAGCCCCTCTAGCATACAGAGCACACGAGACACAACACAATGCTCTCTGTCCGGGCTCCACGGTCGCACTAGCGATCCGATCCGTGACACGCCCCGTTTATTACGTGCACACGCAGCGTAGTTGTGTCACTCCGCCGCGTGTGTTTCCTGAACGGGGCAGGCACCACACCAAGTAGCAGAGGCACTCTCAGCGTGGGCGTGTTCCAGCGTGTGATCTACAGGTCACAAGGAGTAGCCACCTAACTGGCTGAGCTCTCTTGCTGTCGATTTGCAGTATTAACATAACTTGAAATAACATTTGCAATGCTTTGAAGGACTTCTTCATGGATTCTTTTAGGTTCGACTGTAACTAAGGAAGATGCAAAACATCTTTTCATTCTTTAATGTGGTTTTAAATATTCTGTGCGCAAAACACTTTTATATTGACTCATATGGGTAAAGCGAGATGTTTGCTTACACAATTCTTACATTAATGCGGTCTTTGTCTGTTGTCTGTCTAAAGTGGCAGGATCAAAGACCAGAAGTTCTTACAGGTGACAGTCTGGGATTACGTGGTAGGAACCTCTTACAGGTGCCCGTCTGTGATTGGGTGGTAGGAGATCTTACAGGTGACAGTATTTTATTGGGTGATGGACAGCTCTTAAAGGTGACAGTGATTGAGTGGTAAATTCATCCAGGACAGATTTTGGTTGAGTGGCAGGAAGCTCTTTCAGGTGCCTGTCTGTGATTGAGTGGTAGGAGATCTTATAGGTGACAGACTTTGTGTTTTGGTGGTAAGAAGCTCTTACAGGTGACAGTATTTGATTGGGTGATGGACAGCTCTTAAAGGTGACAGTGTCTGATTGAGTGGTAAATTCTTCCAGGTGACAGATTTTGTTTGAGTGGCAGGAAGCTCTTGCAGGTGACAGTCTGTGATTGGGTGATAGACAGCTCTTAAAGGTGACAGTGTCTGATTGAGTGGTAAGAAGTTCTTCTAGGTGACAGATTTTGTTTGGGTGGCAGGAAGCTCTTGCAGGTGACAGTCTGTAATTGGGTGATAGCTCGTAAAGGTGACAGTGTCTGAATGAGTGGTAAGTTCTGCCAGGTGACAGATTTTGGTTGAGTCGCAGGAAGCTCTTGCAGGTGCCTGTCTGTGATTGGGTGGTAGGGGATCTTACAGGTGACAGACTTTGTGTTTTGGTGGTAGGAAGCTCTTACATGTGACAGTATTTGATTGGCTTAAAGGTGACAGTGACTGAGTGGTAACTTCTTCCAGGTGACAGATTTTGGTTGAGTGGCAGGAAGCTCTTGCAGGTGACAGTCTGTGATTGGGTGATAGACAGCTCTTAAAGGTGACAGTGTCTGATTGAGCGGTAAGAAGTTCTTCCGAGTGACAGATTTTGGTTGGGTGGCAGGAAGCTCTTACAGGCAACAAGGTCTCTGATCATGTGTAAGGAAGTTAGCAGAGTTGACAGAGTGTGTGATTGGTTGGTAGGAAGTTCTTACAGGTGACAGATTATGAGTGGTAGAAAGTTCAGAGTTATCACCTCACACGCTTTTGGCTGGTGCCACCCGCATTCCAATCAGCTGACTCAACCGCTAAGCTTCCTATACCCCCATTCACTTCAATGGGCTCTCACCCACCAAAACAAAATTGGGTGTTTTCACCCACGTTGGCGACACAAAAGGTTGAGAGTTATGGAAGGTGGCAATGCCATTACATTTAGGAAGCAGATCTGTGGGTTGCTGAATTTGAACACATGGCAAGCTCATCTAGGAGTTTGTTTTACATTTCCAGAGCCAGAAATAAATCAAGCTTCCAGAATTCCATTGTTTTGCGTTTTGGGAGTAGCAGAATCTAGAGTTTTGGGTACCAATGTAATGCCATGATTGTCGTGGTTGATGCGGGCATCCTCTCAAGTTTTCTGGGGCACATTTTGTTAGGGTCCCCGATCAGTTTGTTGTAGTAGTTGATGTCTCTGCATATCCCACAAAGACTCGCTGGTGACAATATGATAATATGGCTCCTGAGTCTGTCTGTGTAGTTTTATACTTTTTTGGTGTGTACTAACGACAGAGCATGTAGGCGTCCATTAGTTCCAAGACTAATGAGCGGGAGGCCGCTCATTCTTTTTATTAAATCAAATCACGTGGTCACTGCCACGAGACATGAGCATGAGCCCTGGGAGATACCATGCTGCCAGGAAGGGTGACACACTACACTCTAGACTTCAATATAATACAGTCGTAAAGTCTGAGTTTCCCTGGGCCTTAACTTGGCAGTGGTCATTATCCATAGCGCTAATGACCGAGGTTTAAAAGGCTATTAGCACATTTTGTAAAAGCAAAGGAGATGTTGAAGTTGCGGTGATGGATGAGCCGGGAGGATAGCTCAAATGTAAAATGCTCACCTTGGAAAAACGGATGATGCTGTGTGTCCTGGGTCTAATACCCGAACCAGCCCAGTTCACCACTACACTCACCCCATGTCATAAATGGAGTAGTGTGGGTAATAATTATGCTAATACCTAGCATCCGTTACCAAGCGCTCCGAAACTAGATTCCTTGTGGCGATGGTGCTATAAAAAACACCAAAAAAGTACAAAACATAATTTTAATAGTAAGTAAAGGAAATAGATCAAGCGTGTAAGTAAACTAAATGAGATTTTACATTGTATTATATAAATAAAACGGTTCTCTTTATAAGGTCCTCATTTTAATTGTATTTTTGGTTGAACTGGAACTATTTTAACATGAGCGTGCATAATGGATAAAGTAAATGGTTCCTCTACACGAAAGTGAAAGCATTTGCCTGTGTTTGATCAAGTTTGCATCCATTTGCACAGTGAAAGTATTTGCCTATGTTTGATCAGTTTTGCATTACAAATGCATAGCTAAACATATATACTCCCAAAGTCTTATTGAAAGAAATCTTGGGCGGAAGGGTCATTGCTGTTTCTTGAAAGCAGACACATGTTTTGTCATTTTTCTTTCTGCTTCTGAAACCAGAATGTGTGTTTGGAATGCAGTATATATCAGTAGTTATTGACTGCATTCTAAGCACTCTAATTGGCGTCAGACGGTCAGTTATGACATCATTGTGCTTATTAGAATTTATAGACCAATCCAAGAGATTTGGGCCCTGAAAACTGATTTAACGGACTGAGGGCAGCAAGGGCATTTAACAAGATATACTGTCCACAGTTCATGGTACTGATCAGGGCATGATTATAAAGGTATTACTGCATCCATTATTGCCTAAATTAACAATAGAAAAAGAACTAAGAAAAATCATATCGTAGTAAACAAAAAAAAAGGAAGGTCTCATTGAAATTGACAGGTTTTTCACCAGGAGTTTGAGATATTTCAATACTTTTGGGCCCTCATTGCTGTCTTCACATTTTAAAACACCACTATCTTTTGTTTTCAAAAAGAGCCAAATGAGCATGTACTTGTTCAGGGAAGACGAAAGGGTGGGGCTTCTTATACGGTCGAGCCGTGTCTACCGGGTGCTGCCCGCGAAGGAAATGGAGTGGCACTCTGAGGGTAGGATAAAAAGAGAGCCCGGGCTGCATCTGGCAGGTGGTGCTCCGTGACGATACCACCAAGATAAGGAGGAGCGAGTGGGTGGACTGTGGAACGTAAATTTCTAATGACTGGGCTACGTCTATCAGGTGCGTCTCGGGCCCGTTGAGGCGCAAGGATGCGAGCGACGCGGGCAGCGTGTCTGCTTTCAGAGCAGCACTCCCATGGTGAGAGGGAGCGCCACGCTGAGAAATCCTCCTGCTTCTCTGTGTGCATTGCAATGGCGTTGGTTTTAACCTGCAACCTATGTCCCCGTTAATACAACTCTCAGAATGGCCAATTGGCATCGCAAAGGGCAGCCAGGTGTGCACCAATATAGGTTGCTTTAAAGTCCACTTGCGCAGTCAACCACTCCTTTGCTTCTACCAAAAGGAAACAGGAAGGACTTCCCTTAGTGCTACTAAACGTTCTCCAATCTGGACGTTCTGAGACCTTCTTTTCTGACATAAACCTAATCCCTAAGGGGCCCATTGTCCCTGAATTCAACGAGGGTTGTGAGAGTTTGAACTAGTGGCAAGAAGGGCTGAGGCTATTTCTGCACTATTAAGTGTTGCAAATAAAAACAAAGAAATGACATACACCAGGAGGCACCAAAACCCTGAGCAATGGACCTTGCTCCTCTGCGGGGCACGCCGTCCTCTCATGGTCAGCTGACACTAACGAAGGAGGACATTCATTCTGCTGTTGCCTTTTTTTATGCCATATTGTTCTAAAATGATCTATTGTTTTTTTTGATTTTTTAAATTTTTTACCAAAAGTAATTTTTCTGCTATGCTTTCCTAAATCTTATCTTCTAAATATACCTTTGCTTTCATGGTTTGGCTCTCTTCCTCCCAACACCTCCCTTTGTGTTCCTTCTGGCGACCCGCTACCGATGCCTAACTTTACTTCTATGCTTTATTGTGTTCCCTTTTTTGATTTTTTTGAGCAAAATGCATGTTTTATTTTAAAGTTGGACGACATCTTGCTTTTTCTTTTTGACTTATATAAACCCATCCTAAAGAAAACACTCCCTGCTGCTGGAAGGCCTCTATGATTTCTGCATGATCTTCATCAGGTGGAGCTGTAGATTAGGTGATAATATAAGCTATTACAACATTATTATTATTAATATTTGTATTTCTCCGGCATTGGATCTTTCATAGATTCACATGCTGTTTGAATATTCTTCTTGAGCCTTAGGAAGAAGACCCACATGATCAGTTAGCATCTCCTCTCAATAACCTTGCATCTAAGTGACGCATATGTATATTCAAGCATGTCATAATATAGGATGATGAAATTACCTGCACAAGATCACACAGTGAGGCAAGTGATGGGGGCTAACCCTGCAGCAACAACATAAGCCTCCAATCTAATGTTCTCAACTCTTAGAGGGTGCGTCCGAGACGGGGCCCCTGCAGACGGCGCCTCATCTTATCCGGCGTGCCCTTTGTTTTATAGACTCGACACGTTCTGTCAATTCGCGTCGGGAGAAAAAGAACAAACCCCATGTGTTTGCGAGGGTTTGTGCCACCCTTCCTGCATATTAAAAACACCCACACAGCTCAGGGCCCGGCCAAGAATTCGCATTCCGCTCCTTCATTCATAGTGCCCTCAAAATGCCACATTCACATGCCAAGAGTTATGCAAAAAAAAAAAAGCAAGCCCCAGCTCTGCAGGCAGAGCTAAGGGCCTGCTTAATTATAGGCAACACATCCACAGACAAAAAAAAAAGGTCCCCTGCGGCACTTTTGCCTTTTAGTTATTAAAAGATGAAAAGGGTATGCGTTCCCCTTCTCTCACCTCGGGGGACCCTGATATTTCCAGGGATCACTTCATTCTGTGGGTGGCGCGACATCTCAGACTCTCACAGCAGAGAGAGAGGGCGGAGGTGGACTTGTGAGGTCTACCGAATAATCAGGGACCTGCCCCTGCGAAAGAGAGAGTTATCTACACAGATGTTCATAGGCAGAATAGCTGGCACGACAGCTCAGTGGGTTCAGCATCTACACCCGAGCAATGAGAGTAACCTGCAGGTCACAGTGGGCACTGCTGATCCTCATGTCTTTCTTGACACAATCAGTTCCATTGTGTTGCATGATACAAACCTCTGCTAGGACAACACCACGGCACATTGTTTGCTCTAAATGGACGCAGTTCAGAGGTGGAGACTGATGCGGGTCTACCGTCTGGGTTCAAGTAGTGAAATGAATGCGGTCTACCACTCTCTTTCTGTCTCTGTCTCTCTGTCTCTCTCTTTCTCTCTCCCTCTTTAAACATGACTGTACTTCACTTATCCACAAGGAGCGTGAAACACTGGGGATGTTGCCCAATTGAGTGCAGTCTGTCTGGCGTTGATGTAGCCATGTATAAAAAGATCGTGCTGCACCATAGGCCAAAGATCATATTCTGGTGCAAAAAGCAGGCTTCTGAGCTAAGTTGCATACCCAAAATGCATCCCTTAGTGCCTCAGAACTGAAGGCCTAGGTCAGGGATGGTTATTGGGTTGCACTGTGTCTTGTGTGGTTAGCTGAATTGGCAATGTCTACCACCAGCGGTTTTCATTGGGTTGCACTGTGGCTTGTGTGGCGTGTGTGGGTGGCTTAGCTGAAATGGCACAGTCTAGTTCCAGCGGTTTTCATTGGGTTGCACTGTGGCTTGTGTGGCTTAGCTGAAATGGCAAGGTCTAGTTCTAGGGTTGTTTATTGAGTTGCACTGTTAGCTGAAATGGCACGTTCTAGTTCTAGGGGTGTTTATTGAGTTGCACTGTTAGCTGAAATGGCACGTTCTAGTTCCAGGGGTGTTTATTGAGTTGCACGGTGGCGTGTGTAACTTAGCTGAAATGGCACGTTCTAGTTCCAGGGGTGTTTATTGAGTTGCGCTGTGGCGTGTGTAACTTAGCTGAAATGGCACGTTCTAGTTCCAGGGGTGTTTATTGAGTTGTGCTGTGGCGTGTGTAACTTAGCTGAAATGGCACGGTCTAGTTCCAGGGTTGTTTATTGAGTTGCGCTGTGGCGTGTGTAACTTAGATGAAATGGCACGTTCTAGTTCCAGGGGTGTTTATTGAGTTGCGCTGTGGCGTGTGTAACTTAGCTGAAATGGCACGTTCTAGTTCCAGGGGTGTTTATTGAGTTGCGCTGTGGCGTGTGTAACTTAGCAGAAATGGCAAAGTCTAGTTCCAGGGGTGTTTATTGAGTTGCGCTGTGGCGTGTGTAACTTAGCTGACATGGCAAGGTCTAGTTCCAGGGGTGTTTATTGAGTTGCGCTGTGGCGTGTGTAACTTAGCTGACATGGCAAGGTCTAGTTCCAGGGGTGTTTATTGAGTTGCGCTGTGGCGTGTGTAACTTAGCTGACATGGCAAGGTCTAGTTCCAGGGGTGTTTATTGAGTTGCGCTGTGGCGTGTGTAACTTAGCTGACATGGCAAGGTCTAGTTCCAGGGGTGTTTATTGAGTTGCGCTGTGGCGTGTGTAACTTAGCTGACATGGCAAGGTCTAGTTCCAGGGGTGTTTATTGAGTTGCGCTGTTGCGTGTGTAACTTAGCAGAAATGGCAAGGTCTAGTTCAAGGGGTGTTTATTGAGTTGCGCTGTGGCGTGTGTAACTTAGCAGAAATGGCAAAGTCTAGTTCCAGGGATGTTTATTGAGTTGCGCTGTGGCGTGTGTAACTTAGCTGACATGGCAAGGTCTAGTTCCAGGGGTGTTTATTGAGTTGCGCTGTGGCGTGTGTAACTTAGCTGACATGGCAAGGTCTAATTCCAGGGGTGTTTATTGAGTTGCGCTGTGGTGTGTGTAACTTAGCTGACATGGCAAGGTCTAGTTCCAGGGGTGTTTATTGAGTTGCGCTGTGGCGTGTGTAACTTAGCCGAAATGGCAAGGTCTAGTTCCAGGGGTGTTTATTGAGTTGCGCTGTGGCGTGTGTAACTTAGCTGACATGGCAAGGTCTAGTTCCAGGGGTGTTTAGTGAGTTGTGCTGTGGCGTGTGTAACTTAGCTGAAATTGCCTGTTCCGCTTCGACAATTCAAGTAGAGGTGATAGTTCATCTTTAAAAAAGAATATACATATACTGAAAAACACTATAACATTGAGGGTTTTCGCTCCATATATGTCTATATAAATATGTAACTTGGAAACCAAATCTCCCTGCTCTTAATTAAACTAAAAAATACATAGTATCTGATCACAAACAGTGGACATATTCAGTGGCTATACACATTTAATTCTTAAAGCAAGACAACCTTGAAGTTGTTATTAAGTAATTCCTTGGGTGCAAGAAGCATAGGTCCGTAACCAATAGCTGCAGTCTCTAGTGTTCCTCATGCCGCGCTTGGTCAAGAGGTTTATTTTACTGTAGGGGAAGCAGGAGGCCACAGTCAGCCCTTCAGTAGCATAAGTGCCAGAGAAGAAAGAAGTGGCATAGATTGGGCTTCGGGGGGAGAGGGGCATTGTATGGCGTGTAAGAGGATTCAATTCAGCACTACCGCTAAGTTAACGCCTAGTCTAGAATACTGAATGAAAACCCTTATTGATATATCTTTAGGTCCAGTTCATGCGTTCTGGATGACTACCCTTGTATAACACCCCTCTCTTGGAATCCCCCTGACCCCACTGAGCCAAGAAGTAGTTCTGTTTTGCAAGTTTAAAAGGTTTATTTGATAAATTAAAATATAGATATCACACTTTATAATAAATTAATAATTGAATATCACACTTAATCTGATATGGTAAATATTAACAACGGAGAATCTGGCACTAGCACACTTCTTTATAATGACTAATGAGTTGACATGAAATGGATAAGGTAGCACACTGGTAAATAGGAACAAAAGTATAATGTGGTAGAGGATGCTTTATGTAAGCTCAGGTGGATGCGATATTCAATGAATGCAGTACAGAAAAGACGCAATATGATTTCAACCAAACAATGTAATCACTTTTCTCTGGCTATTCACTCCCCCCCTCTTTATGCTACGATTCTAAGCTATCAGAGGAAAGTTACTGCAAGTCTCTAGCCCAAACGGTCGCGGAGATATGAGCGATTTAATAAAGGTCGTTTTTGGGTTTGCAAATTTCAAAAGCTCAAAATGACAAGTGCAGCTTGCAACTAGAAATGACAGGTGACAGCTAGGAGGCAGTTCTACTTAGGTTAAATAGATTGAATTAGATGAATTTAAACTAAGAGATTGGTTCTACACAGTTCTGCTGGGTACTCACACTATATTCTTGAATTAAATGGGCCTCATCACGGATCTGGTCAGGGTTTTAGACTGGGCTCTGGTCACTCTCTCTACTGGTCTGGGTCTCTCTGGGTACAGCACTGCTTTCTCTCTGGTCTGGTCTCTTAGTACAGCACTGCTTTCTCTCTGGTCTGGTCTCTGCTAGGCACCGGTTCTCTGAGTCTCTCTGCTCTGGATAGATTGAAGTCTCTAGTTTGGCTTTCAGGAGGTTGATGAATTTGAAGTCTGGATCTCGGGATGTTGTATGGTCCAGCAGAGTGCGTTGCTGCAAATGGAATTCAAGGTCTCTATGTGTCCTGACTCTCTGCTTTTATCTGTTTCTTGAGAGTGGGTGTGTGTGTTGCATCACTAGACTTGCCCCTCTCATTTGTCATTGGTCAAGCTTTCATTCGTCCCCTTGATTGGCGAACTGAACTGTGAGTCAGAGTGATGTCATTTTATGATCTCTTGAAACAACCTCCCTTATCATCTGTGCACCCAAATCTATATATGATCAAAATACATACTTCAGAGTTACACAGTTGTTTGAAATTACATATACATGGTGTGGCTGAATTTAGCCATGTCTCTGTGCAAATCTGCTTTTTCTAGGAGCTTGCATTCAAAGAGTGTACATAATTGACTTTTTAACTGCTTTTTCAATTTCTGACATGGACCCAACTTTACATACATGTGCGCAGGGGGTAGGGACATTAACTGATGAAGTTTCAGATTTTTAACATGCACACATTTATAGTAATATCCACTTTTCCGCTAAAACCCCCCCGAACATACCCCCGGTTCCTACCACGTCTCAAACTGTGGGCAGAAAAATCACAAGAATTATGGTATCATTTATAAAATTTTCACATGTCCGCACTATGAGTTATTCACCTTTTTATAAAACAATATTCTTGCTGCAGGGGTGTGTCTTTTCAGGTCACATGGTACAGAAACCAGTCTTTCCAGTTTCTGCCAAATGTCTGCTGGTGTTCAGTAAATATTTTGCACATGTTGCAAGGTTTGAAATAGGCATTTTGGCTTGCCTTCAGAAAAACACACAGTGGGTTTTAAAACGCCGGCTTTTGGATAGTGGTGAGTACTGGTACTGCACCCATTTTTGGGATTTTCTTGGATTAATGCATTCTAAACAGGAATGGTTCTTACATGGTAGTAAATCCTTGCTTAACATTGTTTTGATGGGGCTCCTTACAGTAAGATGGTTATGTGGAACCCCACAAAAAGGGTTGAATCTTTAAAGTGGTCCAATGAGTCACGATTTCAGCAACTTTTTGACATCAGTAACAGTGGATTTTGTTAACAAAGACCTTTCTTTACACTGGTGGGTGGCAAGTTAGGTACCCATTTTGGTGTGCGCACAACTGCGCAGCTCTCCTGGATTCTGGGATGAAATGATGGGCGGCGACAGCGCATCCCCATCTTTACCCACTCCAATGATTTATTTTTGTTCTGGGGCAAAATGATGGGCAGCGACAGCTTAATCCCCACATTCACCCCGTCTAATGATTCCACATGGGTCAAAACCCTCCACAAACCCCCCCGCCCGACTGCGCTTTGACTTGAGTCGAGGGGGAGTCGGTTGCAAGGGAGGTTTTGAACCCTGGCGCTGGTATGTCCACATTATCTTCTTCCAATTCTGTAGATGGCACAGTTCAGCATCTTCCTCTCTATCCGGTCAGATCGATCAGTTCTCCTCGCCGGTCCTGATGGGAAGATTGGGCGGTACCCCGGGCCCGTTGCGTCTCTGCTCCCGGTCTCCGGATCGTCCTTCTTGGTCATCCTTCATGGTTTCATCTCTCCTAGGATGATAAAGCAAAAGCGGCAATATCTACTCATAGACGATTTTTTTCCACCACTGTTGAGATAGTGGGGCAGCATATGCATTTCCTCATAATGAAATATTACATTCTTATTTTGAAAAAAAAACAGGATCACTAGAGACAGTTTCATGTAAATCACAATATTTTAGAGACTAGATGTGGTATGTTTTATGATTGGAACTGAATTAGTCTGATACAGTACCCGCTAGGATTCCAGAGGATTCCTCCAGTTGTTGCAGAGTGTGCCTGGGATGGCAACATTTCAACTGGTTTATGTGGACCCACTTGTCTTCCCCCTCTGCCGAACCGCCTTTGGGGATGCGGATCTTGTAGGCCACAGGGGAGATCTTATCGACGATCTCAAAGGGTCCCTTCCATGTAGGCAAAAATTTGCGCTGCTTGGCCTGGTTCCTTTGGAAGTTGTATAGATAGACCCGGTCTCCCACCTGATATTCCTTCCTGGAAGTTTTCAGGTCATAATGGGTCTTCATGCTATCAGCCGATCTTTCTAGATTCCGCTGAGCATAAGCAAAAGCATGTTGGAGGTGTTTCCTTAAATTCTCTACATACTCATGAGTAGTGGAGGCATTTATCAGCGTCTGCTCTTGGGTCCTGTAGAGCAAATGCTGCGGAAGCACCATCTTGCGCCCAGTCATCAACTCAAATGGTGACATTTTGGTTGCAGATGAAGGGGTAGATCTGATGGCCATTAGGACCAGAGGTAATCGGATATCCCAACTTGGCCCAGAATCTGCCACAAACTTCTTTAATATGCTCACAATTGTCCGGTTATATCTCTCTACTGCCCCAGAAGAAGCTGGTCTATAAGCAATATGCAGCTTTCTCTTGACCCCCAGTATCTCCCACATCTTTGTCATTACTTCACTGGTGAAGTGGCTACCTCTGTCTGACTCAATCCTTTGAGGTAGACCAAAACGGGAAAAGATGTGGTTAATCATCAAGGCAGCTGCAGTTTCTGCCTTGCAATTTGGGGCTGGGAGACATTCCACCCACTTGGTAAACAAGCATGTCACGGTCAACATGTACTTATTCCCCCTAGCCGAGCGAATCACAGGGCCTACAAAGTCGATTTGTAAATCTGACCATGGCAGTGTCATCCCCCGCTTTTGTAAAGGCGCCCGGTGTGTGAGGGATGTCGGCTGAAATTGTGCACACACAAGACAACCCTTCAGGTATTGGTTGAGGTCCTGGCCCATGTGTGGCCAGTATGCAACCTCTCTTAAGATTTCCAATGTTGTGTGAAACCCCCTGTGACCGGCGGTGGCCGCATCATGGGCGTGACTTAACATCAGGCTTCGGAATGAGGTAGGAACCACCCACTGATCGTGGCCAGCTTTGGATTTCCTTACCAACAAACCGTCTTGGATCCGGAACATTTTTGGACATTTCATCAACACTCTTAGGTCCTCTTTCCCAATGTAATCGGTATCCGTCAGGGGAAAGTTCTCAGGGTCCTCAAGGTGCTGGTAAAATTTACCAATTATTGGATCCCCCTTCTGAGCGGTGATCAAATCAGCATCAGGGGTCTCCTTACTCCATTGTGCCATTGAGAGGTCGTTGTGAGCATTTGTCTGGGACCTAGTGATCGCAGTGACCTGGATTTCCCCCAAAAGGGACTCAATCTCAATTAGATTCCCTTGGATGGCTCCGGTTTTGGCCAGCTGATCAGCTAAGTCATTTCCAGTTTTGTCTGGTCCCTCTACTTTGGAATGACCCTTGATCTTTTTCCAATAGATGGTCATCTCATTCGAGTTAACCAGATCATCAATGTTTTGGATCAACTTCCCATGTTTCAAGGGTTTGTTGTTAGCACATAACATGCCTCTGGTTTTCCAATTAACCAGGTGTTCCACGAACCCGTTCCGTACATAATCCGAATCTGTGATTATGACCAGTTCGTGGAGTTGATGCTGGACAGCAGTGAGGATGGCCTGATGCACAGCCATCAATTCTGCCACCTGACTACTTCGGGGACCAATTTTGTATCCAGCGGAGGGTTCTGGGGACTCATTCACCCATGCATTCCCTACGCCGGCCACCAGTTCTTTCTCCCCGTTGTTGTCGACATGGTAAGAGCATCCATCCACATACACAGTGGGCATTCCCTCACACTTGTCTTCTTCAAAGACTTTGTGGGGGGAATTAAGGTATGCCTCCATGTTGTCCTTTATGTTTAGACTTTCGTCCTCGAGACAGTTTTCTCTAGCACAATCATGCAAGTCAGCCAGACCTTGCGCGAGGGGACTCTTCTTGTTTTGGCCATATCGGACCTCCACAGGAAAGCCTTGCATTGACAGAATCCAGGAAGTAATTCGGGAATTACTCACATTTCCGGCCCGGATTCTGTCACTTTGGAGATATTGCAGAGGCTGGTGTGGAGTCTCCACTATGATGTGTTCCCCCTGGATAAACGGGCGGTAATTCTTCAATGCCCACACCGTTGCCAGGAGTGCCTTCTCACAATCGTTGAATTTTTCCTCCACAGAGGATAAAGTTTTGCTCGCATAGGAGATTACTTTATTGACCTTGTCATGCTTTTGATATAATACTGCCGTCAAGCACGTATTAGAGAACCCCGTCTCCAGGAAGAACTCCTTGTTTCTGACAGGGTAAGCTAGGCAAGGCGCTTGTGAGAGGCTTCTTTTGAGTTGTTTTACTGCCTCGGCTTGTTCTGGACCCCATTCCCACTTGACCCCCCCCTTCAGGAGATGAATCAGGGGTCTGGTGATCTCTGCGTAGCCCTCAATGAACTTTCTGCTGTAATTAGTCAGTCCAAGGAGGCTCCTTAATTCTCGCAGAGTTGTGGGGTCTTTCAGTTTCTGAAGTGCTTCCACTTTCTTTTCCTGGGGACAGAGACCCTGAGGAGTAATCTCATGCCCCAAGAAATTAACACGGGTTCTACACCACTGTGCTTTTTGAAAGGAAAGTTTCGCTCCGGCGGCCCTCAACTGTGTCAGAACATAACGGATCTCCGCTATGTGTTCCTCAACAGTTGAGCTTTTGATGAGGACATCGTCTACATAAGCCAGGTTACCCCTTGCACCTAGGTCGGGCATGGCCTTATGTAGGAAAATATTGAACTCATTACCGGAGTTAAGGTATCCGAAGGGAGTCCGGGTCCATGTGTACTGCTGGCCCCCAAAGGTAAAAGCCAGTTTGTATTGGTCCTCCCTACTGACAGGCACAGTCCAGTATCCATTGGTCAGGTCTATTGCAGTGAATACCTGTGACCCCTGAATCTGGGCCAGCCCTTGGTCAATGTAGGGAAGAGGCCATCGGGAAGTATGGACCCGTTTGTTGAGCTCCCTGAGGTCGGCGCAGAGTCTCCACTGGCCGTTTGGCTTCAATATTCCCAGCACCGGATTATTGAAGGTGCTGTGGACTGGACGGATTATTCCCCGGGACTCAAGGTTCTTAATTATTTCAGTAAGGGACTCCATTGATGCGAGAGGCAAGCGATATTGCTTCACAAACACTGGAGTCATGCCAGGGTCCGTGGGGATTGTTGTGGTGTGGATGTCAGTGCGACCACAGTCATGTGAGTCTACCGCAAAGAGATCTTGGAAATCCAAGAAAACTTGTTTCAACTTTTGCTTTTGTTCCAGAGTCACACAGGCATCTGCTAGGTTGACTCTCTCTTCCACCATCTGCCTGAAGCCTGGAAAGACTTCTGGTTTGGCTATCTCCGCGGCCTCCTCCAGCTGGGTGGAGAAGTCCCTGGTCAGAGTGCTGATTTGGACCGGAGGCTTCAGGTGGGAAAGGCAGCCCTCATGGACTTGAAAAATCACCTCATCCCTCCTGAAGTCACAAGTCACATCTTCCTTACCATAGGGGCAGGAAGTGTACACCAGGAAGTTCCCCCCATGCCGGGTAAAAATCCTGTCTGGTGTTGCGTTGTCATCACTGTCACTGTCAAAACAGTCCTTGGGGATGGGTCCTAACAGTTCATTTACAAGATCAATGGAGAAATGTCGGTCATCAACCGCCATTCCAATAATGGTGCCTGCGGCTAGAGTAATACTCTTTAAGTCGCTGTTATCCACCTCTATTAGAATGGGGTCATGTTCTATGTTGACTAATGGGGTCGGGTTTACCCCCAACCCTTGCTGTTGGAGAGAAGCATTTAGATGTATGTAAGCATCAGGGTTTTTCAACTCTTGTCCCCTTTTAACTTTCACTTCCAGGGAGAATTGTCGGGTCCTTTCTGGGATGGTGACTTCCTCTTTAACCTGAATTTCAACTGCATAAGGTAGCAATTGAGCTGACCTAAATGCTTTTTCTGGATCATCAAAGCCCATGGGATTATCCGCTAATCGGGACCAAGCTTTGAAGTTTATTAGGTCCAAACTAATGGCAAAGCGATTGAGAATGTCACTGCCTAAGTAAAAGGCGGCAGGGACGTCTCGCACGACCCAACAATTATGGACTATGCTCTTGTTGCCAATGGAGATTTTGAGCATACACCTGCTTGGTAGGAGATGTTTGGAGTCAGGTGCTTCCAGGTCCATTTCCCATTTGTCTATCAGTTTGAAGGTGGGAATGGCTGGATCTTTTGGGAGTTGGCGAAACATGGCTTCGCTGATGAAGCTCTTACCGTTGTTCACACACACTCGAGCGAGAACAGAGTCCTTCCCATCATTTAACTGAACAGGGATGAACAACTGCTCTCCAATTTGCTGAATATCAGCCAGGCTCTGAGCTGATTTCACATCTTTCTGGACTATAGGAGTGGGAGTTTCTGATTGTGGATTTGTAAAGAATTTCAGAGTGTTTCCTTCCATAGCGGAACACCACCTTAAACTGGAAGGAAGGTTGATTTTCAGAAATAGAGAGGACCCCCCATCGCCAGTCTGTTGTCCTACTGCTATTACTGTCACGTCTGGAATTTGGTTGTTCTGGAAGTGAAATTCTACTTGGTCAGATTTTTGTTCAACCATGTGGCATGTGCCGTTTAAACTAACATGGTTGACACTCTGTTTTAATTTTATGGGTCGGCTAGTCTGGGTCCAGAGGACCTTGTTTACGCAATCTATTAGGGGTGACAACCTTCTCAGGAGGTCATTCCCTAGTAAACAAGGGGTGCCCTCTGGGGTCACAACTATGACCGGGTGTTTCAACTTATGTCGCCCGATCTTAATGTCCAAGTCTGCCGTCCCCTCGACGGGAATTTCCTTCCCGTCAAAGATCTGCAGTTGTCCAGGAAGAGAGTTGAGAGGAATTTGGTAATTCTCTCCCCTTCCTGCATTCAGTTCGTCAAAGGCCCTTCTGGACAGAAGGGTAGCTTGAGATCCAGTGTCCACCAGCGCTGAGATTGTACCCTGCCCCTGTACTTGTACCGGGGCATAATATCTTCCCTCCTTCTCCTCAAGGGGGCACAGATAATGTACATTTTTGGACAACTGGTGGGCTAATTTTCTGGTTTTGGACATCGCTAGCGAAGAGATTTGGGCAGAATTCTGTGGAGAGTCTTGGGAATCTGAAAGAAAAAGTTGGCAACTGGAGATCAGAGCCATTGTGGGTTCCCCTGGCTCCGGTTCTGGGCCGCCCCCCCCTTTTTGGAGGCAGTCCCCAGGATGGGTTTGAACCAGGGGATTTTCTTGCTGTTGGTTCTGGGATGAGATGGTGGGCGGCGGTAGCTCAGTCTCCACATCTCCCCAGTCTGGATTTGCATCCCTAGGGACCCATTTTTCTTTGGGAGGAGTTCCCCCCTCTCTGAAGGAGAAGATCCTTTTCCCAGGATCCTCTGAGGATCCCTCTCCCTCAAATTGGAAGATCTGTACCTCCTCCTCAAACTGAGTCTGTTTGGGTCTTTTGTTTCTCCTACCCCCCCTCTGCTCCTTTGGGGGCAGAGTTTCAGGGGCAAGAGATTTTGTTTCCGGTTCCTGGGTTTCCAGGGGCTGTTTACAAGTGAGGAAGGAAGCTTCCTCCAAGGCTTTACACCCCCCTTCCCCTTGTGCCTCCTCCCTGGGAACCGGTGAGTTATCGGGGTGCTGCCCCCGTCATTGTTCTGGAGCACCAGGTCCAGAGTTGGGTGCGTTCTGCGCCGGCATGCTGATCTGAGGGTTCTGCTGTGCCCTCAGTATATGACCCATATCCCGCGCCATGTTTTGAACCTGGCGCTCTAACTGGGAAACCCGCTCAGGCTGATACGGGGCCCTGTTTTCTCCCCTGGGCTGATCCCGGGAAGGGTAGCTGTCCCTCCTCTGGTAATACCCCGGGTTGGGAAGATTTGGGTACCCCTCCACCCTTGGCCTCCCTTCTCCCGGATTCAGTGGTCTGGGCTCAGGGAATTGAGGAAAGAAGGATGGATGATTTTGGGGTTGGAAGTCGGGTGGATATCTGGGGAAAAAGTTCTGCCCAGGGTTTGGTAAATTTCTGCCCTCCTGTGGGAAGTTTGGAGGGAAGTTCCCTGGGTTAGGTGCTTGGCTGGATCCCCCCCCTTGGGCTGGAGGAGTCCACACATAACCCAGGATGGGTCTGTTACCTTTGTAGCGAGGACTTACATAGTCAGGAGAGCGAGGGACCCCATTTGTGGGGCTGCCTCCCTGGCTCCCTGTCTGTGACTGGCCCGAGGACCTTCTGGGCCTAGCATTATTAGGTGCAGGTAGGTTTTTAGGCCCCCCCATCTCCAAATCCAAAACGGGGGTGACCTTTACCTCTGCCACCTTGGCAGCAGCAGGGGTGCTGTTGGCTTTGGGGTTTTTCTGGGCATTGCTTTTATTTTCTATGGGCTTCTGCACCTCATAGATCCGGGTAGCCTGTTCAATGACCCAGTCTAAAGATCTTTTCTCGTGAAAATCCCTCACGAGCTGGGTCATGATATATTTGGGCAAGGCATGGAAAAACGTGTTGATAAATTCACGGCTATCCGTGCGCACCCCTCTTGTGGTCTGTGCAAAAGCCCGCTTTAACTCCTGCACAAATTCTTGTGGGGCCTGATCCTCCCCACATTGCAAATTGTAGGCTGCCTTGCGAGCCTCTTGAGGATTTCTGTGAACAGAAAAATGTTTCAGGATGGCCGCCTTATAGGTGGACCATCTTGAATGATTTTGGTCCTCCAGCCCTGCAAAGAAACTGGAGTATTCCGGGGAGAAGGTCCACTTTACATATTGAATACAGCTTTGGCTGTCCTTCAAATGGAAAGTCTCCATCATTTGTTCAAACAACTCTAAGTGCTCCCAAACAGAATACTTAGAGTTCTTATGGTAAGGCGTGATGACGCTCCTGATCGCCTTAATCTGCTTTAAGGGGTCCTTAAGCAAGGCTCTTTTTGCCTTATTGGCCTTTTTGGTTCGGGTAACCCTTGTCCATTCTTCGTCGGACTCAGAGGCACTGCTCCCAGAGGTTCCCGTCTGTTCTTCCAGGTTTTCCCGGATTCTGCGAGCCTGGGAATGGCTGGCAGAATGTGGGGACCTGGTCTCCTGTGTCCTGCGCAGTTCAGAGGAGTCTTCAGATTCCTCCTTGCTGCCAGGATTTGATGGGTACCCCCTCCACTGACCTAACTGGGCAGAGGTTTTCAGGATGCCCTTAATGGGCCTACTCTCCTGGGGTTCCCCATTGAACTGTACTGTACTTGGGTGCCCATACCCGGATGCCCACCCCTCCATTCCTGGGTGGTACTGGCCTATGAGCCCCATGCTTCTGGCTGGATAGTAATCTGCCATCCCTGTGGCCCTGTGCTCATGTGCGCCAGGGGACATGGGGGTGGCAGAGTCCAGGGACTGAGAGGTATGGGGGCCTCTGGTACTAGGGCTCCTGAGGTTATGCTCCGGAGTTTCCATTTCCCAGCGAACCTCATCTCTATCCGCCCCTGCTCCCTGTTGCAATGCAAGAGCCTGCATTTGTGCTTTCAGTTCCTCTGTTAAGGCCTTACTCGACTCTATCAGTCTCTCCTGCATCGCTACCTGCTGTTGGAGCCTATCATTGTGTTGGCAGAGAGCCTCATTCTCTCTCTGTGCTTCCTGATTGGTCCTGGAGTACTGGGCCAGTCTTTGCTGCAGGAGGGTTACCTCCTGGGCAATGTCCCTATTGGCCTGCTCCTTTCTTGCCAGAGCATCCTCCACCCTTCTGGTGTGCTCTACCAAGTTCTGGTTTTCTTTTTGGAGGTCACCCAGCCCCTGGAGGGCCAGGTGATTTTCTTCTATTTTCCTTTTTACATGGCAGACTTCCTGGCCTAAGGCGTCTCTTTCCTGACTAAGAGCCTGCATTTGTGCCGCCAGGTCGTCCCTTTGCCTTTGGAAGGCACCAGCTTTCTGGCGCTCCTGATCAAACTCTGCCTGGGTATCCAGGTCTTTCAGGATCAGTTTATTGCTCTCCTCTTTCTCTCTGTCTAGTTGGATTTGCAGGGTGGCTACCTGCTCTGTGCATGCCCTGTTGAAATTGATCTGTTGCTCCAGCTTTTTCTGGCTCTGCAGTAAGGAGTCCAAACTGTCTTGGTGCTCCTTCTGCAGGGCCAGAAATCTAGTATCCTGTTCTGACTTTTCCTTTTGCAGCACATCCATATCCTCCTTTATTTTAGTAATGTACAGTCTGCTGTCATTTTCTGACTCCTGGCTCCTCTGCAGCCTCTGCTCAGAAGAGTCCAGATCAGATTGGACCTTCTGTAATGCCATCTGTTGCCTATTTGCCAGATTTTGGCTTTCAGCACATCTATCCTGCATGTCTCCCATATATAGGTACAGGTATGCTGCTATCCTGGCGATCTTATTGTGTTCCTCTTTGGCTTTAGGAGCCATATATAGTTCACTCAGGGCCACATGTAAGGGACCCTGGTCTCTATATATATCTGACCCTGTTTCAGTGACCTGTTGTGTGATGGCCTGCAACCACACATCCTGGCCCTGTTCGGTCCATTCACCTCTCACAAATAGCTTATGCAAGAGGTGCTCTCTGGCTATTTTCATGTCTACTAAGGTCGTCATTCTAGAGATTGGTCTCTGTCCTGACTTACAGAAGTTAGTATTTTATTTTTGCAGAACAGAACTTTTCTTGGAGTGTCCCTTTTGAGGAATGCTTCACAGCGTAATGCAGCGTGGTGATCCGACCGGATGTATGTATCCCGTCAGTTAGCACACTGTATTAAGCTGCACAAATGGTAAATCTAACCCAACGTCTCGGCTCGAGCCCCCACTTTGTAAGAGGATTCAATTCAGCACTACCGCTAAGTTAACGTCTAGTCTAGAATACTGAATGAAAACCCTTATTGATATATCTTTAGGTCCAGTTCATGCGTTCTGGATGACTACCCTTGTATAACACCCCTCTCTTGGAATCCCCCTGACCCCACTGAGCCAAGAAGTAGTTCTGTTTTGCAAGTTTAAAAGGTTTATTTGATAAATTAAAATATAGATATCACACTTTATAATAAATTAATAATTGAATATCACACTTAATCTGATATGGTAAATATTAACAACGGAGAATCTGGCACTAGCACACTTCTTTATAATGACTAATGAGTTGACATGAAATGGATAAGGTAGCACACTGGTAAATAGGAACAAAAGTATAATGTGGTAGAGGATGCTTTATGTAAGCTCAGGTGGATGCGATATTCAATGAATGCAGTACAGAAAAGACGCAATATGATTTCAACCAAACAATGTAATCACTTTTCTCTGGCTATTCACTCCCCCCCTCTTTATGCAATGCAAGGAAATGGGAGGAAAGCACACAGTTCTCAGAAATGCAATCAATGTAATCAGTTCAATCCAGCAAGCTTAGACAACAGAAAACAGATAGGAATTTTGAAATCACAGGCCCCAAATTGCTTTGATATGTGCTGGCAATGAATGAGAAATATGCTGGAAACGTTTTTAATTCCCTTTTAGAGGTTCAGGGTGAGTGGTATCTAGTTAATATTAGTCCAGGCTCACACTAGCAATGATGCAGGAATGATTAGCAGGTTAAACGAATTTCTGGCAAATGGAAAGCCAGCAGCAGCAGTTTTTTTACATGTGAAGAAATTGCAAATCGCGGCAAAATTCGCGGATGCGTGTTCCGCGATTGCGGTAAAACTATAAGGGGTAGGAATGCGGTTCTTGGTGCAATTTAAAGCTACGATTCTAAGCTATCAGAGGAAAGTTACTGCAAGTCTCTAGCCCAAACGGTCGCGGAGATATGAGCGATTTAATAAAGGTCGTTTTTGGGTTTACAAATTTCAAAAGCTCAAAATGACAAGTGCAGCTTGCAACTAGAAATGACAGGTGACAGCTAGGAGGCAGTTCTACTTAGGTTAAATAGATTGAATTAGATGGATTTAAACTAAGAGATTGGTTCTACACAGTTCTGCTGGGTACTCACACTATATTCTTGAATTAAATGGGCCTCATCACGGATCTGGTCAGGGTTTTAGACTGGGCTCTGGTCACTCTCTCTACTGGTCTGGGTCTCTCTGGGTACAGCACTGCTTTCTCTCTGGTCTGGTCTCTTAGTACAGCACTGCTTTCTCTCTGGTCTGGTCTCTGCTAGGCACCGGTTCTCTGAGTCTCTCTGCTCTGGATAGATTGAAGTCTCTAGTTTGGCTTTCAGGAGGTTGATGAATTTGAAGTCTGGATCTCGGGATGTTGTATGGTCCAGCAGAGTGCGTTGCTGCAAATGGAATTCAAGGTCTCTATGTGTCCTGACTCTCTGCTTTTATCTGTTTCTTGAGAGTGGGTGTGTGTGTTGCATCACTAGACTTGCCCCTCTCATTTGTCATTGGTCAAGCTTTCATTCGTCCCCTTGATTGGCAAACTGAACTGTGAGTCAGAGTGATGTCATTTTATGATCTCTTGAAACAACCTCCCTTATCATCTGTGCACCCAAATCTATATATGATCAAAATACATACTTCAGAGTTACACAGTTGTTTGAAATTACATATACATGGTGTGGCTGAATTTAGCCATGTCTCTGTGCAAATCTGCTTTTTCTAGGAGCTTGCATTCAAAGAGTGTACATAATTGACTTTTTAACTGCTTTTTCAATTTCTGACATGGACCCAACTTTACATACATGTGCGCAGGGGGTAGGGACATTAACTGATGAAGTTTCAGATTTTTAACATGCACACATTTATAGTAATATACACTTTTCCACTAAAACCCCCCCGAACATACCCCCGGTTCCTACCACGTCTCAAACTGTGGGCAGAAAAATCACAAGAATTATGGTATCATTTATAAAATTTTCACATGTCCGCACTATGAGTTATTCACCTTTTTATAAAACAATATTCTTGCTGCAGGGGTGTGTCTTTTCAGGTCACATGGTACAGAAACCAGTCTTTCCAGTTTCTGCCAAATGTCTGCTGGTGTTCAGTAAATATTTTGCACATGTTGCAAGGTTTGAAATAGGCATTTTGGCTTGCCTTCAGAAAAACACACAGTGGGTTTTAAAACGCCGGCTTTTGGATAGTGGTGAGTACTGGTACTGCACCCATTTTTGGGATTTTCTTGGATTAATGCATTCTAAACAGGAATGGTTCTTACATGGTAGTAAATCCTTGCTTAACATTGTTTTGATGGGGCTCCTTACAGTAAGATGGTTATGTGGAACCCCACAAAAAGGGTTGAATCTTTAAAATGGTCCAATGAGTCACGATTTCAGCAACTTTTTGACATCAGTAACAGTGGATTTTGTTAACAAAGACCTTTCTTTACACTGGTGGGTGGCAAGTTAGGTACCCATTTTGGTGTGCGCACAACTGCGCAGCTCTCCTGGATTCTGGGATGAAATGATGGGCGGCGACAGCGCATCCCCATCTTTACCCACTCCAATGATTTATTTTTGTTCTGGGGCAAAATGATGGGCAGCGACAGCTTAATCCCCACATTCACCCCGTCTAATGATTCCACATGGGTCAAAACCCTCCACAGGCGACACCTGGGGGATATGCACTCACTGATTTGGTTAATCTATGAGTGCGCCATCTTTTCCATGTTAGAAATGTTACCAAATGTGGGGGCCAAATAGGTCTCTCGCCCCTCTCCTGCATTTATCAGATGTGCATCATGTCTGGACTCTCCCCGGCCTCACGCATTATTTATTTATTTGTTTATTGTTTGGTTGTTAGGTGCTTATACAATAAGAAATACTGTTTCAAAGCACCCACGGGGCAAGGGAGGGAGTAGGAGTGGGACTACATGAATACGTAAAACACAATACTTAAGAGCAGTGTGGGGAAAGGAAAAGAAGACAAACCTACTATGCCTTGTGAGTATTCAGCACGTGCAAGTGCAGCAAGGAAGAGGGTAGAGGGGGTAAGTGCTGAGGAGTCTGAGCTCATGGGCGAGTCACAGATGTAGTGCTGGCAATGTTGTGTGCAACACGGCCTTGACCCGTGAGGGCTGTAAGTACGAACCTCCAGTATGGAATGTGTATTTTTCTGGAGTGTGTACCTTCTTGCAACACACAATTTAGTAAGCACAAGGACACACTCAGGCACCCATAGCGCCAGAAATGCATTTTTTTTGGTTGGCTCATGCAGACCTGGGTGTGAGGTTCGCTGACGCATGACGAAAGACTCACCACAAAAAGTCTGAGAACATGCTACAAAAGTATGCAATATTGTGGGTTTGTGAAAATGGATACACATACATAGACAACTCAGGAAACGAAGCAAAACCCACCCTGAGCCTCCAACTGTACACTTACCAGAACAGGAGGGACACTCTGGCAGCATAACATATGCCGCAGAAAGAAAGGAGTGCCTGTGTGAGTGCAAAAGAGCTGCCAGCCCTCGTGTAACCTCAAGCCTGCCCCCTTGCAAGTCACATGACTTGATGCATATGGCCCAATCGCAAGAAAGCCCAGCCCAAGACACACAGGTGAAACTGATGGCTGCATGTACCAGCCAAGGGAAGGAGGGCTCACTCTTCAAAAAGCAGTTGGCCCGGTTAGCCTTTATCAATTCCAAGGAGAGCTGCAAGGAGCAGGACAGCAAACCCCGGAGATCCCAATTATGGAAGTCTGTCTTTGGCAGAGCTCAGAGTTGGAGGCTTGGAACTGGTGCGAAGTAAGGGTGAAGAAGTGTGGGCTAGTGAAGAGATTGCTGATATTGAGAGTAATTAGAGTTAGTATGGTTAGAAGTTGAGAATTATGTGGTAGCGACCAAACGGTTTACCACCTGGGAAGACAGAGAAAAGGGCACCCTTTGAGAGGCAGAAGAGTGGAAGCATGATTGCAGAGAGGAAAGACAACCTACAGAGAGTGGTAGATGAAGAGAGAGGAGCCGAGAGAAAAACTCACTGAGCTATGCTGAACAGAAAGATAAAACCTGGACTGGAGTGCAGGAGGTGGAAGGAAACCAGTAGAGGGCAAAAAAAATGCGTATGATATAGAGAGAAGGATTCAGGTTGGAAGAGAGGTTAAACCGAGAGACACCCTACCAGAAAGCATCCCAGTGATAGACAAAACCTGGAGTGGAGTAGAGGAATATAGTAAGTCTTTACACCTAGGAGGCACAGTGAACCCTCAAAGGCAGAGGAGGAAGGGATTAAAGAAAGATAGTGAAGCCAGAAACACAGGAGGTACAGCAAAACCTGTGTGGGAGAGGGGGGGTGGGAGAAGGGATTAGATAAGGACAAGATTAAGGAGAACTGGGAATTGTGGAACATCCAGGGAATAACATAACAATACTATCATGAGAGAAGAAGGAAGGCCACTGTATGTTAGACAGTGGGAATGCGCCTGATTCCCTGAGGTCGGAGAGGAAGAGATTGAACGAGAGTTGAGTGAGTGAGGACAGGACGATTGCTGAGGGACAGTGCTAGTCCAAGTGAGAGTAGAGCAAAGGGGGGTGGGAGGGCGAGGGGATCCAGAAAACAGATACACTCCAGTGGACAGGAATGCCAGCCAGGGGTAGGCATGGTGGTAGGGAGACGTGATTCATCAAGGGGAGCAGGGTGAGAACGCTAGTATTTGGGCCCTGAATCTCCATCTAAGCCCAATAGGGTCTCAATAGTGCTAGTCCAAGTGAGAGTAGAGCAAAGGGGGGCGGGAGGGGGAGGGGATCGAGAAAACAGATACACTCCAGTGGACAGGAATGCCAGCCAGGGGTAGGCATGGTGGTAGGGAGACACACGTGATTCATCAAGGGGAGCAGGGTGAGAACGCTAGTATTTGGGCCCTGAATCTCCATCTAAGCCCAATAGGGTCTCAATGGCCATCAGAAAAGGGTCCTCCATCTTGCTTCAGTGGGAATCCACAGTAGCAATGTTTAGGTTGACCA
This sequence comes from Ambystoma mexicanum, assembly GCF_040938575.1. Lineage (NCBI taxonomy): Eukaryota > Metazoa > Chordata > Amphibia > Caudata > Ambystomatidae > Ambystoma > Ambystoma mexicanum. The sequence goes on along the minus strand of NC_090931.1, from coordinate 1,419,709,948 downwards.
GATTCCTGAAAACAGACTTCCAATCCGAAGGGGTGAAAGGCACAACATGAAAAAAAAGACTCCAATGTGCCTCGCAAATCCAACTCATAAGAAGAGGCTGAGGTCTGTACGGTTCCTTTTTCAGGGAGGAGGGCGAGGCTCCTCCCAGGTTGGGATTGGTGGAGGTTGTCCAGTCCTGGGATCATTGAAGCGTGGTGCTGATATTCCACAGCCATGCTCCCACAGTTCTCTGGAAGCTAGGTGTCTGTCGGACCCTCCTCTTTGCTGGCTCCTAGAAGGTTTATTTTGGGCTCCTCCCTTGTGGGATGTCGGCCACTTCTTGCCAGCCTGGGTTCACTGTTGTGCTGTTGGGTGGATTTTCTGCACCCTGTTGTTTTTTTCGTGGGAAGCAGGGCCCTGCTCTGAATTTTTACAACCTGCTCTCTTCAACATCTCCACTTCTCCACTTGGCATTTCCCCGTTTTCAACATCTTCCTCCTCAAATTGGCCACAGTGTTTGAATCTTTGAACCTGACCTTTGACTTTCATACATATGACTCTCGGTTCCTGTTACACCTCGCAATGAAGTGTTCTACCCACGTAAACAAGAAATAATCCTTAGATGAATACTGCCCTTTTCTGCCTAAATGGTTCCCAAACACTGATCATCCAGTTTGGCCCATTCCCACCCACCACTGATTAATGGATTGCCGCCAGATCATTAGCATGCCACCAACCTAAGTCAAACAAGCATTGGCAATAGCAACAGTTTGGGCTTTTGGGAGGCATGGGAAAGGTACTGGCTGGGCACTGCCATAGAGTATTAACTGGACATTGATGGAGCAGGTGCAAAATGGTGTCAATTCCTGGGCATCTAATAGCAGTGCTTGGCAAATGCCTAATACGTATACAGAAACCAAAATTGTTGGCTTTGCCAATGCTTGTTTTAACAGAACTTCAGTGAACTTTAGTGAATGACAAGCATAGTGCTAATAAATCGAGGGGCTGAAGGCAGACATGGTATAGACATTTGTATTACCCCAGTAGCGTGTTTACATCTACAATGAAGTCATTGGGGGTCATTACGAGTTGAGCGGTAAGGGTTTACTGGCACCGTTAAGGATGCCGGTGCCGGTAAACCCTTACCGCCCTATTCCGAAGTCTGTTAGAGGGTCCCAGCAGGACTGGCTGGTCTGACCAGTCGTTCTCTGCGGGTCCCGTTAAGGGACCTTGGAGCTAATAACGGGCCCGTTAAGTGCCCATTCAGTCAGACCGGACCCGGGTTTGGAGGCAGAAATGGCGCTAATAGCGCCATGGCTACCTCCAAACTCATAATGACCCCCATTATCTCTTAGAAGACTGCTTTGAAAAAACACTGACAGGCACCTCAGGTGCAAAGTTTGATGATAAGGCTTGAGTAAAGCAAACAGTAAGAGTTCCCATGAGGAGGAGTTTTGGGCGGGGAGGGGCATGACTTGGTTTTGAATGGCCATAGGGATTATCATGACCATGGGCATTCAATGGGTGGGCAAATAACCAAAAAACACCTTCACACTTTGAGTCCCTTCTCATATGCCATTTCTCTCTATCTGTACTCTAATGTAATCATGTTAGCTTATAGCTGGCACACGCACCACCTAATAGCCCAGATTAAAAAGTGAGAAGCAACAGTATTATTTCCAACAGCCAATTTTGCTTCAGAACTCAAATGAATAGCCGAGACCATGATGTTGTCCACAATAGAATCTGGCATCAGTATGCACAGCAGAACCCCAAGATGGACGCCCAGCCACTCCAAACCATGAAAAAGCAGGGCAATCTACCTAATCATGGGACTAAACAAAAGTGTTCATACAGCAGAGGGGTTCAAGACCTTACACTGGCTGCCTGTGAAACAGTAACTTCCTTTCAAGTTGATTCTGGAGACAGGATCTGAAGTATTTAGTAAACAGACTCAAACACTACCACAGGGAAGCTCTGGTTCTTGTCAGCTACCCTCCTGCTGAACCCCATCAGCCGTCTACAAAGAATAAGACCAGTGCCATTCTCTACATAGGGCCCCAAGCTATGGAATACCCTTTGCCCAAAACTGAGATGAATACTGGACCCTCTCAAATTCGAATCCTTTTCCGTTTGTTGCCCCTGATGTCTTGTTACCATCCTCCCACCACCAATCCTGTTCCCTGTTAATGCTAAGAAGTGGCTTTGTCATGAAATGGCACTTTACAAGAAACCAATAAAGGAATACACCATTTTTCTTATAGATTATGACATGAAAGAACATGATGTTTCATGATGTATCCTGTCAGAATTGGTCATGATATGCCAACTCTTATTATGCCACGGTATATGTGCGACCATGACGTCATGTAATACCACGTGATTTATTTTTTGATATGCCCTGACACTTTGTTTCCTTGTCTATCGGCCTCATTAGCACCATGGCTGCCTCCAAAGTCGTGTTCGGGTCCGGGTTCCCTGAATGGGGAAATACCGGGCCATTCTGACATCGGAGGGCCCGGTATTTCCTCCTTCAGGGAACCCAGGCCCGGTCCTTCCCCATTCGATCCCCCATAGGGCTCAATGGGAATGGGGAGGGAGCTTACAACGGGTGCGTTAATTACAGGCCCGTTGTTAGCTCCCTGGAAAAACCAGACGTCCAGAGCGGGTCCCGCGAGGGGACCCCGTAATAGTGCGGAGTGGGTTTAACAGCGCCAGAACCATTACTTGCGCCGTTAAACCCATTCTGCACTAGTTGTAATGAGGCCCTATGTGTACAGGTTCCATCTCGTTGTGTCCTCCTCCTTCCCTAAGTCTCTTGTATATTGGCCCTTTTTGCAAAACCTATCCCCTGACGTTTCCCACCTCCTGTTTCTTAATCTCTGAAGCACTGTTACTACTTAAAGTCGCTGTTGTCTAGAGTGATAGCTTTGTTGACAGCCACCCATACCAGCTCCAAACATTTGGGGACTATAACTCACCCGGCATTTGTATTCTTTTTTGCTTTTTATCAATCTACATGCACTGATCCAGGCTATGGTATTGAAATCACTAGTTGTCTTCACAATATTATTAGAGCCCACATTTTCAAACAATTGCATGCTGCAGCCATTATAGTTTCCATGTATTTGTTAAAGTACTTCTGCAGTTGTTCTCTGAACTATAAACATTTTGGGCCCGATTCATGGAATATATATACCTGGTTCAAAGTAAATTTGCACTGCTGGAAAGTGACTTTGCACTGTCGACACAAACCCTGATTCATGGAACCGTGCAAAGTGTATTTTTGCCGTGCAAAGGCTGGGCAAACTCAGTGCATAGTCATTTTTACAGTAGAAAATGACTTTGCAAAGACTTTGCACTGCAAAAATACACTTTGCACGGTTCCATGAATCAGGGTTTGTGTCGGTAGTGCAAAGTCACTTTTCAGCAGTGCAAATTCACTTTGAACCAGGCAACTATTCCATGAATCGGGCTCTTAGTATGTCCATGTATTAACACGCCAATGATCACACTGCATGTTTCGGCATTAGACCATCATTGGGTGTTTATCGTGTGTGCTGCAGCTCCTCACATGCCAACATTCTCCTCACACAGTCTTGTTCCAGGTGAGCTTCACTTTAGAGCGGTTCCGAGACAGGCACAACCTCTCCTAAGTCACCAGCTCAAACGAAGATATCAAACATCAGAACACTACAGCACTCCAACAAAATGGCATACTGCTCCCCTAGCCGATAATTGTATCCTAGCACCTTGGCCAAACGAGGCTCCCTTTTAGACACAAATGCCTCTATGCTGTTGACAGAGAAAGGATGTATACGGTTTGGCTGTGTTACATTTGTTTGTGGCCAAATTGACTATGGTCAATTCTGCCGAGAAGCCAATTTTGCCGTGGCCAAATCCGCCCAAATTAAAACCCCATACATTCCCCACCCACCCCCTACTTACGTTTTTGGCGTCCGCTCACCTTCTAACCCTGCGGCGTCGGGTCTGTTCCTCCGACTCCGGTCGAAATCCAACGCCGCAGGGTCCGCTTTTCTTCTTTTTTTTTTATCCACCGCCTCCAAACCTACGGAAGCGGGGGCCACACCTTTTTCCCCCATAGGCCATCAATACCAAACATGGGGAGCCGGGCAAACCCCCGCAACCCCTGCTCCCCATGTTTGGTAGTGATTACCCAAATTGTTTCCAAACGATCAAATGGTACTGGCCGAATTCGGCCAGATTCACCATATGGTCAGTTAGAAACTATCAATTTAGGTACTACCCAGAGAACACCTAGAAACTGACCGCCACACAGAGCTCAGGGTATTGCCGGTCTGCATGCTTCAACATAACGACACACCTCTCTTGCATATTTCCCTTCTCTCCCCACTAACCTCACCCATCACCCTCTCTTTCAAATCAGCCTGAGCTCCTGCAGCCCATGCAAATGGCAGCGGTGCATGGTATAACAAACAATAACATAACACAACTAATATAGACTGACACCACAAGCCAAACGTTTTGCAAATAATGCACACACTGCAATTTCAACTTTACCATCCCTGCCAAAAGTGCCCTGAGTTTCAATTTCAGATTGTCGACTGTTTACGAACATGCTCTTGTGAAATTTATAAAGCTATTTCGAGATACTTCGAAGCCAAGTCAGATGAAACATGCCACTGAAGTACAACTGCCTGCTGAGGCTAGCGACCAGGCCTTCGCTCGACGCAAAAGCACAATCGGAGTAAAAAATAAATAAATAATGTAAAACAATACTGGCATTCATTTTTCCGGTAGATACTTCTCGTCAGTATATGATGTCGTCTAATGGGAAGGGTAACCTATGAGAGAGCATCGATAAAAGGTCATGCACATGTGCATTTTCCGTGCATGCATGCACCGAGCCAAATACTTACGAACATTGCCCTGCTGCAAAATCACATTGTTTTTTTCAAGTAGGGCACTGTTTGCCCTGGTGCCAATTGCACGTGCACTGTTGCAAAGTTTTTGTAACACCGTTAGAGGTGTTTTTTGGATGACTTTTTTGCTGCATTAATTGACGAAAGTGAAAGTTTTCAAACAAAGAAAAGAAATTCAATACATTCTACCTTTTATGCACCATTTTTTAAGATAAGTAATTGGTAATATTCAGTCTTAACACAATTCTATAACAAATCAAATCAATTAACCCAAGGACGATTATGCTTGTCCTTTTTGCATAGACTTGCATAATAGCCTGGCACTTAAGGGGTTAAACGTAATACAGAGCTGGCCCGATTAGTGTCAGCATATCCCGCATATGTCTTGCAATTTGAGAGTCCAACCAATATTAAATTGAGACACTTTTGGCAGTTTAGTGTAATAAAATTGTCATTTGTACAACACCTTTTCCCATTGGTGTACTCTCAAAACACTGTAGGTGAATACCCTCAGAGGACTGAAGTTCAAGGTAGGGGAAATTCCTCTGAGGTGTTTAGAATGCATATTTGCATTTTAGACATTACGAAGGAGGGTAGAGTTGAGCAAGTCACTATTAGCTACCCATATCCAGCTGGCATGTGGATGGGTGCTTTGAGGTCGTTTGGACAGCATGCGAGTGCAGGAGACTCATTATGTGTCCAGCTAATGTAAGATGCTCTGTAAAGCAGAGTGCTCCGGGGGAGTTGTTCTTCACAACCCATTTAGGTTAATTAATGCAGGAACTGCTACCAGGTCCCATTGTAACGAACAAGCCTGAGCTCCAGCCGCAATTACCCAACCGTGAGAAGGTGTGCTGATACTGAATATTGAACAGCTGAGGCAGGAGATGCTTGGAGGCTTGGAAAGCAACCTTCACACCAACAAAAAGGTCAGGTACCCGCTGTATATCAAAGAGGAGCACAGGGCATTAAACTTGCCTGCACCTATCCAGTGCCCCCATACGATGTGAGACTCGATTTGTGGGCCGATGTATGAAGGCTGTAGCCAACAGTGACATCCCTGCCTCTATGCTAATGTGGCACACCGGGCTCCAGCCACCATGGCACACAAACGTCTCAAACTTGCATCATTGTCCTGGCCAGTTTTGTACTCCTCGGGAAGGAGGATAGCTCAGGGGCAACATGTTTGTCTTGGAAGCAGGATAACACATAGCAAAAGAGGTTCAAACCCTGTTCTGGCGCTTACAAACTGTTGTCTGGCATTAATCACGTTAAAAAGAACAATTATATCCAAAGCTTGTATGCTCTCTAATTCCACCACTACACATTTTTCACCAAGCTATGAGGCATACTGCTGTTGTTAGTTTAGGGTATGCTCCACTGTCCCAGCGTTTGTCCCATTGATTGAATTTAGAATAGTCAAAGTCACTGACCGGAGGCAATGTGGACCACTCAGACAGCGAGACAAGAGTTTGATTGACTCCCTGAAGAAGGCAGGAAAATATTTGCGACTGTCGAAACAATTGTGTTAGCTATCCTTATGTGGCTGCCAAGTTAAGCAAATTAAGTAGAGCTTGTAAACCCTAGTCTCAGAAAATAAGTGAAACTGCCTTAAACGCGATGGACTTAATTGTTTGTAAATGAGATGTTACTTATTGCAAACTTGTACCATGTAGTGAGAAAACAATCTAATACTATATCACTCATGCTGCATTCCTCCCACTCCTAGCCATACAATAACAACTGTTGTTGCTACCCAATATAATGGTAGCAAAACCCAGAAGGATGAAGTGTTGAGTCAACCCTGCCAGGACCTCAGCTAGTTATGTGCAGGCTAACCACATGGCAAAGGCAAGAACTTTACACATGCGCAATGCATCAAGACAGAAGATGAAAAATACAATTATAATAGCTGTACCTGGCATATCGTACACTGATCTAGTGCTTTCATTGTCTCTCTGACTCTCTTGCTCAGGGGTGGACTGGGAACCAAAAAAGGCCCTAGAAATAATGAGCAAAGTGGCCCCATATTACACATTTTCAGCAAGCCTAACCCTTTTCCTTTGGGAACATTTGGAAATATCACACAAAAGAGACCCATGGCGCAGAGGCCAACAGGGAAATCCGCTGAGTTCCATATGGGCCAGTCCACCTCTGCTCTTGCATTGCACTCTCTCTCTCCATATCTGTATGTCTTTGTTTGTGCATTTATATAGCGCTACAAACCCTCAGGTATCTGTGCGCTGCTTATTTCCCACGGTGTGTGGTGCTTGTTTATTGACCTCAGAAGGATGAAAGGCTGAGTTTGGCCCTATCAGGATTCGAACCTGCGGCAGCAGGTTCTGCACAGATGTCAAAGCGAGTGCTCTACTCGCTGTGCTATCTGGCCGACTTTGTCTCACCCTTTCGCCATATCTTCCTCTTTGTTGATTGGAGTCGTGTTGTCAGGTGCACATTCAGTAGATCCAAACCAGCCACAACCAGAGAAACATCACAGACAACTTTATTGGGGAGAAAAAAGGTGCTTTTATATTGTTAAAAGTACAATTAGAGCAAAGGTGCAAGAGGCATCCTCCCAGGTGGGGAAAGGCCTGGTATTTGGAGGCCGCTTTTGTCATTCTGTGTGTCCTGCAGGAATGTCGCCATGAAACCGATGGCATATTGCATCTATGCATCTAAGGGGCGGGGTGGGGGGGCGAATTGAAGGTGACACACAAGTGTGTGGTCATTTTCACTCTTTGTGTAACTTAGTAATAGTTCAGCATCCTGTGGCACATGTGGGGGTTCAGCAGCACTAACTGTCAATCAATGACCAGCATGCAAACTTAAACTTTACCTCGGTGCTCAGAGAGGAAACAGATCACGGGTTTTAATCTGAGAGTTGCATTTTCCAAGAAGGGAAAACATTTTCATGAGAAAGACTGTGTATTCATTACGAAATGGAAGGCATTTAAAATATATATTTGTAGAAAGATGGCAAGCTGTCACTTTTTAAAATGATACAATGTTAATTTCTAATGATCACTTCCATCATGCACTGTAGTCATAATAAGAATGCTGCACTTGTTTTACTGAAGAAACACATACAATCGTCATTCCAGGTTTGGAGCTAACCATGGAGTAATTAGCTCCATGGTTGCCTCCGAAACCGTCCCAAATCCGGCATGGTGAATGGAGTAATTACTGGTCCATACCAGGGTTGGAGGGACTGGTAATTCCCCATTCACCTTTTGCCCTTCCCCATTCCCATTTCTGCCCCATAGGGCTCAATGGGAATGGGGAAGGAGGTAATTACGGCACCTGCTAAAACCAGGCGTTAAGGAAGGACCCGTAAAGGGACCTCGGAATACGGAGGTCAGGGATTACCGGCATCGGCACCCTTACCGGTGCCAGTAATTCCTTACCTCCAACCTCGGAATGACCCCCACTATCAAAACATAGAATAGCCATACTAAGGGCCTCATTACACGGAAGGCGGTAAGGGTTAACGGTCACCGGTAAGGGTACCGGTGACCGTTAACCCTTACTGCCTAACTACGAGGTCCATTTGCGGGACCCAACCTTAACGGCTGGTGTAGACCAGCCGTTAAAGTTGGGACCCGCAAAGGGACCTTGGTGCTAATTATGGTACTGCAATTTGCCATACCGTAATTAGCTCCTTCCCCATCCCCATTATGCCCTATGGGGCAAAAATGGGAATTGGGAAGGGCCATGGAGAAAGAGGGAATTACCGCCCCGCCAACCTTGGAATGGGGTGGTAATTCCCCTTTCCTCCATGGTGGTACCGGTATGGTACCGGCGGCAACCATGGTGCTAATAGCACCATGGTTTAACGCCTACCGTGTAATGAGGCCCTAAATGTTTTCTGTTATAATGTTATCATTCAAAGAAGGACAGACGGGTGCACTCCTTTAGTACTTTTTTAAAATACCACTATGACAAGGGTAATGAGACAAATAGCACCAATGACCGTTGCCTGCTATGCCTGTTTGCTCACCAGGTGTAGCTCCCCGTACCATGAGGTGAGGCTTTACCTGTCTGTTCATTCGCAATCTCCCCTTATGTTGTAACCATTATACCTGGTCCCTCGCACTGTGGACCATGCTACCACACTGTGCTGTACCTGGCCCCTAGATAACTCAGGGCTTTGGGTGCTGCTATAAATGTAAACATTAATAAATACATATATAAATAAATACCTAATCGCCACCCATAACATGTACACCCCTCCCCAGGCATCCACATCACTGCAACCCTACCGAGGTCCAAAAAAAGAAAATGATCTGCATTGTACTAAGGGTCATCTTAAGAACTTTTGGGGCCTGGGGCATGGACACCTTTGGGGCCCCCCTCCACCAGAACGAAGGAATTAAGGGATATTGAATATTATGTTGCTCCACCCCTTAGCCCCCCTGTCATGATTACATCCCACAGCTTGATATTTTGCTTGCATAGATAACAAAAAAGGATGACCACCATTTCAGTCCCCTTACCCTCTTCATTCTTGTTGTCTTAAGAATGATAAACAAGTAGCATTTCAAGGGCAACATTAGTAGTCTACGACAAGGGTACGTTTGTTCTAGCACAGGTACAGGAAACATTTCACTAAATAGCAGCCACACGGAAGGTACATCGGACATATTTTAACTGCAGGACACAGATCGTATGAAAAAGATGCACATACAGCAGAATAGACAGACTGCACAGATTAGCTGCCTCACAGATGCAAAAGCGCTCACGCGTGGATACAGGGGACCAATGGGAAGCAAGGAGAAAGCTACACATACTACAGTATTGAGAGTGGATGACGATTTGAAAATACCCGAAAGTTGGCTGTATCCAAACCGACTGAGATTAGAAAAGGCACATGGTTTTCAAGTAGCGTTGTCATTAGAGAGTAAAGAAACAGGTGTCTGTGGTGTGTAATATATCAAACCTCACTATTATTACAGAGGAAGCAACAAAATCACTCTGAATGGCTGACAATTTTTAAGGTTCTGGGACTGGCAATTTTGACAGGTGAGGCAATACAAGATTTAATGAGATGCCCAGGATTACACGTTGGTTAAAAGGTGAAGCTGGGATTCACAGCCTCTCTGCAATATCTGCACTTTACCACTGTCTTTTCTTAGCATGAACTTGAATAATCCCATTTTACAGAACTGACTAGGAAAATATGCAAATCACATGACCAAACACAACCCTTTCCATAGAAGACAGCACAGTACTTTTAGTGATAAAAGATGTGTCGAGGATCACTGTATCATCTTCTGGCAATTCCAGGATTCAAGCAGGAATGTATTGGTTCCACAATCTGGAATTTGGATACCTGATCACCTCTGTGGACTAACACTTTATCTTTGGAGGTGCCTGCCTAGCTTTTTCCAACTCCCCATCTAAACAAACCAATTTCTAGACCTTCACCATACTTTCTATAGCAACCACTATCTGGTGCAGGTACATTAGTGATGATAACACCTGGTGTGCTAAAAATCAAAGAACATATACATGCAGGCTTATCAACTGCATACATTGCAAAGGTTGAGCCCTTGCTGGAATTTAGTACCGTAATCTTGCATATGAACACAAATCTCTGCAATGAGTGCTAAACACATTGAGCTATTCTCTTATTTTATTTTCTTTATTTGCATTCTTAAAGCACTCACACAGCCATCGAGGCACTGTTACAGGTTTTTGTCTCAGTTGCATATTTATAACACGCTTAAATACCCAGAGGTTTCTAAGCGCAGACCCGGGGCTTGAACCTGTGTTGCTTTGTGTCGTCTTGCTTCCAAGGCAAACATGTTGCCGCTGAGCTATCCTCCCGGGACAATGGCAAACACACAAATTCATTAATATCCATTTCAACATTGGCTGTTGCACGTGATCAATATAATCCCCAAAGAAAGGTGTGCATGCTATAGGTGCTGTGCCGCACAAACTATTTATACAACAGTGAACATAGTAAGCATTACAGGATGAAAAGATCAGAGCAGAATGTACATGTCAACAACAGCAGGCAATATGTTTAGAGCCTCAGCAGCACACCATAAAAAATCCTGACATGTGATATTTCATTTTGGTGACTAATGGGTGCTGAATTCTTTTAATCAGGCTTCATTTTGGGGCCCCCCTCCAAGGTGGGGACCCAGGGCAAGTGCCCCTTTTGCCCTTCCATAAAGATGTCTCTGACTGTACTACTCTTTCTTCTGATGCTTGTGTGGAGGGAAGATCATTCCTTTCCTTCTGTGATGTCAGAGCGGAAGTGGTTGTAAGAGCTTTTTCACAAACCAATGGAAGGTTAACAAACTAGTGTCAATCATTGTTACCCCCATTGAGAACAACAGGAGGCCTTTAGCAAATATAAGACCTTACATCCATCTTTAAATTATACACAATATTTCCCAATTTTATTACAAAGACACAATGTTGAAACAGCATAAAACATTAAAACGTAATGCTAAAAACCAAATTAAACAGGTCATCATATATTATTATTACAATACATTGCTACATTGCAAAAAAAACATCACTCTGTACACAATTTTCTCACAGTATCTAAATGATCAGGTTCACACCAGTGTTGGTTGACTACACACTATTTGCACACTGGGTTTCCTAGCCCAATGTGTACAAGTTTCTGTCCTATATGATCTAACAGTGCCGGACATTCATCAGGGGCATGGCCCTCTTGTGTTTATCAAAAATGTAATGGACTGTTGCTTACAGCCTTCTGTCTCCCTGGTCTGTAATGCAGATCCCTGATGGGATAAAGACATATTTTTAAAGTAATGATATAGTATCTTTACTACATCCTACTGTTCCCCCTTTTCCCAAGGGTGCACAGATACATAAAGCCATAGTGTACCTGGGTGGTGTCGTATAATCACACGTCTAACAGCCACCTGCAACCTTATGTGTTGCTGAAGTCCTGCCTTCCTTATCTCAGAATGTGCAACCTGTCTTCCACTTGCTACCCTAAAACCAACACAAAAGCAACCTCAAATGGAGTCTGATCGTGCATGACCCACTCTTCTCTCTCTCTTCTTGCCTCAATTCTTACCTCAAGCTGTGGTCGTTTCTCTATTTTCAGAGAGCTCCATATCACCACCCTGTGCTGTCACTTACTATAAGTAATAGGTGAAAGGGAAAAAATACAAGAAACTGGGTTAGGCGATTGCCCGTCTCAATTCACCCAAAATACTCTCTCCGATCCATACATCAACCACACAAAAAATGAATGAAATCTACTCACTCATGGTCCATTTACAAGGTAAAACCAGGGTAGTTTTTAATTTCTCACTCCCCAATTCCAATAGGAATAGTGGCAACATTCTCTTCGTTTATCCGGAGGGGAACATCTGTAAGATAACCCACAACGGGCCATTATTAACTGTTCTACCCCAGGGCATTCCCTCAAGTTAGGGCACAGGAGCCTTTCTTGCCTTCTGAGTGGTTATCCCAAACCGATAATCAACTACCCCCTAGTCAGTCTCGCCCATGTAAGATTGGTGTGGATGTACGAGTTTGCATTTGCCAGAGGCATCATTGGGGAGACGCGCATTGTCTACGCAGGCGGGCATGGGTGGTATGTCGAGAAGGACATTCCGTTCCACTGGTGCATGGTGGCAAGCTGTGTGGACTGCGCACTTTGGGGTGGAGAAGCCATCCCTGCCCTAGTGGCTGCCCTAGTCACTCTTCTAGCATTGTTGGTTCTTTATGGGGCAGTGTCCCAATATGGTAGAGGCCACTGCGACTTTACTGTAGGTCCTACAGGCAGCTAAAGCGTTACTGTTGAGTTGTAGTCATGTTGTTGCTGTCGTTGCTCAAACCTTCTCAGCTTGTTGGAACACTTTGGGACCATCAAAAAGAGAGGCAACATTCTTATGCTCTGGTCTGTGTGGCCTGATGCTGTAAAGACATTTATCAGGAGCTTCAGACAAAGGTCACAATTAGGCGTCATGGTTTCAGGAATGGAACCTGGTGGGAAGAGTGGAAGATGTCGTGATCTAAGTGTGTAATGTTCTGTGAGCTGTGAGGCTGCATGGAATCATATGATGCATGTGGAACCTGGTGTACTCTGGGGTTCCAGGAATGACGGTCGGGACACAGCGAGAGACAGAGGAACCTGAGGGATGCTTAAATGCTGCTCTCCTATATTCATGCTATACCTGTAACTAAGAGATAATAAACAAGCATTCCTTTTGTACTAACCTGGATCTGAAGTGGTTCCTGGTTCATCTACGACTTACCTTACGATCCAGGATTCTTCAGAAGACCTGCATTGATGGCCGGCCGTTAAAGGTGGGAGACAACATTGAAAGTCCGAGTGACGTCATGGCCCTGCCAGGGCAAAATCACTGAGATGGGGCTGTGTAGCGTATGAGAGCAACTGTTGCTTATGGAGTTGATGTTTTTTGCTGTATGTTGGTTGGTATATCTATGCAATGTATGTAACTTGTTGATATCTTTTGGGTGTGGGGGTGTCCCAGGCTGCATTAGTCTGGGAGGCAGAGGAGTCCTAGTACAGGGGTGCAGGTGCTCTGTTTAGGGGTCAACAGGCCAGGTATAAAGGTGTAAGGGCCCAGTTTGAAGATTCATCAGCCACTCACTTTGCAAACCTTCCTCTTTCTATACAGACTTTCTATGGTTCAGGTCCAGTGACTGTGTTATGATATGATATGATAGGTTATTTATAACATGCTTAATACCCAGAGGTTTCTAAGCGCTGACCCGGGGATTGAACCTGTGTTGCTCTGTGTCGTTTTGCTTCCAAGTAGAGCACCTTGCCCCAGAGCTATCCTCCCGAGACCTCGGCCACTCCGGCTTGGCAAGGATTCCACATAACACTGCCCTACTTGCTCCATTTACAAGGATTTCATGAGTTACTCATTACTATAGCAAGGCCATGGCTGGATGGGGTGAGTGTGTCTGAGTCTTCAGGCTGATGAGTTTTATAAATACGCGCATGGTGAGACCTTGTATGAGGAGATATTAGGAATATCTTTTGCAGTGGCCAGTTTTTGGGCCAGTTGTCCAGATAAAGCTCTGAAGAGCAATATGGGAATCAGAAATGGTCCCAGTTCCTTTGCTGGTGGAGCTCCCAGTCCTTTTGATGGTGGAGCTGCCTAGTTCATGGGGAAATGAATCATCTCGGTGTAGAGTGAGCTCCCAGAAGTCCTTCATGAAATCTGCAGGAAGGAACAAATAACAAAACTATTGCATGGGTGCTGGGCTGCCCCGGCAGAACACATTAGGGTTCTTTGATTCTGCACTCATACCTTGATCTGTTTGATTCATGTATCCTGGCGCTTTGAAACGGTTTTGGGCGCTTTGAAACAGTATTTTCTTATTGTATAAGCTCCTAACAAGCAAACAATAAAATAAAAATAAATAAATGAATGTCTGGGGTTTTGTAAAATGTGTCTTGCCTCTGATTTTCTTTGTGTAGGGACTACACTATGGGTGAGGCTTTCGAGAGAAGATCAACCAGTGGCTTGAGTGATGGTATTCATCCATAGAGTCAGACTTGAGGGCAAGGTTACATGTCCCACCTACAAGAAAAACGCCTCTGCTGCGGGGCAACGCTTTCTTGTGAGGGACATTAATAGGGCTGGTGGTGATGTTGGCCCAATAGTGAAGGCAGGTGCACCAGGAGAGTGGAAGAAGAGGTGTGATGTGCAGAATAGTGTGATTATGCACAATATTTGTGGCATTAGCATCATCTGTTGTATCCAGAGTATCATATGCTGATCTAGTTTGTTCTCTCTCTCTCTCTCTCTCTCTCTCTCTCTCTCTCTCTCTCTCCTCTCTCTCTCTCTCTCTCCTTCTCTCTCTCTCTCTCTCTCTCTCGCTTCTCTCTGTTTCTATCTCTGTTTCTCTTTCGCTCTCAAATAAGTATCTTAAGAAGGGAGAGGGTTACAAAAACATATTAAAACAAAAACTGTATAAATGCATAAACATTGGGCCTCATTATAAGTATGGCGGTAAGGCAACAAAGGTGCCGGTATCGCTACCAGCAACGTTGCTACCTTTACCGCCATACTATGAGTTGTGCTCGCGGGTCTCCTCTGCCTACCAGGTCTGACCTGGCGGGCAGTGCGGCTCCCGCGAGCACCACTCGTGGATGCACCAGCACCTTTATGGACGGTGCCGGTGCATCGAAGCTCCCCTTTCCCATTCAGCCCTATGGGGCCGAATGGGGATGGGGAGTCCCTTATTGCCGGCAGCCGCGAATGGGCAATTACCGGGTCCGACGAACTCGGCATGACGCGGTAATTGCCCATTCGCGGGTGCCAGTAAAATCACGGGTTTGTCGGCAGCCGTGCCTTTGTTACAGGTAACTAGAGGGACAGCCCTAAGACCATCAGAGCTATGGGCTAAGAATACTAGGTACAAAAAAAGAGGGTTTGCGGCTCTACAGGAGAACACATTTCCTGCCCAGGACTTCATTTCCAGGATCTCAGCCTTTGGCGACCATTTTTGTGAAACCTACCACATCTTTGGCCCTCCATTCCTCAAACGGATGCCACACATCCAGCATCCACTTGCAGTTCCCCTCCACCTTGAGGACACTGTGAAAGCTGACCACAGCCTGTGGACCTTGCCACACACCAGTGAAAAAGCAATTCCAAGACCCTTCCAGCATTGCCGCCCCCCCGGGAGACCCTATTCCAGGCCCAAGATGAAGGCATCTTGCCGAAACGTCTAAGGACCAGCACTCCATACTCAACCTGGTCCCTCCATCCTCTTGATTCAGATCTAGACGTCGACCACGTGTTAGGTCACCCTCTAGCCTGGCTACATACAACCTAGTGTTATACAATTTACTGTTTTCAGCATGGTTGTTCTGTATTAAATACCTATACTATCACTTGTCACTATAGGTGGTAGTTACACACTGATATTAAAGCACTACTATGTTTTAAGCAATGTATATTTACAAATCAGTTGCCAACTCAGATACATTGAGGATTTGTGAAGACTAAAGACTAACTACCCTTAATGTACTGTACCTTTTACTTTCTAAAAAATCACAAAAATTATAAATGCATGATTTTGAAATGCATTCAACAGCACAATAAAACAAAAGCTGTATGATTTACATCTATTATTGCCTGAATTTTTCAATTTCCAGAGTACTACTATATTTAGAGTGTTCTTGCATGCATGTGACTTAATAAAATAGGTCTAGGCCTACTGCAGTCAATAAGTAGACCCCAGAACTTCAGACATCAGAGCAAACCCTCTTTTTGTGTACCTAGTGCCTTTGTTACAGGCACCGCTACCGCCAAACACTTAATGAGGCCCATTGTCTCTTTTTAAAATTCTATAATGCTCATGTATAACGATCATTTGCAGCATATTTTGTGGTCATAATAACAAAGTTGTATTTGTCTTACATGACCAAAACCTAGAATGACCACATTAATTATGTTCTGATAGTCTATAATTCCAGATGGAGAGGCTGAATTCATTTCCATTGTACTCTTTTGAATAACGCCCATGAGGAAGGAGAAAGGGGCAAATAGATCCAATGTGGGATCCTGGCCACTTTGCATAATATCAAAGGGCATTTTAGAACATAAGAATAACTATGGATCTATGCATCTAACAAATATGTTTGTAATAAAACAATTGCATGTTTGAATTACTACGTTCATAATACACATTGGTTTTGACACTCATTGAATGTTTCACAGCACTCACCCTAACATTAAAAAGTGTGTAGCCATGGACCATATATTCTTATTTTGCAGGTTCAGTTTCATGGTTGATAGTTGAGGTCAAAATGGCTGTGACGTCTGTCACTCCATGGGGTCATGAAACAGCTTGGCTTCATGTTTCTGGAGTATTTTAGAAGAGGGGGGCTAGGTTTCTGTATAACCAAGCCCGTTCTCCAATGCCTAGACATACTTCGAGTACGATATAGCTAAGATTTTGGCATGTTCCCTTGATGCTGCCTGTCAGCCACAGAAGCCCTGCTATATCTAGAAATTCATCCGTACATTTTGTAGAACAATTTCAACAGATTGGGTCCAGCCCTGCTCCATGTCTACTATGGGGAAGATGCATAGTTCAAATCTGTTTTGTGGGACCGGTTCCAGGCTATACAATCTAATCAGTGGTTTTCACCAGGACTCGTTTGCGACTTGTCAAATTCTCTTGAAGGCCTTCCGTTCAATAGCCGACTTACAACTCAAACCAAGGCCCTCGATTGTGTCTGGGCGCACCTAACATTCGCCCAAACCAGTCCTTTCTCTGGAACACAGGTGCATTCTAGCGCCAATGGCACCCACATCACTTGAGAAGATGGCTTAAAGCAGAACCATGCTCTCTGTCCTCGTACCGCAGTGTTTTCTTAATTTTATATTTCCAAAACTAATTACAAACGTTGATTATTTTCACTCTCGTTTTTAATTGTCCTCTGTTTTTCTTTCTAGGGGTGCAAGCCCGAGATAAAACCCCAGATGAACTAGGGGGGCTGGCTCGAAGGCGCACCACCAGTGAAGGCCAGTATGAAAACAATCCACCAGATGCAAGCAGCGTGAGGAGTCCCCCAAACATCCGATCTCCGGTACGATGCGTCTCGCCCGAGGTCTTCAATACAATCGCTGCCAATCCTGGAGGGCGGCCCAGAGAGGTGACCACCAGGCTTCTCTACCTGGGTATTAACACGTCTGTAGAAAGAGACCTTGAATGTGGAGTGGCAGGTTCTGGGGAAGTGCTGCTGAAGTGTGGTCCATGGTCTGCAATGGGACCTTGGATCACGCCTTCTTTAGGAGAGCAAGGTGTTTACAAGTAGGAAGCTTGCAGTCTTCTTCAAATACATGTAGTAAATAACTAGGCTGAAGGGGAATATCACATAGGGGTGATATTCCAGCCGGTGATATCCAGTGTGAATTTGCATTGGACAGCCAGCCATTTGCCTAGCTTGGGTTTACTAATTGTTGGTAGAAGAGACTGTGCACTTTCCTAGGGAATTCAAAGAGGTTAAGGCTAGTGTTGCTTGCAAGTCTGAAACCATGTATGCCCGGAAGTGTAAAACTATGTATGCCCGGAAGTGTAAAACTATGTATGCCCGGAAGTGTTAAACTATGTATGCCCACAATGGGGAATGACTCCTCTCATTTAATTTTACCAAAACTAGGAGAACTTTGTCTTGCCTCTGTTTGATTTCAGGAAAGCTTAAATAATTATATAGAAGTGCGTTGCAAAATATCCTTCTTTCTTAGGGCTATTCGGAAACAACTCTAGCAATGTGAGAAACTGGTATGTGATTGCAGATCTGGGGCCAGATCACAGAAACTGTGCACTGGCGCAAGTGCAAAGTTGAACGGTATTAGCACTCGGGTAAATGTTGTCCTAGTTCCGAAACACTATGGCATGTTCTATGGCATGTTAGAAAACCATTGTACCATGTCATAGTGCAGTTTGGCATGCTTATAAGCACCAGGGCAAGAATTCCTCTAGCGCAAAAATAGTTACATTTTCACTGCATGTATGCACCAGGGCAAAGCGAGCCTTGGTGCTAATGTGGACTGGTATTAGCACAAGGGCAAATGTTGCCCTGTTGGAAAAATGCACCAGCAATGTATCTTTCGTGCACTACAGTAATGTTGCCCGTGGAGCTTACACCATGCCAATATGCACTTGTAATGCTGCAATGGTTTTCTAATATGTCTCAGTGTTTCTTTAAATAGGACAAACCTTGCTCTAGTGCTAATACCGTGCAACTTTGCACTTGCACCGGTGCAAGTTTTCTGTAATTTGGCCCATGGAGTCCCAGGCCCAGTCTGAGTACTGTCATGTATGCAGTTCCCACATGAGCCAAGCCAAACTGAAGCTAGCCACATGCTGTAACTGGTACACCAATTCAATCTGTCCAATGCCTTTGTTATTTTTGTTCCCACCATTTTGTCTGGAAGGCTGCCCCATACATTCCTTACATGTCTGATAGAACAGTATGTTCTAATATTAATCCCGAGCCCCTGGCTTACCCTCGATTGCCAGCCTCTTATTGTGACCTCTACTTCTAGCAGTGCACACCTGTTTGCAGAAGGATGCAGCGTGTGTGTCATATGTGGTCCTATTATGCGTTGTCTCTAATAACATCCACCCACTAGTGTGACTAGGGTACACGCATTAGAATGGTACTCTTCTTCATCAGGCCTCTGCTTAAAACAAATGTCAATTTTTCTCAGGCATTGCTAATGGTGCTTTATTTTTTCTTGATGTTGCTGGAAGTGTTTGCTCCAGAACTGAACCCAACACACCATATGTGGCTTCCCGGAAAGGCGAAGGTTACTAAGATTGTACATTATGGTATTGAGCACAATTGTCCCGCAGCGTCCCTTTGTCTGCTTGAAACAACCCCTCTTCCCTTTGACCCTATCCCACCGTTCCTCACATTGTTGTGTCCACTTTGAGGTTATCGTAGCCCAGATCCCCAAGTCCCCATATTTGGTTGGTGACCTCTAAACCCTGCGCTCGAATCATGTGCTGAATTTCATGTACCCTAGTGTCATCACTGTTCTCAAGGCTGAACTGGACATCAATGCAGTCGGTGGAAAGACATGCTCTCTCGAAACCAAAGTGCCACCAATTTTAAGGTTACTCATGATGTGTCGGTCTAGATGTTTTGGTCCACATCTCCCATGGTCCTTCAGCCCTGCCTCTGCTGTCTAGAAATAGGGGGGCTGGAGTCCAAAACATCTGGAGGTCCACATAGCCATGAGTTAAACCACTCTCCCAGCTTGTTGAAATGTGGTTTCTTCTGAATGTGAGAACGTGCTTTTCTGCATGTGTGCACTCCGCAGGTCCCTCCGGAACCAGACATTTAAACAGTGCAGTGTGGTAACTCACGTACTGATGACTTCTAGTAGCTGCCTCTGGTCAATAGGTGTTGCTGGTATTTTGGTGGGACTGCTCTTCTATTTGGAAGATTCGGCTTTCGTTCTGTGTCCCTCCTTCAGCTGACTCACACCACCAGGTTGGAATCCTGGGCCACTGAACCTTTCCAAGGGGATTGTCCTTGGAACTTGGCAGTTCTCTAGGTGCTTCCAACCATGCAAGACCTTTCACATTGCACGGCACAATTTACAACTACAGCAGCTCCCAGAAGGCACTCCCAGTAGATACAAACATAGAGAGGGTGTGAACATTCTCGATCCAACCTTGGAAGAAAACTTGAAATTGTCATCCATATTAAAAGATATCAGGGCGCATTTTATAGAACGTTCAAATTGGAAAGAAGGTGACCCTGTTCATTTCCATCTACTTGAGAAATGTCCCGCTTTATGCCATTTTTTATATTTTACAAAACAAATTCGAAAAGTGATGAATAAAACAGCCCTTATTTTTCCGTGTCTCATCCATTTTTGAACAATTCCAGATGCCACCTGCAAATAACACTTTAAAATTGCGCTCATCATTAAAATGAATAGTAAAAGGCATCCATCTTGTTTTATGCTTCATTTTAAAGACCCATTCACCTATAAGGAAGTGGCCTCTGTAGGGCAAACAGTGACAGTGAGGTGACGCAAAAATAAAAAATAAAAACAGGAAGAAAAAAAACAGGCAATGGGCTATGTCAAGGGAAAGAAGCAGTAGTGACAGGTCGCCGGTCATGGAGGGGGGTTGTACAACAGAGTAAGGACTGATGTGAGTGTTGTGGGTCACAGACGCTGTCCACGGTGTGGGGAGAAGATTCCCTGGAATAATGGAAAGGGGAATCAATAAGCCCCCCTCCCTACATGTCTCATGGTTCAATAAATGAATGCAGAGGGATAGCGATGTGCAGTGCTTCATTTGTGTGGGTGTTAGCCGGGGCTCGGCCCTGGCACTTATTTCTGAGTCCAGGCACTTATTGCCTCAGATCAGATTGATTATATAGTAATGACAAGCAGAACATCCATCATCCCCAATGAGCAGGTGTGAACTGTAGTTTAACCTCAAATGTGTCAACACTGTGGGGAGCAACTATCGGTGGTGATGGTGGGGAACTGCCCGCCCGCAGTGTTACAAGCGTGCCAGAAAATATTTTGGCCCTGGTACGTATTTTTTTTACAAATTAAGCACTGGCGGTGTGATTAACTCTAGGAGTAAACAGCAACTGTGACTAGTCTGCTGTGCACAATCGGAAGCATTGAATTGACACATCTGCGGGGAACTTAGGAAGTATGTGAATGACTGCTTATATTGCCCTAACATGGGATCCGACTTGCACCAATGTATTCTTGTGAAGTTTGCTCTTTTTTGGGGGTGGCGATGTGGTTGTATGCCTGCCTTTAAGTAAATGCTTTGTTGTTTTTCGCTGCAGCCTCACCTACACAGCTACAGGGAAGCCTTCGAAGAAATGGAAGCCATGTCGCCGACCAACCCGCCCTCCACCGGTGGTGGTGAGATATCCCCCCCGACCCCTGCCTTCCCTATCTCACCACAAACCCCTTACCTGAACATGAGTAAGTTCTGTCGCTGCGGGAGGAGGAGGGCTCAACCAAGGTGGGGAGGGGGTGGGGGAAGGAGCCAGTCCAAACTAGTGGATCCAATTCTTGGCATACTGTCAGGTGTTGGGTAGAGGGCAAGGGCGGACTAGTTCTGCCACCCTTTGCCAGTGCATCCTGGGACATTTAAAGAGTTGTGAAACAACGATATGTGGATATAATATGCCATATTGAATAATGCACACCTGGCAACTAGCGCTTCCACTATATTAGGAAATCCACAAATCTTCTTTGATTTTAGTATAAATTCCTCTTAACAACTAATTTTCCTGAATTTTGGAATATGTAGGCCAACATTGACCTATATCCATGTGTAATCAAACATGCCAGCCAACCCTAGAAAATGGCGAACGTCCTTGGACGGGAAATCCCAGGATGCACTGGTGGTGGTCCCCTAAACCCAGGCTTGACTGTACGGGTCCAACAAACCAAGCACCATCGGGGTTCCTCACTCCCACGCCCACCACCTTTCCAGCACCTTCGATTTGCTGTTCCACTGGCTTTTTCCACGTGCCGCGCACACACTGAAGCATGATGCAGTATATTATGTGCGGGTTGTGTAGGGGGAGGGGTGCACCTTAAGGCTCTGCTGATGCGTGTTGGAATCATAATGACAATGTCAAGTTTTCTGAGGGTAGGCATGTCTCACAAACTCAAATATAAGTTACACTTTCTCACCTAAGTTGTTTAGGTCTGAACCAAGTGTCAGATCATAGAGTAGGCTGAATGACAGGTAGAGGTGCCAGGCTGGTTTTTGGAACTGTCCCATCTCCCAATGGCGTGTCTTTGTTTTCCTTGTTTTATCCACATGCTGCTAGGTTACACCATTGTTCTAAAGCTGGGATCTGCAACACTTTTCTCTCCAGATGTTTCGAACTACAACTCCCATCAGCCCCAGCCAACACAATCAATGATGATGTACCATGAGAGTTGTAGTCCAACACATCTGGAGAGTCACAGTTTACAGACCTGTGTCCTAAAGGCTAGATTGCCTGTGTGAGATATCACACAGGATATTCTGTATCTGTATGAGGCATCAAAGCATTAACAGAGTCTGCCACTTCCAGTAAGCGTCATCAGTGTAGGAAAACTGAAGGTAGGAGTTTACACGGGTTGCAACATTTGGCTCGCCAGAGGTTTTGGACTACAGCTCCCATCAGCCCACCCCAATAAAAGCAATCGCAATGGATCGTGGGAGTTGTATTTCGAAACATCTGAAGAGTCGAAGGATACATGCCTCAGCTGTAAGGGCTCTCACATCCGGAATGCTGCACTTTCTGTAACAGGTGAGTACCAGACTTCCTGACTGAGCAATCAGAGCAGGAATGATAAAGGTCTGCCTGCCTGTATGGGGTATCACATCAGAAATATGGATGCTGGCACTTCCTGTAAGAGGCCTCAGAGCAATACAGCAATTCTTTGAAGGAGGCCATGGCAATCCACCAGGAGCTAATTCCTGCCTGCTCCCCAACCAACCCACTTCACCTTGAAAATGGGCTCTAATCTAGAGGATGGGCACCTGCGATGGGCATATGCTGGACTGGTGCAGCCAAGTTCGTATCATTGTACTTGGCACAGGGGCTCATTATGAGTTCCTCGGTCCAGAAAAAATGCTGGTAATTCCGGGACCAGCATTTTTTCCAGGCCGGGGAAACAAGTTTGCCAGTGGGGGCAGTGAACCTAAGGCCTGCTGGGAGTTCAGGCCTGTACCGGCAAATAAATGCCAGAATCACCAGCACCGGTAATACTGGGGCCGGTAATTCTGGCAATCCCATTTCTTATATCCCACCTAAGGCTATGATTCCAGTGAGGGTCATTTTCATTTACGTTTCAATTAGCACAGAGGGGAGCACGTCCGTTTGCACTTGCATTCACGCGTTCCCTTGTCCACTGCATTTGTGGTAATATGTGAATGCCTCGGGCAATTAACAATTGCGGGAGGCATTCACACCAGATTCCCATGCAATCAGCCTGCTTTACTCAAGTGTAAACTCAAGGAGATTCCGTAGAAATCTATTAGTTTAACAGCAGCATGAAAATGCATTATGCAATTAAACAATGTGCTTATTTTTTAGGCATAGTGCACAAGCATGGGGGGCACAGTTAGTCATTTCAGTAACCTCATTCCACCTAAAAAAACAAACGAAAATTCCATGGGTCGTTAAAGAAGGTGTTAAGACAGTCGTAACACCAATGGGGCCTGCAAAATGAACCCCTGTGACTTTAAGGGGCAGAACAGACCATCAGCTCTTATTTTAAGAGAAATGCAAAGGATCTGGAGTCTTGGTGTAGCTATCTAGCCGGCATGCTCAGGGTTAACTTCATTCTGGTGACCTTTGAGAATCACACGAACAGAACACATCTGAAGAGGGGCGGTGGTTCGGGCTGATGTTCTGTGGACGAACAGGAACAGGGAGCTGGCGCTCTCTGCCAAGAGAGGTGTCAAGAACACACCATGTTTTGCCAACAGGGAGCTGGGCACCGGCCCAGCTCTGGGTCTAGGGTGTGTCCGCTGTTTGTTTTGAGCATTGCCGTGATGCATTCTGGGAGCAGCCGCTATTTCCAAATGACTTCACAGCTGTCTCTGGCTTGCAGATTTGCTTGGTAGAAATTGTGAGGTTCATTTACAGACTTTAGAATCTGAAAACCCTTATGGTTGGCGGCAGAGACAGTCATGATTGCATACTTGACAACATGACCCGTTCCAATCTATCAGTGCTTATCCAGTCCTGGTTTTTTTCTTTGCATTCTGGGACTTTTCCCATTATGAAACTCACGCTACACGTCCCAGAATGCAAAGGAAATTCCTGGACTTGGTAAGCACCTACAGATTGGAATGGGTCATGTTGGCACCTATGTGACTGGTTCTGCCACAGTCCCGGACCTTTTAGAAGCACCTTGCTTTCCGGAAATCCCCCCAATATCCCCACTGCACAGGTCTTGTTTTTAAGCACTATCACAACATTACTTCAGTAGCCAGGGCCAGCTGCATCATCATTCTCTGGTTTTTCGGAACAAGCTGGGCAAATGCGCAATTTCAAACCGAATACAGCTCTGACCCCACAATTTGAGACATGCCAATCACAATCAGGCCCAGAGCGCGGTGTTGGAAAACGCAAAACCCACCTCGTCTGTCCAAACATAATAGAGAGTTGCGAAATTAATCTCCGCACAAAGCACAAACAGTACTTTCATTTTTTCAAGAGTCATTGTACTCCACATAATGTTGGGTAAGAGTTACTTCTGTTTTTTTAGAATATAATTGTGAGTCTTCCATTATGTAGTAGCAAAGGCTAGTAGCAAGGCAAGTTCCTTTTAATAATAAAGTGGCAACTTCTGGATTTTTGCAGTATAACGTTCTTTCATCGACGGGTGCAATGTCAATGTTTTTTTTACAAGTATATTTTACTGAAAAAACTCATTAAAATATATAGGGGGTTGGAAAAGTATATATAAGTGGTGGGGGGATCAGGAATAGGTCAAAAACAATATGGGATTGGAGTATGGGGTGGGACCCCACCCAAAAATAAAAAATAAATACATTTCGATGAGATTTTTCGGTAAAACATACTCGTAAAAAAAACATCGACATTGCACCCATCAATGAAATGACATAGAACCATTTTTGCAGAAGATGGTCACTTGGAGTCAAATCACAAAGACGGGACCATGACTAACTCTGACTTGCCCTGACTTACTCCTGGAAAGGGCTATTCAATTTATGAAGAAGTTCTTGCGAGCATCTACATGTTTCCCATGACTTGCCAAAAGTATAAGTCAGGAGTCTCTTCCTTGTGTATCAGAAAAAGTGCTGCTCAGCAGCAACTCAAAGATACTCATAGTAACCTCTTTGTGAGCCCCCACCAACCCCTTAGTGTTCAATGTGCCAGGTCCTGCGATTGGGAGTCATGAGTGCAAATCTCCAATTTCCCGCTGGAGCATGCGTTGGCATAGTCACATCACTTTATCTTCCTGTGCCAACGTTGCTGTTTTGGGTCACCAGAGCAGCCCCTCTCCCATCCCTGGTACTCTTGACCCAGTGGCTTGTGTTGTGAGCTGCTGTCATATACGCCTGTATGCAGGGTCGGACTGGGCCATGAACATTGTCTCGGGCACCAATGAAAAAGTGGCCCACACTTGCAAATGGCAATTCATTCCTTTTTTGACACCGTTTGAATAGTACCCAAGGGGGAGTATTTTTTGATACAATTTGATGCAAATTGTGCATTTTAAAGAATATTCAGCAACACTGGTCAAAACTACTAGCCGCATAGTGAAGTAACTCATCACACTGGCCCACATTGGCCAAAAAATGTGCCCACTTTAAACAAAGAAACTGGCCCACGCCAGATTTTTGCGTTTTTGGTTTGACCATGGGCCTATTGCCCTAAAGGCCAGTCTGAGCCTGTATGTATGTATGTAGATTATGTATGTGATGTATAACACTCAAGCCTAGCTAGAAAATGCTGTACAAAAGGGATACACCCAGAGGCTACAAGTAAGGTGCAGGGGTAGCAGAGTTATGGGATGGGTAGTGGGGAGGATGGGAACCCCAGAGGGGAAGAAATAAGGTTAAGTGGGGCTAACAGTGATTGACTATATGTTCATTGAAGAGTAGAGTCTTTAGCTCCTACTGAATAGGCGCCAGTCTTATCTGTGCTATTAACCTGTCATTGAAACCGGGTGGATAGCAGAAAAAGGCCTGTGTCCAACCTGGGCATGCTGTGGACGCCGGTGATGCACCGGACTCCAGAGATGGTGATTTTCATGGCGAAGTAGAGTGGTGCTTTTGTTGTGACTGCTCTACAGGTGAAACTAAATGTCTTGAGCATGTGTCTTGAAAGGGTGGCCAATCTACCCTCTTGAGTATGGGGGATGTGGTTCAATATTTTAGACCCGATGAGGCACGCTGCAACATGCTCAACTGTTTTCAGAGGGACCAGTGTTGCACCTGGGATTCCTTCTAGGAGGGTGTCGCCCACCGTCTAGGTGGGAGATGACCAGGGCAGTCTGGTTAGATGCGGCTTGGATCTTCTTGGCCATGCGTGTTTTGAATGGAAAGTTGATGGCTACGCTGACAGATTTTGCAGTGGGTGGCACTGGAGGCCTAACTCCATCAATGTGCATGTCCCTCAGCCAGTTCCAGACTTAGACATGCTCGGTGGAGTTTCCTAGAAGAATGGATTCTGTACTTGTAGGGTTAAGCTTCAGGTGGGCACTAGCTATCCATGTTTGGAAGAGGGACAGAGAGTGTTTGAGTCAATTTATGCCATCAATGAATGTGATCTTTAGGTAAAGGATGGGTCATCTGCATAGCAGTGCATCTTGATATCAACGTTGGCTGCTGTGCTGGATAGAGTGCTGTAAAAGAATAATAATAATAATAATAATAATAATAATAATAATAATAATAATAATTCTACATACATTTTTAATTAAAACATGGTAGATTAATGTTGAAAGACAGTCGGAAAATCAAGGGTTCTGCCAGGGAACCATTGCTTTGGTCATGCAACTGACTCTGCACCGGCTTTTCCAGCTTTAAGAGACAACACACTATTGTGACAAGCCCTGTACTTTTCCTGATGGGCCTGTCCACCTATTTAATAGATTACATTGGTGAAACTATGTATTTTGGGGAGTTTGAAAAGTGATCAACTTTTTTCCAAAGAATATATTTTCTTTAGGCAATCTTTAGAAACTGTCTTTGAAATCTCTGTGACACACTCTTGACCCTATTGTACTTAGGCATTCCAGCCAGAGGTGAATTCAAAAAGGTTTCCACCGCGTAAGAATCATTGATACTGGAGAAGTTGTTGCATGAAATTCTATCTATGTCAGAGGTCGGCAACCTGTGCAGTCCAGATATTTAGGCTACAACTCCCAAGATCCCCAACCATTGACTATGCCTGCAAAGGCTGATGGGAGCTGTAGTCCAACACATCCTAAATGCGAAAGCTTGCAATCCCTTGATACACATAGTTTTGTGGACCACTGAACCTTTGGCGCTCTAGATATGTTAGACTACAAATCCCATCATCCCTAGACAGCATGGTTAGGGATAATGGGGGCCAGAATCCAAAAGGCGTGCCAAGCTGATGTGGATAATCCTAGCTGAAGGCTAGCAATACATCCAGGCTGCTTAGAAAACTGCCAATAGCAGAAAGATAACACCAGCATGCGCTGTGCCCCTAAAAGGTCCTGTTTTAATGCTATTGGAATTTACTCCTATTTGGGGGGAGGGGACCTTGCTGTTCACGCTTGCAGCTTTTTGCTTCCACTTCCTTTTCCCCACTGCTCTCTTCCTAATTCCAATGTAACCTTTTCTGATGGTGGTCGGTTTCTAAAGGGGCCGGTTGTCCTGCAATCCCGGCAATTAGTTGGTTGCGGCCCATTGGCATCGGCTCAGGAGTGCAACGGTCCTGTTGGTGGGGACATAGCAGCCTCTCGGCTGGTGCAGTGTTGATCAGTGCAAAGTGGGGGAAACCTCAGTGCAATAGGAAGCAACTTGGGGCAGACAAGCCTTAAAGTGCCTGCATCGAATCATAGCTTGGAATATTGGGAAAATCATAGCCGTCCATATCACTCAATCAAACGCCTTTTGAGGAAACTCGAGAGGATCATCACATCAAAATTAACAATAGTTGATTGGCCTCATATTGGTCTCGAATACAATCGAATTGTTTTGAGCAGTAGAAATCCGCCATTTTAATTCCCGCTGGCTTCATTTTACCACTATCTCAAAATGAAGCAGTGGCAAGGAGTCTTTTGCTTTGATGCCACTCATGCATCCTAGCCAGTTTGAGTCAATATGTACTCTCATCCCTTAAAACTCCTCGAATTAGAGCTCAGATCGTTTAAGGCATTTTGAGTTCCAGCGCCAAATGATTGTAGTTTGAATAATTAGAACTGTCTCGGGCCCATGTCGTTCCCAAAGGCTTGGAAGGAATTTGCAGTGGTGCTCCCATCCCTGATGAAAAAATAACGATGTATATCATAGGATGCGGGAAGTCCATGCCAGGATAGGCTTTACCAAACTTTATATTAAAACACTGAAATAGAGAGTCTATATCATTTGAAACTCAGTTTGTATGCATAACTGATTTTCTTGGAAATAACACACTGAGAAATCAGGTCACGCGTGGTCAGCTGACCAGTTACAATATGAGGTTGCATCCTGTGATCTCATGGAATGCACCTTACAGGATTTGCCCACACTTGTATGCATTACGTGAGTACCTTTTTTCTGGAAACTGACCAAGATGCCTCTACTATATGTTTCCAGTCCTTATCCACAATGATGTACGGAAGTAGTTTGCTGTTGCATTGTAGAAACGTGCATTAAGTGAGCCATCCCATCAAAAACGTTATATTTAGATTTCCTTTATAACCTTATAGTCCTCTACCTAACTGGCAGTGCTCCCTCCTTGTCCATGATTTTCATTCATGGATTGGGATATAGAAGAGAAATGCCAACAAGAAACAAACTGCTTATGTTTGTATTGGTGTTTTCCACACACACGGCCCGATTCATGGAAAAGTGCGCATTTCTCTGGCATTTGCTGTGCGCCGAGAACGCCACTGCGTGAGCCTGCGCACAGAATAACAAAATGCACACACCCTGTATTCATGGAATTTACTGCGCAAAGTAACCCTCTTCGCAAGTTTCGCCCAGAAAGCCCCTGACACGTCCTCACGCAAAGCATAAACAGCCAGAACAGATACATTTGCGCGCTCACCGTGGTGCGAATACACGCACCCTTCAAACAATGCATGGGGTCGAATACACGCTCCCTTCAAACAATGCGTTGGGTCCCCCGCAAGCAGGCCTGCATCTCGGGGACCCAGCGCAGGGTCCCCATTAACTGTTGCTGGCACCGCGACACATGGGTATGTCACTTCGTAACTCGGGTATAACTCGGAATATCGGCCTGCAAACTCACGTAAACCGGCCTAGCACCCCACTACTCTGCATACGCTCACCCCTAAGTCCGATTGGAACCCGTCTGCGTGCATTCACCCCTAAATCCGACATGCAAACTCACCTCTGTGTTGCAAATCCTATGCGCAGTGTACTTATGCCTGCCTGCAGGTGGCGTAGAGATTGAGGGATTTGCGTGGGCATTTCGCAAGCGAGAGGTTGCGTGGTCGCATCCATGAATACGCTTTGCCGTGTGCATTTGTAGACGTGTCATGGACTGCCTGCGGACCGTCCCTCGTAAAGCCCACTTAATTCCTTGTTCTTCCTCATTTTCCGAGTTCCGCCCCCTACTCTTCCCTTTGTACAGGCCTCACCCACGCTCTGCATGGAGTCTCGCGCAAGGCACTTGGCCGCTCTTAGCCACATGCAGAGCCTGTGCGAAATCCACACAAGTCCAAGGAATATCCAGTGCATTAGATTCCATGAATCGACAAACGGGATTTTGTACACCGTTTGATGTGCAATTACCCTATTTTTCTCACAAGTAATTCCATGAATTGGTTCCTTAACGTCTTTGTTATTCTTTTAAAGTCCATATACCTAACTTATCTCATGAAAAAGGCAATGTTTTCACAGGAGTGGTGCATCCATTTTGGCATGCCTCAGTTATATGCAAAGATTATCCTGTACCACTGGTTTGAACTCAGTCGCATCCAGAGGTGGTGCAAGGTCCAGAAAAGACACTACGCTAATGTCAGGACTGTCGGGACTCAAGGGCTAAAACTAGCCTTTTAGTTTTAGCCCCCTGAGCTTCAATCAGGAGCTGCAACCAAAAGACCCGGGGCTATAGCCCCCCCTGTTCCCTCTCCCCCAGTAACGACTCTGGTGACATCTAAAGTTGCTGTGAAGAGTTCATGGCGTGCTGGGGGAAAGGTGAAAGTGGCCATGGAGGAATGAGTCAGTTTCAGAGCAAAGGACATTGATAACAACTGAAAGTTGTGCAGACTGGCAGTACATTCTTTAGACCGCTGTTAGCCAATGGCAGGCCTTTTACCCCCTTGCTCTTCAATCTGAATTTTGCAAGCTCCAAATATCTCGTGCTGGTTAATATCAGCTCCCAGGACTTGAAGGACTGCACCTGTGGAATTTGGGATGGGCTGACTGTTTTCCCCTTAAACTCTTTGCACTGAACACTCTGTCCAGCCAATGGCTGCCCCTGAAAGCCGCCAGGGCACGAGCTCATGGTACGAATCTGCACACTCGAGAATGTTTGAATTCCAGTCTGTGCCCTTCCTCCTCCTCTCCCTCATCTTCCTCCTCCTTCTGCAGCTGTGTGTGGGCTTCTGTGGAATCTGTAAGTCAGAAGAAGAAACACGCGGTTCCTGGAACGGGACCTAGAAGCACAAGTGGACTCTTAGCACTCATGTCAGCCTCTTTTGGATGCCCTTTGCAAATTCCACCCACTACTTGTTCTCCGGCCTCATCCGTGCGCGGACGGCTCGAGTGCCTGGAGTGTAAATGATCTGGTAAGGTGCCGCATCAGCGCTGGGTGAGGTTTGATTTGAAAGCTTGATAAACACAGTTTCAAATAAAAAAGCTTCAAGCCTGCAACATTGGGTCAGGAATCACCAATGGGCTTGAATTTCTGAGACATAGACCTACTGGTCTTTAGGGAGAGGAGAAGATATTGCAAAGATATCCCTGGAGGACAATATGTCTCTGTTCTCAGGCCAAAATATTGTGAGTGTGGAAAGCGGGCACACTGTTGACCTAATAAGTCTTGAGCCCTATTCCCAACAGTTGGAAGGTTGTGATCTAATGCAGCAGTTTGACCTTTGCACTCTATGCCTATCAATTGTCATTAACCCCTTAACTGCCAGGCTATTATGCAAGTCTATGCAAAAAGGACGAGCATACACGTCCTTGGGGATGTATACTAATTGATCTTTTCACAATTGACCTCGTGAGAATTGACCTTCGGAGAATTGACCTAATTTAAAAGGTCAATTAGGACATATATGTGGGGGAACCCCCCACAACCCCACACCCAATCCAAAACCCCCACAATCCCCCACCCAATCCCCTTATATTATTTATAATTAAAAATCAACCCAACACATATATAAAATAACTAAAATAATATAAAGGTCAATTGTGCAGAAGGTCAATTAGGACCACTATAATTAGGTCAATTAGGACAAAAGGTCAATTGTAAAAGGTCAATTTGGGTAACACCATCCTTGGCACTAGGACCAAAGTGCACCACCCCCCACATTAGCACATGGGACCTGGATCACATCAGATCCCAGGATAATTTAGGTGGGTAAAGGCTCACTGTTAAAGGATTGATCTTCCAGGTCAATTGTAATCAATGTTTCTGGCCTATTGGCATTATCCATACATGGAAGCCAATATCAGGCCTTTGCCGACAACCTGAACAGTTATTGGCACATCATCATATCTATGGTTCTCATCTTCCGATTAAATAACCACGTAGCTTAAAAAATAGCATTTGTCTAAAAATAGTAGAACATTGTTCAATGGTGGGTGCAGTAACCCTACCACTGTCTACCCTTTTCCTTGGAAAGCTCTTTTCCTAAAATGTCCAGCTTGTAAGACAGAGACCAGGAAGCTGGAAAAGCATTCCAGACATTACTGGTGCCTTGTGGGGGATGCCCTTACAAGGAATGTCCTTAGTACTCAGAAGTAGGAGGCTGCAAAGCACATGCAAATGCTGTGCAACTCCCTCTGTGGACAGGCCCCTTTTTGCCGCCCTGGTTAGGGGCCGGCAACAAGCACCCTAAGTGTTCCTGTATATGGTTGGCGGCTTCAGTGGTCCTGTGCAAACATAACCCAGAAATAATACCGCAAAATCAAAATGAAAAGCTGACATCAATTTCGTATTAAAATAAAGGCACATTGTAAAATGTAAGGCAATAATTAAATTATATTAGTAAACCAAGTCTTAAAAGAAATGCAAAAGAATTTAAACAACTAATAGCGACAAACGTAACACAGCGAGCGAAGACTTGATTCCTCCTCAGCTAGCCCCCTAATGAGACCCCAAATCCTTCCTTTCTCTGCGTCCATGCTCTTCTGCTGTACTTTTGAAGCGACAGTATAGTGGATAGCCACCTCTACCCAGCAGTTCATTCGTATAAGCGTTGCTGTGGCAGCTTCCCGCTTTACTGAAACCTTTATTAAAAAGAAGGGCACATTCTATATTCAATCTGGATTTTTACTTTAACTAATTTGCAATGCTAATTCTTTTGAGTGAATTGCAACTTTTAAAAAAACATAAAACACAACACTTGTTATATTAACAAATGCATTGTTTTTTTTTTCTTGCGAAGAAGTATAATTTCCTTTATTTTTCCTTAAGTCACTTTTTACCTTAGTTTTATTTCTTTGGACTACCTTTTCTGTGTGGTCTGTGCATATGTATCGCTTGAGGGTGACCTTGAGCATTGCGAGCTTGCTCTGAATAAAATAAGCAGCTCAGAGCCCCCTGTTAACTTGCTGTTATTTTGTGGAATTCCCCCCAATGCTCCAGAGTGGTGCTATTTAAAAGCTGTCCTATTTTGACTGTTTTCAGCTTTCATTTCCACCAAGTTGAAATTGACATCTTCTTGTATCCAAGCATCAGGCGATCAGAGAGCTA
Source organism: Ambystoma mexicanum (assembly GCF_040938575.1). Classification (NCBI taxonomy): domain Eukaryota; kingdom Metazoa; phylum Chordata; class Amphibia; order Caudata; family Ambystomatidae; genus Ambystoma; species Ambystoma mexicanum. Next base: position 1,419,676,978 of record NC_090931.1, on the reverse strand, counting down.
TTCTCAATAAAAAATAATAATTTAAAAATTACCAAAATATCAGTAGTGGAACATTTAAAATTTAAAAGACAGTCGTTTGTCATATGACCTTTTTTTTTATAGAGAAATGCACTTTAAAAATCAATATGGACATCTTCTACCTAAGCACTATCCCATTGTAGCGTTCGGAAATAGAACAATTGTTAAAATAATATTTATCTTTCCTCCACCTTGAATGTTACCTATCTTTCCCTTCTTAACTGATTGGGTGACCATCTTTAATCAACTTTAGTCCCTCCTCTCCCTGCCTTTTGTCACACAGCTGTTTAAATGACCTTGCCAGCAGCAAGTTGCCACATCGAATCTACAATGTCCATTCTCCTTTGAGACTCTGCTAGGCCGGCATGGAAATTCCGCTTTGTAATTTTTTACATTTTTTTTTTATTTTGATTTGTTGTAATCAATCTTTTCCTTTGTTTGAATGAAACTTTATTTTATACTTTAGTTTGTGAAATGGGGTGGCTCACTCTCAAACCTAAATATTTTCCTTTTGTTTCTGTTTCCTAATAGTAGCACGCTCTCCCCCAGGCCTGGCCAAAACACCTCTGTCAGCACTGGGTTTGAAGCCCCACAACCCCGCTGATATTCTACTGCAGCAAACTGGAGGTGAGTAGGCCTGGCTATGGGATTGTCACGAGGGTATTGCATATGCCCCGTGCCAAAGGAATGCTCTTCTCTCTTCTTGATGAACTCTGAATCTTCTGAGAGCATCTTCTATCGCTCGGGATACAGAAGGATCTTTTGTTGACTTTCCAGCCTCCAATGATGGTCTCTCTACTCCTGTCTTCTATAAAACACTTCTGTTTCCAATGGCTTTGCAACTTGCCTTTCTCTACTATTTAGTTGTAGAGTTTCCACTACAACGTTCTTCTTCCTACTCTCTAATCTTACAAGTTTGCTGCAACTTTCTTTTGTCTGTCCTTCAGCTTATGCTGTTACCTCCAACTTTCTTCTGTCGGTGTGTCAGTTTCACATCTTCTTCCTGATCTCTTCTCAAGGCCTCTCTTTCCCACTTCCTTCTATTTCTCTTTTGCACTAGTGTGCCCCTGTATTTATTTGTCTGCACTCTGCTTACTGTTTCAATTGCATTTCCATTATGTACATTGTTGAATATGTAATACTATTGTGAAAGCCCGTGTAAATGGGCCAAAGTTCATGACATTTTCAGAGTGTTAATATTACACCTGGCCTTATATATTTCGGAAGCAACAGGTCCCTATAGCAGTGACAACAGGAGAAGCAGGCAGTCTCTACTGCGCATGACTGCATCAGACAAACATACATCTGGCCTTTTATTATATTGTTTGATATTTGGTAATATAGACGTAACGTGCTTTGAGTCAAACATTATTTTAGTATCAACCCTGATTGAGTTCTCATGGATCACCAAGGATTGAATACACAGTAAGTTTAGTTTTGAACAAGGCATTGCTTCAAATAGAGTGATTAGCTCAAACCAATAAGTGATAATGTTTTGCAACTGTGATTGATTGGTAGTGTTCTTGAACCCTCATCATTGACTAGGTGTTCTCCAAATCTCCAAAATCAGTTTCCAGATGTTTCTGTGCTCTTCGCTTTAATATACAAAGAAGAATTTTGTTGATCCATGCAACAGTTGCTCATCAGTTAGTAATTGGAACTAGTTAAAACGTGTCCAGTAGAGTAGAAAGGACTGGTTAAAGATTATAATAGTATGCTGAGGGACAGGTTTATACTTGTCATAGGGGTGTCGAAGGATTCAAAAGTTATCAAATAGTATGATAGAGATTGGTTAAAAGTTATCAAATGGTTTATAAGGGACAGGTTCAAATTGTTGATAGTATTTTGAGGAACTGGATTAAACATGTTATGCTGTGTAGAAGGATCTAAATGTTGTTGACTTGTATAAAATGAAATATTTGAAGTATGCCAGTATTTAGAAGGAATGGTATTAACGTTGTCATAAGGTGTCGTAAGGATGGCTTTACATTTGGCCCTGGTTAAAATGTGTTATATAGCACAGGGGGGAAAGCATACAGGGTGTAATATGGCAAATAATGAGCTTGATAAATATTTGCAATGTGAGACATAAGGAACGTATACAATTGTTATTTGACCTATAAGGGTTGTCAGAACATTTAGCAGAAATGACACACTGTAATTATCACAGTGAGTAGAAGGAAGTGGTCGTTTTTTAGAAGTTTATCAGATTAAGCAGATTGAAAAGACTCCAGCTATCATTTTGACCAATCAACTGTTGTGGCTCGATAACTACTTTAATGATTTTTTGATTCGTGAGCTGCAAGGCCTTCGTTTTTGTTAAAAGTCCATGCCATGCTGCAACGTCCCTTAAGTTCTGAGTGACGGTCAACTCTCCTCATTAGCTAATTCTTTCATGGGCACGATCACCCTCACTGAGTGGTCATTAGGACAAATTACAGGATCTCGAACAGGAAGGTTGGTCCGCTTTCCCCAACTTCCTGCAGTAGTACTTCAAGAATATCATATCACATTGATCCCCAATAACCGCTGCCAATATTTCCAACTAGAAGTCATTTTTATATCAAACCATTGATTTTCAGAAAGTTCAGTGGTAATTCAGTAATCTGTTATATACAATATTGCTCACCACTGCTCAACGCCATCTCTTCTTTCCAATTCCTTCAAAGAGGTTGCTGCATAGCACAGAACTATAAGCCTTCAGGCTGTATAGCATCTTAGGTTGGTCCTTTGCAGATGGGTAGTGAGCCTGATCATGGCTCTTAATGATCAATACCCGCTTGAGATATTTTGTCCTGTTTTCAAATTTACTATTTGGTTTTTATTGAGGGTCCCTGGCCCTTCTGGCCGATAGCAGGCAAAGAATTGAGACTGTTGTTGCTGGCCTTTCAAGAATATCCTTGGGTGAAGGCACTCGTTCATTAATCCTCAACAGACATCCTACCCTGCTAATCCACTCCCATTCATCCTATAGCAGGTTCTCAGTCGCTGATTAGCAAACTTGGAACAATTCATGATCTTGTGTTTCTCGCTGATAGCAGGGGACCTTTTATGCGATTCTGATAAAGATACGCATGATTCCAGGCAACGATTGCAGATGAGTATTTTTTTTTCTTTCCACCCTCCGTGTAAAGTTCCTATTATGGTTAATTTTTTACGAAATGGAGGGCATCTTTGGTGGTAAACCTATTCTGACACATATGTGCCGCATTCCAATCTAGCCCCTTAAACAAATGTGGGAGCTGCCTTCTGTTTCACATAAAGGTGTGTCCGCACTAGTTGTATTGGGAGGTTTCTAAATAGTGGGCCAACCTCTGCATTGTGTCGCGCGCACGCGCGCGAGCGGTCACACACACACACTCTCTGTCTCTGTCTCTGTCTCTCTCTCTCTCTCTCTCTCTCTCTCTCTCTCTCTCTCTTAATGAACAAACCCAACACCGTCTCCAGCTTTACCCGTTGCTGGTGCTCTTTAATTTTGCGACAGAATTTTGTTTTAATTTATTACCGTTTTTTCTTTCTGAAGGAGTCTCTTCCCAACATTCCCAAATCTTTCCATCAACAGCTGTTTTCCAGTGTTGTTGCAGGACCTCCCCCACCTTACGCCATGACCTCAAGACCCGGGAGTATTTGACATGTGAAGAATGTTCCCCTCCTCTGCTGTGTTTATTCTCTCTTGGAATCTGAATTCTGCCTTTGACCCCTGTTTAGACATCCGGGGCTCTGCATACCAGGCTTTCTGGCCCTACGAGAAACCGACTTTGCCTTTTATGACCGATTGTGCGGCCCGAGCTGGAATAATGTATTAATCATTTCTAAATACTCATGAACAGCAATTCTAAGGATGGTTGTTATTAAATAATAAGTAACCAGCTCTGGTGAATGCTTGCTTGATTAACACCATCATACGTCAGGCTGTGATTAAGAAGGAGAATTTTAGGATTGTTTTTGCTTGGCGGGAGACCCTTGTGGAAATAATTTGCCTGAAGAAAAACACAACCAAAGTCGTTTTTATATGTGACTATTGCCAGGCCTCGAGAGAGAAGCATATAGAACTTGCATCACACTAGAAGCAATTCTACCTCCTTAAGTTCACGATGCAGAATTACGGTGTCAGGTGGGCTCGATGAAGGCCCCCCTGTTGATGGTAGGGTCAATTACTCACATTCCATGGCCCAACAGGGAGAACTAGTGTTCCAAGTGGGACGCGAGAATGCACACCTCCATTGGCCGCCATTCGTGGAGCTCCCTTACTCACATGTCAGTCGGTGTGTCTGTGCGCACCTCCTCTGACGCGTGTAAGTCACTGGCTGATAACATGAAGGGGTGCTAGATGGGGTCTGCATGGACTTTAGGAGTCTGGGCGGGGGCTCCGTTACTCATAAGTCAATGTGTCTGGCTATATGTCCCCCCCCTACTGATTCGTGCAAATCACTGGCTAATAACATGAAGGTGTGGTAGGTTGGGTCTGCATGGACTTTAGGACTCTGGCCGGGGGCGCCCTTACTCATAAGTCAATGTGTTGGCTATTTGCACTCCCACTGACTCATGTAAATCACTGGCTGGTACGATACTAGGTGAGATCTGCACAGACTTTATGAGTGTGGCCGGGGGCTCCCTTACTAATAAATCAATGGGCCTCATTAGGACCCTGGCGGCCGTGGAATGAATGGTGCCGGTAAGGGACCGGTACCGTTCATTCCGGGCCGCCTCATTACGAGGTCTGCTGCGGGTCCCGCTCAGGACGCCTGGCCATACCAGGCGTCCTGAGCAGGACCCGCTAGCAGACTAGAATGCTAACAACAGGCCCGTTGTTAGCATCCTCCCCATTCCCATTGAGCCCTATCGGGCTCAATGGGAATGGGGATTAATATTTACCAGAGCCCAGAAAAGGGCAATTACCGGGTCCGCCAAGGTCGGCATGACCCGGTTATTGCCCTTTTCTGGGCTCCGGTTAAAAATCATTACCGGCGGCAGCCGTGCCCTTAATAAGGGCAGGGCTGCCGCCGGTGTCGTAATGAGGCCGAATGTGTTTGGCTAAATGCACTCCCACGTGCTCATGCAAATCAGTGGCTGCTAACATGAAAGGGTGCTAGGTGGGGTCTGCATGGGCTATATGAGTCTGGCCTATGCCGTTCTAGTTGACACTGCCTGCATTGGTACGTCACGGTGAAAATGCTAGCAACTGCACTACCAGTCACCCCTCAATGTATGTGAAAAACTGGCATGAATGTAAATGGTGGAAAGCAATACGAGTTGTGCATGTGGATATGTATCCCTTTGTCAAAAAAAAAACAAAAAAAAAACAATGGATTGTTTTTACTGCCAGCATTCTAAATTTGCGATAAAGCTGCTATTTTCACATAGGACGGGTCTACCCATCATGGCTCCAACCCGTTGATTTCTTCTTGCTCTTGGCAGTTGCTATAGATCTTGTTATTCCCCATTGTATCCATATCCCTTGAATGAAACAATATGGCTGCTCCATTAGTATACTTCCTGTCATTACCACATTGGATCCAGTTAAAGGAACTGGCAGTAATTTGCAATTGCAAGTTTAAGTCATATTGTATCTGATCCATTACAGTCTATATAGCAGCGAGAATTGCTAGTTTCCGTCATGCTGCACCTTCGTATCCAACAGAGGCCGAAAGAAGTGGTGGAAACCTAGCAGCGCAGCGATACACTACGATGGGAGTAGGCGAAGAGGACCGAAGGGAGCAGAGTCTTTCTTCATATGATATTAATTTGTCGTGCGGTTCAAACAGAGGCGAGTTCCCAATATACAGATTGTTCCCGTCTGTAGGAGATACAGTGATTATCTGTTAACATGTGATATGTCAGTGGTGAGAACTCATGACCTCCGGATACTAAGCTGGGGGTTCAGAACGGTCCAGTCAAGTGGCCGGTGTCCATCAATGCATCCGATACATAGAGCACGTCTACGATTTCAATTCACGAGCTCTTAAAACATGTTTGTTTTGAGTCCGCCTAAGTGTGAACTGAAACTGAGTTCTGCACCCTCTGTCCCATTAGCCACTAGCATTAAAGCAAGATCTCCTTATGTAGGTACTCTGGTATATACAAATGCCAATCAAGATGTCTTTGATTGACCTTGAGTTACGCTCCAAAACGGGTTTAGTATACCCATCGAGAAACACACCTGACCCCACGAAAGCGATTGAGTGCGATGGATCGGGTTGTATGTGCTCCTATTTGTGCACCCCAGCAATATGGTGGCAGTCGATCAAAAAACGTAAATACAAACCTTTTCTGTTATTAACATAATAATAATAATTTAGCATTTATATAGTGCTATGAACCTTCAGGTATCTGAGCACTGCTTATTATTACCCACGGTGTGTGGTGCTCATTTATCGACCACGGAAGGATGAAAGGCTGAGTTTGGCGCTGCCGGGATTCGAACCTGCGTCAGCAGGCTCTGCTCGCTGTGCTATCGGACCGGCTGCTTGGATTACACAGTTATGTACCAACTTTGGTTGGGTGATAATTGAATGTAAATATGTTCGGCGAGAGCGATATATCTATCAGCTTGGTGAGCAGTGACTCATTCATGAAAGGTCCTGGTGTGCATTTAGCTATCACATTTGTTGAACACCCAAATACCTTGTCGGTCAAAACCACAAAGCCTCACCTTTGAACCCCCTGAAAAGTCTTTTCACTTGCCACATCCTACAGGGAACTGGAACAATCCCTGTGGAATCATCTCAAAATGGATACTTCAGTGGCAGCCGGGTCATAAAGACGGCATCTCTAGGTTGCTGATTAATTGAGTCCTTTTGATGTAGGTAGACAGAGGTGAAGGGTGGAGGTAGTGCAGCCCACTGGAGAGATTCATTCCACAGACGGGTCTCATCGCCAAAGATTTAGCTAGAGCTTCCAAACCTCCTGTTCATCTAGAATGTCTCTAAAGCATCCAGCCTCCTATACCCACCCCACTTCCTGCAGACATCAGTAGGCAAAGAATATTTCATACAGAATCTTGGATTGAATCGTAAACAACATGCTTGGTATGGACCAATCCACTGTGGCATTTTACCACTACGACGGGGGGGAGCTCTACCCTAAATTGATTAACCATTTGAACACACTTGAATAAGAATTCATTTGAACCTGTTTAGAAGTACTGTCTACTCCAGAGTCCTCTGCCACAGAGGTGAAGCCCGGACACTCCAAGGATGACGAAAGCGCTGCTCCGTAACCGTCCCTGGACCTATTTGGGATGAACAGCTGGCTGGGTAAGGCCTACTGCAATTGATAGCCAGGAACCTGCCACTGGAGGTGACAGACCCTGCAGGTGCTCTCTAAAAGCCTCCTGGTTGGGAAGGGCAGAAAAAAAGGCCAACCTTGCCCCAGAACCCTGTATTGGATCTCCCAGCAACTGCAAATCCTGTTTTCTTTCTTAAGAGGCTTTATGAGGCAGCTTGACCATGTCCAACCCATTTTGAGCCGCTAGAGTGCCTGCAGTGCTGCCTTTGGCACTCCAAGTACATTGAACCAATTACCTGCTCTTTAAGACATCTCAACACCACCAACTTGACCCATATAAGTGCAACAACCCCCCTAAACTCAACTTCCAGCTAGACTCCATGGAAGCAAGTGATTTGCCGGGTATTGAACTGTGGCACGACCCAGCATATACGTCATCTGAACACTGGCTCAGTCACGGACTAAACCCACTGGAAGACATTGGATCTACCCATCTCGAAAGCTGGGAGCCTCTGCCCCGAATTGTCTTGACACCAACTTTCCATTTGGACAACATTTCTTGACAGCCTCAACAATGGATCAATTGCAGTAAAGGGCCCAGACGCCTGCCCCAATGCTGTTGAGCACCAATGATAAGAAACAAAAGATATTTGAAGTGGTCCTGTATATATGAAGTGGTCCTGTCCTCTTATCCTACCTTAACTAGCCCTAGTGACTGATAAATCTGCCTCCACTAACTTTTCAAAACATGTTCAATAACCTTGACATTCTGCTGCTGAAATAGTTGACTGAGATCCCCTGTCTGCGAGCCCAGAGAAAGTCTGCAGGGGTGGGTCAGTAGTGTGTTTATTAGTTGTGTTGTGTTCATTTGTGTTACTCCTTGGTTGGGCATTCTTTTGTTGATACCACCGTATGATTGTGCATTGTTTGCTTCTGTAGCAGCTCCCCTTCATCCTGAATAGCATGGCCTGCCCTTGGCTTGTACTGCTCTACAGAGGAAGGAGGTATACCTGTAAGGCTCTGCCAATTTCACCCTTATGATTCTGAGCACTGCTGGTTTAGAAGTAGTGTTGCGCTGAGAAGGAGATGTATTCACTACTCAACCCTGTATTCCTGCAGAGCAGTAGTCATGTAGTGCCAGTAACCAGTCTAAAATTCTTGCCAGTTGTGTACTTAGGTAAAATGTACTTTTGTCACAGAAAATCAGGACCTTCAGGACACTGCCAACCCCATACAGAAGATGTTTATTTCATTCTTTGAAACACTGCTAGTTTATGTTTTCCACACTGCTGCTCAATTATTTTCTCAACTCACTTTGTGTTGAGGCTTACACGCTTTCCCGCGAACTCTCGTTCAAAGAATACATTATGGAAATGCTCTTTTATAACCACAATTAGAACCCTGCATGGGGGCGCTAGCCAATCAGGTCTTCTGTGCTGTCACTGTTTCAGGAATAGTTTCAGTGAAAGATTGGATTCTTAATTAATACATTTGAAAAATGAAGCACATTTTCACTATGACCTGTTAGTGCCTGGAAAGAGAAGAGACGTTGAAATGTAGCCCCTTTCCCCTCTCCAGGGGAGTTGCTAGGTCTGGAAAAGACCCGGGGCTAAGCTGATGTCAGAACTGTTGGGACTGGGGGCTAGCTCGTCTTTTGGCTGTAGGTCCTGAGATTCGATCCGGGGCTACAACCAAAAGATCAGGGGCTATAGCCCCCTTAGCTCCCCCTCTAGCAACGCCCCTGCCCCTCTCTATTCCCTGGACCACTTTATTCCACTTTTGGCCGGTCCCTATGCTCCCCTCCTCTCCTCCTTCATTCCACCTCTTGGGGTTAGGAAGCCTTCCAGCTGATAGTGAATGTGTTGCTTGATCTTACATCTATGGTTCTAAGCCGCAAACAGTGTCTCTATTGAGTGATGGTCTCTGACTGTCTCTTCCTTTCTCCTCATTCTGCCCTTCCACTCTTTGCCATCTCTTGCCCCTGGCATGCCCTGGTCCATTTCCCCTCCCCCTTTCTCTTTCTTCCTTTCAGATGTAGAGAGGGACGCTGTGGTTGCACCTGTTGAAGGTAAGATCTTTTACTCATTGATGCAAATCTAACCACATAATAAGAATGAATGGGTGTCATCATAATCACTCTCATCATAAACGATGCATCTTAATCTCATGAAGCAGTATATCCCTTCTGTGTGTCCAATGGAGGATGTCTTATTTTCTATGTCATTGTTAACTTGCATAATTCGCTCTGGGTACCCACCGTTTGCACTATTGCATTCCCATGATCAAGTAATTGAAAGGAATGGAGTGTAGAATATCATTGATGACCTAGGTGGGTGTGCAATAACACAATGATGGAGGCCTTTCATCATCGAGCTAGATAACTGGTGGTATACAGGCTTGTGCATCATATTCCATCTTGACTTCCCGATTGTAGATTTTACGAAATCTCTGTTCCAACATTAACACAGTATGACTTCACTTTGTCCTTGCTAACGTGTCCCCAACCATTGGTAAGCCCTTCTGCATTTCATTAATTAGGGAATAAGCCCCTCACCTGCGGGCCATTACCGCATAAGGTAATGCCCCTGGGGGCCATAGTTACAGTTAAAGAAGGGCCCAGGGGCTTTACCATATGCGGTAAGGGCCCACTGGCGAGGGACTTATTGCCATTAGTACACCAGCCCGTTAGACTGGGGTACTAATGGTGGGTATTTTTCGACTGCGAGACTTGTTGCGTTTCGCAGCCGAAAAGAAAAAGTAAAAACATTGTCCGCCGCATACAGGAAAATGTAGTCTGTTTTCTCATTCTATGGCAGCCATAGTAAAGAAAGAAAATGGCCACCATGGAAGGGTAGAAGGGTATACACATAGTCCCTTCTCCGTTTCCATGGTGGCCATCCAAGTAAATTGAAAAAAGTAAACAAAAAAATGGCTGCCATGGAACAGTGTAGTCCTTTCTCCTTTTCCATGTTGGCCTGAAAAAATAAAAAAATAACAAACGGCGCGAGGGTCATGCAATAGCATGAACGGGCTGACCACCTGGCAAGTCTCGCAAAAAAAACAATTGGTGCATTTGTTAGTGTAGGAAAAAAAATGTGCTGGGTACTAATTTAGTTTCCGTCATGGTACACACAAAACTGCGCTACTATTAAAAGGTGCCATCCCAAATGCCTGTTACTCAAACTGTGTACAGTACTCTGCTGCTCTCCAACTAGGTCTGCGCTTTAAACAATAAAATAAATCAATCAAAATAAATAGTAAATCCTGCCTCATCCCTGCCGATTAATCTCCCATGGCCAACCTCTTCTCAGTTTGATCTACCATTTTTCATACCCATTTTTGAAAAAGAGGTTTGTTGTTTGCTTTTGTGCTCCGTATGACATAAAGAAGAAAATATATATTTAATAAAAAATTCCAGACCCGCACACTCCCCAGAAAGATTGGTTTATATGTTACAGGGTCTGGGAAGATTGACATTCTTTAAGGATTTCAGTGAGCTTCACGGGACTTGGCTGTGGCTGCTGTCTGGGGATTGTATCAGGCTCTCCACAGGTGAACCTATGGGGTGTAGCCATACTCGGACTGGCCTATAGGGAAATAGGGCAATGCCCGAACCAAAAACGTAAAATGCCTGTGTGGGACAATTTTTGTTGGTCAAAGTGGGCCAGTTTGATAGGGTTTGATACGGCAAAACAGCAGCCACTGTGCTGTACATTTGACCAGTGTTACTGAATACGTATTCTTCAAAATGCACAATTTGCATCAAATTGTATTGAAAAAATTAATTCCTCATTGGGTACTACCATTCTATGTCTCAGTCCGACCCTGGTTGCAGCAGGAGAAACTTTAAACGCAATAGTGAAAGGTCCACAGATCCTAATAGTGTCTTACAACTGGTTTCCTTGATCAGTTTATTTATGCCCGGGCTGGGATCTTTAAATGGGAAAGTCAGAAGAGTCAGGATAAGAGGGAGCAAGTATCATTCTTGTTTAATTTGTTCATGTATTGAATTCTCTTTTCTTGAAATATCCCAAGTGAAAATGGAATGTCCTTAACAAGGCGGACAACCCTGTGTTAAACCACCATCTTCTCTCATAAGCATCAGCATCATGCAACAGTTGGCAAATCCAAAATTGGTATTGTATCCTGCCCACTGGTGAGCAGTATTTTTTTTATTTTTTTACTGCCCTGGTGCTCCTATCATCATAGTTTAGTGGAACAAAAATAAACACAAAGCTTGGAACAAGTCCAAGGTGTAGAATCAAGAGGCCATCAACTTTTGAAATTGTAGCCAAAATTGGATTCCTTTCATGAAACTGGCTAGATGATAAATGCAATCAGGAAATCTGCATGGACAATACACAAATCCCGCGAAGCAGAATGGTTGTTAGGGAATTAAAGAGCAACATGTAAGTGCCATAATTATTCCCAAGATCAAAGAAAACCCCAATAAACTGATTTTACATCTGAGGAAGGCGATTGCGATGAATTGCTGTACAATCTTCTTGAGTATGTATTTTTTAATTAGTTTATGGATTTCTTCTTGAATTACATGGCCTGCGGTAGCGGTCATGTAGTTATGGTTAAGTTGCTAAACCCATAGGATGAGCACTTTTTGGCCGGCTTATAAATTCGCTCCCCCTGGATGAATCCACACCAAACCTTGCAAAATAAAGTATATGGCCAACTCTTTTGCAAAGTTTGGTGAGGTTTTGTCAAGGGGGGGCAAAGTTATAAGGGGGATACCAAAATGTTATTTTTTTTTCCCCATAGTCATAATGGGAAAAAACTTTGCTCATGCCTACAGCACAAACCGCTGGACGGATTTTCACCAAATTTACAGCAGGAGCGCCGACTTGGTCCCAAAAGCGTGCTTTATTAAATTTGGTGTAAATCAGTACAGTAGTTTATTTTTAAACGACCAAAATGTAAGGCAAAAAACGTAGTGATATCTATGTCCGCTCTGCGAACACACTTCCCTGTTCACTCTGTGGACAGGACACCGATTGGCTAATAGACTTGTGTCATTTCCGCGGACACACAACGTGTTCGCTGATTGGTTGGCATGAAGCGTGAGGTGCATCAGATTTTTGGAAACGCCCGCCATCTTGGATTCGCAGACATCGGCCGGTGTCCACAGACATCGCGGTAAAAACAGACAAAAAAACTCAACATTGCACTTGTCAAACTTATTAAATAATCACTGGGGGGGTGAGGGGTGATGAGGATAGGATGCAATATGGCTGCAAAAAGCATAAAAAAGGGTGGTTTTTGCTGAAAAAGTCTGCAAACAGTTCGAATGTTCGCAAGCAGTCCTGAGAAGTTCGGGGACACTTCAGATGTTTGGGGGCCATTTTTGGATAGCATATAACTTTGTCTCCACTCAATGAAACCATATGCATTTCTGCAATTATATTCTCATCCTGATTCCGAATGTGTTTACATAGTTTGGTGGGATTCTGTCAAGAGGGGGCATAGATAGAGGGGGGGGGGGTTCAAAATAATGTAAAGGCTTATAAATGAGGTGCCATTTGACCAATCTACACTTAATTTGGCAAACTGATAATATAACTAGATATTAATGTTTTTGTGAAGTTTGGTGGGTATTTGTCAAGGGGGGCAAAAAGTAGAGGGGGGGTTCCAATATAATGGAAAGGTTTATGAATGGGGTGCAATTTGACAAATCTACACTTATTTTGGCAAACTGATAATAGATCTAGATATAAGTGTTTTTACAAAGTTTGGTGGGATTTTGTCAAGAGGGGGCAAAATTAGAGGGGGGTCCCAAAATATTGTAAATGCTTATAAATGTGGTGCCATTTGACACATCTACACAAAGGTTTGCAAAAAGATTATAGATCTAGATATATATGTTTTCGTAAAGTCTGAATGGATTTTGTTTTTTGAAGTGTTATAATGTAGGAACAAAAAATAGTGATTTACCTTTGGTGACTGAGGTGTAGCCTGTGGCCATGGGCAGTTGCCAGATTGTCCGGGTCATGTAATAAGGTCATGATCCATACAGTCAGGCTACTGGCCATGACCACGAGGGACAACACATGGGGTTAAAGTGGCCATGTCCACGTGGGACTGGCTTTGTGGTAAAGTTATTTGAAATTAGGATAGGTTTGAAAGGGAAGAAAAATGTGCTTGTGGTAATATGGTCATAGGGTTCTCTTCACCTTCTGCAGGCTGCCATGGAAAGTGAAGAGGCGCCCTGTACTGAACCCCGCCTTCCCTTTCCATGGTGGCCATCTTGGAAAAGGATTTTCCTTCCTACACCGGGACGCCGCAGGCATCCCGGTTTAGGAAGAAAAATCATTTTTTTAGCACCTTGGGTTCCCACTATGGGAACCTAGGCTGCTAATGGCCTTCATCCCCCATTACAGGAGCTGGGATGGGGGAATAATGGTTCCGGAGACCTCGTTATCCACCCTTGCTTCACTTGGGTTGATAACTTGGGATGCCAGGTCGGTATCCACCGTTCCATCCCTGGAACAGGGGATAAACGCCACAATATGGCCATTAGCATAACCCAAAATGCAAATGGAAATGTTGGAAAATCTTATTGAGTCTATGTCATTTACTGAGAAATATAAAGTAGATGGAGTCTATAAGTTTCTTTTTAGTTCTATTTTTAAACTGTGAAAGGTGGTTCCTAAAGGAACATTTCTTTTATTGTTTTTGGATTCATTAATGTTTTTGGCAGGAGAGCTTAGAATGAAAGGTGGGGAGGGAAATGAGGGAAGAGGCACCAAACACTAATATGGAGGGGCAGGTGGACGGGGGAAAATGTTGCACGTGTGTTATTTCTAAGGTAGGGGGCAGTGTTTCTCATGCTCCTTGATTACAGCAGTGGTGGTGTCTCTTGGGGAGGAGGGATAGCATTAGCTGATTCTATTTTAAGATAAATAGCAGTTTTACTAAAATTATGTACTGTGTACTAGATTGTTAATGGATGAGTAGGAATAGGCGTTGGAGCTGTGCAAGGGAAATTTTGAAGTTGAAAGTTCCTAGATCAGTAGAAAATGCAGTTCCGAACTGTCCGTGAAGCACGGATCTTATCGTGAAGTGCGGACGGGTTCTCGGACACGTCATCATGCCGCGTGCCAGTTTATGGTCATGTGGCACTGTCCAGAAGGTCCGCAATGAAGTCAGATGTCGTAAACGTTATGCTTAAGTTGCACTTATAAAAACCTATGAAATTCAATGAAAAAACATAAAAACCTATGAAATTCAATGAAACAACTTTGTTAAGGGGACAATATGGTTAAGTTGCAGTAATAAAAACCTATGAAATTCAATGAAAAAACTTAGTTAAGGTGACGTTATGGTTAAGTTGCACTAATAAAAACGTATGAAATTCAATGAAAAAACTTTGTTAAAGGGATATTATAGTTAAGTTGCGCTAGTAAAAACCTATCAAATTCAGTGAAAAAACTTTGTTAAAGGGACGTTATGGTTACAAGTAAAACCGAAAAACTCCTGAAATTCGCAAGCTAAGCAACCATAACTTGCGCCACCTCCGTGCACTGCTAAGAACAACACCCATGACATCAAAGATGACATAACAAATACCCCGCAAAGGGGTCCAGGTGAATGCATCTCGATGAAGGGTGAGCATGGTGAGCTGTGGCGGGGAAGCGATAGATGTCATGGAGTTCTGTTTCTGTTGTCTTCACTACACTCATTTCTATTCGCCATCTCCTACGGCTCTCACCCCTTGGAATCTACTAATTGTGGATATTGTGCGTATTGTGCATACTAGCCTCCTTGACCCTCATGGACAGCTTTGAGGTGTCTCTCAGTGACACCGAATGCACATTTCTTGCAGTGAAAATAAGCAGAACTTATGCGAAGCCGCTCAGCTGCTTCCAAGTCGTGCACTCTGTTGTAAAAGGCTAAGGATAGAGACACAGCTGGTGTGTTACAGCCATTGTTTGAGACACAGCAGACCTCATTAATAGCCAACATGTCCCCAGTGAAACCTATCAAGCAACACGTGCATTGGGAAATTCGTGGAAAGCCTCGATTTTGTAGACCGCGTTGTTAAGCTCTGCTTGGCTGCCGTCTGGTCGGATTTGCTTCTGTTGAGTCGTTCCTTGAGTTTGAATGATGCAGACTCAGGAGCCCAGTCTTTCATTAGTATTATACATGAGTCCATTCTCTGGGTCCCTTGGCATTCTGGGGAGGGGGGGGGAAGCAAACGCTGCTAGCGGCACTGCACACTGATGTGTCATACATTAACACCCGGTGTCATCACAGTCATCATTCCATTGCACAAGGCTTATCAGGTCTTGTCCAAGGGTTTTCAATCCAGGATCCAGGACCAAAACAGCAGGTGTGGGACAGAGGATCCTACTAAGGAAGTCCAACTTTTCTGCTCCATCAACCAGTGCCAAAGCATAGTCGATGGTATCGTTGTATTCACAGCTGGTTTAGTCATAATAATTGTCAGTGTTGCTTTTGTCTCACCTAATATGCATGGGAAGAGTTTTCCTTTGTTTTGAAGTACTATATTTTCTTTGTAGCACGGTAAGTTGAGCAGAGTGAAGCTGAGATTTTTAGAACAGCTCCTGCTTTTCACTCTTGCAGGTGGCAGAGCGCTTTGAAACACTTGCCTGTGTATAGGCGCTAGATAAATAAACAATACCATACCAATCAGAAGAGCACGTCCTCTATTAAGCCTGCTGTTACAGATCAGAATGCGCATGCGCTGCCTGGATCTTCCAAGCGAAGATGAGAACATCATGCTCTATGTTAAGCTTGCAGGTGTACATCTATGTAGCATGTTATCTTCTAGGCGTGGGGGTGGATATCAGAATAGGATGTTCTAGTGTCATAAGGTAAGGAATGCTTGCTTTATCGCGGGTGCTTCTGAAGGCGTCCTGCCATTATAGTGGAAAAGGAATGCTTTGTTTGTGCATTAGTTGAGAAAGGAATCTCTAAAAATGATATGTAGACAATCAACTTAAACATTGGGTCCAAATGGTATATAGTGAGTTGTGTTCTGCCAAAATGGAGTCGAGCTGCAGAAGCAACAAGACTTCCCCACTCTATGCAAAGAAAGGAAAAATTGAGTAGCCACAAAAGTGAATTTGGAGTGTTACCCACGTCCCTGTGCCACATGTGGTATAGACACATGCTAACATGCATGTTTGAAAGAGAGCAGACATGTGAGCCTGAGTCTGTCTCTTTCAACGCAATCTCCCACAATTCTACTAAGGCCCACGGCAAATTCAGAATAAGCATTTGGCACCGGCGCCACACTTTCCACACATCGCCACTATCCCTAAATTCCAACTGGAATTCATGGAATTCCTGCCAATATTGAAAGATTTCAGCTGGTTCAAATATGCAGGTTACTCTTGTTGATTATTACAAATCGGAATGTTTGCCAATATGTTAGATTGTGTAGCATAGTGTAAAGTATTTGATACATTTATAAAACAATAACTTAATAAGTTTGGATCAGAACTTTCCACTCCCCAGTAGCCCCCAAAACCTCATCACCTGGCTTTGGAAAAGTCCATTGTCCTTCCCATCTGGGGGGCATTAAAGGGTGTCTCGTACTCTGAAGCCTGACCACGTGGATGAAGCTAGGAGCCTACATCTCAACACAGCTTCTCTGGTACATTTCAATGTATTCATGCAGAATGTACCGGTAGAGATGTGGTACATACATGCTCCACGTACCCCACCACATGCTGCCACACTTAGATAATGGAAATGTAAAGTGGGCCTGTATAGCACACTTCTGCCAGTAGTGTTGGCCTTGCTGCGCATGGCATTGGCACTACAGAAAGGTGGGCAGTGTGTGTTAGTCGGATTACTGGAAGGCAGATGTGGAACGAACCTGGGCTATTGATGGATGTAGCTCAGATATACCCAGTACCTGTGTCCTAATTTCAAGCTCTCTGTATTCTATGTGGTTTGCGTGAACCTGGTCCCGTCAGCCAAAAGGGCTGCCCCAACGTTATGGAGCTCAGAATTGTCCAAAATGGTTGATAGAAAATGATTAGGGTCATCTGGGTCGCATCATGAGTTAGGCAGTGCGGTAATAATGCACCGGTAATACCAATACCGCTGCATTACCTTACCAGCTAACTATGAGTTGGGTGCAGAGTTAGAGGAATCACCTCCAGCTATGAGCTGGAGGTAAATCCAAAACTGCCGCCCATTTTTGGAGCAATTACCACTGCAGTAATTGCTTCGAAAATGCCCCATTGAGTGCAATGGACTCCAAAGAAATTGGGATTTACAACCCACCGCCACTTGTAATCCGGCGGTAATACCGCAGGACCAAGTGGCGGTAATGTTAATTGCATCGGGTGGTATTCTGGTGGATTTACCGCCGGGATACTGCCCAACTCATAATGACCCCTCCAGAGTCTATTAACTACACTAGACCTGGTCTGTCATCTAAAGGGGTGAAGGATCTTTTTCCTGAACACCAGGTGGTTCACTTCCACACAGAGAGTGTTTGGTAGGGTGTTCCAGAGTTTTGTGGCTCGAACCAAAAAGAGGATAATCCTTGCCCGTTCTTATTGAGGTGAAGCACTAGTCCCATCACAGCATTGCTGGGCCTAAGCTTTCTGGAGGAAGTGTAGTGTTGAAAATGACTTCTGAATGAGAAGACGGCTCCTTCCATTTCATGGGTTATGCCCAAGGTTTTGCAATGAGCCTTTTTTGATGGCCAGGCAGTGGAGAATATGTAGTGCTGTCGTGATATGTTCCAATCACTTAATTCTGAGAAGGAGTCTTGTTGCAGCATTTTGGACTCTTTAAAGCTTTCTCATTAGTTAGTCTGGGAGTCCAAAACAGAGGTTCTTCTGTAGTTTGGATAGTATCAGGGGAATTAGGTCCATGGTTACGTGAGTGAATGTTAGGTAAATTAAGATGTGCTGTAGCATGTACAGCTGGGAGAAACAGCTTTTAATGATGGCTCTGATCTGAAGATCAACAATGAGGGTGTTGTCCATTGTTTTTCTAAGCTTCCTTACTACGGTTGATGGGATTAGGCAAGACCCATCTCAGCAGGCCAAGACATCCTGGTGCTGTAAGAACCTGCAGGATGGCAGAGCATCAGTTCTGTCTTGGTAGGTTTAGGCTTTCGTTTGTTTGCTGTCATCCATGCTTCCATCTGTGCATGCCAGTTTTGAATGTCTGTGGCTTTGGTGATGGATGGTTAAGAGGTTTGTAGATTATGTGTGTGTCATCCATGTAGTTGTTGCAGTTGATACCATATCCATTGATGGGATCTAGTAGGGGTATCATGTAGATGTTGAAAAGTAGAGAGTGTGTCGATCATTGGGGTACTTCGAAAGTAAGTGGGTGCAAGTTCAGGATTCTTACAGCGGCCTGAAATAGTGGTTTCTGCGCTGCCTGTGAGGAAGGAGGTTATTCAGCATAGAGCTGATTCTGTAATGCCAAAATCTTCCAGTCTTATTAGGAGGATCTCGTGACTGACGGTGTCAAAAGCAGCTTAGATGTCCAGCATGAGGAAAGCACCGTCAGAGTCTTCCTCTGTGTTGTTTTTAAGGGAATATACAGAAATTGTGCAATCGATCGCTTATAACCGTTGAAAGAGCCAACAATTTGCTAAAAAAAAAGTTCATATGAACAGTAATTGCAATAAGGAGCCAATTCGCTGGGTCGTAGGACTGCATCTCTGCGCCACACAAGCAGTTTTCCTACCTCCAAGCAGTGGATGCATCAAATTCACGCTTTTTGCACCAGTCCTGAGTACCTAAGGTATACCCACACCTTAGAAAACGTGATCAATAATATATCTACTCAGTGGATGCGCCAAACTGATAAATGAATAATTCCGGTTAGGTGAGTTGTTTTTTCTTTTGAATTTAGAAAGTTTCTAATTTTTGAATCATAAATCTTAGATCAGTGTGGTCTCATCAAACAGATAATAGTTAAATTGTTGCTTCCAATTTCATTTCAGAGTGTGTGATTTTGTTCTGTAAAGAGTCAATTCGACCTGTTATTACTTTAACCAGCCTGGTTTTTCATAAAGTCCCTGGAGGGCGAAACACGTGTCAAACATAGAAGGGTGCAACAATTTAATTATCTGTTTGATGAGGCCACCCTGATTGAAGATTTATGCTTCAAAAATTATAAAATTACTAAATTGAAAATAAAAACAAACTAACCTAACTGGAATTATTGATTTATCAGCTTGGTGAATCCACTGAGTACACTACATTATTCAAATAAACAGTCCCTCTGATTGGTAGTCTGCTGATGTATTTTTAAAATTGCTTAAAAAGGGGTGCCGCACCTTCAATTATTGTTGAGTTGAATTGTATGACTGTTAAACAGTTGAAAAGAGGGACGTTGATCCTTCCCAGAAATAGTGTGCTGACTAGTCTTAGGGAGGACAACCAAAGCTGTTTCATTCTCTCAGATTTAACAGGAGAAACACATGCATCTGGAAAACATTGGCACACACTTGCAATCAACTTTGACCTCTTGGCCAACTGGAGTGGAATTTCCAGCCAAGTGTCCTGAGCTGAAGAACATTCCGCCCAACCCGGCTCAAGGTTCAGTGCACAGGCCCATATTCTGGCATCTACCAATCAAATATTTGTGGTAGTCAAAGGGTTGGGCACCGAGTTGGAGCCAGAAGAATCACTGTGGCCTTTAGAAACTGTCTTCAAAGACAACCTCGCCCACCTTATTTTTCAGCTGCTTGCAAGAAATTGACTCTTTCACCCTGTCTATTTCACATAAATACTGAACATTGGAATCTATTGGAATGGTTGGAATGTAAACAGACATTATTTAAAAAACGCATTGTTTTGTAAGAAACTCAATTTTTTTTAAAACAAATTTTGATGTATTTCATGAGTAACCTAAATCCACTGAAAAGTACTCCCCATTATGCATAGTAGCAAAACAGCAACTTGAAACGTTTTTTAATATAGTTTTCTATTTGCAATAAGAGACGACTTGACAGTGCTATATTGAGACAGGTTCCAAGCGGTTAGTGGCGGAAAACGCCCTCCTCCGCCATCTCGGTAGTTTAAGTAATCAATGCCAGATATGACGTATTATACTCCCTACAGAACTACTGATCCATTTTTTAAAACCTGGCTCTCAAAATCTGAGAATGATTCCTAAAGAACGCTGTATCAAATACAATGGAATTTCATAACCTGCAGCAAAACAATTCACAGGAAACATGCCAAATATATACATGCCCACAGTGGTGTCAAATGTGCCCACAGCAGTAGGCCCTTTGTTGTTTTCTGCGACTCAGTTACTGTATGGTGTATCGGAAACTATAAGACAGACTTGTCCAACTCCAGGCTTCGAGCGTCAGAATCCTGACCAGTTTTCAGTATAGCCCTTGTTATTATTCATGAGAAAAAATGTGCATACATTTAGAATCATTGTATGCAAGTTTATCTCATTAATATTAATGAGGGATATCCTGAAAACCCGTCCAGATTCCTGCACTTGAGGCCTGGAGTTGGACAACCCTGCTATAAAATATGCACCCTCAACCGCCTTACTCACATTATGGCATGGCCTCTTTGTTTTCCCTTAGCCATGAAAAATGTGTAGGATTCATGTGGTGTCCTGAGCTGGTTCGTGTTTTTCTGGGTCTCTGATTGGCCACCCGCTGCTGCTGCCAGAGGAGCTGTTGAATGTGGCTGTTGAGACAATAATTGATATAAACCGCTTGCTCTGAGGTGCATGAAGATGCACGTTACCTGGGTATAAAGCTGTGGCATGTACTTAGGCATGGGGTGGGACCAAGCCTGATTTGAATATGGTCTTTCCACTTTTGTAATGGTTTACTAGGCAAAGAACAACGGTCTGTATAATTTGCTAGAGTAATGGCAGAGGTTAAAATGAATTCTAATCCTTCCAGCCATCACTTCATTTGTTTTGCCTAGTCAACTAGAGTGGTTCGGGTATGCGCAGACATGGGTCCCATGCCAGCTGAGCCTAGAGACCCAAGCTACTCCTCAATGATTAAGCCCATTGAGGGTGAAACATGTCTGGGGATGATTGTGGTCTCGTGCAGAAGGGATGTGACCAAGCAGTTGGGGCTGGACTGCCACTTTTGGGGTGGGACCAAGCCTGATTTGCATATGGTCTTTCTCCTTTTGTAATGGATTAGCAGGCAAGGAATAATGGTCTGGAGAGCCGCCCAGAGCAATGTCAGAGGTTAAGATTAATTCTAAACCTTCCAGCCATCACCTCTGCTGTTTTGATGGCTCAAATGTGATTAAGCAGTTTGGGAGCTCAGTAGCGCTAGTATAATTGCAAACACAACACTAGCTGCCTTCTCTTCCAAAGATACGGACTGTATTGTGATTATGATAAGAAAAAGGCATTCCAAGATCATAAACGCTCCTTCCATTTTACCACACCCTACGATTACTGGCCTCAGTAACACAAATGGAAATAGTGCCATTGTATATTAAGAAATAGCTTTGCATCAAATTGACTGTTATGAGTTAATGTTGAACACTACGCCTGTGGGCCAATATCGATACCTTTCATGGTGGAAACTAATTTCTACAAAAACGTAAGATATTCAGCACACCGTTTAATTAACATGAAAATATAGGTTCCATTGTGTAAAAAGGGGAAGCATGGGTGGTCAAGCCAACAGATCCACTCACAATCTACTGGCGATGTTAGGTGCAGTGATGGAAGTGAGCGGGAACGGTCGGGAGCACTGTTCCAATACTTTTATTTTTTTCTATTTACTGTTCCTCTACTTTTTACGACCGTATTCACCATTCTATGCAGAGGATGTGCCCATTCATGTCCCTGTGCAAGTGTAAAGCTTTAATAGGAGCCTTAGTTACTAGTCACTTAGGCTATTGCAATGCCTCTCCCGCAACACCTTGTCACATGTTGCACTATGCTTCCGCCTACCCTTTGCTCTGCCAAGACGACAGGTCCGCTAGTTTTTTTGGTTAACTTCTGCCACTTGCTAGGTGCCTCTAAGCCGAAGTGTTCAGAGTCAGATCCCAAGGAAAAAGAGCACACCGAGAGACGACTACAAGATGCACCTGAAAATGAAAAATGAAAAAGAAGCACATTCACTCTGAAGGTACCGTGAGATAAATGTAGCTTATTTCACATGGCACAGACGCCACTTCGGAATCGTGTCACTTAGTTTTTCTGAATCTTTTAGGTTATCTCTCCCTTGAAGGCCTCAGGGTTCAAGTCATACAATTATTGCAAACAACACATGTCCGCATGTCATTGTGTTCAGTACTTGGTGACGGATCATGAGACTGATGCCCCCGACTCATGCCAGACGACACACTTAAAGGCATTTGCGGCACATGTCACATCCAGTTCTCAGTGGTGGAGTCTGCTCAGACTGGTTGAGTCTGCTGGGGATCAGACTTTGGGTCCCTTTCTTTACGCTGTGATCTTAATAACATGAAATGAAGATCTCCTGGAGCTGCGGTCGCGTCACAAGAGAGGGAGAAAAGGTAATTCCTTGTACTCCCAGCAGAATGGGGTAGTTCCTATAAAATCAGACCAGCAGGCGTCTTATAACTGCCACTTTGCAGCGTAGGGGCAGACGTTCCTGCACTCTCGGACCTAGTGTGCATGCACATTCTTCAGTCTGAAAACACAGAGCATATCCCATGAGTTCTTGCAGACACTCACAGTGCTATAAAAAGGGTTTGCAGCGTTCCCGTGAGAGGTCAAATCAGGGGACAGTCACTCTCTCTTTAATAGTCACTCTCTCTTTCATTCACAAGGCTTTCTGGGGCCGGGGACACTCTATCTTCAACGCCTCCTGACCAAATAATCTCCTTCTAGGCTCCTCCATTCCTCCGGCACCAACTCCCTGTGTGTTAAGCACTTTGTTAAGCAGAGAGCCGGTGGGCGATTACTTTCCTAGGCTGTCTACCTCCTGTGGAATTGCCTCCCTCTCCCTGTGCGTCTTGAGCAAGACCTCTTCAAGTTCCATAAAAGCCTCAAGACCTTTCTCCTTACCTACTCCTTCTCCTCCTCTCTTCCTTGCTAATCCCACACCAGCATGACTAATGTGCAGGGCCCTTATGTGTCCTTGGGGCCTTGGCCCCCCCATTTTATCTCAGCCACTGTCTTTCCTTCTACTGCACTTACTTAGCTCACCCACTCATTGATGGTTGCACTTACCTTCTTCTCCTCCCAGCACTTACCCTGAGAACTTCTCCATGAGCATCAATGCACCTATCCCTCACCCTTCTCATCCTCTGCCCTTGCACGTTCTGAACACTCGCAAGGCATAGCAGGTTCCTGTCCCCTTCCCTTGATTCTCAATATTTGTTTGCACTATTATTGCAAGTATTTATTCTTGTTGTAATTCATTGTCTACCTCCCCTCACCCCACCCTGTTTGCCTTGTGGGTGCTTTGAAACAGTGTTTCTAATTGTACAAGCGCCTAATAAGTGACCAATAAATAAATAAATAAACTCACCACTTTCAGTTATAAATTCAAGAATTGGAATATTTTTGGATTAAGAAAGAGCGATGTTTGGAACTGACATGTCAAAGGCACATAGGAAAACCAGACATGAGGAATGGTGTATTGTAGTGCTTAGAATCTTTCTGACAGAACTGCAGGGAGGATAGACCAGTGGGTTGAGCACCTGATGGAGAGATATGTATGCAATTTCCATATAATACACAGAAGACTGCAATAACTGCATATAAGCCTGGAAATCATGTTCTTATTACTTGCTATTTGTGACATCACAACTGACCAGCAATAAGAAAAATGACATCACAAGCGTTCTGCAATCAGCTATTACTCTTCAGTTGTGACAATACAATGCCCACCGCTTGCGACAGCAGAGAGCCCAATTAAAGCAGTGACAAGCTTTTCAAATTCCTTGCTTCTAAAATAGTTTTCTAAGACACTGTACACCTCGTAACTGAGAAGGAACCGTTTATAGTCGAATATTTCATATGTGCACCGCTGGAGTTTAGCTCATGTGAGCAGGAATCTGCACGTGTTTGCTTATTTTAAAGCACAAAATGGAAACGTTCTTTTCAATGTATTTTATTAAACTTCTTAACTTATTTTTCTGCAACACACTAGGAGCTGCATGTAGGCTTTCTTAATTTCAAACAGATGCTTCATTGATTATATGTTTCAGAAAATGGAAGGTCTCTAACATTACATTAAGCAAGAGGCCAGGTATTGTAGGGATTGACAGTGTTTGGCCATCTATTATATGGAATTTTATATCCTGGGAATTGATGTGGCACTCTCCAATTGGCCAATTTCAGGGCTATACGAGCTGGTATGGCACTAAACTTTCATATAGCCCAGAGATTAGCCAATGGGGGTGGGGGGGTCATCATTTCCCTGGGCTCACTGTGCTGACAGCATGGCTCTCAGCCTGGCACTCCCTCATCACAGGAAGGCTGCACTGACAGCCATGCTGCCAGCGCCCCGTGGCTCTGAGCGTGGTGCTCCTGTGATGAGAGGGAGCGCCGCGCTGACAGCCATGCTGCCAGTACCACATGGCTCTCAGAGCGGTGCTCCTTCTCAGCAGAGGAGCGCTGTGCTGAGAGCCATGTGGCCTTGTATGTCAGCGCGGCATTACCTCCTCACGGGAGCTCTGCTCTCACAGCTATGCTGTTAGTGTGGCTGTCCACCTTTCCCTGGCTGCAACTTACAGATGTGTGCTAGGCATGAAGAAATGACATGCCCGGTACCCCCACTCTTTACCAATGGTGTGCAGGGGCCCTCCACCCAGCGCTGTTGACATGTTGGCATGTGAAATAAACTGCCCACTCCCCCCACTACTTACCCTATTGCCTGCAGCCTTCACCAGGCTGTGCCTGGCAGACGAGGCCTGTCTGCTAATTAAGCCCTGCCCATCCCCCTCATCACGTTTGACGTGGTTGCTAGGAACTAGCCAGTTACCAGAAAACACTCCAGGTGGATGTCATTTAAAAAACTATATATATATATATATATATATATGTATATTTTTTTTATTTTTTTATTTTTAATGTACCTACTAGCCTTATAGGCCCCGTCCTCAGGCTGTACTGGGAGTTCTCCCCCTGAGACCCTGGTAAATTCAGGACCCATAACTCCTTGTACGGTCTTCGGACTAGGTAGAGGCATAGAAAGGGTAGGGCCTGAGCGGGCAAGTCCCACCCAAAATCTGTAAATGCCCACTCAGCAGCACTGTGTGGACATATACAGATATTAATGTCACTGCAGTGGGCCCAACTAAATTAGCTTCAAGCCCCACTTGTTATACAATCCTGGCTACGTCTCTGGGACTAGGTCTATAAAGCTTAAAAATATCCTCTACCATGCATATATAAAAAGTATATTGTATCTCATCTCAAAGTTCCATGACCTTATAGAGGGACTCGGCCTTAGTCCTCTATCTGGTCACGGATCTCCTCAGTGTAGTGTAATGTCAATATAATGTACGGTATTGAGGACTTTATCCCATATATAATACATGGCAGCCTGCAATAACAGTATACAAGCCTGTAAATAATGTTCTCATTGCAGGCTAGTTGTGACATCACTAATGGACTGTAATAAGAAAAGTACACCACTACCGAGCTGTATTCAGTTATTAGCACCCTGGCGGGGGGAGCCAGCCAATCAGGTGGATAGGAACGTGGACTTGAACCGCTGGTGAAAGCCTGCATTCCATCACACCTGAAGGCCAGCTCCCCTGCCCCTGTCTTCCCCCCACACTCCGTCCTGTTATTTATTTTCATTCGTCCCTTTCCACCTACCACTTAGCTTTTTCTGCAGTGGTGCCCCCCCGGCTGCCGCCCCTCCTTCCTCTCTGCTCATGTAGGCCGCCATGGAAAGGGAAGAGGGGCTCTGTAAGGAGCACTGCTTCCCGTTCCACAGTGACCATCTTGGAAAAGTATTTTCCTTCATTCAACAGGATGCAGCGCGTGTCCTGTTGAACGAAGGAAAATACATTTATTTTGGCACCCCATGTTACTCCTTTGGTAGCCCAGGGTGCTAATGGCCTTAAACCCCCTTTCCAAGTGCTGGAACTGAGGGACTAATGGCCCCGGATCCCTTGTTAATGGCCCTCGCTTCACTCGGGCCATTAACTTGGGCTGCCGGCCCGTTACCACCAGTTCTAGCCCTTGGAACAGGGCTTAACACCACGTTATGCTTCAGCTGTGATGTCACAATGTCTGCTACTTGAGCGAGCACGGACCCGGATTCCGGCTCCCTCTGCAGCCCTTAATTCTAGCCATGACAAGCTTTACTCATTCCTTTCTTGTAAAATCACTTTCGGTGACACTTTACAACCAATAACTGTTAAGGAACTGTTTATGGTAGAATGCTTATTTTGTGCACAGCTGGAGTTTAGCCCATGAGAGCAAGTATCTTCCTGTTATTGCTTACTTTAATGCACAAAACGAAAACGTTTTTAGATGCATTTTATTCAAATATTTAAAATATTTTTCTGCAACACATTAGAAGATGCATATTGTTTTTTTTAAAATTCAGTTTCTATATCGATTATATGCATCTGCAACTAGACGATCACTTACAGTACATTAGGAAAGAGGCCAGCTATTTAAAGAAATGACAGTGGGCCTCATTCCGAGGTGGGCGCAAAGGGATACCGGGCACTGTTAAGGACATCAGTGTTGGTAATCCCTTTGCGCCCTATTCCGAGGTCCCTTAGCGGTTCCCGCAATGGGCACCTGGTTTTACCAGGCGCCCTTAGCGGGAGCCGCTAAGGGACCAGAGAGCTAATAACCGTACCGCAAATTGCGGTACCGTTATTAGCTACTTCACCATTCCCATTGAGCCCTATGGGGGCTCAAATGGGAATGGGGAACAGATTTTTCAATGGGGGCTTACTGGTCCCTCTAGGGTCGGAATGGACTGGTAAGTCCCCATTGAACCAGGTCGGACCCGGACCCGGTATGAGAGTGAGGCCCAATGTGTCCATGTATTATAAGTAATATTATATCCCCTATTGTATGTGAAAAGGATATTGCAAGTCACCTCGGAGTTCCGTGACCTTATTAAGGAACACAACCTTTGACATCATTCCTTGGTTTGGTCCTTGGCAACTTGCAATATCCATACAACGTATGGTAGGAGGTACTACATCCGATATATCATAGGTTCGTATCCCAGTACAGCTCATTTAAACGGGTGCCATTGAGTTGGGTAATATGCACACCAATTCTTTAACACGAAGGCCAAATTCAGCATAACATGGTCCACTGTGTACTGTAAATCAGCACAGTTCTACACACGTTTTCTAGATTTAAATACAGGATATCACACACCAAAGCTTGAGTGCTGACATGTTACCTTCATATCAGTGTTAACTGAATATCTGTGGATACCATTTGATATCAGTCCTTCACTGCTTGCCATCAGGATCCCTCCCAAAAAGTCCTGAGAGTGGGAAGATACCTTTTGAAAATGGGACTGTCCTTGCATTGTTAACTTGCTTTGTTTGTGGTTATTTTGATACAGAGCCCAGAAGTTATGTGGAATCGGTGGCAAGGACAGCCACAGGAGGGAGTGTGGGTCAGCAGAACATCCCAGGGCAAGCAGCGCACAGCAATGAGACCCTTCTAAGGAACGGGGGCTATGGGAATTCCATAAGCGCCCCGAGCCCTCTCTCCACCAGCAGCCCGATACACAGCATGGACGGGTAAGAATGGCAGCCGGCACGGGGTGGGATGGACAGATAACTAAGGTACAGCTCATTGTAATTGTTTTTGTAACGTGCTTAATACCCAGAGGTTTCCAAGCGCAGACCCAGGGATCGAACCTGTGTTTCTCCGCGTCATTTTGCTTCCAAGCTGAGTGTGTTACCTCTGAGCTATCCTCCCGGTCGAAGAAACTTTGTCTGTTACATCCTCGCGACAACAACGATCTGTCTGTAGCTTAAATTGTTAAATTAAGTTTGTGTTTCAATATTGGAATCACACGCACTGGTGTAATTTCGACAAAGTTATAGGGCTAGAAGAGCTAATGGCACAGTAATGGCAAAGGAACCCTTAACCCGCAAAGAAGTGACCTCATACGCTATGTGATCAGATAGCAAGTAACGTGTATAATTTAGTTTTATTATTTATTTATTTTTTATCAAAGAGCAATTTTGGTTAAAAGTAAAATACATAAACCTTTTGCACTCTTTACACATCCATAATTGTTATTATTAGAAAGAAATGTTTATATAAACTTAATTTTACATTTCATTCATTATTACACTCATAAACATGCACTGCATATCCATTTAATAATCGCTGATTTAATTAATTCAGTACGCCTTATTCTGTTATCATATAAAAAAACATCAAGAAATAAAAATATTCCTTTAAATGAATACAATTTCAGTGAACATTAAGAAGTTCAGTTAATTTCATGCTCTCCTTCCATACATACGAAGCTGCCGTAGTTATTATAGAAAGTGCTCAAAAATGGATCTAATGCATACCCTATTTCTATGAAAAATAGACAGTGGCCCAGCCGTCCTGGGCCCTGCGGCCCACAGAGCATTTGCCACCCTGCCTGACACGATGACGTTGTATTCACGTGTCCCAACGACCACAGATCAGACTTTTATTAAGGGTATCTCTACAGGTTGGGTGGCACAGAAAGGGTTAATCTACACACTGCGTTGCTTTTAGCTATGATTGTTGTGTAAGTGAAATAAGCGTTGAATGCATTAGAGGATAAGTGTATTCCAGGTTCTACTTGCCTAGTCCTGATCATTGTGTGTGGCCTTGATCTGCACCTTGTGCCACGTCATGTTGTCATAGCCACAGTTTCCATTGGAGACCATTAGAAAGGTTGTCAGCCGCAGGCAGACAGTGACCATAGTTGTGTCTGATGGGACTACACACAGGTGTCTCGTGAAGTGCTCTGCATTAGCAATCATTAGATTGATTTTGCGGAATTGGAAACTTTTTGACATGGAACAACTGGATGGAAGAAATGTATAATACTAGCAACATTGAAAGGGTGGTTTTATCAATGCAAAAGAAGGAGGCACTGTTTCTGAGAATTTGGGGGCCTTTTTGAGCTTCCACCTGGTCTGACCCTGAATCCTATTGAGATGTTTGCTGCTAAAATAAGTAATTCTTTCTTTTACTCCATATCTGTGTGAAATGAAAATGTAGGCTTACATATACTGTGAATATTGATATCTGAATACTGTGAATAATGACACTATATATTATTGTCTTTGTTGGTTTGAGGTGTTTTTTTTTTCCCCCTCTTTTTACCTTCCCTCTTTGTTAAATACGTTTATTAATTCGTAGATGTTTGTTGGCGGTGGGTTTTAATTATATATAGTGTTTTAAATTTGGGGGATTTTAGATATATTTGTACAAGTTGCTGTTTTTATTTTTTATCTGTTCATGTTTATTGTACATTTTGAATAAAATGGTTCCCAAAAAAGTAATTAGATGTAAGGTTCTGCCCATGAAAATAATGCTTGAAATTGACGTTGTGCCTTGATCTGTTTTTTTCCTGCTCTTGCAGGGCCTCCATCAGAAGCTACCCATCAGAAGAGAACAGCACGCGCATCCCCACTCCCACGCAGCCGTCGATAGATTCCAGTTTCAGATCCAACAGCTTCTCCCAGCCTTCTGCACAGAGCAGCTACCAGAATGTCTCACCGTCCATGAATTCTGCTCCCCATGCCGGTAGCCCAATGAGCCTCTACGCAAGCCCTGACTACTGCATGAGTCCTGCTAGCACGCAGACCGATGGGGGCATTGGGCAGCACGTCAACGTGGCCGGTGTGCATGTGGTGCCCGGAAGTCCACACACACTTCACAGGACAGTTGCAACCAACACGCCGCCTAGTCCTGCTTTTGCACGGAGAATGGTCAATCCCAACATGCTGACCAGCCCGGGGAGCCCAGGAATGAGCAGGCATCAGATGGGGGTGCATAGCAATATGGCTGCGACACCAGGCAGTCCAAGTCTCGGTAGGCACCAGGGGATCCTGGTTGGCAGTGCCCCCGTTACGCCTGGAAGCCCCAGCATGGACAGGCATATTATGTATGGGTTCTCAACGCCCGATGAGAGACGCCCAACGCTGTCGAGGCAGAGCAGTGCCTCAGGATCTCAGGCCCCTTCCACACCTTCCTTCCCGGTATCTCCAGGATACTACCACGGAGTCAACAGCCTCTCCTCTACCCCCCCTGACTCTACTTACAGGCAGGGCAGCCCTGTTTCCCAACCCTGCCTGCCAGAGAAGAGGAGGATGTCCTCTGGAGACAGGGCCAACAGTTTACCCACCTATTCCACAGTCAATGGAAAGGCATCTTCCCCGGTGTCCAGCGGGATGTCCAGCCCAAGCAATGGCAACACATTGGCTTACCCACATACACTTCCTGACTTCTCAAAGTTTCAAATGCCAGGTAAGTAAAGTGGTTGTTGTTCGCAAAATGCTATCCGGGCCACTTTGAGCTACATATCAGCAGTCATTTCTAAGACAAATCACTGTGACTTTACTAACCACGCTGCATACTCAAATTAACATGTCATCATAACAGCTCTGTGATAGTGCCATACTAACTTCTTAATTCTTAATGGTAAATCCAACCTTCTGCAATCAGAACACTGTTTTTAACATATCGACTATTGTTTTCTTATCATGACAATTGCCTTCTTTAGACGTTTGCCGAAATCCTGTCGGTAATTCCGATGCGATACCGGCAACGGGCCTACCATTACTGGTGCCTGATATGCCGGAATTACCGGCATATTACAGGTCCCGGCAATGGTAGGAAAATCCACATTCCATGGAGTCCATATGCCTTACTCTATAAAACAGTCATAGCACCTTTTATTACCCTGTCAAATGCATAACGTCAACCCAGCAGTTGTATAATGTTCTCTTAATGACTGCTAAAATTAATGTTTTGTCATTGTACTCCTATGTGTTTATTTAGAGCACTCGCTCACAACCTGACCTATGCTCTTGTGCCTCATGAGGATTGGTATAGAATGAAATACATTACATTAAATGCATTACATTACATACATGAATGCATTACTTTACACACATTGTACATTACATGCATTGCACCATAAAGGCACTCCAATGTGTCTTCAATGATAAAGCTTTCAATTAACATAGCATTGTAGCACCTCAATTCATGTATTAGAAATCTGATTTCATGGAATGGCAATTTCGCAATTTGAAGCAATATTAACATTCTCAAATCGTCCCACCATCTTCATTCTCATAGTTTAACCTCTTGTTGCTGCAATCATGCTAAAACTTCTAATTCAATATGGAAGCAGCTGGGCTAGTCTATTACTGCAATACCTCATAAGGTACTTATAATTGCAATTCCTACATACACGCATAATGAGGGCAACAGCCACTATGTACGAAAACATCTCTATCCTTTTAGTATCAGAACTATTTAATTTGCATTACCCCAACACATTCTTATTATGCCATGGCTAAAATAACTCCTCCATTGTTAAAACCTGAAATGACTATGTTTGTCTTCTTAGAATGAAACATCTGCGCCATTGACAGGTGTGAACAAATTCTTCTTTGGGGACAAAGCCACGTGCCCTCAATTCCCTGTAGGATTGGGCTTTCCCTATCTTGATCTACTTAATATTTCCATTGTGTTGCTAACCTTGTTCTATCATTCTTACCACAGCTTCTCCTTTCTTGCTATTTTGTTTTGCTATTTTACTGTATAAATTGCATGCAAATATGCAAATTAAGAAGTGTACTTCATGAAATCTCCCAATGTATGTTTTCCATTCTCAAATTAAATTAAACTATAATTCCCCTTACTGTAACCGATCCATGCTACATCTACTCTGCGTTCATGCTGCAATAGTGTCCTCATTGTCATGTTATAACAACTTGTTCATGATTGTAATGTAATATATCTTCCATTCCCCTACTAAATGGACTATCCTGTTCCGAGTGTAACACCTTGAACAAGATCATGTGCATTCACATACTCTAAGAAATCCCCTTTCTCATACTATTAGTATGAGAAAGCTGCTCCTTTCTCATACTATTACAACTCTTTTTGTGTCAACATATTACAATAATTCCATATTCTTACTATAGAAATTCTCCTGTTTAGATACCTCTGTTTTTATCCTATATCTTCGCAAGCTCCTGCAATTCTGATACAGAATTAATTCCTCTATTCTCATTCTGCAAGAACTCTTTTGCTCTCACTTAAATTAACCATTCTACTCTCGAATTAAGCTTCCACTTCCTCCCTCCTGCTATACGACATTGATTAACCTACCTTATTTAATGTAACACTTTATCCTAGTATAGTACATCCTCATTCCTGTATCGTGCTGAGCTAGTAATGTATGGTTTGTCATTCTTTACATGATAGAGCTTAAATTCTTATTTCAAAATATCATCTTGTCTAGCTTTTGATTGAATCCATCATTCAAATACTTGCGAGGTCATTGTAAGGTTACCAGTCATATCTTATGTATTTTCATACTATCCTAATAACACCACGCTCATACTTTCAAAATAATTCATCCATGTGTATATCAATCTATCACATCATTCTCATATAGCTTCACAAACATGTGAAAAACTCTAAAAATCACAAACACTAAGAATGCATAATTGTCTGAAAGGGCCCCACCACTCCCCAATCATCCTACCACTTTGTTTGGTTGCGCTCACAATTCAGGTCATAGGTATGTGACAACATCAGACTACTTTTAGGGATCAACGCTTTATCTTTCAAGTTGAGTTTCACAAACTGAACTTCTTAAATCTTGTCTTTTTCTGGTATTGCCTTTATGGGGTGTTCCAAGCCTGCAGTTGTTTTTCCTTCCTTTCCTACCCACTTGCACTTTACTACACAACTTTATTCTTCTTGCTACCTCTGCATGTTCTTGGGAGGTTTCCATTGCAGCATATCACCACACAGTGTGGTGGACACTGAAGCAAGTTATGAAGCAACCTTCCCCCAAATTCTCCTTCCCTTCACTCTCTGCCTCCACTTCACTCCCCTGTTGTTTTTGGTTGTGGAGGTGCCGCCACTGTGCTGCTGTTGAATCTCGAGCTGCCAAATGAAAGTAGGGCTATTCTCATGGTGGCCATCTTGGGTGAGTATTTACTTGAATCAACAAGTCACGTGGAGCATGTGAACTCTTGATTCAACCAAATGCATCGCTAGTCGCTCCCTAGGAAGTTATCCCGGTGTGCTAATAGCAATAAAACTGGGAACGCAGCTGTGCATAATGTCTTTTCTATGGCACATATATAATGAGTCCTCTCATTTGGGGTTTACTGCTCAGATCGACAAAGGCATATCTATTTATTGTAAAATATTTTCTTAGGTATTGAATTGTATTTTCATCAAATTGTATATGTTGTGTTAATCTATGATTTATGTTTTCGTTTTTTTTTTATATGTTGATGATGGAATAAAATATGTAATGGTTTACAGTCAAAAGAATCTACAGTTTATAAGTTGAGAGTGATTTATGAAATATTGCAATGCGTTGCTAAATTCTATAAGTGACTCTTAAGCAAATTCCTGTGTGAAATATATAATAACTCGAACATCCTGAAAGATTAAGCCTCAATTCTCAGAGGATAATATGGTGTGTAGTGTGACACAATAATTACTCTTCTATTCTTATACTATCAAGTACAATGTGCAAGTCGGCTGGTCACCCTACATATCCCTCAAGATCTTCCACCAACCTACTAACATTGCCTGGAAGTACCTGCCCTGAGATGTTGAGGACCAGATATTCCCGGACAATTCCTGGAAAGGGAATATAAAATTAATAACACTGATGACCTATCTAGTATTCCTGCAAACTATTATATCACCCTGGACTGAAATCCTTTCAGCTTTCAACATCCAGCAACTTAAGCCATCTAGCTGGGCCTGCATAGAAGCTACCTATTTAACATGTATTTTTCTAGTATCCTATTCATCTCTGTAAAGTCCCCAAAAGTGTATATGAACCACACCGCGAAATTCAGAAGGACTGTGTCATGCCGCGGGGGACTATCTCAATGGATGAATGATTTCACATGGCTAGTGCTTGAGCTTATCACCAATTAAGCCCCTCCTCCATTGAGGGTTCAAGGGTAGATGTAAGCATCATCATCAAAATAACTGCCATAAAAGCATACAGATTCATGATAAAACACATTTCTTTAGCAATTGAATACAAACATGACATGTCATTTTAAAGTGTATATGTTGCCAGTTGATTCAACGTCTAAACACAAAGATTCAAAGTGCATTACATAAAGTGCAATTTTGAAAGTGTTATTGTCTGTTCAAATCGATATCCTTTACAATATCCACTAAAACCTAATCATATGAATGTGACTTTGTTCAACAATTAATTTCAAACATTAATTATATACATTTTCAACATAAATTTAAAATATTAAAAACAAAGAATGTATTTATTTGTTTTTTTACATCATGCCTAATACCGTACCTGAGTTTGGTTTCT
The DNA here is from genome assembly GCF_040938575.1 of Ambystoma mexicanum. Lineage (NCBI taxonomy): Eukaryota > Metazoa > Chordata > Amphibia > Caudata > Ambystomatidae > Ambystoma > Ambystoma mexicanum. The sequence goes on along the minus strand of NC_090931.1, from coordinate 1,419,642,258 downwards.
AAGCACGGATCCGGGATTCAAACCTATGTTGCTCTGCATGGTTTTGCTTCCAAGACCAGCGCGTTCACCCTGTGCTATCCTCCGTTCACAATCTTAAAATAGGGAGAGTAAACTTGCAGCGCCACAATCAAAAAGACAGAATTATTTCCAATCTAGAGATGACTTTACAGAAGATTCAAACGTCATCTCCGACTTCCGGGCAGAGCCTCCATCTACGTAGCCATGCCCGATGAACGTAGCATGCAATACTTGTGACAGAATTAGGGCTAGTAGTGTTGATTATCATTAAAAAGTGTGTCTAATTTGGGCATGAACATGTAGGTATAAAATTCACCATCATGCTCCATTATCAAATACCACTTCTCAGCACATGCCTAGAACAAACATAGATAAGCCACATTCCTTTGGAAGAGGAAGGATAGCTCAGGGGCAATGCATTTGTCTTCGAAGCAAAACAACACAGCGCAACACAGGTTCGAATCCCAATACTGTGCTTAAAAACCACTTGTGGGTATGAAGCATGTATTATAATTGTGATGACTCCTCCTAGTGCTAGCATCCTTCCCGTGGCTGCATGCCACACCTTTGCCTGCCTGTCTCTCTCCAGCAGCATGCAACGTGCATGTGCACCGTCCTGTCTAGAGTCAGGACTGTGTTCACTTTGAATTCTTCAGGCAAACACTGATCTTCAACAAACGGATCTGATCTTCTGTGCAAAACCCACATCGCAAATCGTAATCTCTCTGAATAAGGGGGTTGAGCATGGCATGTGCCAAAATCCTGATGCTTTCTGTAATCTTATATGTGCAGAATAGTATACAGTCTACCTGTACTTCATTGCCCCCTTTGTATACTCATTCATGAGCTTAAGGTAAGGAAGATGTCTTTATTTCCACTACCTCTTTGCCCCCTGCCACGTAGTGCAAGGAATCTTCCATCCTCACACTGAAAAGCATCAATCTTTCTCATATAATATCTCTTATATTATAATGTTAATCCCCTCAATTCATGTATTGTAAGAATCATTTCTTACAACAGCGTATAGCACAGGGGCAACACGCTGGTCTTGGAAGCAAGACAATGCAGAGCAACAGAGGTTTGAATCCTGGATCCGCACTTAGAAACCAAACTCAGGTATGGTATTAGGAGTGTTATATTAAAAACAAATAAAAAAATGTGCATAAACATTTGTCGGCCTTCTCATGATAACATTTATCCTAACTAGAGTACTGTTCTGCAAGACTTTCTCCATGTTCATACTATTAGAGTGCCTCCACTGTTACACTACTCGTCTCTTACTCTTACAATATCACATTGTAAGAACTCTTGCCATCTCATTCCAGAGGGATTCTCAAATGTGTTATGTCATAACTCCACCATTCTCATAATACTTTAGCAGCTCCGTCTCATAACATAGTACTCTGGTCTTTATGGGGAAATGTACCACATTTGCTAATAGTACACTGCTTATTCCTTATACGTATATTCCTGCATGATGCGTTACTTATTGTCACATTGAGTAAGGTAACCGCCTTATCATCAGCCAGCTTCATTGTCAATTCTCTATAATCACTCACCTTTGTAAGACCTCTCACTTTCCCCCATCATTTGAACGTCTTCATTACCAACCCAGAACAACACCTCCAATGCAAGACACCGCTGTCCCCTCCCATTTTCCATGCTTCAGGCATTGTCACTGGCCTACTTATTTTACACTATGATCTCTCCCCCGTGTTCATGTCAAATTATGACTCCCATTCTAACACGTTCAGCCTCATAATATATTTCCACCTTCCTTTGCATAAAGTAACAATGATCTGATTTTGTTTACCAGATAGTCTGCATTTTCAGAAAATGTACTGGTAAACTCAAGCACATTCTCCTTCATGATGCTGTTTGCCTGTTTTTTGCTTTTTTAAAGTTCACTTAAATAACTTGCTCATTGTTGTGTCATCAAACGACACCACTCATACTGGCATCGTCTCCCCCATTCCTAACTTCCGATAACTCTTCCATCCATTGACTTCATAAGTCCTAGTTCTGGAACTACACAACTTCCATGTTTTATGGGAGCAATTCCTCTTGTATTTCAATATTATTTTAACTTTGATAATCAAATCCAATAATAACGTTTCCTTTCCCATATTAAATTAACTGATCTAGTTTTAAAGTGTAATTACTTATCTTTTCCGTTTTTGTAGCATACATTATCTAACAACATCTAGGCCAACTTGCAGTTTTTTGTATCGATAGTATCAGTTCTACCCTCATATTTTAAAAGCCTTCCATTGTCAGGATGAAATAAATCTGCCATCCCTTAATGGGCATCATTCATTTTCAAACCAGTCCCCTACACTTTATTCTGTTACCAGACTATAATAACTCTTTCATAGGCATGATATTATTATTTCTTTCTTTTACAGTCCTACTATTTTTCTGATTAACATCTGTATTCTCATTCCACAACAATTCTTTCAATCTCATAATGTGGTAGATCCGCCATTCTAATAAATACCTTCCGTCTCGTACTATTACAAATCGTTCCCAAACATACACAGTTAATACCACATAGCTCGGTTTCTATGGCACCACTTGCCACAGGAGTCAAAAGTAGCTCCTAGTAGCTGTGTGTTTCCAGCTAACCAGGCTCCCCTTGGCTATAATCAGGAGCTAAACAGCTGCAAAGTCCTGACAATTTCAAACCCTGACTGATGGATCTGCGTCTTTTAGATCAGCAGATGTTTGGATTGCAAATCCAATCAACCCTGGCCGGCGGAGTCAATGTTGAAGGATAATGGCCGTCAAAGTACAGAACATCTTTCTAGCTGCAGGTGGAAAATACCGGCTATAGGAGCTACTCCATTCAAAAAATATAACACATGCATATGTATGAGACCTTTTATATCCTCATTTTAAAACTACCTTTCCATTGTCATACTACTAAAATAATGAATTTCCATGAAACATTTCTCCTTTACTTATATCCTATTGAGTAAGGGTTATCCAACCTGTCACCCTACAGATGGCCTAGACTCCAGCTCCCATCAGCCAAAGCGAGCATATCCAAGGTTAGGGATCATGGGAGTTGTAGGCTAATACAACTGGAAAATGACTGGTATCTTCTCCTTTGTGATGTCCTTCTTCACACTGTATTTGACCATTATCTGTTCTTGTGTCCTTGACCCTCGAGGCATACAGCATGTTCAGAAACATGACAGCTGTACGCAAAGCACACTGTTTGTGCCAAAGCCTTGTTCAATGTTTTTTTTTTTTTAATATCTTTTCCAGATGGCAGCCCCGAGACAAGGGCCAACGTGAAATTTGTACAGGACACCTCCAAGTATTGGTACAAGCCTGATATTTCCAGAGAGCAGGGTAAGTTCTAAAGATTGTCTGGTGTCAGTAACTTTAGGAGTGAAAAGTCAACAGTGATCAATTGACCCTAGAACATTGATCCGTCATGAGTTTTGCCAGAGTAGGTTTCTGCTGATTGCTGACTTCTGGCAGAATTATTGTCTGGTGTGGGGAACGATTACCAGAGAACACATTTCTAAATGCTGTAGCTATCTTGCCCATATAGCTCACTGAAATGGCTTCAGGGGTATTTTCGTCTGCCGTAGGAATGAATCCAGCAAATACACCTCCTGCACCTCTCAATGGGGTACATACCTCCATTTGTGGTTTCTTGGCATGGTCCATTTTCCCATGTTCTCCCATTTTCCCTTCAGTAATATAAACTGGAATACCAAGCAATACCCTGAGAGGCTCAATGTTAAAAGTATTATCTATCTGTCTGTCTGTCTGTCTATCTATCTATCTATCTATCTATGTATCTATTTTTCTAGGAATTTGGTTGAACAAGTATTCACTGACATGAGTAAATTCAACAGTATTGTTGGAATTGACTTTAATAGGTAAAGTAAATGTTAGAAGACATATATCAAGGAAATAACACGTGTGTGTAATTATTTTTATATATTCATTGTTGTGTGGGATGCCACCATTGATGGCATTTGTGATGTCAACAGTATGATTAGGGACAATGGGGGCCACATAGTTAAGGCAACTAGAACCCAATACCTGCCGAATTTCAGGGGATTTGTTGCATTAAATCTGCACCTTAATGCCACCTCAACTGACGTCTGTTTCACTGAATTTCAAGGGTTTTGTAGCATTAAATGTATTCACCATAACTTGCCTTTACCTAGGTTTTTTTCACCACATTTCAGGGGCTTTGTTATGCTACGGCACCTATACTTCTGCCTTTTTTTCTTCTAATAACATTAGTGATGTCATATCATGTGTTAAGAATATGTGTTCATAATCTGCACAACATGACGTCTATCAGGTTTTTCATAATTATTTTGTCTACTAGCTAAGAATGGATTTCTAATGGGGTACTGGGAAGAGGACAAGGGAAGTGGAGTAATGCAATAGGCTACTAAAGGAGTTCGGGATTAGGAAAATGGTGTGGGAGAATGCAACAGATTACTAATGAGGTACTGGGATGAGGAAGAGTGAGGCATGTATAATCACATATAGAGATGTGGAAGAGGGAGGCTGGAGAAATGGGGTACTGGAAGGAAGGAGTGGTAGTAACAACAAAATATGAACAGAGTACTAGGAAGAATGTGGTGGGGGCAATGCAATGGATTACTATTGGGGTACGGGCATGGGGAAAAGGGAGGTGGGGTAATGCAATGGATTAATAATAGGCTAATGTGAAGTGGAAGAATGAGGCAGGGTAACAGAGTAGTAAGACAAGGTAGAAAGAGGCTGGGTAATGGGGTACTGGAACAAAGAAGATGGTGGGGGAGGTAATGCAATGGAGTTTTAATGGGGTACTTGGATGTGGAAGAGGGAGGCTGGGAAATACAAGTGGGTACAGGGAGAAATAATAGATAGGGAGGTAGGGTAACACCACATATTCTCTAATGGGGTTCTGGGATGAGTGGGAGGGAGGCAAGTAAATGAGTAGTGGGATGAGGAATAGGGAGGTGGTGATAATGTAACAGATTCCTAATGCGGCACTGAGCTGAGGAACAGGGGTGTGGGGAGAATGCAAAATATTACTAATAGGGTACTGGGAAAAGAAGAGGGAGGCAGGGGCAATGTGATGAATTATGAATGGAGTACTGGGACGAGGAAGTGAGAGGTGGGGTAATGATTTGATTTATTTGTGCTTATAAACCGCTTTATGCCAAAGCGCTTAACAATGTCTAAAGACAACAAGCAACAGTCAATCAACGGTACACATCATGAGAAAAGAAATTACCATTTTTAAGTAGAGGAAAGAAAGTTGGATTTCAATTGGCCGGCATTTCTCTAACCCCCTTTTTTGTATATCACGGTTATCAATGCTCGCTGCCAAGATAAAGGCATCTTTCCTAGTCTTATAATACCGCTAAAGATTTTACATAAGACCGCGCCCAAATTGTAATTTCGTCCAAATAAAAATCAACTGGGGCAAAGTCTGGGTCTGCAGCCTTACCCCTTTTTTGAGACTATAGAACCATCTCTAAATCCTTCACAATTACAGTAAAAGCTGCATGTCTGCAGGGAAATAGAACCTTCATGCTCCTGATTGCCATATAAACCAGTAAAGTGAGACCGCCATACCACTGCTGTGATGCAACAATTAAGTTCCTGATCCCCCCTCAAATCCTTCCCATTTACCAGCTTCCAAAACAAGATGTTTTCCCTCTCATCACTTGCTGCAAGGAGATCCTTCCAATGGTTCCTAAGTCTTTCTTTTTATGTGTGACTATATTTTTTACATTTTGTTCTATATAGTGTTGTTTTTACTTTTGTCCACTTTGAGGCCCTGTGTTGCACTTTCTGCGATCTTCGATTTTGCATTATGGCACTATCCTCAGATCCCAAAACCTCACAAATCCTCCTCTCTGACCCTGCCCACATGCTCCCCATCCTCAAAACTACTATACACGCTTCTCATATCTCTTTTTAGGGACATTTAAAAATAATACAATCTAGGTTTGAATCTCGATTTTCAAGATGGCGGATTTTCAGAAATTAACAACCTTGCGTCTTGCAATGCATCATCAGTTATATGTCTAACTATTTGGGTACCAGATACACCCTGCCCTCTGCCAAATAAATTTAAAAAACTGGTAGACTGATTTGTGTAAAACAGATATCCTATGAGTGCGTTGTGCCCACCTTGTTCTTTCTTGGGGAAAAACCATGCAGCTCTTTCTACTATATGCAAACTAATGCTAAGATTGAAAAACACTTCCTTTTTTTACCCTTTATATCTTTTGAACCCTATCATGTATTTGCACAACCTTCCAGTGTTGGGTGAGGGCCCTGGCTAGACATCCTTTTTGCAGACTTTTCTGTTCATCCTTCCTACAGTTGAAAAGTTATAAGGCGAAATTGTGCATGTCCTATGAACGACAGATTTCACCTTATCTAAAGGCCAATAACATCGCCCAATGAAAAATATCTATATCAGGGTGCGAAAAAGCATCATTTTCGCCTCCCTGGTGGTCGATGGACATGTTCCAAAATATATCTTTCTATGGACTTTCAATTGCAGTCCAGCGCTTAATTTTGCTGCGCAGCTGAGTGCAATTCCAGCACTTCTTTTTTTTCTGGTGTATATATATATTTGATCCTAAACGTCTTACTAGTTCTATTCCCTTAACAAACAAATGGAAAAAATATCTGCCACAAACACAACTTATTTCTGATGTTTACGATTCAATCCAGGATTCCCGACCTGCGTGCTCGCAATACCAGCCGCCAGAGGATGTGTCATTTTGCTGCAATACAAGACCCTGTGTCTACAATCGCCCCGCTCCACCAACTGTCCCTAGTGGGACTAAAGAAACATTAACTGCACCTCACCACATTGTGGCACGAGACACCAACCCCACTGTTCAATGTGCTGGGCTGTAGTCATAGCCAATGTCTCATTACCTACACTCTGTTGAGTGGTCACTCACCCCCCCCCCCGCTTCCCCCCGAGATCTGCTTGACACTCAGTGGCGTACCATGCTTAGTTTAAACTCTATCTTTGTACGGTCTTGAGTGAAATGGGATTTTTATTTCAACCTTTCCTCAAATGCATTACATGTTTGGCGGTGCAGTAAAAATGTGATGGTAATTCCGTAACCGCCACTTTTCTTGGCAATAACTGAATTACCACTGTTTATCCTTCACTGCCAGTGTAAAGGTTTTGGTTGATTTACCATCGGCAGAATTACTGTGTGGTGAATCTACCAATTTTTGGAGGAAAAGTGGCAGATTCACCTGCAGCGTGTTGCTGGAGGTAAATCCGAGATACATACATAGATAGATAGAACACTAAAACGCTAAGGGCCTCACCACCAGTTGGGCAGTATCGCGACTGGGATACCGCCCAATGTATTTGCGTTACTGCCCACCCATCTGGAGGTATTTACTGCCGGATCACGGGTTACCGTGCAGTAATTGCACCGACAATCAGCATTTTTCCGGCGTGTTTATGCCCAGCTGTGAGCTGGGAGTAAACACGCCATGCTCATTGCTGGGCAGACCCTTAAGTCCACCCAACTCATGATGAGGCCTTAAGTATCTCTGGTCAAAGATCTGCTTCACGCTATAGGCTCTACCTTAGCCCAGACGCAAACACAGAGATAAGAGGTGAGTGCATGGCTCTGCCAAGTCCTCTACCCATGGCCAATCCAGGGGATATACCAGCTCAAGCACAACATGGCTCAGCTCAGCCCTGTAGGCAGAACCAACAAGAGCGTGTGACTCGTGCACAGCCCATAGGCACCTCACTCAACAGGAGAGAATTGGAGAGAAAGTTGCACGGCTCACACAGCCATTGACAGAGCAGGTCCCGCAAGCCTTGCAAGGCAACCAGAAAACCCCCCCTCAGCAGGAGAGAAACAGATGCAGCGAGTAGCTTGCTTAATGTTTGATGGCACAGCTCCCTCAAGCCACCAAGCCATGCCCCAAAACGTTCCACCAGCAAGAGAGAAACGGAGAGAGTGCTGTGCAGCTCACACGCTCATCCACCGAGTGGGTCCAGCAAGCCCTAGGACAGCACCCAGGGCACCGAGAAGATCACATTATGCACCCTATAACTGCCCCAGCACCCGTCAAGGCATAGTTAGTCTAGTGGACAATATGACACATGGGGCTACTTCCTAAGAATAGCTTAGGGGCAACGCATTTGTCTTGGACGCAAGGCAAGGCAACGTGCCGCAACAGAGGTTCGAATCCCGATCCTGCGCTTAGAAACCACACTCACTGGTATTAAGCGCGATCTAAATGAACAATACATAAATAAATAAACCCCACTCTCAATCACTGCAAAAAATCTTCTTCACAGTTGAAATCCACGCTGCAGATGCGGAGCAACACATTGCTCAAGCCAATGCCTCCAGCCGATGTTATGGCAGTCTCTTGATTTGTCTAGTGCTTGCCTTACTTTATCCTTCATGAAGAGGGATTCCTGCTCTCGTGTGCGCGGCGCTCCAGCAGTGCACTGACTAAGCCACGAGACACGAGAATAAAAGGTGGCCTTGCAACCAAGTGATGATCCCCGCACAGTAAGCTCTGTCAGTGTGAGGAAAAGCCGGAGACCACACAGCATCTATTTAGGGACAGTCATGGTGGCTCAAATCATGGTTCGAATCCATTGGCTATGAGTGTCCTGATAAAGCTGAGGTCAGCAGCAACCAGCATGCCTTGCAGACTTCAAACACACACAAGATGCCTGTCTGCTGCCCGGATTCCTGGGTTTTTGTTGCAGATATTGATGTATGCTAAGCATTGCTCAGCAGACATATATACGAGTACCTGCCTCAGATCTTTCAGCATCGTTTGATCTATTTTAGGGACATCAGCCGACTCTTGACATCAGACGCGAAGCCATTCTGGTTGTCAGCAAGCACTCAGCGGTGCTGGCAGCCAGGCGCCATCTCTATGGGCTAAATGCGAACCTTGTGAAGGGGGAGTGATGTCAGAAAAAAAAGGGTTGCACTTTGTTTATTTATTTATTTAGTTATGTATTGCATTTATGTAACGCCCAAACCCGAGGGTATCACAGCGTTTGTTCCCTTTGCTCTCCCGGACAAGGAGAATGTCCAGGTCAGTGACCCAAAGCAGCAGCTAAAAAAGGGGCAGAGCGGGTTTGTATATCAATCTAGCACGTGTTGTCACTGCAAAAGAGATCCGATGTTCACAAAGGGTCAGCCTAGAATCCCACTGCACCTCTGCATTTGGAACCCGACACAAATATGATACTAACTTTCTTCAGACAAAAGCTGCACGACAGATAAGTCCAACTTTGCAGATGGTGCACGGTTATCCTCAGCAGGGAGTATAGAGTCCCAGAGTCCTTTTCATGGTTATGCTCACCCAGAAGTATAGATTTCCAAAGAAACCAAATGCGTGTTTGCAGCGGGATTAGACTAAGAAATCCCTCTGCCCACACAGTTTGCTCTTCCTTTCTGTCCACTCGACTGAGGAGAAAAATGGTCTCCTTTGGGTTGATTTGCCATGTGGGGGGTTCCACAATCTATTTTTGTGAAACTGGTAGGTGGAAGGTTTCTAGAACCACTAACACATTCTGGAGGTCACAGGGAGTGATGCCATTGGATCTGGGAAATAATACTCAGAATAAGATGAATGCATTCTGTCTGTCTTTTATCTCTTCGCTGCTGAGTTTGCGATAAAGATGGCACATTTCTATAGGGCCCCAAAGCAAAACAAGATGTGCCAGTCTAGTTTACGCCAGCAGTGATAGACAAGTGTTCTTATTAGCATGGACCACCTACATATGCAAGGATTTCTATAACAGGCACAATAGGCCTGTCTATGTCTTCAGTGGAAGCCGGAACCTAACACTTAGGTAATCTCCCAATTTTTTTTTTCTTTCGGGGGATCAATTTCTCAAAGCGGGAGAACAAGTAATAGACTATCTATACAAAGGTGAGAAAAAGATGACCCCTCTCTATGCCAGTTAGCATCTGGATTAGTAATGTTTTTACACTGTCAACATATTAGCATATGTATATAGATCCACCAATACATTAAATCATTATCATGCCACATATCTTGGAAACCACTCTTATGTTTGACTGGAAAAGGAATTTTATTAAATGAGTAATACATATTTAGATAAAAAATATACATAGTATTAATACAAACATTATTAAAAGAACATAATTAGTCACAGGGTCGATTTTAATAAATCAGTAACTCTACAGCGAAGTTGTAGGTATTATCACAAGACTCTCGTTGTTTTCTAGTCTTTCAAAATTGTCGGCATGTTTCGGCCTTTAGATTATATTATACACTATCTCTAGTGCCTGTTCCACCATCATTATCACAGCCTTCTTCAGGACAGACAAATGTCTTCAGTTCAGTAGTAATACTTTCATGTACCCCATTAATGTTTTTTTCAATTTCTAAAAAGGGATGAAAACACACATTACATAAGATAGTGGTTCAGAAAATACTGGCTTGATCTTAAAACTTCTGACTTCCAGAATACAACGTACTATCACTAGGATTTCTGATTCAGTGTTAGGCATTGTTTATGATATCAATTAATTGTACAACAGCACTAGTGGCAATATACACCGTTTTTTTAAGTGTACAAAACAGAGATAAATTAAACAAAACCAATTCTTCACTTACATCCAATAAAGGCATGAGCAGTTTTTCTAGGCCACTTGTGGCCAGACAAATTAGATAATTTTCAGGAAGTGCTTAAACTAATCAACAAACACTGTTGTCCTCTTCAGGGTCATCCCAACATCCTTTGGAATCCTTTAGGGCATAAGAGGCTATATCTGTTTGCCATTCATATATTTCATTCACATTGCATTAAGCTATCCATGATCAGTGGAAGCCTACAACCTTTAATGTTCCATCTACCTTGCCCCAACCTTCACAGAAGGTCTATTGTATGCTTATGTTATTAGTTGTCCACCCCAATTTACAAAGGTCTTTGGCATATAGTGATCTTCCCCTTTGAAGCCTGTTAGGTCTTTCCGCCGTCTATGGGTCCCCTCCCCTCACCCACTTGTGAGGCAAAAAACCTTGCTGTCATCTTTGATTCCTCTCTTTCTTCCTCTCCTCACATCGCCGACCTACAACTCCTCAGTGGTAATCTCCCTTCCCTGGCTTTCCCCCAGAAACTCACTACTGGGTGAGTCACTACTTCTAACTCCCTCTCCCAAAATACCTCCCTGCTAGAGCCCTTCGGTCTGCTAGCTCCAACTCTTTGCGAATCAGACACTTCTCTAAGCCAAGGGTGGGGGTAGAAGTCTCTCCTCTGCAGGAGCCTCCCTCTGGAATGGTCTCCCTGCGCCTCTCAGGATTGAGCTGGATCTCCTTAAGTTCTGGAAGCTCCTCAAGATCACCCCTTTATTCTCTTCCTTCACCCCCCATCCCCTGCTAACTCTGTCTTCTGTCTCAATGACTGGTTGCCGGGTTCCCTCTTAGTACTACAGGGCTCCAGTCCCTCCTGCCTAGTCCCCCCTTCCCTGCACTTACCTGCATTTTCTGGCACTTGCCCACTGGCCTCCCCGTAGCACTTGCACCTCACCTCTTCCCCCTTTTCCCTTCCCACCTTAGCTGCCATTATGTGTGCAGACCTGCACCCTTGCCCACACACTTGGACCTCTTGTTCAGCACTGGCAAGTTCTGAATGTCACAAGGCCTAGTAGGATCCTTATTGCATCTTTCTCCCTTGTCCATCCCGCCCCCTTTTTTGTATTGTGGTGCATTGAAACACCATTTGTTGTATAGGTGCCTTACATATATCCAATAAATAAATAAATAAATGTACTCTATGTTTGCAGTGTAATGTTATTTTAGGTTAATCTTATTTATTCAGCGCACGTATACCACAAAGGCACCTTGATGCTAGGACACAGAACGACAGAAGCCGAGTGTGACCACAAACCCGCTGTGGTCGGCTGCCTATTGCTTTTCTAGACTGCAACCTCTGTCATTTTAGTGCATTCCGCGTACCATTCCAGACTTACCTGAGTCATGTTCATTTCAAACCTACATGGCAGTGTCTACTGAATGACTCACAGGAAAGCGGCCGCGACTGGCAAGGAGGTGCCCAGGAACGGCTTAGCTGTGACTCAGTGGTCCTGACATAACTGTCTGATAATCCTGTGCCTGGGTTGTTTGGGAACTCATTGTTTAGGGATTGGCCACTCAGCAGATTATCTGTAATTTGTTCCAGTCAAAGAATCTTTACGAATATTTGAAGAACCACAGACCCAACATTCTTCCATGAAAGGTAGTGCTCGCCAACGTTTGTCGAACCATTCAAGTACACGGATCCCGTGGACATTCACATGCTGAACTGTGGGTAAACGAAAGTCTGGATTCCTCTTGGATTCCCGGCGTAACTCACTAAAACTCTTCTCCGCCCCTGATGAGACCCTGTCTTAGATAGGCAACCTACCGCCTGTCCAACTCCAGGCCTTGTCAGGGTTTCAGGATATCCTTCTTAATATGCATGAGATCAATTATTATACAATGATTCCGAATGCACATGTATCTCATGGCTCTTAAGTAGGATAGCGCGAACACCAGACATGTTTGCATCCTTCCAGGCCTGGAGTTGGATACCCACCACGTTCCTCCATAGGATACGCGATAAAAACATGAGGGATGGATATATATTGTAAATAGCAATACACTTAGAAGTTCAGGGTGCAAATACACACACCTGGGGTGTAATATGAGGTCATGGCAGGCTTGTTTGGGAAATTGCTCTAGTATGTTTAACTCTGAATATCCACACAGAGATGTTGAAAAGGACATTTGTAACTTTCCCAAAGGTTCCTTAACCAAGCTTTCACTAGGTCTCATAACTTTTTATTTACATTTAGGAAGGGGCTAAACCTATGGGTAGGCATTCACTGAGAAGCCTAACTGGAAAAAGGCTGGGGTGGTTGGTCCTGGGGTGCATAGATAGATTATAGAGTAGACAGTGCTTCACTGTACATATTTTGCACAATAAAGAAAAAGAGGGTCCTTACGGTGCATGTAAGGATAGGACCTTCATACACTGGGACTCTCTGCAGCCTGTATCTACTAGTTTTGTTGGCAGTGGCAGGGGGATAAAGGGGTTGGTGCTCTGCAGAAGGAATGGGCATGATGGATCTTGAAGAGCATCTGGGGAGTGAGATGGAAAGCTTTGTGCCTCAGATTAGTGGTGACCTTTGACGGAGAAGGTGTCTATCTGTATTGTTAATTCCATCAGACCATCAGGGCCTATCATGGAATGTGCTAATCTGATGTTAACCTGTCACTTTACACTGGAGATCACAACACTGGTGGAACTTCTTTCCAGCTGACATGCTTCTTGACTCCTCCCAAACCTTACCACGCTCTGATTTCAAAGCCATTGCTTTCGATCTGCTCATTCTTTTGTCTAGCTTCCCCTTGGGAAGGCGAGTTTTTCTGAGTTTGCATCCAGCAATGGAATGCTCTGCTCCTCTGATTGTCCTGCCTCCTTGCTGACTTACTCCAGGTCAACATTTTACTCCTCTCATCTCAGACTCCCTTTGATTGAATGGGTTCTTCTCCAGCAGCATGTGTGCGATGGCGGGTCTCCATTTGTACCCTATGTTTACAATTGTTTAGGGAGCATATGTTACGTAACCATCAAGTTTTGTCATTCATGCATAACACTGTGGGAAGTGGAGCGCAGTATTGGACCTTCCTTTGGACGACTCACTGTTCTTATGCTCATTTCTATTCACAGCCATCACGCTACTGAAGGACAGGGAACCCGGAGCGTTCATTATCAGGGATAGCCATTCCTTCCGGGGTGCCTATGGCTTAGCAATGAAGGTAGCTACTCCACCACCTACCGCCGTGCAACAGAACAAAAAAGGTACTGTCACCAGCTATCAACCAGACAGATGTCTATCATGTCCACACGTGGAAGCAACTATTTCAACAGAGACTTTCACCTCATGACCATGCACCCTAAAAGTATTAAGATGTTTTAACCTATAGAAGTCAATAGTGCCATGAAAACATGTTATGCATTCTAGCTTTGTTCCATTGTCCATTCATGCCCTTGCTAAGGTTATAATGTATGCTATCAGAACAGCCCTTATTTGAGAGTACAGATCTACTCTATGTTCAAAGTCCAATATATCCTGTGGCCAATTCTGCTAGAGTCAAAGAGAAGATGCATGGCCAACTTATGTGTGTGGGATGTGAAGAGGTCATTTCTAAGTACGAATATTTGAATCTAGTTATGGCAACTCATCTGCACTCCTAAGCTGGCAGTTAGCCTCCAGTCTGCACGAGGGGCTTTGTCCATTGCCCCTGTGTCTGAGGGTGTGCTACTCATTCTGCGCCAGCTGTCCACAAGCCTATATGTGGCCAGTGAGGGCTGAGCAATCAGAAGTCGATGGGCCTGTGTTTGGATCACTGTTGTTAAATCAAGTGAGTGTAGTGCCTTGACACCAGCTTCAGTCTAGCCCATAGAGGGGTAGGGCACCACCTGACTGCTAGTACTGGCAGGTAACTGTAGGCCAGTCTTCCGGGTCACAGTGGGCCACTTTAATGACTTAGTGCACTGGGAAGCTGTTACATCTATACAATGATCCCCAATGTTCTCTTAAATGCATTGTTTGCCACAAGTGCTCCTAACAAAGGTGCCTACAGATATTAGCTTGTTGTTACCCCATGATTCAGGAAGGTGGTCCATTTTTCTGATGTTTAATGGTCACTGAATATCAGTCTGTGAAAGTGATTCCTACCGTAAGTACATCCCAGTTAGGAAGTGGTATTAATGTTTTAACCAACGTTTCATTATCTTGTGATATGCAAGCAAACACTTTTGTGAGATGTTCTCATTTATTTACAATGACCCCCACCACGCCCCCCACACACCACCCACGGACAATATTTCTTGTTTTAAAGCACAACTAGCTTTCAGAAATTACCTTTCCAGTCCTGGTACACCTGCGCTTCTAAAATAGTGCTATTGTTTATACAAATGACTTGTTACAATGTATTAATTCTGAAGTCATAACATGCATTTGGCTGTAATGTTTATTATTCTAGACTTTCCTACTGAGGGGAGGCTCGTTATCATAGGGTGATGATCGTCCCACATGTTTTGACACAAGGCAAAAACAAGGTCAAGAGTTCCCTTGGGTAGGGCCATTATCCTTAGTGATAATGACCCATCCCATGGTCTACAAGGTTATTATCAGATACTGGTAATATCACAAGGTGCACATTAAATTAAGCAGTTTCTCTTTCCCAAAATAAAAAAAAATAAAAAAAATAGGTTAGCGTCACCCTGAAGAAGCAGTGAGAAACACATTCTCTTGTTGAAGAAATGTTGCTGGGAAATGGTATTGTTGTCTCTTGAAGGCAGAGAGATAATTGATGCTGTTAACCTGTCTGCTTGTAAAGTCGGAATGTTTGGAATGCAGTCAACACCAGTAGCTATTGGCTATATATGAGCCAATCTGATTGGCTCAGAGGTAGTCAACCATGACTTCCATGCGCTAATTCACCTTAAGACCCATGCAAGCCAACCATTTTTATTTTTTAGTAAAGCATATTATAAACAAGTGTCACTTTTGACTGTGGGTGTTGTAAAGGGACCCCAAAGAGAGACAAGGCAATATTTCCCACCATATAGTAGTACATCTACAGATGTGCTTTTACCTCTTGGCCAATGGTGGGTGGAGGAAGCTCTGCTCTGGCCATGTGGAGAATCAGGTTTTCCCAAGCATGCCGCTGCTTCGCACATTTATCAAGAATTACCCGATGGACTTTCTGTCCCAAGTGATCTCTCTGGAGCATATTGACAGGTTGAGCTTCCAATGGACTTGGTTGTAATATGTGTGATCGGAATGTGTTTTCATGTGCCACCAGGGCCAATTGTCTAAGGGATTTCTTCTATATGTCGTTTTGGATCTGACAGGAACCTATACTGGTGTTCTCTCGAAAACAATGCAATGATAGCGGTGAGGTATTTAGGTAAAATGTTCGGCTAAATGTATCCTTATCAACTTTGCCTTTGCGTCAAAAGATGAATTTGTCCCTAATCCTGAAGTATCAAGTTGGCCACAGAAGACATTCAACTTTCCGTAGTGCTGCACAGGTATAGTCGGATCCCCTGTAAAGTTTTGGTCGCTGCCTGGATTGTTTACACCTTTTTCGACCATTGTTTGGAACATTGACCTGCTGTGTCCAGAGCCTTTCTGAATATTGACCAAAAAAAACCCTGACATTGCTTCTTCCAGGAGAACCAACCAATGAGCTGGTGCGGCACTTCTTGATCGAGACCAGCCCCAAGGGGGTGAAGCTTAAAGGATGCCCCAACGAACCTTACTTTGGTAAGAGGTCTGACTAGTTTCCTTAAAATGCATTGTAGGGAACGTGTGAGCCTATGTGATGATTGGAGGTTTTTGAGTATGGCTGTCCGCAAAACAAAGAGGACGATATAGATCACCCACTGATCTGGTCACGTATTTACTCAGTCAAGCTATCTTGCATGACCTGAATAAATGTTGCTTGCTTTGTATGGAGGCCAGAC
Organism: Ambystoma mexicanum; assembly: GCF_040938575.1. NCBI lineage: Eukaryota > Metazoa > Chordata > Amphibia > Caudata > Ambystomatidae > Ambystoma > Ambystoma mexicanum. The sequence continues at coordinate 1,419,625,694 of NC_090931.1, read as the reverse complement.
ACACTCTAATGCAACACAAATGCACAAAATACCCCAACTCGTCCACACAAGAGCACAATCTGTTGCACACCCTCACTACAATTAACATTATCTGACCATTTAGGTCACTCTCCAACCACACAGCCTTCCACCCATTTACTCATAAGATGGTCTATCACAGAGCTCTTCAACCTTAAGCTCTCCAGATGTTTTGGACTACAACATCCATCCGCCCCATCAAGCATAGTGGATGGTCTGGGCTTAAGCATGATAGTCAGAGTCCAAAACATCTGGAGAGCCCCAGGTTGCAGATCCCTGGTCTATCAGATCCCCGGAATCATTCAGCAATGCACCCCCCAAGCAGTACTGCGGTGTGCAAGGCCTTGCCAATGTCATATAAGGGCAGAGGCTATAGAAATACCAATTAACGCAACATAACATGTGGCTAACATAACGTACATTATCAGATCAAAAATACAGCATCCTGTTCTACAGTAACTTCTTATAAGGCCCCCAAAGTCAAATGGGGAATGTAGGCGGTATTGTCTAACATTCCGCACCCATCTAGGAAAAGTGTACAACTTGATTTTCACCATTTTGACTACTCGGTTTTGCCCAAAGCATTATGTAAAATGCCCCACCCCACCCAGGGTAATGATTTGGCCAACTCTTTTTCGCAGGATTTCTTTTTCAATAGAATGCTTGCGAAGACAACAAATTCAATCTGCCCAATTTGTCAAATGCGAGAAATGTTGAACTGTGTGTAAAGCAAAATCATTTTGTGCAATGTCAAAGTTCGTAAGCAGCAAGCAGAAGGCCTTTGCTCACTTTTTGCCCTTGTTCAAAAATGCTAAATCTATTTGGACAGGAGCAAAAGCTCTTTGCTATATCCCTTATCATTGCCTCAGCAAAAAGTGTGCAAACAGGAATTGTGTTTTGCCGGCAGTGCAAATTTTACTTTATGAATAGGTCGACTAGAGGTCAGATTGCTCTGTTACTGTTTCTCTGTGTTCTCTCGCGTCTTACTGTCATTGTGTATTCATGTTTTCTCCCTTGCAGGGTGTCTCTCTGCTTTGGTGTACCAGCACTCCATCACGCCACTGGCCCTGCCCTGCAAGCTCGTCGTCCCAAGCCGAGGTATGATCACGTGACTTCCTCAGTTACAGCCGGGGCCTGAAACGTCTTTACACCTTTGATGACTGACTGCTGTCATCAAGTTACCTGAAATAATTATGGCCCCTGGGGGGGTCACACATACTCCTTATCTCCAGCTTTTACTCTGAAACACAGAGAGACCGGTCAGGGGGCGCCAGCCCTCCCCACCACTAGGTGGTGACGTTGACATCACAACATAGGCTCTTAGAGATCCAATAATATGGCCTCTTTTTGTATGTTTTGTTTGTTTTGCCGCATTTGCAGATGTATTTGTACAACATGGTATTAAGCTAATATCACCATTTAAAAAAATAGTATTCATGAATTATAATTTTTAATTATTTTAATTTGTATATTGTGTATCAGTCCAAATCATAGACTTTTCTCAAAATACATTAAACCATATACTCTAATCTGTATAATATGAAGCATCTCAATCAGAGAATCAAGAAAAGAATAAAAGAAAAGAAAGAAAGAAAAAAGAAACGGAGAACAACAAACAAATCTAACATTGCACAGTTCAATCATAATTAAAAATAAACCTAAGCAAAAAATTAAAAAAGAACGTCAACTCATCAGAATTAAATTGAAATAAACCTTCATAGAAAATCATTCATCATTAAAAGCAAAACACATGGAGATACTAATCTTCTATAATCAAATCAGCAACCGTGGAAGCAGTTTCATGAATGAGGATGCTAGCCATCTAAGCAGGTTCGTGAATGAGGATGCTAGCCATCTAAGCAGGTTCATGAATGAGGATGCTAGCCATCTAAGCAGGTTCATGAATGAGGATGCTAGCCATCTAAGCAGTTTCATGAATGAGGATGCTAGCCATCTAAGCAGGTTCATGAATGAGGATGCTAGCCATCTAAGTAGTTTCATGAATGAGGATGCTAGCCATGTAAGCAGTTTCATGAATGAGGATGCTAGCCATCTAAGCAGGTTCATGAATGAGGATGCTAGCCATCTAAGCAGTTTCATGAATGAGGATGCTAGCCATCTAAGCAGGTTCATGAATGAGGATGCTAGCCATCTAAGTAGTTTCATGAATGAGGATGCTAGCCATGTAAGCAGTTTCATGAATGAGGATGCTAGCCATCTAAGTAGTTTCATGAATGAGGATGCTAGCCATCTAAGTAGTTTCATGAATGAGGATGCTAGCCATGTAAGCAGTTTTATGAATGAGGATGCTAGCCATCTATGCAGTTTCATGAATGAGGATGCTAGCCATCTAAGCAGTTTCATGAATGAGGATGCTAGCCATCTATGTAGTTTAATGAATGAGTATGCTAGCCATCTAAGCAGTTTCAAGAATGAGGACCAAGCAGCTTGAAGTCCCTCGGATTTTTTTTTAATTTATACCATTTTATTTTGCTAATTTAAAATGCATTAATCACAATTGCAAAGGAATGAGGATGCTAGCCATCTAAGAAGTTTCATGAATGAGGATGCTGGCCATCTAAGCAGTTTCATGAATGAGGATGCTAGCCCTCGAAGCAGTTTCATGAATGAGGATGCTGGCCATCTAAGCAGTTTCATGAATGAGGATGCTAGCCATCTAAGTAGTTTCATGAATGAGGATGCTAGCCATCTAACCAGTTTCATGAATGAGGATGCTAGCCATCTAAGCAGTTTCATGAATGAGGATGCTAGCCAACTAAGCAGTTTCATGAATGAGGATGCTAGCCATCTAAGCAGTTTCAAGAATGAGGATGCTAGCCATCTAAGCAGTTTCATGAATGAGGATGCTAGCCAACTAAGCAGTTTCATGAATGAGGATGCTAGCCATCTAAGCAGGTTCATGAATGAGGATGCTAGCCATCTAAGCAGTTTCATGAATGAGGATGCTAGCCATCTAAGCAGTTTCATGAATGAGGATGCTAGCCAACTAAGCAGTTTCATGAATGAGGATGCTAGCCATCTAATCAATTTCAAGAATGAGGACCAAGCAGCTTGAAGTCCCTCGGATTTTTTTAATTTCTACCATTTTATTTTGCTAATTTAATATGCATTAATCACAATTGCAAAATTACAAGTTCTGTATAAGAATAATAGAACAATTGAAAACAAGTCATGATAAAAGCATAGGGATTGTGCCGGATAGTCACTGCCCTCCCCATATTTTTAAAAAAGTTTTATTTAAGGTTAATTAAGAATCTACAGATTAATTGGGTGTCTCTGAAACTTCACCTTTACAAAAGAGTGATAACATCGAAATGTACTTACATTAAATTCTATAAGGTGAATGAAATGTCATTTCAATAACCCTATTCATTGAACAACGAAGGCCTACATAAGCAGAGTAGGGGTAGAGACATGGAAAAGCAGAGAAGAAAAGAAAACAACAAAAAAAAACAGGCCTAGGACAAAGTTAACAAGGCACCCTTATAAAGCAATGCTCGTACTTCGCACATGTAATGCTAATTGCCTGTTCTGTGCCTGTCTATTCTAATACAGTCACTAATTCAAACCGTAGCATTTGGGAAGGGGCACTTTTCCATGACTTACGATCACCCTTTTATCCGCCAGGATTGAATGAAGAATGAGCCAGTGGGGAGCCAGGGAAGGATGGGGAGGAGCGCCGCCCCTCATCCCCCCACTCCTTTCTCCTGGTGCCCAGTGCACCCCCCAGCCTCCCACTGGCACTGTATTATCTGCCCCGGCACCAGAAGCTGCCTCTGCTACTGGAATGAGCTTCTCATTTCGACCTTTATTGCGAGCTGGAACTCCTGCTGGAAGGCAAGAATACATTTGCTCCAAGACCTGACCCACTTTGGGACTCTGCACTGCACCAGAATCCGCTCACTCTAGTGCATGACGTCAACAAGTGTGCAAGGCCACACCCATCCTTGCTCATGCGCAACACTTGTCGTCTGGCTTGAGGATTGAAATGGCTACCGACACATTTATTTCGGCACCTGTTAAAGAAATGGAACGACACGTAAAACAGCATCACTGTGGGCGGTCAGTCAGTCACCCCTGCGAGCTCACATCGCTCGGAAACTGTGGCAACAGTCTTTGACGGGTGCATGTGCCTCGTGACAGCAGAAAGGAACTCGAGGGTGAGACACCTGGCTGTCCCTCGTAAGATCCCGATTAGCCTCCCACTCTGACTGCCACCTGTGTATCCAAGGCGTTTTCCAGAGGCACAGAACTGTTGGGCATCGCCCGATTTCTATAAATCCCCCAGCGACGAATTCTGAAATGCGAGCAGCTGTGTTATGTTGGCAGAAGACGCCGATCCCCGGCCACATACTGATCTCACTCCCAGCGAAACCCTGTATGTGCGTTTGCTCATTAGTTTCTCGAGGGGACTCGAAAGCTGGGCTGGTCCATGCGGATTTGCCTGTCCTTTGGTCCTGGACCCTTTCCCAGGGTGAGGTCATGCGCATGGAATGCCAAGACATGAGGGAATGGAAGGACTTCAGAGGAAAGGACATACAAACACGCTTAGAAACCCATATGATGAGGGATTTACGACCAGTGGCCCAAGCAACACGCCATGATGATCTGGTCATTTGGGCAGCACAAATACAGCTGCATGAAATTATACAGTTTACAACAAAAGCACAAACAGACACAAAACAAGGAGTTATTTGCTGTAGTCAGCCAAAGTATGGACCGTAGCGCAGCCCTACGCCTTATTTCCACTCTGCAAAGGCGTTGCACATTATATAAAGCCCTTCAACACCACATTTTATGGCGGTCTAGTGAAACCAAAAAATGACACCTAACCGTGACCACGGACAGTCAGGGCCAATGAATCGGGGTCGATGGTAGAACGGGCATCTTGACCCCCAATGCTCGCTCCTAGACTACAACCTGCGGACAATTAAAGGACATGAGCAACATGAACCATCAATGACCACATCGACACCCTTGCTCCAGCCTTGGCTGATTTCTGCAATCACTCCATTACCACTGGAATCTTTACCTCCTCCCTTAAGCACTCCATTGTGCACCCCTTCTTAAAAAGCCCTCTGCCGATCCTTCCTCTCTGGCTAACTATCCCCCGATCTTCATCACTCCTTTCCTGGGGACACTCTTGGAAAATCTGACCATCTTCCAGCTTAATCGTCACACTGAATCTGTCGGTTGTCTCCACAGCCACCAGTCTGGCTTCAGAGCTGGCAGAAGCACTGAAACTTGTCTCCTGCACAACCATGAAGACCTGCTCTCTAACTTTGGTTCTAACCTTTCTTCTGTCCTCATTCTTCTCGATCTGTCTTCTGCTTTTGATATGGTCCACCATGACATCCTGCTCCATCGCCTCCGTGATAACCTGGATATCACTGATCAGACCCTGGCCTGGCTGACCTCCTTTCTCACTGACCGACCCTCTTAGGTCCAACTGGGGTCTTTCCTCTCTTCTATCTCTCTCCTTCTGCTTGTGTCATTCCTCAGGGGTCTAACCTTTCTCCCTGGATTTTCAACCACTAGCTGGCACCTCTTGCCCACTTCATCGCTGCTTTCTGCTCCAACTTTCAGTGTTATGCGGATGACACCCAGCTCTCTTTCAGGCTCCCATCAGCTGCTTCTTCTCCTTCTCTAATACCAGACTATCTGGCCGCAATTCAGGAGTGGTGTGCCGCCAATGATCTCTGCCTTAATCCCAGTAAGACTGAGATTCTCCTCATCAGAACACCAGCTCCCTCCTTTCCTCTCTCTCTGGCCACCCTCTCCGGGCCTCTTCCTGCTCCTACCTCTGAGGCTAAGAACCTTGCGGTCATCTTCGACTCCCCACACTCTCCTTCACTCCTCACAGCTATGACATCTCTAGAAAGTCAAACTATCAGCTGCACCGGTATCCTTGCTTTCCTCACTTTCCCCCAGAAGCTCACTGTCTTCAGAGCTCTGGTCATCTCTAGGCTGGACTACTGCAACAGCCTCTTTCTAAATCCTCCTGCCTCTACTCTCCGACCTCTACAATTTATCCAGAACAGGACTGCAAGACTTGTCCTTGGCCCCAAACCCAGGGATCATATCTCTCCAGCTCTGAAATCTCTTCACTGGCTCCTTGTGGTGCAAAGATCACGTTCAAGCCTGTTTCCATTGTCCACAAGGCTTTCTGGAGCCTGGGACCTCACTACCACCAAGTCTCTCCTCCTAAACATCTCCCTTCTCAAGCTCTCCACTCATCCACCCAACTCTCTGAGGTTCGGTCGCTTTTTCAAGCAGAGAGTTGGGGGCAGATCTCTCTCTCCGGCTGAGGCTTCCCTCTGCAACTGCCTCCCTTCCTCAGAACCACCTCCGGTTCCAGAAGCAACACAAGACCTTCCTTTTCACTTCAGCGTTCTCTCTTCCTCTCCGCTGCTGATATCCGATTGCTCCACGCACTGGTCACCTGGCTACCCTCTGAACTTGGGCCCAGGCTCCTGCATGTCCAGTTGCCCTTGGCACTGCCTACTGGCTCCCCCAGCACTTATGGTCTATATCTGAAACCCTACAGTCCCCTCGCTCTGCACTTATAAGGCACTGTTGGCTACACTTATTCAGTTACCTGCACTTAGCCACCCACTGGCTGCACTTGAGTTACCTACACTTCCCCCCCTTCCCTGCACTTGATATGATATGATATGATATGATAAGGCATTTGTAACGCGCCTATACACAAGTGTTTCAAGGCGCGACGAGGCAGGGGGGGGGAACAAGGGGAGACAGACAACGATCTTACTAGGCCAGGTGTCATTCAGATCGCGCAAGTTGCACAATCTGAATGACACAAGGCCTAGTAAGATCATTGTTTTGTCCTCCCTCTGTTTCCTTGTCCTGTCGCGCCTAGAAACACTTGTGTACAGGCGAGTTATAAATGCCATATCTTATCATATCATTAAATAGAATTGTAGCGATTTGGCGGCCTTGACCAAATATAAATATAAGGGATGAAATAGCATAGTGGAGGACACATTATAGAGTCTTCAAAATACTACTGAAAACATGCAAGCCACAGTGAATATGAAAGTAGGGTCTGCAGAGTGGCGGAAACAAGGTGGAAACAGTACATTAAAAGAGCTAAGAATAGCAGGAGTCTCACAATTGATGGCTGTTTATCTGCCTTGGTTTGCCTCCTTGCCTGGACCACCACAAGAAGGAGAAGGGGACACTTTTGGTAAATTGACGTAGAAGGGTAATATGCAGCTGTCTCCACCCTCATTATCCTGACCATCACTTTCACACATAAAGTTGGGGATGATGCCTCAATGAGGCCTACGAACAGGGGAGCTGCCGGAATGCCTCCGAGAGGCGGTGATCATCCCGCTTCTGAAGCCGAATGTGGACTGTGGGTCCTATAGGCCCTTATCGATGCTTAATCAAGATACTCACGGCGGTGCTTGCCAACAGGCTTAAGTGAATAATTGGCAAATTGATACACCTGGACCAAACAGGCTATGTCCCCGGCAAAAAACCTTCACGGACAACCACAGGAGGCTACACCACATTATTGATCAAACTGAGAAAGACCCTGGCGAGCCGGCCATTGTGTCGCTGGATGCGGTCAAAGCCTTCGACTCAGTGATGTGGCCATGGTTGATGGCGACCCTGAAAGTGTATGGGATAGGGCCGGGGTACATTAGATGGGTCAAGATGTTATACAGCTCCTCGATTGCAAGGGTCAAAACCGGCACTATAATTTCAGACAAGTGGCAACTCAGTAGGGGGACTACACAGCGATGCCCCTGGTCGCCCATGTTATATATTCTTGCGCTGGAGCCGTTGGCAATTTGCCTTAGGCAACAATACGGAGAGGTGGGGATTCGTACGACAGGAAACACACACTTGATATCACTGTATGCAGATGACATGCTCCTCTATCTGCGCGTCCCGGAAGAGAACCTGCAATATGTGCTGGAGGTGATGGATCGCTATGCCGCCCTCTCGGGCATATCGGTAAACCCGGGAAGTCCAACGTGTTCCCCTTGGGGAGATACAAAAGTATTCCACTGGAAAAACTGCCCATTCTGCAGATACCCTGGCAGACAGAGACGTTTCGATATCTAGGCATAAACATATACCACAAGATAGAGAGAGACCATAAACTCAACACGGAAAAAGCTGTTAAAAAAAAAAAATAATTGGGGATGATGCCCGTCAGATAGCACAGTGAGCTAAGCGCTTGCCCCTCATATCTGTGTGCAGCCTGCCGTGGCAGGTTTGCATCCGGGCAGGGACAAGTCAGCCATTCATCCTTCAAAGGTCGATTAATTGAGTAACACTCTGTGGGATAATAACGTCTTCGGTTATGTTCAGTGCTCCGAGACCTATGGGTGTGCAGCGCTATATAAGAAATAAATTATTATTTTTATTAATGAGTCCTTTCCTCCCCTATTCTGCAAGGGAGGGGTGCTCGCCTCACACGTGCCCATTTTTCTCCAGCACTATTTAAACCCCCTACATCATCCTTAGCCCACAAAACCTTTAGTTTCAATCAAAAAGTCGGCAATGATAACAAAGTGCATTTTCTGAGATATTTACAAAATTATAATTAATGAACATTCTAGCATGAGCTGCCAGAGCGCCTAGAGACCATGCAAATAGTAGAGGTGGTTGGTATTAATCCTAATAACTTAACATAACATGATATAACATGACATATCATACCCCACAGAGGCACCATTCAAGGGCAGCACTCATATAAAAGTGGCTACCGCAAAGCATCCCATATTCCCTGCATCTCGCTGACGCAGAACACCCTATTGCAACTGCTGCCCTATTGGTGTGTTTTTACAATGCAGTGCTTTTGCACAAGGATCTGTGATGGAAGTGGGTCCTCTGCGGACAATGCAGGATTGGGTTATGTGGAGTGTCAGACTGGGAGTCGGTCTTCCATCCCCAGGGAGATCTGGGGAGAGGCAAATGTAGTCCTCAGTATCCTCCCTAAAGCCCCATAGTATGATAAGATACTCAGGCCGCACTATGTAGATTTCAGGTGGACAGACTCAGATTACAGCATAGCACATATATGCTATCTCAAAATATAGAGGTACTTTGCCAGTCATTGTTAATATATTGGGCCTCATTACAAGATGGGCGGTGCAGCTACAAATCACTGGTAATGCAGTTGTAATAAAGTTACCGACACATTATCGCAGTGCACAAATTCTGCATAATTACTGCTGGTGGTAATTACGCTGAACTCCCCATGGAGTCTAATGGACTCCATGATTGGGGACTAACACCACCATACCGCCATTTGACCAAGTGACGGTAACAGCACATCTGTTTGGTGGTATTTCAACAGATTTACTGCCGATTTACCACCAAACTTGTAATGAGGCCCAATATTATCTTTTATTCCTTAACCCATATGGAATAAGAACACTTTAGCAAAACTACTGGTAACAAACACCATTGGAATAGAACCTCTTTTACCATTCCAAAAATGATAGTAAAAGTACTTGTAGGATACAGAGTATGAGTAAATCCCTCCTGCATTCCTTCAATCAATAGCCTTTATCGTATCACGCCCCTCAGGCGCGGCCCCTGCTTCACAGCAAGGTGTTTGCTGTACAAATCCCTAATGTAGCATACAATACAGGGTTTCTTCTGCTGCACACTAAACTCAATGATTAGTTTCCGATCACTGGAAATGAGACAAAGAATTGTTATTGCAGTCCAGGTCTGGTTGCAAGTTGTGAGTACTAACAGAGCGGGCCAGCATGCAGTCATGGAGTCATGCCAAGGCAGGGCGAGCTCTCAACCCAGACGCTCATGGTCTACACAAGAAGAAAGTCAATGCAAAAGCCATGCATTCATTAAGGGCTCAGGGCACTTGCACAACTGTATGGTGATTGTGCAAAACCTATAGTTGATCAGTGCTTTCTTTACCTCCAGTACAACATTCAGAGGTGGCAGAGATGGGCAAAATCAAACTTTAGGCAATAGGTGGGGGTGTTAGAATCTATCCTCAGGGCTCTGCAAAGAGAGCGGTCTAGTCGTAAACAACATGGTCTTATGGTAGAACGTTGAGTGGGCGACTACTGGTCTACCAGATAATCATTCTCATACAAAGTAATAGACAGATGCATTAGAGACACACACCCTTTTCTAGTAAAGACAACGTGCATCTAGAGGGGAGTCTGGTCTGTGATGCAGTGAGTGCCCAGCCAGCAGCTTCTACTGACAGCTTGATAGTAAAGAGCAGAGGGCTATTCCTGTGTCTGCAAAGAGGACCTTTGCAGACCAACACCAGTGTGTGAACTCTTCCTCACTTCCAGCAAAGCCAGACAGGCTAGCTCCTACCACAACCATTGTCCTTATGTTTAGTGCAAAGAGGGACTATAGTGCAGGCACACATCCAATCGAAACGCAGCCATCTCAGTCAGACTTTACTTGAGTTATCAAGGACCAGTGAGCACACATAGCATAGCTAGGATGAGAGTCGCACTGAACAGTATCACAAATGGGGCTTAGCTGCAAGAGACTCGGACGCCATGCCCTTCATTCCCACTCTCCCTACTATACGCAGATGAGGTGGTTCTTCTAGATCTGGCTCCTAAGGGGCTGGCTAGTAGCCTGGCCTATGCATCTAAAAACAATGGTCTACAATTGAATTTAAATAAAACTAAGATTGTTGTTTTTGTTTAAAACATGAAAATAAATATAACTGGGTTGACACGATTAAGCTAAGTGTGGTGGACTCACACTTTTATCTGGGCATCATGTTTGTGGGAAATTGTCAATGGTCGGCGCATTTATCAATTGTGGAGAACCGCCTAAGGACTACTTTATTGTGGTCTTAGATGATTTGAACAAAAATGTGGCGGCTTTTGATTTGATAAATGCATTCAAGCCCTTGAAGCTAAGATTTATTCTGCCTTACTATATAGAAGTGAGCTGGCAGGAAAGGCAAGTTGCACTTCTTTGGACCGAGTAATCGGTATCTGCTTAAGGACATTGATAGGGGTGACCCCTAGCACTCTGGGAACTCCCCTAGCATTAGAGTTGTGGGTACCCAGTATTGGGGTACAGGCCGAATATAGGCTCTTAGAGTACTACAGCAAAGTACATTTGTCTGTATCTTTGAATTTTAACATCCTAAATGTGAAAGAAGAAATGGAATAGGCTGAGGAGTGTGCCATATATCCCTTGCACAGAGATTGTGCTAGCATGTGTAAGAGGTGGGGGGTCGTTCTTTGTGAGCTGAAGCGGGGTACAATCACCAAGTGTCAATTACTTAAGGAAGCTAGAAAGAGAAACTATGTTCAAGCAACAAATGGCATGGACAAACTAAGCTTATTGGTGTTTTTAACATGGCTCGTAGGACTTATTCTGAAACGTTTGCTCTTAGTGTTGTACGCTCACCGACTCAGAGACGGATCATTGCTATGATTCGCCTCAAAGTTTTACCTTTGAAGCTGCAAATTAAATGGCTTTTTAATTCGAAACTTTGTACATGTGGTGGTGGCACTGAGGAGGACTTAATCCATTTTTTATTCTTTTGTCTAAAGCTTCAGGATTTGAGACGTTTATGGTTGAAAAAGCATGTTAAGCCAATAACATCAGGCATGTTGCAGAGGCTATGAATTTTGTTCTGTCATTCGTTGATGTGTATTTTACAAAAGACCTATGTAAATATGTTGTTGAGGCTTTTAAACGTTTGGCGAGAGTATTGTAACTGTGTTTTAAAATATGATGATTTTGTATGAAATATATTTACTGTTAACGGTGAAAACCGAATTAAAGTACATTATGACCCTACACCAGAGCCCCTGGATGAATAGGAGTGCCTGGAAACACCCTGCCCCAGGGAAGTAGGCAGACAAAACAAGGGAGGGGCAGGAGCAACCCCTTCACAGAATTCCTGGTGGATTAGAGGAGAGAAAGACTGTTAGTTGTGGCGTACGTCAGTCTGGCCACCAATAAAGGGCGTGCACTACAGGACCTATCCTGTAGAGGGCGTATGTGCATAGTGACCCGAAGACACACACCTGACCCTCCTTGTCCCTTGCAGTCGAAGTACGGTGTCAGATAAAAACGCTGGAGGTAAAAACTGCCTGCAAAACTTGGAGTGTAGCAAGGCAGAGTGGAAGTACTCGAGAGAGAAGCAAATGGAGAGCTGTCGGGTGAAATATAGGGAAGCTGCACTGAAAGGAGGAGCACTCTGAACCTGAAGACATGCTCCGCCGGAGCGGTGATACGGCGAAAAAGCAGTGCATGGGAGGGCCCCAGGAGTAAAATGATCCTGGGCGGGGGTGGCCAGCATATAACCGCAGAGCAAATCAGGGGCTGCAGAAGTGAGGAGTAGCTAGGGGGCGGTGAAAGCACTGCGAAGGGTCAAGCGGGAAATGAGAGTTTGACCCGTGAGAGGTCTGAGGTATGGCCTGAAGTGCAAACCCCCACCCTAACTACCAAATGAAGAAGCTGGAATGGGAGCACACAAATATCTACCCAACAACATTTCCACACAAATCTCTAATGCCGGACGTCATTATTGTAGTTCTGGTCAATCCCCACGCTCTTGAGTCATTTGCCTGTGTTCTTTCCTTAAGTTAAACTTGAAATCCATATTGGAATGGTGGCTCCCCTTCCACAATAGGCTGTGCAGGTTTATTTCGGCTTGCACACCAGAAATTACCATTCTGTTTTTCCTGCGCACTTGGTGCTTCGTGTACCCTACTTACTTCTGCGCTATCCGCAGTAGTCTCTGTCACCTCAAGTTAGAGACTAGGCGTAAACCAGTGTCCCAGTGTCCTAATGTATCAATCCCATAATGCATCTCTCATTCTAACAATGCTGGGGATATTTGGAAGCAAACGCCAAGGGCGCAGGCACCTGCTAGCCATTTATAAAATAAACATATCATTTGATAGTGGGTGAGGACCTGCGGCCTGGAAGGTCTGCGCATGCATTTGACACCCTTTAATCGCAGACCGCACGTGGTTCAGGTTGAATCAGGGAGACCTCTTTTGAGTGGACGGTTTAAGGAAACTGAGCCTGTAATCCCCAGTGCATTCTCTTGTAGCATCCGTGGGACATAAAGTGCCCCCTTTAAACGAAATGGCATGAAATCAATCCATAAGTTTTGAGGAACTTTTTTGTATTGATATCATATAATAGTACCTTCGCGACCTATTATTGCTTGTAGTTTTCAATTTATTCTTGCTTGTATTTCTTTGTTAGTAGTTATTTGTCGCATGAGTGTAGGCTAATACGGAGACATTGAGTTCCTCTACTCCGTCTGTAAACCTTGAAAAACACACACTTGTGCCTGCACGTGTTTCGGCGTTCACACTCTGCCTTTTTCAATCCGGGCCTTTACAAGATTCTCTATTGTGTATAGTTCTAACAAGTCCTGGGTTCAATCCCACCTGAAAATTGTATTGTTCCTGCTCCAAGTGTCGTAGTCCTATAAAGGCCCGGATTGAAAAAGGCGGAGTGTGAACGCCGAAACACGTGTCTCCAAAAGGGCTAAACCCTAAATTTCTAAACAAAATAAAAATGGATAAAACTAACCAATCGGAGTGAGAATTGTTCTTTCACCTACTTTGGCGCAAAACAGTGCAGGCACAAGTGTGTGTTTTTCATGAAATCAATCCACTCAGCTCCAATCATTTGTATTAGGCTGGTGTTGCCTGTCCCAAAAAAGGCAAGAAGGCAATTGCAATGGAAACATTATTTCCGAGCAAACTTGATTTAAAATCCAACTGTCCACTTAAAGCGGACATGTCTCTTTAACCAACAAAATACATGTGCCTCCATAATTGTAATATTTTAACGTGAGCCAGTTTCCAAGACATACGAAAAAAGAAGCAGTTTGTCCTTCCCTATCTATCTTCCATTTTTATAACTGCTTGCAACCTCTGAAACAGGAAGTGACATCAGAACGGGACAGGAAGTTCAGTAGGCATACTCATTGCAGCAGCAAAATAAAAACGAGTTATTTTCTTAAATGCCCCCACATTATTGTTTGTTTGGGACTCCTGCCGCCTCCCTTGCCCTCATACTCAGAGCTACCGTGCAGCACGTGCCCCCTTCCTTTGCAGCCTACTAGTAGCAGAAACAGCTGCTGTAGGAGCGGTATAATCAGAAGCATCAGTACTAGTTTCCGTACTTGTATTACTGCTGTCAGAAGTACAGCCTAAAAGTGCTTTCAGTAGGACCAATAGTAGTATGAGCATCAGGGTTAGTAATAATGGGATGAGGAAGGTTCTTCCGATATGTAGAGGTGAGAAGGGACCTGGACAAGCATATAACTCTGGTAGAGGGGATTGCTACATATATATAACAAGAGGAGTTACTACATGAGCTATCTCTGATGGGGGTGGGATCACCAGACTTTTGAGTGTGTAGGGCGGGGGTGCTGCTGGGATGTACAAATGAGTTGGTGAAAATCTCACGTTTCACTTTGCACTTTGCTGCTGTAACTGATCTGCAGACTGAGCTTCCTATTCACCTTTGACGTCACTTCCCGTTTAAGGTATGAAGGCGGAGCACACAACATTACAGGACAGTCTAAGTAGGAGAAAAAAAATTGGGATAGATTGAAAAGTGTATTCTTTCGGAAATCTGTTTAGTACATGCATAGTATAGAGAAACACATATTATTTGTGTCACTACGATCCCTTGCTTTTATCAAGCAGTGTGATCTTGGTCCAAACGGTCTGTAAGCCTGCTGCCTTTGTCTATGAGGCTTAGATGTGCTGTTTTGATGCTATTTCTTTTAAACGTTTATCAGTACGTTTTCTCGAACATGTGTGGTGTTATAAAATGACCAGTAAGGTTTTCATTTCCGAACCTGTTCCACATGCGTCTCGATGTGTGCATTATAATCTCTGTGTTCTTCTCTATTTACCCCTCAAAGATCCAATGGATGAAAAGAGAGAAGTAGCAGAGCCGGCAGATTCCCCCATGGATCTCGTGAAGCAGGGAGCAGGTGGGTCCTCTCTGGGCGCATACTGCGCATGCGTATGGATACAGTGAAGCAGTTCTAGCGCGTTACCTACGTCTCCTCCAGCAGAAAGGCAACATAGGGCTCCATGTTTGCCCTCAAATCATATAATATGGCCCCAATGTGCGGCCTCGAGGGAGCAGAAAAGTATATGTTTGTCTGGGGCATCATAATTGGCCAATCAGCGTGCCAACTCTCAAAGGAGCGCAACGGGCAGGGCAGGACAGGAGGTGGCACTGGTCCAGGGAAAGGGGAGGGCATGAAGGTAGTTGAGATGGAGATGAACTAACGCAAGACTACCCTTTCCACTCACAAGCATGCGGTTTAGTTGCACTCAAGTCTACCACCCCATGAGGTGGCATCCATGTGCAGCACTCCACCTCTTGCAAACACATGCGTTGAATGATGGACCCATTTGCCACTTCCTTCAACAAACGCAGCAGCTTACATCAACACTCGAACATTCATCTAACTCAAGTTAGAGACTGCTGTGCTGTAGTTCCAAGGAGACGGTACCCAGTGGCAGGACACCCCCGGCCGGACACCCCCCTCAATCCTTTCCCGGAAATGCATGTACCTCTTTGCAATGCTCTGGCAGGTTGGTTGTCATTTGTTTTTAGCCCTGCTGCCAGATTCATATACAGTGGCTGAGACCTTGTGTCTGAGCCAGGAATGTATCCAATCCCTCCCCCGCGAAACCACCCCCCCCTGTGACGATATTCTCGTCTGGTTCATTTCCCTGGTGCCTGTATGCCCGTAATGATAACTTTTGAATATTTCTTTCTAGAAAATAGTTTTGTTTCAAATGTTGTCTAATTATTTTAGTATTCAGAAATGTCAACTAGACATTATAATTAAAAAAATGTATATATTGGTCTTAGAGCCATTGTGACTTTCACTCTCTTGTTTTTCCTCTTTTATCCTTCTTTTGTTCTTTGACAGGGGGGAATCCCCCAATACCGCTAAAAATGTACCTGCACTTCCCCACAACACGTTTTCTTTGCATAGCTCCCCTGCTCAGTGTTATTACTCCTCCTAACCCCCTTGGAATCCTCTTCTTTACCCCAGTGTACACAACCTCCCTTCGCCTCCTACTCTGTTTCTCTGCCCCTCCCAATCCCATTGATGCCCCTTCTAGTCCATCTAGTTTGCCTTGTCTGGTTGCGCTAAACCTCTCTGTCGCTGATCACTCCAACACCTTCTTGTTCTGCTCGGCCTAGTCCTCTCTCTAGTCAACATAGAGCGAGAACACCACTCGTTGACTGGGTGTTTTGTGACAAAAGACATAGAAAGGGGACTCCACGACTGTAGATTTTCTCTTTCGTGGTACATTTAGGAACATAAGCGACTGACAGAGGCAATCAACCAATTGTCATTCTCACCGACATATGTTTTCCTTCACCACTTAGTAGCAATTATTAGGTACTCAAAAGAAAAACAAAAGGGTCAAAAGTGGTTGTAATGAAAGCTCTTGTTCATGACTATAATTTAGTTGAGCTTAATAAAAATAAAAGAGGAAGCACTGAGAAGTTAAGCAAGACTAACCAGTGTTAAGTAAAAGCCCATGAAGAGCAATTTGTGCTAGAGGAGAAAGCCATGTCTGACAAGAGAGCAGCCCTTTTTGTATCCAATCTGTTTCTTCTTTATTGAGTTTTAAGTTAAATGAAAGATACCCATTTCTGCCGGTGGTGCCCCTTACTAATCATTGAATTCTAAACATTGGTGATATGTGTTTCTTTAAATCCTGCTCTGACATTCGTGTCTATATCCCATTGCATGGGTTGTTCAAGTTCTGTTTACCGCCTCTTTATTTCTGTGTGGGCTGGGGCTTTGTGCAGTCATTTCCTCATTTAGTGATTTCTGGGTATTCAAGTATCATAGAAGCATAGCTCCCTGTTTGCTTTAAAGCCTCTATAATGTATTTCTGGGAAGATTGACTTTGGTGTCACTAGTATTTGGGTTCTCAAAAAGCTGATTCTTTCTGTCCCCACTATTTCTCAGCATTGTGGTATTTCCGTGTAGGTGCAGCCCATATGACCAATTGAAACCATTTCCTCCTTGGATCATTGGCACGCATTGGTTTCTCTCAGAGTTTCTCTGAGAGTCTTGACAATCCTTTCTGGCTAGGAATGCACCCTGTGTAATGTAAACTAGTGGTTCAGGCCTTATTGTCTGCCAGGAAGTGGACAAAGGATCCCATTTCTCCATTTCTATCAAAATGTTTGGATATGTTTCCTAACTTCGTAACATTTCTTCAACATCTGAATTGGTCCTGTTACTTAGAAGTTAGTTGTAATTCGACTCTCAAAATTCAAAGGTAATCAAAATAAGTAGAGCGTTGCAGAATTGAGGTGAGTGTGAGCAGCTTAGTGCCTAGGAGATAACTGCTATACTTTACTTGGGCACTGGGCATTGCTTGGACTATTGCCCAGGTAGTATTGCTGAGGTATTGGCTTTCCTCATCTAAGTTCCAGTATGCATAGTCCAGTTTTGGTTGATCTATATATGGTCTGTTTCTCACAGCTCATATAGTTTGTGCAGTGTGCACTGTCAATATGTATCACTACCCTCCTGGTAACGCATGTCATGCTGATCATGGAACTCCTCTCTTATCCAACGCCATGTCCTTCAACTCCATCTCTCAGTAATTGTCGCCTGCTGCTTCGCCTCTATCCCTTACTGTCATCTCCAATATTAGGACATTCTAATTGTGCTACAGCAGGGGTCTCCAACCTTTACGTTAGCTAGAGCTACTTGTAGTGGAGGCCAACAGTGGAGAGCTACTAGCGGGCGATATCAGGGTGGGGATATTTATAAACCTCTGAATTTTTACCAATATTATTTTGGCTCCATTATTTCCCCTCTTTAAACAGATGGAATAACAAATCCCTTCATGAATATATTAAGAACTTCAAAAACCTCTTTGTTGAATTATTATTTATTAGTAGCTGTCTCAAAAAGACAGATATTTGTTGGACTTCCACACAAATATCCTGTAATTTTTGTGCCCCTTCCTTTGTGTTTTATGCAGGCTTTCTACATGCTAGGCACACTATTGGTTTCCAAATGTGCATTTCACACTTCCATAAAAAAAAAAAAACAATTTCCAAATTGAAAAATGCTGCTTGCGTTCACGAGTTTTCTTTGAAATGTTTTTTTTGTCAGACACCACACATACTCCGTTATTTGCTGGTATGATAGCTCAGCGGGTGAGCGCTCGCTGCTGCGATCTGAGCGTGATCTGCAGGTCGCAGGTTAAAGTCCCGGCAAGGCCAACTCATCCTTTCATCCTTCTGAGGTCGATAAATGAGTACCAATTTCAGTTGGGTGATATTGCATGTAAATATGTGCTCTGTAAAGCGCTTTGGATTAAGGCGCTATATAAATAACACATCATTATCATTATTTGTGTGCCCCTCTGTGTTTTAGCACAAGTTATATTTATAAAGATTTTAAATGCTTGTCAAACTGGTTGATCACAAATAAATGCTTCTGTTATGCTGACAGTAGTTTTTAGAAAATTAAACTGTGGGTTCATGGGTGCCAACTTTTGATTTTCACTACAGGGGCAGAAATATCCCCACCTCAGCCCTGAATATAAGCAAGCAACCAGCCCAACCCATACCCTGGCCAAACACATTGTATAGCACTTTTTTTTATAAGGCATTGCAAAAAGTCATACGATTAACAACCTGTAGTTTTGAATATATAACATCTCAGCATCGGTCTGTTAACCTGCTGAGCTACCCTGGTAGGCTTCTATTGTACAGCGTGTCTATGGATCGCTTAATGTACTAAAAGTGGGTGTACCTGTGTCATGGAAGTGATTTAAAGTGGAAATGTACAATGTGGAATTTGGAAAGAAGCCACATAAAAGAAATTGCACCATTTTTTAAATATTATTTTGAACATTTCCAGGCGAGTGGCAGTGCTACTGTGATATTTACATTGCGTGGTCACAATGACCCTGATCCTGCCCCAGCCCCTCCAACATCTCTGGCAAACAAGAGCAGCTTGCTTAAGCAAGACTGTCGTGGGGGCGCACAAGGCCAACTGTGGTACTACAGGCGGACTGCAGAAGCATAACGTGATACTGACACTTGTCAGTGGATTTCCAAGCAGCTCCATGTGGCACAGCAGTCAAGCTCCCCGCCCGCAATTGGGAGGACCAGGGTCGGAAATAGCTGCAAAACGCACCATTAAATAATATAACTTGGGATAAATGTTTATTTTTCGGTATCTTCAGGCGGGCGACTGAAAAGGCTCAGGCGAGCTACTAGTCGCCCGCGATCGACTGTTTGGCGACCTCTGTGCTACAGCTTTCAGTAAGCATGTATATCCTTAACCAATATGGCGTGGGCTTAGTCAGGCCTAACTAGTCAAGTGCTGAACACTAATACTAATTCCTTCCGACGGCTGATTTCTGGAACTTGGGGGCACAGTAAACTGTCTTTAATATTGGACAAGCGTAAGAGGACAGAGAAGAGAATGCATCCACAGCTGAGTTTAGTTGAGAGGTGATGACAGGAGGAAGAAGTTTAGCCAAACCCGTATCTTCCTGTTTTTTAGGTTCACTGATTCTCTGTTATTTCCCATTTCATTTCCTGATCTTCAAACGCCAAGTGGGCACACCCACGAGCCAGGGAAATTACTATCCAACCACGGGAGAGAAAAAACAAGCCAAGCTTAGTAACCAAATCATGGTTAAGTGACAGTGTCTAAACAGACACACTTGGCTCTCATTATGAGTTCGACTGTGTGGCCAAAATCAGTGGTAATCGAGTTACCACTGCACTACTGCCACATTACCACACCACCAAACTGTGGGTTTGGAGGTAATATGAAGGAAAAACCTCCAGCTAGGTAATTCTGCCACCTTATTGCCAAATACCAGCAATTTCGGCAGAACGCCACCATACTGCCAAGTGTGATCCTGCAGTAATTCCGCCAGACCAAGTGGCGGTAACAGTCAATACATTTGGTGGTATCTCTGCGGATTTACCACCAAAATACAAGCAGACTTGTAATGAGGCCCATCTCTTAATTTTCTACCGCCAAAATACTAATTTCCATCTGAGCACCACCCAGCTTCCTTTCTGCTCCACTATATGGTGTTTTGGTTGTATGAGCACACAGCTACATCCTGTATTTGCAGTGTCATGCAGCTCCTCCCAGCTGTATGAATATCATCAAATATGGAATGGGAGATTGCGCCATGGTTGTTACCTTTGCTACCAAAGCAATACAGCGTATCCATAGCGACCCATGTCAACCATCAAATCACTTTCCATGCGACACAGGATCTCAAGTCGCTATGCAGCTTGCAAGTGCCCATCTTCTTTACCCACCCACTTCAGGTCTTCCCCCTAGCGGTATCCATGTTCTGTAAGGTCCACTGTTTTCTGTTCAGGGTTATGCGTAATTTTCTACGATTTTAGTTTAGAATGAAATGAAATGATGGATGTTGCAGGTTTTTCTACTGTAAATTCAAAACATTCTAGAAAAGGTGCTGGGGAAGTAGCCATTTACATGTTTCTTTTGTCAGCAATGCTGAAATGACATTTTCAGTTGTTGTGCGACAGTACCTCACTCACTAAAATAGTTGCGGTTTTACCACTGTATTTAAATAAATACATTTAGTGGGAGGAGGGAAGGTCCTGATATTTTATCCTAAAAAAACAATTGCATCAATTCAGTTCCGCTTCATCTTTGCAGGCTCTCTGGGAGACAGCGATAACAACCACATAGTTGTCCAGAAATAGTGGGTGAATGTGCACATGTTTTGAGGCAGCAAAGATGGAAAGGGGACAAATATTAATACCAAAAGGATACATAGAGATTAGAAAGCAGCTATATTTCTGGCCACCAGGATTTCCCATTGCTTCTACTAGGAATGAAATCCTATATAATAAAAGGCCAGATGTATGTTTGTCCGATGCAATAATGCGCAGTGCCGAAAATGCCAATTTGCATAGCTTCTCTTGTTGTCACTGCTAGAGGGAGCTGTTGCCTTAGGAGAGATTGTGGTCCTACTGTGTTAATGAAAACCTCCTGTATCTTCTGTATTCCACTGATAACGTTCTATGAATAAAATATATATATTTTAAAAAATACATAAAAACACAAATTAATTTGATTAAGCACTATTTTCACTAGTATAAGAACATAAATGACTTGTTCCCTCATACAATTATTTTCAGCATAGGGCGCCCCCACAATGTCCCTATTAACACTTTGAACATGTCTTTCTTTACACACTGTGGCCCCGGTACGCGGGTTGTTGCACTTGTAGATGCATACTTGGATGAGTATATGCGTTACCACGTGTACAGCATTGTTCCCAAAATCTGCATCTTTAATCAGAGCAGCCTCTCCATGCTGCCCCAAACTCCATGAGCAAGAAAGCAGCAGCAAACACGGTGTTACACATTGGTTTCCTGCTTTCCACATCAGCACCCACATGAAGCGACTAGTATTGCAGCTATTAACAGTAACGCAACTAAAAGTATTGGAGCTTAGTTCCCATTAGTTCCTGTTCATTTCGAACCACAGTACTGCAGTCACTGCCTATGCACACCCTGAAGCCATGACTTAGTTCCTTGTTTGTTAGTATAACCTGAGTGATTTCTGGCTTTGCCCCTTCTCTCCTATGCTACTGGGCTGCAAGGTTTGTGTTATTAGACTTGTAGTCAATATCAAAGGTTATATAATTTCAACAAATGTTCTTGTTTGCAAGGGGTGATGTTTATTTTTTTAATATGCATTCCTTGAAGCTAATAGATGGATAGGTTGCTGTGTAACTTATAAGCAGATGCGTGTTTATTTTTGGATGCCGTTAGTTCAAGTTTTTCTGTGACTTCTTTGGGGGGAATATAGTTGCAGCTCTACCTTGTGACTTTTACACGGTTTCTTGCGTGCTAGAATTGTGTCATCCTTCTTGAGATACAGTGTCAGACATCTCGAATGGTGCCAGAGAAGATGGCCACATGCCACATATTTATTATTCTCAAGTTGAAATTAGGTTTTGTTGTCCCACGCCGCCATTTTAGTCCAGAAAGCCCATTAAATGGGTCTCAATGAATGAATGCAGTGAAAGGGAGCCCTCCTCGGATCTCAGTCTTTCTTCAAATGTCCTTCCTGTTGAAACATTTATGAGATGTCCGCATGATGGTCTTAACATAAGATGTAAGCATCACAAAAACTCAGGCTACATCAAAATATCTCTCATGAGGAATTGGCTGAAATCTATAAAATACTTATTGAAACCGCTAGAAAAGTGATCATATCCCATAAATGATACCAATTTAAGACAATTATTCACCAGTACCAAATCATTTTTCATAGGTGCCACCCAAGTGTGCACCAACATTTTTACCGAGGAACATGTGCACCAGGAAATGGTCCAGATTGCGGTGTAAAATTGTCTTGTCCCATTGTCCCTCCTATGGTCTTTTTTATGTATGGTTATTGACTGGTTTGCTGTGTATGTAATTGAACAGATTGTAGAACTACGCAAAGATTATTGTGTTTGATTGGATGAACAATGAACACGTGATATTTGAGCATTGGCAAGCAGCTTCATGTGGTTTGTTCGTGATCCCTGACCTGGTTATTTCTCTGCTATCTAATTTCAGCCTGTAACGTGCTGTTCGTCAACTCAATTGACATGGAGTCTCTGACCGGCCCGCAAGCAATTGCCAAAACAGTCAGCGAGACGCTGGTGGCAGATCCCGCACCAACAGCGACCATCGTCCACTTCAAAGTCTCCGGTCAAGGAATTACTTTAACAGACAACCAGAGAAAGTAAGGGCATCCTTCAGCTTATATGAAGTCAGCTAGTGACCAGTGAGGTTTGCAGCATGGCTGGAATATGTGTCTAATTAACCCCACTTTAGGTCTCGCAAGGCCACAGGGCAAGGAATTCGTTTCATGTGTTTAGAGTCTTCAAGAACACAATGAAATTTTATTTCCAGAAATGGAAGAGCAGAAATCACATCCCTAGTGCAATAACCATATAGGAAGGTTAAGCCATAGTCTGTTGGGTATTGGAAACCACTATGAGAACTGCCACGTGATTTTCCTCCTCATTGATGATGTATTCACCCCAAAATCTCTACCTTCTCTCCGTTGGAGGGACTCATTTCCCATTGTCTAAACATTCCAGGGGACACACCCAGTTTCTCATGGAACCAATAGTTTCTTAAACATGTCACCTTTTCACCAGACCATACCCATTTCCAATAGGCCTCTTTCACGCATACACACACACACACACACACACACGCACGCACGCACGCACGCACCTTCACCCTTCTCATTGGTCAATGTTACACCACATAAAGCACATCGATAATACAAACACCTGACCCAGGCCCCATTGAATACTCCTCTTCTTAGAATTTAGTGACTTCTCATGAATCATATATAGGGCCTCAGTCTGAGCTTAGCGGTCCAGTAAACTTTGAGCAGTATTTCTGTTATCACCCCTTTTGTTGGTGGTAACGGAAGTAGCCCCGGTTTTAACACACCACTATTTTATGCGTGTGACCTTGCAGTGGGGGATTTACCCCAAGCAAAGTGCTACAGGGAAATCCTCCACTGAAAAAGCCAAAATGTGGTGGTTTCACCATGCACAAAATTACAGGCCACAGTAAACCTGCTAAATCCCCAATGCAGTACTACGGACTCCAAAAATGGGGAGTAACTGCCATGCCTCCACTAACGGTAAATCTGCCAGCGGAAGTGGCAGAAACAGTAACCGAGTTAGTCTGGATTTTCAGAGTTAGAATCACACTCCGTCCCCCCCACCTGCCCTCACAAGCGACAGTCATTTACAGTAGGCCATTCCCTGTTCCAGTAGACCTTGTCGCTTTGAAATAGAATGCATATAGGGCCTTAGTCGTAGCGCCGACCAGGCGTACTATAGATCCTCCCTTTACCCTATATCTCTTTCACCGTAGACATCACTGCGACGTAGAACATTTTTTTTTTTTTTTTGGTAAAAGATTTGATGATTTTATTTAATACCAGAATGCACATTTACAATCTGAGAGTTTTTCAGCTGTCAATTGTGTAACATAACATTGAAAAGACCTTTAAGATGTTTTCTATAATATATGAACTGATAACTAAAATAGCACAAATTCATTTACACATAACTGGATTACTCAGATGCATTGAATATAGGGTGAAATAGAAGGGAGGGGCGATGAGAAGGGTGAAGAGGGGAGGAGGGGAAAAAGGGGGTATACTAGTAACAGAATAGAGATGCCAGTATAATTGTAAATAGTGTGGAAATCTTTGCTTTTGGCCACACCATCCCACTTCCTACACTTTAGCCACTGATCCCACTCATGCCCACTCTGCATAGTCTCCACATCTTTCCTGTACACCACATCACCACTGAAGAACACAGTCCTTTCCCGCAATTTGATCCTGTGCTCAGACCATGCCGTCTTCTCTTATTCTAAACTATACTTTCTTAGATGACACTTCTTCCTCGCTTCCTTCACGCAGAAAGATCCACATACCAAAAGGCTGTGATATGATATGATAAGATATGATATGGCATTTATAACACGCCTATACACAAGTGTGGACCTGATTCCCAGAGTGCTTTCCTATGGGATTGCACCATTATAAAACGCTTTTGTGAATCAGGTCCCTTATCTCCTTCTCCTAGGCAATGCGGCGCTCTCCAAAGAGCGCGCATCTTGCAAACTGATCTCATCGTATCAGCACACAGTGTAGTATCTCGATACAGATCACATATGCTCACGTATCACAGTTGCTCTCCACAATCCAGACGCACACATTCTAGAGGCCTCACTTTCTCTGGAGACACTGCACATGTTCCCAGAGACAGCCGATCCACCCGATAAGCTTCAACGCTGTCTCCAAAAATATATGATCTTCTGATCCTATCTCATACATTCTGCACACAGATGTGCTCCACCACATTAACTGCACACCCTTGGCCAGAGCTCATAGTCCCTCACTTACCACATTACCCATAGAGCACATCTGCTTGCATATATATGTGCCCCCCTCTCACTCACAATCCACACTCTATTTTAAGCATGTCACCTCTAATAGACCTTATCTTTTTTGCAAACAAAGTAAGGTTCATCATATGTTCCTTCTGACTGGCCACAGTTTGCCTGCTCCATTCATACCAGCTCTCGAATGGATCGAGCACCCCTCTTTCTCATTCATGACAAATACTCCACTTAGTTCACATTTCCCTCCTTGGCTCCCTTCCCAGAGAGACAGCACCCACTCTATTCAGGCTAAATACTACACTGCTTCCACGTAGAATGCACCTCTTTTCTTTAGACCTGGCCTACACATGCTCCCAAATGAAACAAATATATTCCCTATAGAATATGGCCAGGTCCATATACAACAACCCTTTCTCCTAAGCATCACATCATTCCCATAGGACATATTACTCTAAAGGGCTTGCCCGCAATACCAGAGCTCAATTTTGTTTATTTTACACATAACTTCTTATACATCTGAAACTCAACTGATAGTTCACATGTGTTGTTCTAAACACACATGCTTCCGGTAGTGAATACTTATTTCCTGTTGACCACACCACCTCCCTGCAGATCATTCCTCCTGCCCCCATACCACACTACAACCTTTCAATCACACCTTGTACCAGAGTCTACCCAGTCTTTTCTGACCATGCCACAACAATGACCATCCCTTGATAATTCAGAGAACATGGTGCAATCCACGCCCTTCCGCCGTACATTGAAATTCCCCTCCACTTGCTTCAGTCTCAAAATACAGACCCCTTTCTTAGCCCTGAGCTAATGACCGAACACACATCCCAAAGGGCATATTCCCTCATACAGCCACACTCCCAAACCTCCTCTGTTTAGTGTGCTATCTCAATCCAAGTACTGTGTACATTTAGATTGAAAGAAACCAGACATAAAGGTATAACCACTTAGGCAAAAATGATGGTTCCGCGTCATTACATCTCCTGAAAAAACATAGTTGGGACCAACTTCTTCTCAATCTCAACATATTTATTGACTGGTCTAAATATTATTATTATTCCAGTTGTGGAATATATGGATAAAGTGCTTGATAGTGGGGGGAAAACAAATATTGCTTCTTCAGCAATGTTCTTTGGATGAGATATACTGACTGGCTGCCCATAGAGCCAATCCATGCAGAATTTCATTGGTTGACAGGCACATAGTGCAGATGCTCCTCCACATGTTTCTAATGCCAAGGCGGACACCTCTGTGGGGGATCTGTCATTAATGATCGGCCAAAGTTATAATTCCAAACTTCTCCAACAGTTGCCAAAAGCGTTTCTCTCTGGTGTCTTTCAACTAATTCCGGTCTTTCCTGACTCAGGTATCGTCCAGCTTTGTGTTGTGCACCTTGTTTACAACTGTAGTGGGGGTGGTAGGGAACCTACCCAAGTATATAGTTTATTACTGATAGATTTTGGACCAACGGGACATCAGGTCTCCTAAATCCAATCAGATGTAGTGGCTATGCATCTATTTTAATTTTGCTAGCTTGAATATAAGCCCTCCTGACCATAGGTTAATACATTAGACTTTCACCATAAATGGTCTGGCGGACTTCCTAAAAATTCTAATAACGAATGAGTGACAAAAACAATTTGGAGAGGAGGGAAGAAGGAGAAAGTGGAGACCATTGTTTCTTGAGAAAAGTTAATTCTTAGAAACACTATAACCAGTTGTGAGAAATATATTTCTACTGTTTCTTCATCCATCCACTTTTAGATAGGTGGCACACCAGCGCAGCCTACAATGATTGTACTGGTAGGCAGGATTAGTTAGACAATCCCTCTATCCTTTGCTTCAACAATGCCCAGGTTAATAGGGCAGGATCAACACCAGCAGGAAGTTGTTACCTCCTCTCTAATTGCGTATGAATGTGGAGTGTGTTGCATTACAGTTTCATTAGGTGTGTTTGCCCCATTTTGTGATAAAACCTTTCCGACACGATGCTTCTCTTGTGGTAGACAACACTGCTTCCCTTATGACACTTCTTTACATATTCAAGCATCCACCACCTTACACACTGTCCTATGCACCTGCAGCCTCCCCCTATTGGGCAACACCTGTTCCACACTGACCTGACCACCTTTCCAAGAATGGACATCTGTTTGGAAATTGACCAAACCTCCTTTGCAGTGACCTGACATTCTTTTAGCTCTTCTCTTAGCACCTGGCATTGGGCATCATTCAAGCCTAGTCCCATACCTGCACACCTCTTCTCCATGCAGAATCCAGTTTACCACTAAACCCCACCGACTCCTCATTGTGCAATACGGTAGTGCCAATCGGGGCCAGTTGCTACATGAATTAAGTTGTACATAGTTTAGGTTACGATGGCAGCAATGTTGCAATGCTAACTTTCCCTCTTTCAACAGGTTGTTCTTCAGAAGACACTATCCCCTGAGCACAGTCACCTTTTGTGATGTGGATCCACAAGAAAGGAAGTAAGTATTAAACATGAGAATTTAGAATCCTCCACTCTCACATTCAAGATTGAACACCTCTGTTCCATGATGAGAGTGGGATTTGGAGCGGGAGAGGGTGCTGGTGAGGCCAGGGGGAAGGGATATGGGGAGGGAGGGCGTGAGGGACATGTAGGCGGGGTTAAGGGTGAGAGGGCGAGAGAGAGAGAGTGGAAGAGCGAGGGGACGAGGTGGAAAGAGAGGTGAGAGATAAGAGTATGAAGTGGGTAATGAAAAAGGGTGAGTGGGAGTCAAAATATTGTGAGGACCTTTTAACAGACTTGCTAATGTTGACTTACAGGGCAATCACTAGGTTTTCCAAATTCAGACTGTTAAGCTAGATCGCAGGTCTGTGTTATTTTCACCCGTGTGTCTACAAAACACACTGGGCCTCATTACGACCTTGGCGGAGGACCATGGTGCAATTAGCACCATGGTCCTTGGCGGAGATGTGAAAATTCCGCCATGGGGGTTGGCGGACTTACCGCCCCATTCCGACCTTGGCGGGGCGGTAAGTCCCCAATCCCCATTTTACCCTTCCCCATTCCCATTCTTGCCCCATAGGGCATAATGGGAGTGGGGAAGGCGTTAATTACGCCACCGTAAATTACGGTGGCGTAATTAACACCAAGTTCCCTTACCGCCATGGTTTTTAACGCCTGCAAAAAGCAGGCGTTAAAATCGCCATGGCGGAAAGGGAACTCGTAATTGGCGGTAAGGGGTCGGCGCAGTTAACGCTGGCGTAAACCCCTTACCGCCAAGGTCGTAATGAGGCCCACTGTGTTGATATTAAGGTGCCACAAATATTGTTTTGAAGATGTGTTATTGGTAATGGATGTGTAGATATGAATAAGTTGTCGTTTGTTTTATTTGATTTTATACTTGGATTTATACAAGACTTGTGGATATACAAATGTAAAAAAAACAGATGTTTTTCTAAGTGAAATAGATATCACGTATGATGTATCCCAGCACAAGTAAAATCTGCTCAAAAGCAGTGGTCGAAGTGAGCGGGAACGGTCGGGAGCGGGGCTCCTCTACTTTTCTAAATTACCTTTTACAGCTCCTATACTTTTATTTTAAAAAGAAACAGTTCCGGAATGGTTTCGTTCTAAAATAAAGTATAGGAAGAAGTTGAAACTTGCACTTTCAGTGCACTGCACTAAACGTTCCCTTAAACAGCTGGTGCAAGGGTTTGGGGTGTGTATTGTGTGTGGGAGGGCACGTGGTGATGTGGGTGCCGGGAGTGGGTGCAGGCCATCAGGGAACGTAGTTCCACTACTTTTTTTTCGTACACTTCGACCCCTGCTCAAAAGATAGAGGAGGGTGACCAAACAGACTTGACCACACACACATTGTTTACTGATTACTGACCTGGAAGGTCTAGGCTCACCAGGTACGCTAAGAGAAGTTACTGTGTTATTTTGCTACACCATTGCTAATTGACACAGGACACATTTGCACTTGGTGGTGGTAATTTGCACTAGTTGACATTTTCCACTTATTACGTGTCTTTGTGGTCAGTGTGAACAGCTATGGCCCATGCATTAAATCATTTAGACATGGTGCATTTTACCAGTATCACGTGCAATAGCGTACTGTGCCAACTATCACGATTGGAGCAAAATTCCACAACAATAGAATTAAGCACATTTCCTATGAATCACATAAAGTGCACAGTGATGGGCAATGCTGCACCGATTCCTGTGCACCTAAATGGCTTTTGCATGGACTGTCCAGTGCAACATCGGCCATTTGCGCAAACTGACTTGTGCAAAAACAAGTGTTCACTTATTGAGCAGTGCAGTGCAAATATCTTGCTAAATGGAGCAATTTACTTTTAATGGTGCATTTTTTGAGAAACGGCCCTTAACATGCTGCTCCCAATTCAGTGTGTATAACTCGAACACTCATGGTTTACTAAGAGGATGAATGCTTCATTTTCTATTCTTCTTGGGTTGGAATTACTTACACGAAGATGTTCGTCTGGGTCCCCCCAAGTGCCAAGGACTTTTTTGGTGATTTTGGTATTTTGCCATTCAATGCCTTCTAACGTTTTCTGTTTCATTAACCCCTTAATTGCCAAGGGTGACTCCCTTGGCACTTAAGGGGTTAAACACAATATTGTTACTTGTTCTCATCTGTTAATTCCTTAATTGAACAACATCATTAATCAGTGGTTCATGCTATAATGTTTAGTTGGGGTACGGTTACTCTTTCAGATCCAGCCCCCTATTAATTTCTCAGGCCTAAATGAATTGACTGACCCCTCCCTGCTGCTTATCGTCATGGCAACATGTCCTCCAAAGTCTCTTTGGCCTGTGTCACAGGAAGTATTGTAGAAGCTGGAACAGCACGCGCCTCTCTGTTGCACTCTTTCACACCATTTAACGACCTACCATGATGAAATGCTGTCCCAGCACCCACACCATGGTTGGGAGCCTCCAGGCACTAAAGCATGCAAGGGGGCACATATTTTGCACTGCCCTCCAGCCCCCCTGAAATGTGCAGAGAATAAGGTCTCATTTCTAAAATGATTTCATTTGCATTCGTTTTTGAGAATCTGACCCTATGTTTTTCATACTAGAACAATGTTTGCCCCGGATCCCATTTCACTTGCACTGCTGCCCATTTGCTGTAATACTGCACGTACTCTTAAAAACTCAAACATTTTGTCGGCCACTGACTGTATGGGCGTGGTCACAAGTCTGGCCCCTCCCTTGCTCCTCGTTCTACCCTATATACAGCACTCTGTGGCTTCCCAGCAAGTGCTGCACTTTTGACAAAACTATGCTTGCAAACATAGGCAGCACTTGGAACCAGGCAGGAGTTTGAGTTTTGGTCAAACTCTATCTGGTCGAATAGTTTCTTTCTCAAATATCGTTTATCAGTTTATTTATTTATTTTTTTAACCACGAAGGGTAGTTTGTGGGTGTTGCGTCAGGCAATATAGGTTGGGTGCAGGGGAGGACAGAGGAAGGAGTGTGACGCTGGGGCTCTCCCTCCTTCTCTGGGAGAAAATGTGGTAAACAAAAATCTCCCTCAAAAATTGACATCAATTAAAACGCATAGAACTATAGGCACCCCTTTACCATCTGTCCGAGAGCAGGAGGATTTAGTTGTGCCCACAGTTTTTGCATCCCTTTGCTGGCTTAATTTCACATATGGAAGCACTCAAGTGATGGCTGCTCTCTTCTTGTTTCTCCTCCAGATGGACTAAATCGGACAGAGGTCCCGCAAAGTAAGTGCATTGAGCGCAATTGATCTTCTTGTGTGAATTAACAGCGCGTGTAATTGTACTTCATGGCCAGTACAGGTGACGGTACTTGCGGGCCTTCTGCTGTCCTTAGAGGAACTGGTATTATGCAAATATTCTGAAAGAGATTGTTTGATTCACTTCTTTTGTGGTCATTTGGAAGCCACCAGCTATTTTCAACCATGAACTGCAGTGGTGGCCCATTAAATGATCAATATTTCTACATGTGGTACTGCTGCGATAAGAGAATGTTAGGAGAGGGTCTCTTTTTTTCACATAGCACTTAATTAAGCAATAAGCCTCGAGCTGCGGGGACATTTGCGAGTCAGGTAATGCCCCGGGGCCCATAGTCCATAGTAACAAAGGCCCCGGGGCATTACCTGACTTGGTAATGGCCCTGTGGAGAAGGGCTTAGTGCTATTAGTACCCCAGACTACAAGACCGGGGTACTAGTAGCAATCTTTTTCTGTTCCAAAACTCTGCAGTGTTTTGGAACAGAAAAAGAAATAAAAATGTTTTTCAAAATGTCCGCCGGGGAAGGGAAAATAGTGTCTGTTTTCCCTTTCTATGGCAGCCATCGGGCACCGGACGCGCTGGGGACAGATATGTTCCCAGCACATTTGCTCTCAAAAACTGAAGAAAAAGAAGGGAAGTGGGGTTGGGTGGGTGGGGAGGGGATTGTTTGGGGCGATGGGGCGGGCATGTGGAAAACACTTACCTGAATCCCCGGCGGGGGAGGATGGCAGCCTACAGCCCTGCAGAGGCTCGGAACAGGGATTACCCTATTCTGAGCCTCCTCATTGGCTGAGGGCAGAGACCCCCCCCCCCGCCGGGGAAGTGAAAGAAGCAAAAGCTTCGAGGGATTCTGTGTGGGGTATGGACCGGTCAAGGGCCAATCAGATTGTTTGTAACATTGTGATTGACCCTCGCTGGCTACTAATACTGAAAATCATCCTGTTTCTAGAGACTCACAGTTTTGGCCTATGGAAGACGGGCCTTGTGGCCTGCTCTTCTATTATATCGATGACATGGTGCAGCATTTACCTGTTTTCTTTCTTTCCCTGGGGTTCTGTGTGATTTTGTTGAATATGATACTCCACACACAAAGAAAAACAGTTTTTTTTGGCTGATTTGGTGCAGAGTTTAATATTCTCCAACTACCACATTTCAAGCTCCGGAACCACCCACCCAAACCTCTTAAATCCCCCCATTAATCCTGCATCCTCTCCTCCATAACTGTCCCTAACCCCCCCACTAACACAAACACAAATACACACACCACTTCTCCCCAGTCCTCTCCCCAAACAATCAAATACTCCAACCACCACCCCACAACATACAGACAGACACACAGTCACATACCTCTTCCCGTGCTCATGTCGGCCGCGCCTGTTAGCCCCTGCGCTTGTGTGCGACATAGGTGCAACAGTTGTATTTACAAAGATCGCTCAGTGCAGTCACAGAGAGCTCTTTTTAAATTGGTCTTTGAAAATATAATTTCTTTTCAAAACAACATTTTCACTTAGTACCTTTCTCTGCGTGGGTCTTAATTCTGATGTGATCATAAATAGAACGGAACAATATATAAATGTGTTCACTCTCCTGGACCAATCAATGGAATTACTTCTCATCCACCGAAATAAACACATTTCTTGGATGTTGATTATAATATTCGGAAATAAGAACGTATTGTTGATTCAATAGTTAGGTAAGATGGGGACCAATTTCCTTGTTCTATCAGAAGAAATTCTTTATCCAAATGTAGGCTTTGTGGACTCCCCAGATGATCCAACCCCCACACCCAGTAATAAAGTATCCAGGTTGAGAGTATGTGCAAAGTGTTTGCTACGGTGAATAGATTACTAGGTTTTACACAGAGAGTTTCTGTGGTAGCCAGGTTCCTGATGGGAATACCACGCTGGACGTGAGTACTTTATTTCAAGTTCCACTGATTACTCACTTTGGGCACATTACATAGACAGACCCACACAGAGAGGACTGGACCAGCCACACCCCAGCCAGCTCTCCATCCATCTGCCATTCCCGGAAGTCCCGCCCAGTGCTCCACTAACGTTCCGCACTGACATTGCAGTCTTGCATTTCACGCATGCGTCCAAACATTCTGACTGGCTGATCACTACATTTTACTTCAAAACATGAATTTGCTGAGAACAAATATGTCAGAATAACGTTCGCTTGCTCTTTCTCTTGCTCTTTCTTTCTGTGAATGCAGCTCGAGCGGTCCCTGCCGTGCCCTGGTGACACCTCTCAAATCGCTTCACACCAGCCACAACACACACGCCCTCCTCCCTCCATGCTGGCAATCAGGCACATTGGAATAACAATGAGCATCTTCAGAGCTCGCTCAAAGGGCCCAGCTAAACATGTGTTAGGGCCCATGGGGGACCATTTCAATATGAATGGTCCCCCACTTGCTTACATGGGGGGGCGGGGGCGGACAAAGTGTGTAATACCCTTGGGTTCCTTAAACATGAATGTTCTTTAGTCTCAAGGGGCGGGCAGCCAGAGTGGAGCTGAAACACTAAACTGCCACTAAAAATGTTTGTAATTGCTCTGTCAGAAAAGTGCTAGCGCAGATGAAACCAGTGTAAAAGAGGTGATAACACTGCGGGATGCTATCAACGGCAGTCTGTATAAGCGCACACGTAAAGTCTTCAGTTAAGGTGACAGCAGCCAGCAAAGGGCAGCCTGTAGCATGCAGACAAAGCAAAGTGCACATTCAAACCATGAAAGTAAGAACTATGTTGCTGTTTAGTAGCCAGAATAAGACCAGCTACGTGCCCCCAACCCCACATCGTACCTCGAGGCTCTTGAACACATACACAGACCAGAAACACAACACTGTGGGAGTGTTCGGCACACTAGGCACTGATATGTTCTAATGGTTATATGTGATTTCATCGCTCGGAAAAAACATCGAGGGGAACTCAATATTTATTTGAACCCACTGAACACCCTTCCAAACATATTTTAGGACTGGTACAATTATACAAACAAACTCCAGTCCTAGAATATTCGGGGAAAGTGTTGGATAGCGGGTTAAAAAAAAATATTGAGTGCCTCTCAATGTTTTATTCAGCAAAGGAAATCACTGGGTGCCGTTCTAATTTCCTCTGGATTTGTCCAGCAAGATATGCAGAACCCTTATTTTCACAATATGGATTGACTTGATCAGAGGCAACATCACAGTAAATGACATTAAAAGCAATGGTATCAGTCTTCAGTATTCCAGGACACCATTGGTAAAGACTTTAAAATATGTTTTCATGAGTAAGTCAAGAGAATAATGTGCTATGCAAAATATAAATATTCACTATTATTATTATGCAACAACTCAGTAGTTTAGTAGACATGAGGGTTTTTCTTCATAGGAAAAATTGCAAACTACGGAGGTCATTACAAGCATGCCGGTCTAGGAATAAGGTGCCGGTAACAAGGTGTGCCTGTACCTCTTCTGCACCTGCATACCACGAGTCTGCTGGAAGGGTGCAGAACTACCGGCAGGCATCACCTGCCCCTAGTTCAGGCCCCTACCGGTAGTGTATTCACTGGCACCTTAACAGCAGTGCCGGTGATTCAGGGGTTGCCATCCCATGAAGTTCAATGGGATGTCATGGAATGGGAACTTACTGCCATTGCTGGTGCCCGTAATATCCCTGTAAAACCTGGATGAGAAAGGAAAAGGGCTTCTTTGCATAGCATCAGAGATCATTTTGGGAACATAAACAAAGAACACAAATCTTTACACTTGACAAATATGTCTCTGATGAAAGGATTGTATCCTTGAATCACTAAGTCATTAATGCATGCTGGGCTTGGTGCTACCATATATATTTATTCGTACAGCCTCAAGATTTAGAGATTAGGGTAACATTGTTGTGGCTCTCTGTTTCCAAAATTGTGAGAAGGGGCCTTTATAGGCCAGGATTTTATAACCGATGGGGCTGAGAGGGAACGTCTGTCTCAGACTAAAAACATCTATGTACAGGCACTGAACTTTCTATGAACAGGCACTGAACTTCTTGGGGAATTATATGCAGAGCATACTTAAATTAGGTCATTCTTATGGTGCCAAAATACTTTATGACCTTATCCAAAGCAGCTGTGAAACATTGTTGGTGCTATTTGTCCCCTTTTCCGTTCTCATAGGGGTTTTTCAAATGGGTTATTTGGAGTGCACTAGATGGCATATCTTAAAAGGATAACCTATCCAAAAGTATGTTTTGTAGTTTTCTAGGTTTTGATAATGTGCTTTGCTTAATAAGCCTCTCGACAGCTAAAAACAACAAAGCAGCTATCATCACAACTACATCAGGAATTTATAACACCAGAATTATTGAAGCTAGCTCCAACACTAGGCAACTCTTCAAAATATTCAAGGAACTTGAATCCCAAGCACCTCCCATTGACAGCTTCCCCAATGACAAGGCCTGGTGCTCATTCGTCCAATCTGCACTCACAAACGAAACACACACTCTCAGAGACAAAACCATCCACAAACAAACCACGCTCTCCACTAAGGTTATGTCCCCTCACCACCAAGTCAGCCCTACCACAACCACTTCACCCCCTTCTATTTCTCTGACATCTCACCTGATGCTGCCCAAACCATCATCCAGTGTCGCAAACCCTCCAATTGCAAAGGAGTTATCTGCCCTTCGCACATATTCAAGATGAACTCTGACTCCCTTGCACTCATTATAGCTAAATTCATCCATGCCTACTTCGCCTCATGCTCGGTCCCGATAGCCATCAAAGAAGCTTGGGTTACACCCCTCCTTAAGAAACCCTCCGTGGACCCCACCCTTCCTAGCAACTACCACCCATCACTAATGTACCTTGCCTCCTTAAAATCCTTGATCGTACTGCCTACATCCAAACCCACCTGGAGACCCAAAACCTTCTTGGTTCA
Organism: Ambystoma mexicanum; assembly: GCF_040938575.1. NCBI lineage: Eukaryota > Metazoa > Chordata > Amphibia > Caudata > Ambystomatidae > Ambystoma > Ambystoma mexicanum. Next base: position 1,419,589,963 of record NC_090931.1, on the reverse strand, counting down.
CGCCAATCTGGCGTTAGACCCAGGCACAGCACCGAAGCTGCCCTACTGGACCTCAAGATCCATCTTGACAGTATTCACAATGTCAGAAAACTCGCCATCCTTCTCTTACTTGACCTCTCTGCAGCCCTTGATCTTGTTGACCACAATATCCTCTGCCAGCACCTCACCTCTAAATTCAACCTTTCCGGAGAAGCTGCTAGCAGGGTCAACTCCTTTCTCAGTGAATGCACCTCTAGGATTGTTACTGGCTCTGAAGCAGCTGACCCCACACCTGTCTCCTATGGGGTACTGCAAAGCTTGTACCTGTCACCCACACTCTACGAGATGTATACTAAGTCCCTCTTCAACCACTTTGACAACCTCAAAATTCCTTATACCAACTTCACTGATGTGAACACCAAAGTCCCACTCAAACTCACTGGTAACCACACCACTGACTCAGACAACGTTAATAGTCTATAGCATCATTCAAGCGTGGATGGCAGACCACCACCTGTGCCTGAATGATGACAAAACAGAACTCCTAAGTGTAGGTTCCCCGCATCGACTCAAACCTTGGACCCAGCCTTTCTATCTTTTAGCATTGATGAAAACATTACATAGTGTCTCCAGCCATGTGAAACCCTGGGCGTATACCTGGATTCTGAGCTATCCATGCATAAACACAAGGCCCTCGCCTCGTCAGCAGTATACACCACCACGTTCAGTAACCTCAGTAGAAAGTTTCTGACTTTGGACAACTGCCTCACACAAGCCAGAGCTATCATTGGAAGCAAACTGGTTTACTGTAACACCATTCTCTCTGGTACCTCTACCAAAAACATATCCAAGCTTCAACTTATCCAAAATAACACTCTTTGGGCTGCCTGCGGTATGAAGCGTACAGACCATATCTTGCAAGGTAGACTGGAGGCCCACTGGCTGCTTATCAAAGCCCCCAATGACTTAAAAATCCTATTACTCACCGATGTGTGCACAACACTGCACCCATATACTTAAACCAATGCATCTCCAAAAGTGTCAAACCAGCCTGCTTGTGCATCTCCGCAACCATGGCCTTACAACGCCGAGATGCATCAGAAAAAGAGCGGGGGGAGCTAGCTACATGGCCATAGCCCCCACACACTGGAATGCTCTTGCTCCCGGCATCCAAAACGAGCCGCCCTACCTGGACTTTAGAAAAAAAAAAATGCAAACTGTGCTGTTCAACAAATATATATAAGACTTTTCCTCCCTGTCATCTCATGACTGAACTGTATCGCCTGCTACTAAGTATGTACTTCGCTGTGATACCTCTGGATCTGGGGACTATCAACAAATGAAATAAATAAATAAATGTAAATTTAACATTCTTATTGGGAGTAAAATATATACTGAAGGTGATCTTTGGAAATTAATACTGCATACGTTTCAAAAAGAGTCAGTTCACAAAGTTAGTACATTAAATAGTTTCTTTTGAAGTTAGAGCTCACAAGTGCATCTCTTAAAATACCCTTCCTTCTAGGAAAGGTTAATACTCAGATTAAAACCAATGATGTGTGTCTTCTGTGAGACCCAGGGCAATGTTCAACTTTGCATAATGGCTACTGATGGGTTGATAATACTACTGATCCCAAAGAATTGTTACAGAGTACACAAATACCAATAATTAACAAAACATAGTAATGTACAAATGCTGTTGTATCCCTTGCAATGTCCAACACAATCTGATTGCCCACCCTCCCCCCACCAACACATTTCATGCAGGACTCAAGTAATGATTATATGCTATGATTTGATCTGGTCTGCTGTGATATTATCTGGCAATTATAACGCGCCTGTAGAACTGTTCCTAGGCACAACAAGCCAAGGAGGGGGAAACAATGGAAGGACAGAATAATGATCTTACTATGATTTGTGTCATTCAGATCACGCAAGTACGGGTAAGAGGGAAGGGGAGAAGTGCCAAGGGGAGGGGAAGGAGGAAGTGCAGTTAACTCACAAGTGCAGCCAGCGGGTGATTCGTAAGTACAGAGAGAAGGGACTGTAGGCTTGCAGATACAGACCCTTAGGTGCTGTGGAACCCGGAGGCAGTGCAAGGGCAACTATACATTCAGGAGCCCGAGCACGAGTTTAGAAGGTGACCAGTGTGTGGAGCAGTCATGTGCATCAGATGGGGAGACGAAGAGAGAAAGCGGAAGCAAAAAGGAAGGTCTTGAGTTGTTTCTGGAACCATAGGTGGTTCTGCTCAAGTTTGAGAGAGGCAAAGAGGCTGTTCCAGAGGGAGGCCCCAGCCGAAGAGATAGATCTGCCCCCAACTCTCTGCTTTGAGAAGCATCTGACCCTCAGAGAGTTGGAGGTGGATGAGCGGAGAGCTTGAGAAGGAAGATGTTTTGGAAGAGAACGTTGGAGGTAGAGCAGTCGCAGGCCCCGGAAAGCCTTGTGGAGGATGCAGAGGGGGTTGAACTTGATCCTTGCAGCCACGGGGACCCAGTCAAGAGACTTCCGAGCTGGGGAAATATGATCCCTGGGCTTGAGGCCAAGGCCAAGTCTTGCAGTCCTGTTCTGGATAAGTTGTAAAGGATGAAGAGTAGAGGCATAGTCCAGCCTAGAGAGGACCAGAGCTCTGGAGACAGTGAGCTTCTGTGGGAAAGTGAGAAAAGCAGGAATACCTCTGAGGAGGTGCACTTGATAGTTTGACTTCTTAGAGACATCAGAGATGTGAGGAGAGAAGGAGAGGGTGGAGTCAAAGATGGCACCAAGGTTCTTAACCTCACAGGAAGGAGCAGGAAGAGGGCCCGCAGTGGGCAGCCAGAGCGAGAGAGGGAAGGAGGGAGCCGGTGTCCCAATGAGGTGGATCTCAGTCTTACTGGCATTAAGGCAGAGATCATTGGTGTCACACCATTCCTGAATAGCGGTAAGACAGTCTGGTATGAGAGAAGAAGCAGAGGTGGCTGAGGGGAGCCTGAAAGAGAGCAGAGTCTGATCCACATAACATTGAACATTGGAGCAGAAAGTAGCGATGCGGTGGGCAACAGGTGGCAGGTAGTGGTTGAAGAGCCTGGGAGAGAGGTGAGACCCCTGGATGATATGTTTCTGAATAACAAGCTGGTCCCCATATTGTGGGATATATATACCTATATATATACCTAATATACCTTTGTTGCGAATGCTCTCATTCTAGTTTAAAACATCAACAAAAAAGCAATCCATTAGCACCCCCCCTTAAGATATCTCTGGCTGCATCACTGTCAGTCATTGCTGGAGTGGCTCAAGAAAACGGTCACCTTGTAACACTAATCTTTCCCATTGGTAGAGAGATAGAGACACACAGAGTGACACAGAGGGACAGAGTTAGAGATGGAGAGAGAGATGGAGCTAGACAGAGTGGGAGAGGGACAGAGAGGGAGAGAGACAGAGAGAGGGAGACACACAGAGTGAGAGCGGGAGGGAGAGACAAAGAGAGAAAACGAACACACAGAGAGTGGAAGAAAAGGGGAGCGAGTGAAAGACAAAAAGCACAGACAGAGAGTAAGTGAGACAGATAGAGACAGAGTGAGAGAGATAGTGAGAAAGGAAGAGAGACAGGGAGGGGGAGGGGTGGAGAAAGAGAGAAAGAGAGACAAAGACAGAAAAAGACCAACCAAAGAGTGTGAGTGAGACAGATAGAGAGAGAGAAGGACAGGTTTGCATTTGATAGGATGGGTACAACCAGTTTAATTACAACGACTTGATCTTAAATATTCACGCCTTTTACCAAATGTGCATTATTTACCATTTACACATCAATTAGAGTGTATGCACAATGCGGAAAACAAATGTCTCCTCCTTCCCTGCGATGACCTAACACATGTATCCCGTTCACTGTAATAGTTAAGATGGCTTCTGTTCCCTATATACGAAGGGTCTGTTCTGCAGTACCTTCTTGTGAAGGAGAGATGTGTGCTCCTAAAGGCTAAACGTGGAGGATATGAGTTGTCTTAAAGAACTGGTTCTATTTTTTGATGTTTGTTTTTTAATACAATCTCTACTTTTTAGAGGATCATTCTTTGGAAATCATAAAATATGTTTAATAGGAATCAGGTAATAATGTCCCCATAGCTAATGTCCCCATACATAATGTCGTCGGGAAAAGCCATTGGCGACATTATATATGGTGACATTATGTATGTTCAATGTAATAATGTCTCTGCAAAAAACTGCGAAATATTTGTTAGGAGACATGTTTGCAGGGACATTATTACATGGAACCGTTTAACCTGTACTATTCATTTCTAATTTTCAAATGCATGTGTATCCATGCTGGGTGGTTGAATGCTAAATAAAAATATCAGAGCTACAGGTGATATGTCACAAACTTCAAAGAGTTTAGCAAAAGAGAGTTGGATTTAGAACTAGCATGCAACAGGAACCACTATCTGTAGATCGGGTAACAAGCGACAATGATCAATGCTAGGATTATGTATCTAGCAACCCTGGAAGGGAGAAATTGCTAGAAAGAAATATAATTGATTGGGTTAGGGATCTTTACTTACGCTTTTCCATCCACATGCCGGGGAGAGCTGGTGTTGTTATGCTGCCCCCAAAGTGCATGGCTCCCCTGAAAAAGACAGCCTGCAACGCTCCCATTTCTTGACCACCCATAACAAACATGAGCCAAAAATCACAGTGGTAGTTATATACTCTTCCGACCCAATGACTTATGTAAGATCACACATCTGTGTAGCGGAGGTAGCATTGAAATAAAGGGGGGTATGATAGTGTGACCTGCTCACTTTGATACTGATATCTCTAGATTTTTTTAATGTTATTCTGAAAAGAAATCATGTCAATTTCCACTCCACTCCAAAGCATTAATTCAATTGGGCCCTCACATACCACAAATCTGTAAGTCTAAGCGGACGTTTTTTGTGAAACATACATGTTGAGAGGGTCACTTGCCAATTTATGCTTTGGGATCATGGTTTAATGTTGAATAAGTATGAGAATCGTAAACCTTCTCAAAGCATGTAGATGTTATCATAGGATGCGGGTTTTGCAGCGTGCAGATCGCCCAAACAGAACTTAAACTGTGAATGTCCACTTGAAATTTTTTTTTATAAATCCTAGTCTAAGAATTCATCATATTCAATAATCCTTGAAAAGGTTGCATTGTTGACGTTTTTGGTTAAAAAAGCTCACACTTGCAGTACATTTTTTCTTAAATCAGTACCATCATCTAGAAGAAACTGCATAGGAGTGGTCGAGATTGAAGTGTGTAACGTTTAATATACACTGTCAATGTTATGGTTTGTTTAAACATGTATGGAATATCCCTTCTCTTTGAAAAACTGTGAGAAAATAGCCCATTTGAACCAAAAAGTCCCATTACCACCCAGTAACCATCCCTGGAAATCAACCTCCTTTTCAGAGCACATAGCAATGTATTGTGGGTATGCAAATATTCTAAACAGCATGCATTTTTCATAGGAAAATGGTATTAGTCTTAAAGGGAAAATATATTTTATATATAGCTTTATTAACCCTGGAAGGACAACTCTCAACTTTGCAGACAGTGACGAGTTTCACCCTCATTATGGATCATCATAAACTTCAAACCGACCTCTATAATCAGAGGAGGCCCAACACACCTCATCCTAGACTGATCCAACATAAAATTGCAATTCCTAGCCTATCAAGAGCCCTTATCAATGCAAGGTCCCTCATAGCTCACAGCACTGAAATTGCCGACATACTTGCCCTAGACAACTTAGACTTACTCGCAATCACTGAGACCTGGCTCCATGATGCTGCAGGTCCTGCACTCATGACTGCCGTACCTGATAATTACAACATTCTAAGAATTGATCGCCCCAACTCTCGAGGAGGTGGCCTAGCCATCATCGCCAAAACTAAGCTTGATGCAAGACTCACCCCTCACCCGGAAATAACATCATGTGAACTCCTCTCAGCCAAAATACCTATCTCTAACAATAGCACATTAACTGTTCTCTTGGTATATAGACCACCAGGCCCACTAGGTAACTTCGAAGAAGATTTATCTAGCCTCCTTACTAACATCAAAGACACTACCCAGCTCTTACTACTAGGTGACTTCAACTTGGGCTTCAATGATAATGAGGACAAACAAGCCCACTCCATCCAATCCATTATAGTCGACCATGGCCTGACTCAGAACATTCTTGCCCCCACGCACATAAAAGGACGGACCCTAGATTGGATAGCTAATCGAAACTGTAACACCACTATCTCTAAAATCCTGCCACAAACATGGACGGATCACCACCTCATCAGTTTCTCATTAACCATAGAACTGCCTAAACCAATTAACCAAGATATAGTACCTGCCATGCCAACCAGAAGTAAAAAAGACATTACTTCAGAAAAATTGCTCCCTCTCCTCCTACCAGCCCTTGCTGCCAGCGATACTAACCAGGACCCTAACACACTAGTTGACACTTTCAACAACGCCATGTCCAATGCGCTGGACACAATAGCCCCCTTCAAACTTCGTAAAAGCAAACGTGAATCCCACCTCAACTCATGGTTCACCCCTCACCTCAAAGAACTTCGAATCCAAAAGCGCAAACTCCAAGCTATCTGGAGGCATACACCCTCAGCTGAGAATAAAACCATCCTCAACAACTTTGCCAACAAATATAAGAAGGAAATAATCCAAACCAAAAAAGACACATTCAATGAAAGAATTAGTAAGGCTAATTCTAATTCTAAAGAACTTTTCTCCATCCTCCGGGAAATGGAAAACCCTATTGCTCCCGTAGACAACGTCCCCAAAGATAAACAATGGTGCACTAGCATCCAAAATGCCTTAGCTAACAAAATTGCAACCTTGCAAACCAAAATCGCAAATAAGAAAGCATCCTTGAGCCCTACTAAGGCCCACACTATCCACTCGACTAATTCACACCAAACAGCCACCCAATACAATTGCCAACCTTTCAGTTTTACAAACATATCCATCCTAGAAACCGAAAAGGTGATCCTATCACTAAAGCCCTCCAACTGCCAAGGTGACAACTGCCCTGCACAAGTCATTAAGGACGCAGCACGAGATTTAGCACCCTTCATTTCGAAACTCATTAATGCTTCATTTAAATCTAGTATTGTACCATCTAACCTCAAAGAATCTTGGGTTCTACCCCTCCTTAAAAAACAGACACTCGATCCAGCCATCCCCACCAACTATAGGCCAATCACCACTGTCCCATTCCTCCTCAAAATCATTGATAGAGTAGCCTACCTCCAGATCCAAAACTATCTGGAGACAAACCAATTACTAGGTACTCGCCAATCTGGTTTCAGACCGTTACATGGCACTGAAACAGCCCTTATCGATCTCAAAACACAAATCGACGAGCTGAAGGATAAAGGTAAAACAGCTATGCTCCTCCTCCTTGATCTATCAGCGGCCTTTGACCTAGTGGACCACGCAGTGTTATGCAACCACCTAGCGTCTGCCGCCCATTTCTCAAGTGAAGCTATAGCCTGGGTACAATCCTTCCTTGCCAACCGTACGATGAGAGTGTTCTCCCCTTTAGCCTCAGCGGACCCAATACATATCACCTGTGGCGTCCCACAAGGTTCATGTGTCTCACCTACCATGTACAACGTCTTCACTAAGCCACTCTTTGACAAATTGGACAGACTAGGGGTAACCTATACCAACTATGCGGATGATACGCAAATCCTCCTACCCCTATCTGGCAACTTTGTCGAAGACACAGCGCTAGTAAATAAGATCTACCTCATCATTCAGGCATGGATGGCCTCCCACGGCCTCTGCCTGAATGACGACAAAACTGAGATACTGATCCTGGGTTCCGACTCTAACCTTAGAAAACTTAGCCCAAACTACCGTGCCTTTAACATTGATGGCAACATAATCAAAGTGGCAACAGAGGTAAAAACACTAGGTTTCTACCTCGACTCCACGCTATCTCTCAAGAAACAAGTTAACTCCCTAGCGTCCTCCACAGCCTACACTTGTAAATTAATCAGGGCCTGCAGACCCTACCTCTCGAAATCTAATTGCATCACCCTAGCCAATGCCTTAGTAATGTCAAAATTGGACTATTGCAACGCCCTCTATGCAGGAGCTAGCAAAACTGCCATAAACAAAATGCAAATACTACAGAACAATGCTCTTAGAGCAGCTCTCGACATACCCCATAGAGCCCACATCTCTAACATTAGAAAAGGCCAGCATTGGCTAAAAATCAGAGATAGAGTTCTTCTTAAGACACTATCCCTCACCCACAAAGGCCTGAATAACAATGCGCCCCCTTATATCTCGGCCAGACTGACAAGAAAATCCTCCACTCAACACACTAGAGCCGCTAACCAATTTCTGCTCCAATCACCCAGATTCAGACTATCCAAAGCAGGTGGGGCAAGCTTCCCGGTTAGAGCTGCGCACGCCTGGAATGCACTGCCCACCGCACTGAGAGCCAACCTACCCTACACCACATTTAGATATAAAGTGAAAAGTTGGCTCTGGACCAACGACGACTTACAACAGCGTTAGGCCAGGACCTATCCAAACTTCTACCAAACTAGGAACCTGTACTTCATTTAACCGGCACCAAATGCACCTTGTATATCTGCCCTGTAATTTCTTCATGTACTGTACTCCCTGTATGTATTCCATGTATGTAACCTAAGCTCAAGTATTCTTATGACTGCTGCGCCCGGCTACCCCTGGGTTTTGTGCGCATTATCAAATAAACAATACAATACAATACAATACATCAGTGTGCTATATAACAACATCCTTGTGATGGAGCATTGGGGCATGTTCAACAAACCCCATCAATGTTACCATTTACTGGAGTAAAAGACAAGCTTTCAAACTAATTTGTGAACCCACTGTGCATTGCTCAGAGGATGTGACATGGATAACTTCCAGGGATATCTATAGCGGAATCACGTGTTTGTATTTTGAGTTGGCCTAGATGAACTCACTGTTCTGATACAGCAAAATGCGAATATCTAAGGAAATCTGAGCTCTTCTCACAAATTTGTTTCTCTTTTTCTCTTCCACAGACTCTTTGGTTTTGTGGCTAGAAAGCAAGGGAGCACGACGGACAACGTTTGCCACCTCTTTGCCGAGTTGGACCCAGATCAGCCAGCTGATGCCATCGTCAACTTTGTGTCCCGGGTCATGGGCGGTGGCCAGAAGAGATGAGCCCCCAAGATTTCCCTTGCCGTGATTTATTTTTTGTTTTTTCAAAAGAAGGACTTTGTGAGGATAAGAGAAGGCTAGAGAGGAAGTGCATGAAGTGGTGGAAGGAAGTGAATTGGGGAAATTCTGAATGGTGGGGAAAACATATTCATCTGCAGATAAAAGAGGAAATGACGTCAGCCAATTTCCTGTTGAAGGCAACAAGAGTCAAAGCAAAGTGGAGGCATTGGATCTTGAAATCTGATTGGCTTTTGGATCATGGATAATGAAAGGCAAATCCGGCAGCATCAAAAATGTATAGAGCAAATTTTGGGTAACACTAACACTTACGTCCATTTCAAAGATATATTAATTAATATGAATAGCAAATTATTATCACTTTAAAACACTCACACACATTAGAGGCCACAATATATAAACCAATATATATGATATTACATACCATTAAAAAAAATGGTTTCAACTTCAGGTGCCCAATTTTGTTAGCTGCTGCACGCTCGTCTTAGTCCCTGAATCTGTGTTGCACTGTTTTAGACCACCACACACTTTTCTAAGCACTTATGAACCGCAGACTTTATTTTAAATTGCACAGTGCCATACTGACATGGTAAATTCTGCACATGGTGTCAACTATGAACTGCCAATCGCTGGGATCACAGGGCACAACTTTTAATCAACACCTCAGCTTAATCAAGATTATTTGCAGCATTCCAGAAACCAAGCTTTTCAAATGTCTCCCATTGTTCCTGTGGTCACGACGACGTCACTCCACCCCCTGTCTTGAAGGCTTTCACATGTGGGTTAGGTGCAGAGTTCACACTGGAAACTTCAGGCGAGTTGTGCCTTGAAGCTGAGCCATTCGGGAGAGTCCCGTTAGGCATGGTCCTTGTAACTCACAGTCATTATATAATGAGCTGATTCTCCATGCAAAGTGCACTGGTGACGAAATGAATTCTGGGACATGTTTTGGGACTTAACAAAATGGTGATTTAGTAGAGCTCAGAAGACATTCTGAGTATTTTGCCCTGTATTGGGGCTAACTCTGTGGGATTTACTGTGCATCCCTAATATTTCGGCCAAAATCACATTGCCGTATGATAGTGGTATTTCCTCCATCGTTCAGCAGCATCTGACCCTGGTTCATGTCTTTTCCGTTGAAAACGAAACTCCATGCGCCTGGTCTCAAAATGGACCACGGCCATTATGACCTCTAACCCATTTTGTATTTGGACCGAGGTGCACAGTCAAACCCCATTACATTCCGGTAATTCTAGATTTCCTTTCATCGACAAGTAGGCAGCCGGTGTCGACCAACAGAGGGAACAGCCGTCCGTTGATCAGGTTCCTCTCACATATTTATTAACGGGTCAACGTCTCCACTGTCCTCCGAATTTAGCGAGTGGCAGTTCCATATTTTCAGTGATGCCATATATTTGGGAGGGAGAATTTATTAACACCACAGTTTTAGTAAATTACCAAAGGCGAGTTCAAGATGTCTTTGGATATTGTCTTGCATCAATCACCGGTGGCCAAAATAAACAACCCCAATTTTTATATTGTAGAATTAGGAAAGTTCCCTTCAATCTTAGCCAAAGCTTTACTGTTTCTTTAACACTAGGCACGTGATCCAAGAGCACGCTGATTTCATCACCCAATCTGGTTGGGCATTCGTCAGGCCGGTGGAAGCCGGGTTTTGGAATGTCGAGCTGATACGCTAGCCTGTCCGACACTTTGCTTTTGCTTAAGGAGGCAGCATTTGTATGACCTTTAACTGAAATGTCAATCTTATACTCCTCCACCTTGCAATGGTTTAAGGGCAGTAGGGAAAAGAGACTTACAATACCACAATTCAACTTTCGACCGGACATTCCTCTCTGAAGACAAGCTCGGATCATAAAACCACACCCAAATGGGCGGAGCATATAGAAAGGAAGATCGGGCTTCAAATTGTATTCTGTTTTTTTACTTTATAAGAGAGAGAGATGTTTAAGCCACATGAATGGGACATGGTAGCAGGTGTGCCCCAAAACAATACATTGCAGTCAATTTTGGCCAACAGAAAAAGACACTGAAAGCTGTTATCATCCGTCAATTGGGATTGCAAGCTGGCACCAGTCTTCCAGTTGGACAGAGCAACATGGGCAATGGCTGACGGCATGTCGACTTTGGATGAGCTTGAACGTCTCTGGCCCCTGGCCCTACGGCGCCCGATCTTCCGCCATCTTGAAATCTATCCATTCTGATTTCAGGCTACCTGTTTGAATTTTTTTTTTTTGAAGAACCATTTAAAAAAAAAAAAACAGCTTTTGCAAACCGTTCATGGCCTTGTGGCTTTACATGTGCCAGCCGAAGAGTGGCAAATTTGCTATGCAGCCAATCGTAGTACGTGCCAAGCCAGGAGGAGCTGGATTACGTTGCCCGAGAGGAGAGCAAAATGGCGGCTGCCTGGGACTCCACCATAACGAATTTCATGCTTTCCATCAAGGAGCTTTATGCCGGAGAGAAGACCCTGAAACTAGCGGGGCCATTGGCACCCCCAAAGCGGAAGCATTTCAGTTAAAGGTCTCAAAACATACTGCCTCTAACACAACAAAAAGAGAGAGAGTTGCAGCTTCCTCCACCTTGGACACACCCCGGACACCCCTTTCACCCTTACGGAAGCATTCTCCTGTTATACATAATATATATATGAACTAAACTGACAAGATACTGTAAGCTAATCAAATTTACGAGAAAAAAAGGTAAAATCTACAAACAGAACCCAAATATTTATTTTTTGCCCTATTGCTTTGTGTGCATCCAATAATATGCAGACCTTGTATAGACTTGTCTACTGTGTGTATATCTACAAATGAAAAGAAATCTTTATTTTGACTATATAATAGCCAAGGGCAACACAAACTGTTTTTTTTTTTTTTTAAGACAGCCTTTACTTTCACTGTTATGCGTAATGTGAGGTTGTCGGAATATGACTTCCGTTCCTCTTACTGTATTCCATTTTCTCTTTTACCCTCCCACCCCGACCCCACCCGAGCCCCCAACTTTCAATCTGTATTGAATGCAGAAAAGCAGTAAAATGAGCGAGTGAGTGAGAGTTTGGGAAGTGTGAGTAACACAAGGCTATTTGTGCCTACAAAGGAGTATTATTTTAATTTGTATTATTTGTAACGCTGTGTTGGTTTCTGCAAAGTTGAGTTGGTGGCGGAGTCTCAGCTTGTTTGGCAAACTGTCGGCAGTTGTGTTTTTCCGGCAAACACCGGCTTAGAGCACAGCTGTTGTGTCGAGTTGCCTGAAAGTTGGCGTTTCAAGAGCACACTTCATTCAAGACAACACTGTGCTGTCACAATGAGACAACGCATTGTCCGCTCAAGATGTTAGGAGAAAACTTGCATAGGAATTGTGTTTAGTTAACTTCATTTTTAATTTTGTATATATTATGCAAAAAAGTATTCACACGCTCATCACGTTTCGCCAACCCTAAACCAGGGATCTGCACACTTTGGTTCTCCCGGGTGTTCTGGACTACACCTCCCATTGGTCCTAGCCAGCATTGTCAATGGCGGGGGATCATGGGTGTTGAAGTCAAAAACATCCAGAGTGTTGTCGGTTGCACACCCCCACCTTACACCAAACACTGTAAAATGAAGCTTTTAGGAATATTTCCTCTAGCACGTTCTGTGCCTTTGTGAACTATCTGAACCTATTTTGCAAAGAACTCTCCATAGGAATGGGACAGTGGATTGGCCCAGCAGCTATCCTCTTTGCGCACCCTGATATTTCAGGTTTCTGTAGTAGAAGATAATATGAAGGATAACTGCAAACATCAGTTTTTGAGAACTGTGGGATGTTGTCTCTTAGAACAAACCTATGGGTCCAACATAGAAGACGCTAGAACGTTCTGGTGCGTTAAGGGCTAAATCATCGAAGCGCCTAGTGGTTGTGCCTCAGGTGGTCAATAATCAAGTGATCGTTCTCCACCATCGTTCTATGATGGGCGCTTCGTATTAAGCGCCAGCCCTAAGCGCTACATCAACTATCATTGCACTAAGTGGAGGCGCTTCTGCAACACCAAGGATGGCTGGAGGCCGGAGCAAAGGCCTTTCGAAGGAATTCCTAGAGTTTATCGCCAGCGCCTGAGGCTTGCGTTGTTGAAAGAAAAATGCATCTATTCTGTTCATCAGGCAGACGTCCACAAACTCTGGGCTCTGAGCACATGTGTATGTATCTATATTTGAGACGTGTGACCCTAGTTCTTTCAATAACTCTTTTCCAAACGCGCAGGTCACTGGAATGACGTCATGCCAAGGACTTGTCCTAATTCCTACGCATGATGCGTTTACTGCAAATTATAGGGTCGTAGCCAATAGGAAGCTTTAATAGCATGCACCTCACGGGATCTGAAGATGCGTAACATGTGCTGGGTGTTATGATGCATTCTAGACGCAGCCTTGGGTTCAGTGGTTTAACATGTCACGAGAACCCCTCGTTAGCAATATTGTACCATTATTCAAAGTTATTTTAAATCTAGTCTCCCTGAACACAGTACTAATTGGACACCCCAACCTCGTCAGTATATGCAATGCTCCAAATTGGCAAAAGCACCATTTTGTACATGATGAAGATTTTCCCCGGGGCTCTTATTTCTGTGCAGCGGAGTAGATATCCATTTGTAAGACCTGTCGTAGTTCTTTCACCCACAACTGTTGTGTGCTCTGCTGTTTCCTGGTGTGATATGCCCTTATTTAAAGCTAAGTAAGTAAATGGGGGGATCACTAATGAGAAAATGTTGTGATGATCTCTTTCTTATTTGAATATGCATAAAACACTTCAAAGCCGACATCCATACCTTCATTCCTCCCAGTGGACAGCTCAGAAGCTGCAGTGCTGAGCAATGAGGTGACCTGCCCAGGGTCGCTCTGTTGCCAATTGGGATTTTAACACAGTGTTCCCAATGTATATTAAATGCTGCTCCACACTCCCTCTATAATCTTAAGAGATTATCCAGAGGAGTATGCAACCTGCGGCTCTCCAGATTTTTTGGACTACAACCTCAATGATCCCTCACCATTCACTATGCTGGCTAAGGTGTATGGGTGTTGTAGTCCCAAAGATCTGGAGAGACCAAGGTTGCAGACAAGAAGGCTTCTTCGCCCCTTTTGCCGTTGCTGAACTGTGGTAGCTGCTCACTATGGAGAAAGAAGGTCCATTTCCAACTCTTGCCAACTGGATCACGCCCCCGCTGTTCAACGGATTCAGAGGATCCGCACTCCCTCTATAATTTTAAGAGATTATCTAGAGGAGTATGCAACCTGCGGCTCTCCAGAATTTTTGGACTACAACCTCAATGATCCCTCACCATTCACTATGCTGGCTAAGGTGTATGGGTGTTGTAGTCCCAAAGATCTGGAGAGACCAAGGTTGCAGACAAGAAGGCTTCTTCGCCCCTTTTGCCGTCGCTGAACTGGGGTAGCTGCTCACTATGGAGAAAGAAGGTCCATTTCCAACTCTTGGCAACTAGATCACGCCCCCCGCTGTTCAAAGGATTCAGAGGATCCTGATAAGGCATCCAGAGCACACTGTATCGAAGCATCACACGTGTCAAGCTTTGCTTCCGTTCTCTGTATGTCGCCATTGACATCTGTTCTGTTTCCCGGGCATGTCACTATTTGCTCTGCTGCAACCTTGACTGAACGGTTTGCTTGTTGCGGACAAGATCCATTGCTCCGTTGACCGATTCACCAGATATCGGGAAGCATGTACATTTGCCAATGTCCTCCACGATCATCCTGGTAGGACCTCCTCCACCCTCTTCTCTGTTTTAAGCACTTGAGGTGCTGACATGCAAAAAGAGCACCCAGGGGACACCTTGCTTTCTGTGTTGTCACAGGTACTTTTCATTGTTCTTTAGAGAGGCAGGAACTTATTTTTGGTATTTTTTCAATTGCAATTGTGCCAATCTTTCCTTACTCTGCAGTAGTGGTGGTGACTAATGCACGACCAGCAGAAATCCTTTTGATGGCAAATATGCAATCATTCTTAATATGTTACTGTTACGCTTTGCAAGCGAAGCAAGCTAGAACATTGTTCCAAACAAGGTGTTAACTGCCAATATATTTGACTCGAAAGGATAGCTCAGGGGCAAGGTGCTCGCCTTGGTAGCAAAACGAAACAGAGCAACACAGGTTCAATCCCGCGTCCGCGCTTGGATATTACGCATGTTACAAATAACCTATCATATCATATCATGGTGTGATGAGCCCACCTCTTATTGGCTGTAGCTTTACACGTGCATGCCCATTGCAACAGGCTATCATTACAAATTCTTGGGGGACTAGGTTGTGCTGATTGCCAGCCTGGCACTGTCATAGCAGTGAATAGCTTTGGAAAATGTCTGTGTTGTCCTCATTTGTATATTATTGTAGAGGATTCCTTCTGGCTGAGCTGCCCAGGGAAATCTGCCATGCAAACCATCGGGTAACGGCCTGCATACTTGCCAAAGAATTAGTGCAACGTGCCTTCTCTTCTTGCCCCTTTCTTGTTGAAGCTTCTTATGCCTGTATGGGTCACTGTCCTGTTTGTAGTTCATGGCTATTGACCCGCTGGTAAAATACAGCGCTTGAGGCTACCTTTGCCTATACGGGAGCCCTGCTTGGAACGTACAGCAGTGTATCTTCAATGGTTTAATGTTACATGCTGTTAAAGGCTGTTTGAGCTGCACTTTTGGAGATTGGATTCCAACTTGGTGCCAGCGGAGATGGTGGCGCGGCGGGTATGGAGAAGATGAACCAAACCGTTTTGTTTATCTGAATCCCATCACATCTTGGAGCAGTAATATTCTTGGTCAGTTTCAAAGGCCCAATGACTTTAATCAAGCATCTCACTTGGGAACCATCGTTACTAGCCAGTCAATTCCCTGCATATCCCACTTTCCAGATTTTGAGACCGCCTAGTGACCAGGTCTGGGGTCAAAAGGACCTGCAAAAGTACACAGGTGTGCAGGACGAATGGCTGCATAGAGTTCTAGTCTTGCGAAACCCTTGAAAAATGTACCTGAGAGTGCCCTTCTCAGCTCAAAGGCTAACCCCATTGGGCCCCGCGATTGCATCCAAGATCCTGAAATGGTGGTGCTTATCTGGTGGCAACTGAGGGCGTCTAGGAAGTCTTCTGTGAGCATGATGTCAGGCTCACTCATTGTTTGACCCTCCAGATGTTTTGAACTTCAACACCCAGGATCCCTAGCCAGTGTAGCCAGTGGTGTAAGATCATGGCAGTTGTAGTCCAAAACATCTGGCGGGCAAATAATGAGAAACCATGAGATGGAGTTCCTTGCATCCCAGAAAGGCATTTCCAACATCTATGTTAAACTATTCATGGGCTTGGTAGTTCATGCTCAGAACCATCCATATTGAGAGGGGACCTTAGAAATGGTCATGTGTCGGTAAGGAATGAAGGAAAAATAAGGACTTCCAAAAGGGGAGGGCAAACCATGTCTCTGGGAATGTAAGCATGTCCAGTCTCTGGAGGTTTGTAGCCCAAAACAAGTGTTTTCTATAAGTGACAATCTCTAATCACCGGAGAACATCTCAAGAAGCCGCAACAAAAGGGGACACCAATAAGAGGAAATGACAACCACCAATCTGCTGCAGTCTGACACTCAGTGACACACACCCAAGGACACACGACATGCAATATTAGTATGCATGAATAGTGCGGCCTGTCACAACCCAATACACAGAGTACAAAACTCGAGTTGAACCGTTGATATTCTGCTTTGTCCTCCCTGCAGAAAGGCTAAAGGCAATGCAGAATTCCTACACTCAGATGATCCATTGCCTGCGGCCTGGGTAGTGTAAATAAAGGCCTGGTTGTTTCTTTTTATAGCACTTAATTCTGGGGGGTACGTCTGTGTCCAAGTGAGCCACATGTTTCACAGAGAAGAGAATTGACCGACAAGGAGACCTCTTTAAGGCGCCGAAAACTGTTTTTGAAAATGTCAGTCTTTCATTGATTGGGGAGATCCAGATTGTGTAAAATGCTCTTCACATATATGAAATGTACGGCTGTTCTTAAATATTGTTTGACCCCTTGGAAACAGCGCCATTTCTCAAGCCTGCCCTTTGTGGTGGAATGTGTCCATTGTTTAATGATGCTCTGCCACAGATGCATGGAAACAGCATCTACTGCCGTGTGCTGCAACCTTCGGCTATCTGGCGGACTTGGACTACAACTCCCGTGATCCCTCACCATTCACCCTGTGGTGCAGGGCTGATGGGATTTGTAGTGTAAAACATCTGGAGAGCCAAAGGTTGCAGGCCGCAGATTCAGTGGGGATGTGCACGTAATGACAGTGAGATGTGTATGGCATGAGAAGAATTCCCCTCCTACATGTTCTGTGGGCTGGGCTCCTTCAAGGCCCTCGCGTGTACCAGGGGTCTTCCATTACATTCTCTCTTCAGTTAGACGTCTAAGGCATGGCAGATGTGGCAGGGGAGTGGGCAGCACCTTCACTTTGCAGGTCACTTGGAGCAGTCTGAAACCTCCAGAAAAGCATTGACAGCAGAGCAGCTTTTGCACCTGGGTTCTCAAAATGCATTTAAAGTTATATTTATATATATATTTTTGTATTTCTAAATTGAGTTTGTGTCAAGCTTTTTTTTTAATTTCTCTTTCAAACGTTACAACTGCAAATCAGTGTTAACAAACATTTTGGGGGAAAAAAAAGTCTATGCTTTCTGCATCACACGTTTTCTGGCATCAATAAAAAATACTAAATGAAGCGATAACATTTGAAAATAAAGAAAAAATAGATGAGAATTCATTTTTCTGTTTATAAAGATGGAGAAATCCTTTATATTTTGTATCTTTGTGTCCATACTTGCATCACTTGTATAAAGATGTTTTGTGTTACTCAGCGTAATTGTGCAGAAGATCACGGTTGCCTGCCTCCCTTCACCCTGTCTGCTCCTTATTTGTACATATGTCTGTAATTCTTGCATTGTATTGTTTGGAAATATAAGTGATAAAAATCAATTATATAAAAAATATGCTGTTGCTTGGAATGCCAAGTTCAAGTTGTTGTCTGGCTGTTGGAATTGGTCCCCAAAATGTTGAAATGCCATCTCTGGTTTGCGGTGTGGTGAGGAGACACATGCCGGGGGAGATCCCCATGCGGTTGTTGTATGTTAGCAATGCTGGCAAGTAGGCTCACCATTTACTGCAACAGCAGAGTGAACCTCATTGAAGAGGATTCAAAGCACTATGGCCCTCATTCCGAGTATGATGGTCTGGAAATAAGGGTGCTGGCAGCAACGTACCGCCACACTCTCTGGAACGCCACACTACAACGATGTTGCTAGGGGCCACTGATCCCCCGGCAGGCCTGACCTGCCCCAACCGGCATGGTTGTCACGGAAGCACTGGCACCGTTAGCAACATTGGTGGTTTCCATGGGGGGGATTTTCCGTTACTGCCACCATTTGTGATTTCCCGGTGGCACCATGACATCAGGTGGTGGTAGTATGGATGTTACGGGGTCGCCGGTGGGTTTTCCGGCACCCCAGTAATGACGGCCTATGTAGCTTTGCAACTACTGCCATGTTCCACCTATTTGCACCTGTTCCTTATTGATCTGTCAGCCTACACCCTGGACAGTCTGTGGACCCACCCTGTTTACGCGCCCACAACTCCCAGAGTTCTGTTAACTCAGCTGTTACCAACCGCCACTGCTTGGTCATCTCTAGACTCCATCGTGCTGGCAATGTGTCAGCAGTCTTCAGTTGTTGAGGGAAATGCTTGCAAATGCTGCTTTCTAACATTGCGTAATAAAGAGACTCTGCTTGGGGACACTGATTCCTGCACCAAAGCAGAGAGTTGGCTCCATGGAACCCTCAAATATTCTATGCTTCTCTGATTGTTGGGCTGGCAGCTGCATTTTAGTGACGTTCCACTGGAGTCGCAAAGCACATCGTTCAAAGATTCATCGTAAATGGGACCTCGATGTGTGTCATCACAAGAAAAGAATATTTCTTTTGCAAATTCTCAAGTTAAGGCCAACCACGCGGTAATCGGTCAAGATAATACGGTATCCAGTGATCATAACGAATTCAAAATAAAGAATGCATTTTTAACATATAAAAAACAATGAAAAAATACGGATTTTGAAAAAAATAGATATCTGGGGGTGGGGTAATTGGTTAACTCTGGTGGGGCGGGGTTTGCGGTGCGGTTTTAAACATGGGGCAATGGGGGGGTGGGCATGGATGGGACCCCTGCCCAACAAAACAGTATTTGTTTCGTTATTTTGGGTTTGGTAATAATTAATTCTGTATTTATTCTTTCAAATCACATGTAACCACATGGTGAAAGAGACTTTCTTAGGTGAGGTCTTGTTCCTTAAATAGAAATGCATGACTTTTTTTATTTTGTTGAAACTGTTTCGATGTTGGTATCAGACACACCACAAAAAAACATACTTGTCTGTGTGGTTTCTCTCGGCTTTGGTCGTTTCAGTGCGTAACATTTCGGATTGTCTGAGCGCAGAGAGGTCACCTGAACCAACTGAGCGGGCTGCCGGAGGAATTCGTCCCCATTAAATCGTGCACTTGTCTTACAAAGTTTAGCCAATTAATTCAGGAAACAAACACCCTTACCACACTGGGTGTTAATATAATGGTTTGACATTGGGCCTCATTACACGGATGGCGGTAAGGGTTTACCGGTACCGGTAAATCCTTACCACCTTACTACGAGGTCCCTTTGCGGGTTGGGGAATTTAACGCCTGCTTTTTGCAGGCGTTAAAAACCAATCCGCAAAGGGACCCAGGGAGCTAATTACGGTACCGCAATTTGCAGTACCGTAATTAGCGCCTTCCCCATTCCCATTATGCCCTATGGGGCAAAAATGGGAATGGGGAAGGGCAATGGAGGAAGGGGGAATTACCGCCCCGCCAACCTTGGAATGGGGCGGTTTTTCCCCTTTCCACCAAGGCGGTGCCGGTATTTTACCGGCATGAAGCATGGCGCTAATAGCGCCATGGTTCTCCGCCATCTGTGTAATGAGCCCCACTGTATGCTTTAGAACACAAATGGCAAACGAAGTGGGTAAAAATCCATCTAGATAATAATTGGTACTTTAGGGTATTAAATGACCTGCTGCCCTGATTTTCAGGAAGCGTACTGTTTTTTTAATTTATTTATTGTTTACATGTGTAAAGCGCTCTAAGCCCTGGGGCATCAAGGTGCTGTTGCTTGACCAGTTACTTGCAAAAACAATACAGATATTGTATAAAAGTGTTAAAACGGTTTCACATATTGATCTCAAGTAGTTACGGGGGGCAGCTACTTGCTCCATTTAGACGAACAGAGGTGTTTTTAGTGCGTTCTGGAATGCAGGGGTATTTCATGCTGGATGTGCCCAAAGAAATCCGCAAGGCTGTCTCAAGAATCTATGCCTGTATTGCCATTGTAGAAAATATTTCCCATGCAGCTTGCACCTAAGGAAAGTCACGAGGCCTGTCTCAACAGTATATGCCAATGTTGCCCCCTCTATTGCTGGTTGTGCTCAAAGATAATCTTGAGTCATGTCTTATTTGTTTGATGTTAGGTGTTTCATGCCAGCATCCGCATGCAAAGAGAACCGTTTTGTATCACTGGTGAGAGAAAGGCAACACTGGGAATATGCAGGGAAGAGCAGGGATAGGGAGCTTGAGCGATGGAGAGTGGGGGGAAGAGGAAAGGAGAAATCCCTTTCTGTACTCGCTCAGGAGCTGTAGATCTGTTGACAAAGGTGGATGCGTGGGAACACGCCATGAAGTGAATACAAATATGACAAAATAATCGTTTTTCCCCCTAATTTATTGGCTTAGAAGGTTGACTAGAAATGGCCTGTGGGGTTGTCCAGAGCAATGCCAGAAGTGAGGATTATTTCAACACCTTCCAGCCGTCACTCATTTTGTTTTGCTTGGCAAAATATGCCAGGAATGGCTTTGTAAAAGACATTTTTATGATGCTAGTGTTTCTGGTTCCACCCAATGTCACTCTCAGTGCCTAATTTCTGGCCCAATGACAAACTCTAAGTGCCCAAGTTCATACCCAGTTTCTTGTTCCATTAGTGCACCAGTTGTGCACAGTGTGCCATTTTAGTGCCAGGTCGGCCCGATGTTGCCCCCAGTTTGCAATGATGTGTCATGTGCATCCTCAGTGCTCTGGTCCATCCTCATCTCACTCTTTATGCCTTCATTAATGTCACTTTCAAATGTCTGCCATAAGGTCACTTTCAGTGCCTCGCTCTGCCCCAAAGTTGCTGCAAACGCACATGTTCTGCTTCAGTGATGCTTGTAGAACCCAAATCTGCCTCAAGGTCAATAATTTCCCACGGTGTCCCCAATATTAGTCCTCCACTGCCCAGGATCTACCCCAATGTTGCTGGCTCTTTACTGACCCTTTCCCCATGTACTCTCAGTACCTTTCAGCACATGTCGTGTATACCTCTTTGCCAATCCCAGTGACTAGATCTGCTCCTATATCATTCTCTGTGCTCATTTCTGCACCAGTGTCACTCTCAGCACACCATTTCTGTAACACTCTCAGTGCCGGTTATGCCAAAGTGTCACTCTCAGGATTCAAGTTCTGCCCAAGTGTCACTCTCAGTGCCTCAGTGTCACTCTCAGAATTCACGTTCTACCCCAGTGTCACTTTCAGGATTCAGGTTCTGCCCAAGTGTCACTCTCAGGGTTCAGGGTTGCCCCAGTGTCACTCTCAGGATTCAGGTTCTGCCCCTGTGTCACTCTCAGGATTCAGGCTTGCCCCGGTGCCATTCTCAGGATTCAGGGTTGCCCCAATGTTACTCTCAGGATTCAGGTTCTGCCCCAGTGTCACTCTCAGTATTCGGGGTTGCCTCAGTGTCTCTCTCAGGATTCAGGTTCTGCCCCTGTGTCGCTCTCAGGAATCAGGTTCTGCCCTAGTGTCAATTTCAGGTTTCAGGGTTGCCCCAGTATCACTCTCAGGATTCAGGTTCTGCCCCAGTGTCGCCCTCAGGATTCAGGTTCTGCCCCGGTGTCACTCTCAGGATTCAGGATTGCCCCAGTATCACTCTCAGGATTCAGGTTCTGCCCCAGTGTCACTCTCAGTATTCAGGGTTGCCCCAGTGTCACTCTCAGGATTCAGGTTCTGCCCCAGTGTCACTCTCAGGATTCAGGGTTGCCCCAGTGTCACTCTCAGGATTCAGGTTCTGCCCCAGTGTCATTCTCAGGATTCAGGTTCTGCCCCAGTGTCACTCTCAGAATTCACGTTCTGCTCCACTGTCACTCTCAGGATTCAGGTTCTGCCCGAGTGTCACTCTCATGGTTCAGGGTTGCCCGAGTGTCACTCTAAGGATTCAGGTTCTGCCCCAGTGTTGTTCTCAGGATTCAGGTTCTGCCCCAGTGTCACTCTCAGAATTCACGTTCTGCTCCAGTGTCACTCTCAGGATTCAAGTTCTGCCCAAGTGTCACTCTCAAGGTTCAGGGTTGCCCGAGTGTCACTCTAAGGATTCCGATTCTGCCCAAGTATCACTCTCAGGGTTCATGGTTGCCCAAATGTCACTTTTAGGATTCAGATTCTGCCCCAGTGTCACTCTCAGGATTCTGGTTCTGCCCCAGTGTCACTCTCAGGATTCATGTCCTGCCCTAGTGTCACTCTCAGGATTCAGGTCCTGCCCTAGTGTCACTCTCAGGATTCAGTTTCTGCCCCAGTGTCACTCTCAGAATTAAAGTTTGCCCCAGTATCACTCTCAATACCAAAGTTCTTCCCTAATTTCAATCTGGATGACCATCAGAACAACATTTTGCCCACACACACAAGCGCACTTTCCCACATCTACACATACATTTTCAATATCACTCACACAAGAATATTTGTTTACACTTACAGCATTTTCATCAACATTTGTGATATCAGTTGACATGAGATGCATTTATTTTAATTTTTAAAGCTGGTTCGCCAAAGCACAGCACATAATTTAAATCAACGGTTACAATAATTAGAAGAATGTACATTCAGGAAGAAGTGAGACGATAGATCCTCAGAAAAGAACAGAAAATAGCCAACCAGAAAAAGGAAGGCCATTTCAAAATGTATAATTATAATTGTTCTTTTCTAATGTGCTTAATATCACAGATTGGTTTCTAAGCACGGGATCGGGATTTGAACCTGTGCTGCACTGCGTTGTCTTGCTTCCAAGCCAAACGCGTTGCCCCTGAGAGATCCCACTTCACCTCCTGGTTTGTCCCCATCTCCCCATTATGGGCCAAGAATGTGAATGAAAGAAAATGAGATTTTGCAGAAGCAGGATGAATTACTGTCACTAGTCAGAGCAGTACCAGCAAAACCAAAAAGAGAAAGAGAAGAACAAAGAACAGAGTGAACCACTGTCAAATGTGTACAATAACATTTATCTCCCCAGAGTTGTGCGCTCACTGCTTGGTATTATCTAAAAGAATAAGTTACACCTATGTGTGTTATCAACGTGTGGGTTGTTTTTCTATGATCAGGTGTTCAGAGAGGGGAGGAAGTTACTGAAAGGCCCATACGTCAGTACTCACCCTTCTGAGCTTGTAAGACAAGATAGCTGCACCATGTGAGGACAGGGGGTGCAGGATTCACATACTCCAGCACAACTCAATAATGAGGACTCAGTAAGTTAGCAAAGGGAAGTCCGTTTAATGACAATTAAACAAACAAGGGAACAAATGGAAATCAGCAGCATTGCGATCACCTCTCTCGCCCCGACTTCTTCGAACTTCAGTTGAACAGCCACTTTTATGCATAAATCTCCTCATCATTGACGTCTAACTTTACAAAAATCATCATGCAATATAATTGGTTAGGAAAGGAATATATCTGTATATGGTAACAGAGCATGCGGATTGGATAACTCTTATCGGGTGGGCGTCTATGTCCAACCCTCTACATCAATCGTGATAGACGTCACTACAAGTACGACGTCTCATTGGTTCTACTGGCTATAGGACCCTAGATACTTGGTCTATTGTGATTGGGTGGGTTACACCCCTAGACATGAATCCCCATTTTAATTAGCAGCAGCAGAATGGAAACCCAGGTGCCTGGTGTCCCAAGTTTCGCCCTGCCTCCCTTCCATCAATCAGTATCATAGGCTTATGTGTCAATTAGTTGGCTGAGTATGGCCTCGGAACTGTAGTCTCTTATCGGGAAAAGTTATGGCATCCTCGGGTCCTGGATGACATCAGGCGATGGTACTTCTTTGCGCCTGGAAGGTCACGTGTTTGTTCACCATGAATCTGCTTCAGTTTCCAGCTTTTATTGTATTTAATTCTGCTTCGGCTCTGCCACCTGCCTGGGCCTCTTTTTATCTTGACCGTCACGGGCCAGCTGGTATACTCCGGAGCCTGATTCTTGCAAGTTGACACTCTCCTCCCCTTCTCTGATTGACCTCGATTTCCTAGGCATGAGCCGCTCTTTGTTGAGTTTCGATTCCGTTCCTTCTCTTGCCTTTGGCTGGGTTTTGAAAACTTGGCCTGTCAGGCCTCTGTCCGCCTGGGCACATTTCTGCTTTTACAAAATGGAGTCGCACTTCTATAATGTGCTTTTTGAGGTTGATATATAGTTGGCGCATGCCGCTTCTATTATTCTACTAAGCATTGCAAGCAGTATCGGTTTCTTAACATCTTGCGTTTCAAGCCTATTTACAAACGTTTAACAGAACGGTTGCTTCCTTCTTGTCTCGTAGCACCGTTTTTCTTACGTTTTAACATTGTCTCTTCTCTGTGTCCATTACATTTATTTTCATAGCTACTCGCACTGGCGTGCTTGTCTTCGATAGCCACTTTTGTTCAGTCACAAGTCTGTTCATGCACTTATGTCATTTCTACTGGCCTTCCATTAAGGCTTTTGGGGTCTTTTTGTGGACTGCATGAAGGTACTCCTCATTTTGTATCAGCTGCTGGTATGGCTGTCTGATAGGGTACCGCGCTGGCCAGGGTTGTCTAGTTATGGGCACTTCAACAGGCACAGATCTCCTAATGTATTCTAGGCAGAGTCCCAGTGCGGCTCTCTGTTGGTTCATTTGCTCTTCATACGTCACGCCCCTTGGCGGGTACCTTCCTGGCAGATCGAACTGAGGGGCAGGGGTGCAGATCATGTTTGGAACCTCCTCTACACTCCCCCTTCTGGTCGGTTCATCGACCACTGCTTCTTCAATTTTCGTCTCCATTTCTCTTGATTCTTCAGTGTTTTGTTCATCATCTTCAGGGTTGGTACATGATGGCGTGAACCTCTGCATCTTTGGAATCCAAATTTTTATCACGCCTTTCAAACCCCCTGCTGTTTTGACATGTTCATCCTTGTTCCAGGTCATTAGCTGGCATTGTCCATTTGAACTGCAGTAAATCCATTTTCCTTCATCCTTTCTTCATTTCTTAGGATATGTAAATTTGGTTCCTTCTGGCGCAAACTCACTGGCCTTCACAAAGTCCTTTATCTCTTCATCAGTCAGGTCTCTGGGCTTCCACCCTGGCTCTACATCGACCATAATCTTCATCCCAATGGCTTTCTTTGCTGTTTTCTGGCACTGTGTGATGAGTATTTTGATCACACAGAAACCTAGTAGTATCATTACTAGCAGGGCTCCCAGAAACTTGAATATATCAGCCATTGTGGGACCAATGAGAACAGGTTCCCAAACCAGCTGTCATTGTCCACTTCATCCGTTTCATCAATCATTTGATTCTTTAGATTTGTGAACATGCTTATGGCCTTGTGAGGGTTCTATTCTCTTCATCGTGAGATGGTACAAATGTGCAACATGATTCTCCAATTTTTGCGCAAACACCTCCATCCGTTGCAGTTATCATGTCAAGCACATATCTGTTTGGGAGGGTCATCAGTGTGATTGCTCTCAATTCTTACTTGATCGCGTTGAATCCTTTTACAGTGGTGTTGATGGTCTGCAGTAATTCCCATCTGGTTATCTGCAACCATGTAGTATTTGCTCCAACTTGGATGTGTGGCAAGAGTATTGTTGTGAATACTGATGAGTTAAGGCTAAACAGCTTGTGTTCGTATGGGATTGCATAGAATGCTTCTTTCGATTTGGTAGAAAAGTAATTCTCTCTCTTCATTCGGGATACTAGCTCCGCAGATCTCCTTTTCCTCAGGTGAGCATCTGCTTTCGGGAAGCTGTCAATACTCAGGTCAATTTCTGGGATCACTAGCGCAGGAACGTGGACGTTTACTATTGTGCATATGCCTCCCCAGTTCTTCGGAAGTCATATATATGCTTTGGAATCACACGCCCATTAATGATTGATAATTACTGGGTACCATGTACCATTCCTGGGGCGTCAAAGACTCGTCCACAGTTCTGATTTTCTCCAATCGTTCTTGTATCATTGTTTCTGAAGCAGAACGTCAACCCATGTGAGTAATTTTGTGAGTTTTCACCATAATGGCTTGCATACGTTCCATACTATGTTGATGGTAGGTATTGACCAATGACCATCCAGGCTCTGCAGATCACCACTCCCTTTTCTCATCCGTCTGGTGAAAGCTTTGTCCCCCAAATCTGCATTTTGCCTCTGTTCTTCCAACTTCGAGCCTTTTCTGGAGTTTTTCCTTGAACGTTTAGCTTCTGATTCACTTCCCATCTAATTCCAGTCCCTTTTACTCCAGGGTTCTCGTATCTGATTACATGATTCTTAGTATGGGCTTTGTTTCTCGTCTTTATGTCCTGAACATAATTATCCTTGTCTGGGTCAGTTGCTTCTGTTGCCCATTTCAGGGAGGCATCATTGCCCATGAACTGGCCTCTGGTCTTGCACATTGCTACGTGTGACATACAGTGTGCTGTCTGGACATCAATTTCTACAGCCACAAAGATCTTGGATTTTCCCATGCTGTAGGGCAGCAGTGCACAGACAAAGCATTCTCCTTCTGACTTCCTACGTCCTACTTCCTTCATGTGCTGGTACCATAGGTTGTTTCCAAGGTGGGCTGTGCTATCCAGGTAGTCGTTAAGTTCAATGGAATCTTTGTGAGGGCTTCTCTTGATTCTTAGCGTTCTTCTGTAGTTAGCTATGACTATGTCTCTGAATGCATCTGTGCTGTTTTTCCACTTCGGGTATCTCAGTGGGGCAGGCTGTCTCGACTGTATCGCTATGGTAGGAGAGGGTATTCTGTTTCCTTTCCCTTCCTTTTGTAGTCTGTCATCAGTTTCCCCTGACCACCATTTGTTCGCAAACTTCCCAATGTGAGGCTGTATTGTGCCCTCACGGCTTGTTCCTTGTGTTGGAGCAGGTGTGCCTGCTGTCATAGTTTCTATAGTCCTGTTCTTCAGCTCCTTGTGCAGTTTCTTTGCTTGGGCTATGATTGGGAACAAATACTCTATTAGCATCTGTGTCTTCTCTGAATTCTTTAGTGGCCATCTCTGTTCTTTTGAGGGATTTTGTTATTCCCTCTGTCTTTAGTATTTCACTTGGCTTTTCCTGGGCATTTCCCTTGTTTTCTGGAATCGATTGTTTGGCAGGCAGTCCCTCCTTTTCTGCTGCCTTGGTTGGAAGCCTTGTAGCCATTGACACTTGCCCTTGTTTGTGTGCACTCTGTGTGTGGGTGAGTGCTGTGGTCAGTGCTGCATTATCATTCATTTCTTGATGTCCATGTCTCATGCTTTTCTCCCCGTTCATTATCTCATGTATATACGTATCACTGCTAATTACATTCAATTTCAAATCATTTGCTTCGACATTAGCTTTTCATGGAACTGGAATCACTATATAGGGTCTGAGTGCTTTTGTGTGACCCTGACGTTCATTATCCTGTGGTCGTATTGATAGTGGGACACTTTGTTCACCAATAAATAAAGCAGTTTTGATTGTTAATAATAGAAAAACAACAACAATCACTGTACATATGCACATTATCGTTCAGAACGATAATTTGCAGCATTTTCTTCCAAGGATGTGGATGGAGGCGCCCTTCTGCTGGGGATAGAACTATGTAACTGTTCTGGGCCCCCATTTTGATAAAGTCCATAGTCAATTATTTATTCCTTTTGTGCTTTGATCTCGCAGTTCAAAAGGTCTATTATTACTAAAGTGGCGAGTGCTTTTAAGTGTACCCCCTCTTGTGGGTGATGATGATAGTCTCTGGGTATGCAGCACGGTTCTGTTCGCTAGACTATGGAAAAAGGTTAGGCTATCAACTCTGGTACATCACAGTTATTTATGCGTATCTGTAGTAGGTGAGGTCCCAATGAACGCCTCGAATTAGGCTTGGTCCTGAGGACATGCTAGAAACAGTTCAATGCAAAAGAATAGAAGGCTTGGAACTGCTACAAAATCACACAAAATGGAATGTTTAAAAAGTAAAAATAAAAAATAACAAACTGAAAGTGAACGTGTGGCAAAAATAGGAAAAAACTGAGCTATACTCACAAAAATAGAGTTGTAAAAATAGGAACAAAAATTTAAAAAAATGAACATATGGAAAAAGTAAAAAGAGTTAAAATCACAAAAATAAGATGTTGCAAAAATAGGAACAAAACATAAAAGCAAAAGTGACCATATGAAAAATAGAAAAAATGGGAAGGTTGAAGAAAAAAGAAAAATAAGATGGTGAAGTTCTTGTGTTTGCTCCTTTCGTTTGGTCACTCGGCGACACGTTGAAGAACAGTGTCTCTTTCTTCTGTCTGCTCCATGGCAGTAGGATGACGAAAGGTTCTATTTTGGATCTCCTCCTTCTAATGCTCTCCTCAGCAGCGGATGTCCATAATTGCTTCTTAGTTGCGCTATGATGGCTCTCAGGAACGTGTTTAATTGAGCGTTCTTCACTGGGTCTCTGAGAAATGTGGATACGTCAACATTGTTGGGTCTACCCACTAGTTCTGGAAAGTTCTCAATGAGATGGAAGAAGACTCGGTATGCGTATCTGCTGTCTTCTGGTGTCAACCACATTTGCTCTCATTTTCTAGTCTCTAGATCACAGGTCTTTCTTGCAGCGTGAACAGTCTTCGTCTCCTCAATCTGTCCCTCTGCGAAAGGTCTCACTGGAATCTCCTTAGGAATTATTGCTGGAAGTTGGACAGTTCCTACCATGGAGAAGTGTGCCCATGTGTGGGGCGTTGGCCGGATCTCTAAGGAAGGTGATGACGTCAACATATGCAGGCCTTCCTACCATTTCTGGATAGTCTGTGACTAGTCTGAGCATGACATTGTGGGCCAGCTGGGTATCCGCGGGAGACAGGGACATCTGCCTTGTTTGCTGGGTCCTGATCACAATCCTTTCTTTTGACATGAACAGTTTTTACACTTTCGTGCTGCGTGGATTGCAACCACGTAATTTAGTTTGTTCCACACTTGGTTTAGGAATTCGTTGTTTCTTGGGTCTCTGATGAAGGTTAGGGTATCTGTGGTTCTCCCAACAGCTCCTGGGCACTCCTCTATGATACGGAAAAATAAAGTGTAAGTCAGTTCATTGATGATCACTTGAGGTGGCAGCATTTGTCCTTATTCCCAGCACTTCGGCAAAAGCCTCTGCTAGGACAGTCAGTATTTGCTGTATTATCTTCCTGTTAGCTGGATTTTGGATTAAATCTGGGATACTTGTGTCTCTCCCTACGAGTGATGGATATGTCTCTAATACTAATCGGAAACAGGAAATCACATCCTTTGTAATATTTCTACTGGGAGACCATGAGTTTTGTGGCACAGTCTTGGTTCTGGTTGCTTCGGGATATTGTTTTTGGTTCTCAAGAATGTCTTACTTCCCGCTTATCAGAGTCTTAGGGTCTTTTCAATGCTCAATGTGGCTCTAAACACTCATATGAGAAGCATTACTGCGGCTTTGGGTGCGCAATTCTCTTCTTTACCTTGTATCTTTGGCTGCACAGAGTGTTTGTTTTGTTGCTTTTATCCCTTTCAGTGCTTAGAGGAAAAGATCAGTGTGAGGCCAAGATTTTCACAAGAACTCTTTTCGTCTTGTCTTTTCTGCTCATGCGTCCTTCTTCCTCGTCATGGATCTTGTCTGCACGTGCTGAGGTTCTTTCCCGTTGTCTGTAGCTTCTTCACAGCTGGATGCAGCTGGAGGGCTTTCTCCTATGTAGGGTTTAATGTCATTTAGGAAGACCCAGACTCTTCTGCCCTTGAGCTTTACAGCGGACGGGGTGCAGTCCTCTATGATGAAGGGACCATTGAACCTTGGCTCGTCCCACCTCTTTCTTGTGTGGTTCTTCACCAATACTGTGTCGCCAGGGAAGACAAGGGGTGCACAAAGGATTTGAGCTGCGCCTGTATCAACACTTTCTGTGGTGTTTTGTGTTGTGCTGTCCCCTTGTAAGAGGATTCAATTCAGCACGACAGCTAAGTTAACGCCTAGTCTAGAATACTGAATGAAAACCCTTATTGATATATCTTTAGGTCCAGTTCATGCGTTCTGGATGACTACCCTTGTATAACACCCCTCTCTTGGAATCCCCCTGACCCCAGTGAGCCAAGAAGTAGTTCTGTTTTGCAAGTTTAAAAGGTTTATTTGATAAATTAGACAATAGATATATATATCACACTTTATAATAAATTAATAATTGGATCTCACACTTAATCTGATATGATAAAGATTAACAACGGAGAATCTGGCACTAGCACACTTCTTGATAATGACTAATGAGTTGACATGAAATGGATAAGGTAGCACACTGGTAACTAGGAACAAAAGTATAATGTGGTAGAGGATGCTTTATGTAAGCTCAGGTGGATGCAATATTCAATGAATGCAGTACAGAAAATACGCAATATGATTTCAACCAAACAATGTAATCACTTTTCTCTGGCTATTCCCTCCCCCCCTCTTTATGCAATGCAAGGAAATGGGAGGAAAGCACACAGTTCTCAGAAATGCAATCAATGTAATCAGTTCAATCCCCCCCAAGCTTAGACAACAGAAAACAGATAGGAGTTTTTGAAATCACAGGCCCAAATTCTTTGGATATGTGCTAGCAATGGATGAGAAATATGCTGGAAACGCTTTGAATTCCCTTTCAGAGGTTCAGGATGAGTGGTATCTAGTTAATATTAGTCCAGGCTCACACTAGCAATGATGCAGGGATAGTTAACAGGTTAAACGAATTTCTGGCAAATGAAATCAGGCAGCAGCAGTTTTTTTACATGTGAAGAAATGGCAAATCGCGGCAAAATTCGCGGATGCGTGTTCCGCGATTGCGGTAAAACTATAAGGGGTAGGAATGCGGTTCTAGGTTCCTTGGAAAGCCACGATTCTAAGCTATCAGAGGAAAGTTACTGCAAGTCTCTAGCTCAAACGGTTGCGGAGATATGAGCAATTTCGTAAAGGTCGTTTTTGGTTTTGTAAATTTTAAACGCACACTTTTACAAGTGACAAATTTTACTAGAAATGACAGGTGACAGCTAGGAGGCAGTTCTACTTAGGTTAAATAAATTGAATTAGATAAATTTAACTAAGGGATGTGTTCTGAGTTTTGCAAAGTACTCACAAGAGATTTTAAACAGGAAAGCGACTTGGTCACGGACTTCAGTCTGGTCAGGTCTCTCTGGGCACAGCACTGCTTTCTCTCTGGTCTGGTCTCTGCTAGGCACAGCACTGCTTTCTCTCTGGTCGGGTCTCTGCTAGGCACAGCACTGCTTTCTCTCTGGTCTGGTCTCTGCTAGGCACAGCACTGCTTTCTCTCTGGTCTGGTCTCTGCTAGGCACAGCACTGCTTTCTCTCTGGTCGGGTCTCTGCTAGGCACAGCACTGCTTTCCCTCTGGTCTGGATAGATTGAAGTCTCTAGTTTGGCTTTCAGGAGGTTGATGAATTTGAAGTCTGGATCTCGGGATGTTGTCTGGTCCAGCAGAGTGCGTTGCAGCAAATGGGATTGAAGGTCCTATGTGTCCTGACTCTCTGCTTTTATCTGTTTCTTGAGAATGGGTGTGTGTGTTGCATCACTAGACTTGCCCCTCTCACTCGTCATTGGTCACTTCCTCCTCTTCCCCTTGATTGGGGGAATGAAATGAAGTGTCATCATGATGAGGTCTGTTTATGATACAGAGAACCCACCCCTGTCAACTTTACACACAATCTATATCTGACCTAAAAACATATTTGCACAGGTACACATTTGTTTAAAATTACATATACATGGTGTGGCTGAATTTAGCCATGCCTCTGTCCAAATGTGTTTTTCCTAGGAGCTTGCATTCAAAAATGGCCACTTCTAGCACTTTTTCATGTGCTGCACAACATTGGATCTTCATTAAATTTTATACAACTGTTCCCCACATATCTACCCATATACCAATGCATTTTCGTTTGTCTAGCTGAAACAGGGAGTCTGTAATATTAATAAACAATGGGGTTTTGCCCCAGAACATCACACAAATTCGAGTTTGGCCTTGAATTAAAGGTACATTTTCTTAATTAAAGCTCTCAAAGTTATACATTTCTGTCATTTGATTACAAAGAGTTATCAGTGTTTTTGTAAAATATATATTTTCCTTTCAATTCAATCCTCAGAGTGTTGAGGTCCGCCTCCAAGACTTGGGTGGGTCAGTCACAGATCTCTGCTAGCTTGCAGATCTTTGTTGACAGCAAACATTTCAGAATTAACATATTCCTTTCAGAGGAAAGGGTCCTTTGTGTGGTCTCTGGGAAGCTCCCAGCCAGTCTGCCTTCTATCAATCAAGAGGTCATGTGAGATTCTAACTCCTGGTGTGAAGCTTCTGGAGGTGAGAGGGTTTCCCAGGCTTCAGGCCTCTGGGAACAGCATGTGGCTAATTTTTTAATTATAATGCAGCCTTTGAAGTCAGCTGAGTCAAATCCCTTTGTACAGCAACTGCACTCAGTTCTCCAGTCAGAGTTTAGACCGCTAGTGCCGCCTAGAGGATTTTGTTGGCACTGCATGCAACTTTGGGATTT
This sequence comes from Ambystoma mexicanum, assembly GCF_040938575.1. NCBI lineage: Eukaryota > Metazoa > Chordata > Amphibia > Caudata > Ambystomatidae > Ambystoma > Ambystoma mexicanum. Next base: position 1,419,556,848 of record NC_090931.1, on the reverse strand, counting down.
TCTTGGATTAATGCATTCTAAACAGGAATGGTTCTTACATGGTAGTAAATCCTTGCTTAACATTGTTTTGATGGGGCTCCTTACAGTAATATGGTTATGTGGAACCCCACAAAAAGGGTTGAATCTTTACAGTGGTCCAATGAGTCACGATTTCAGCAACTTTTTGACATCAGTAACAGTGGATTTTGTTAACAAAGACCTTTCTTTACACTGGTGGGTGGCAAGTTAGGTAACCATTTTGGTGTGCGCACAACTGCGCAGCTCTCCTGGATTCTGGGATGAAATGATGGGCGGCGACAGCGCATCCCCATCTTTACCCACTCCAATGATTTATTTTTGTTCTGGGGCAAAATGATGGGCAGCGACAGCTTAATCCCCACATTCACCCCGTCTAATGATTCCACATGGGTCAAAACCCCCCACAAACCCCCCCGCCCGACTGCGCTTTGACTTGAGTCGAGGGGGAGTCGGTTGCAAGGGAGGTTTTGAACCCTGGCGCTGGTATGTCCACATTATCTTCTTCCAATTCTGTAGATGGCACAGTTCAGCATCTTCCTCTCTATCCGGTCAGATCGATCAGTTCTCCTCGCCGGTCCTGATGGGAAGATTGGGCGGTACCCCGGGCCCGTTGCGTCTCTGCTCCCGGTCTCCGGATCGTCCTTCTTGGTCATCCTTCATGGTTTCATCTCTCCTAGGATGATAAAGCAAAAGCGGCAATATCTACTCATAGACGATTTTTTTCCACCACTGTTGAGATAGTGGGGCAGCATATGCATTTCCTCATAATGAAATATTACATTCTTATTTTGAAAAAAAAAACAGTATCACTAGAGACAGTTTCATGTAAATCACAATATTTTAGAGACTAGATGTGGTATGTTTTATGATTGGAACTGAATTAGTCTGATACAGTACCCGCTAGGATTCCAGAGGATTCCTCCAGTTGTTGCAGAGTGTGCCTGGGATGGCAACATTTCAACTGGTTTATGTGGACCCACTTGTCCTCCCCCTCTGCCGAACCGCCTTTGGGGATGCGGATCTTGTAGGCCACAGGGGAGATCTTATCGACGATCTCAAAGGGTCCCTTCCATGTAGGCAAAAATTTGCGCTGCTTGGCCTGGTTCCTTTGGAAGTTGTATAGATAGACCCGGTCTCCCACCTGATATTCCTTCCTGGAAGTTTTCAGGTCATAATGGGTCTTCATGCTATCAGCCGATCTTTCTAGATTCCGCTGAGCATAAGCAAAAGCATGTTGGAGGTGTTTCCTTAAATTCTCTACATACTCATGGGTAGTGGAGGCATTTATCAGTGTCTGCTCTTGGGTCCTATAGAGCAAATGCTGAGGAAGCACCATCTTGCGCCCAGTCATCAACTCAAATGGTGACATTTTGGTTGCAGATGAAGGGGTAGATCTGATAGCCATTAGGACCAGAGGTAATCGGATATCCCAACTTGGCCCAGAATCTGCCACAAACTTCTTTAATATGCTCACAATTGTCCGGTTATATCTCTCTACGGCCCCGGAAGAAGCTGGTCTATAAGCAATATGCAGCTTTCTCTTGACCCCCAGTATCTCCCACATCTTTGTCATTACTTCACTGGTGAAGTGGCTACCTCTGTCTGACTCAATCCTTTGAGGTAGACCAAAACGGGAAAAGATGTGGTTAATCATCAAGGCAGCTGCAGTTTCTGCCTTGCAATTTGGGGCTGGGAGACATTCCACCCACTTGGTAAACAAGCATGTCACGGTCAACATGTACTTATTCCCCCTAGCCGAGCGAATCACAGGGCCTACAAAGTCGATTTGTAAATCTGACCATGGCAGTGTCATTCCCCGCTTTTGTAAAGGCGCCCGGTGTGTGAGGGATGATGGCTGAAATTGTGCGCACACAAGGCAACCCTTCAGGTACTGGTCGAGGTCCTGCCCCATGTGTGGCCAGTATGCAACCTCTCTTAAGATTTCCAATGTTGTGTGAAACCCCCTATGACCGGCAGTGGCCGCATCATGGGCGTGACTTAACATCAGGCTTCGGAATGAGGTAGGAACCACCCACTGATCGTGGCCAGCTTTGGATTTCCTTACCAACAAACCGTCTTGGATCCGGAACATTTTTGGACATTTCATCAACACTCTTAGGTCCTCTTTCCCAATGTAATCGGTATCCGTCAGGGGAAAGTTCTCAGGGTCCTCAAGGTGCTGGTAAAATTTGCCAATTATTGGATCCCCCTTCTGAGCGGTAATCAGATCAGCATCAGGGGTCTCCTTACTCCATTGTGCAATTGAAAGGTCGTTGTGAGCATTTGTCTGGGACCTAGTGATAGCAGTGACCTGGATTTCCCCCAAAAGGGACTCAATCTCAATTAGATTCCCTTGGATGGCTCCGGTTTTGGCCAGCTGATCAGCTAAGTCATTTCCAGTTTTGTCTGGTCCCTCTACTTTGGAATGACCCTTGATCTTTTTCCAGTAGATGGTCATCCCATTCGATGTGACCAGATCATCAATGTTTTGGATCAACTTCCCATGTTTCAAGGGTTTGTTGTTAGCACATAACATGCCTCTGGTTTTCCAATTAACCAGGTGTTCCACGAACCCGTTCCGTACATAATCCGAATCTGTGATTATGACCAGTTCGTGGAGTTGATGCTGGACAGCAGTGAGGATGGCCTGATGCACAGCCATCAATTCTGCCACCTGACTACTTCGGGGACCAATTTTGTATCCAGCGGAGGGTTCTGGGCACTCATTCACCCATGCATTCCCTACGCCGGCCACCAGTTCTTTCTCCCCGTTGTTGTCGACATGGTAAGAGCATCCATCCACATACACAGTGGGCATTCCCTCACACTTGTCTTCTTCAAAGACTTTGTGGGGGGAATTAAGGTATGCCTCCATGTTGTCCTTTATGTTTAGACTTTCGTCCTCGAGACAGTTTTCTCTGGCACAATCATGCAAGTCAGCCAGACCTTGCGCGAGGGGACTCTTCTTGTTTTGGCCATATCTGACCTCCACAGGAAAGCCTTGCATTGACAGAATCCAGGAAGTAATTCGGGAATTACTCACATTTCCGGCCCGGATTCTGTCACTTTGGAGATATTGCAGAGGCTGGTGTGGAGTCTCCACTATGATGTGTTCCCCCTGGATAAACGGGCGGTAATTCTTCAATGCCCGCACCGTTGCCAGGAGTGCCTTCTCACAATCGTTGAATTTTTCCTCCACAGAGGATAAAGTTTTGCTCGCATAGGAGATTACTTTATTGACCTTGTCATGCTTTTGATATAATACTGCCGTCAAGCACGTATTAGAGAACCCCGTCTCCAGGAAAAACTCCTTGTTTCTGACAGGGTAAGCTAGGCAAGGCGCTTGTGAGAGGCTTCTTTTGAGTTGTTTTACTGCCTCGGCTTGTTCTGGACCCCATTCCCACTTGACCCCCCCCTTCAGGAGATGAATCAGGGGTCTGGTGATCTCTGCGTAGCCCTCAATGAACTTTCTGCTGTAATTAGTCAGTCCAAGGAGGCTCCTTAGTTCCCGCAGAGTTGTGGGGTCTTTCAGTTTCTGAAGTGCTTCCACTTTCTTTTCCTGGGGACAGAGACCCTGAGGAGTAATCTCATGCCCCAAGAAGTTAACACGGGTTCTACACCACTGTGCTTTTTGAAAGGAAAGTTTCGCTCCGGCGGCCCTCAACTGTGTCAGAACATAACGGATCTCTGCTATGTGTTCCTCCACAGATGAACTTTTGATGAGGACATCATCTACATAAGCCAGGTTACCCCTCGTACCCAGGTCGGGCATGGCCTTATGTAGGAAAATATTGAACTCATTACCGGAGTTAAGGTATCCGAAGGGAGTCCGGGTCCATGTGTACTGCTGGCCCCCAAAGGTAAAAGCCAGCTTGTATTGGTCCTCCCTACTGACAGGCACAGTCCAGTATCCATTGGTCAGGTCTATTGCAGTGAATACCTGTGACCCCTGAATCTGGGCCAGCCCTTGGTCAATGTAGGGCAGAGGCCATCGGGAAGTATGGACCCGTTTGTTGAGCTCCCTGAGGTCGGCGCAGAGTCTCCACTGGCCGTTCGGCTTCAATATTCCCAGCACCGGATTATTGAAGGTGCTGTGGACTGGACGGATTATTCCCCGGGACTCAAGGTTCTTAATTATTTCAGTAAGGGACTCCATTGATGCGAGAGGCAAGCGATATTGCTTCACAAACACTGGAGTCATGCCAGGGTCCGTGGGGATTGTTGTGGTGTGGATGTCGGTGCGACCACAGTCATATGAGTCTACCGCAAAGAGATCTTGGAAATCCAAGAAAACTTGTTTCAACTTTTGCTTTTGTTCCAGAGTCACACAGGCATCAGCTAGGTTGACTCTCTCTTCCCCCATCTGCCTGAAGCCTGGAAAGACTTCTGGTTTGGCTATCTCAGCGGCCTCCTCCAACTGGGTGGAGAAGTCCCTGGTCAGAGTGCTGATTTGGACCGGAGGCTTCAGGTGGGAAAGGCAGCCCTCATGGACCTGGAAAATCACCTCGTCCCTCCTGAAGTCACAAGTCACATCTTCCTTACCATAGGGGCAGGAAGTGTACACCAGGAAGTTCCCCCCATGCCGGGTGAAAATCCTGTCTGGTGTTGTATTGTCCTCACTGTCACTGTCAACACAGTCCTTGGGGATTGGTCCTAACAGTTCATTTACAAGATCAATGGAGAAATGTCGGTCATCAACCGCCATTCCAATAATGGTGCCTGCGGCTAGAGTAATACTCTTTAAGTCGCTGTTATCCACCTCTATTGGAATGGTGTCATGTTCTAGGTTGACTAATGGAGTTGGGTTTACCCCCAACCCTTGCTGTTGGAGAGAAGCATTTAGATGTATGTAAGCATCAGGGTTTTTCAACTCTTGTCCCCTTTTAACTTTCACTTCCAGGGAGAATTGTCGGGTCCTTTCTGGGATGGTGACTTCCTCTTTAACCTGAATTTCAACTGCATAAGGTAGCAATTGAGCTGACCTAAATGCTTTTTCTGGATCATCAAAGCCCATGGGATTATCCGCTAATCGGGACCAAGCTTTGAAGTTTATTAGGTCCAAACTGATGGCAAAGCGATTGAGAATGTCACTGCCTAAGTAAAAGGCGGCAGGGACGTCTCGCACGACCCAACAATTGTGGACGATGCTCTTGTTGCCAATGGAGATTTTGAGCATACACCTGCTTGGCAGGAGATGTTTGGAATTAGGTGCTTCCAGGTCCACTTCCCATTTGTCTATCAGTTTGAAGGTGGGAATGGCTGGATCTTTTGGGAGTTGGCGGAACATGGCTTCGCTGATGAAGCTCTTACCGTTGTTCACACACACTCGAGCGAGAACAGAGTCCTTCCCATCATTTAACTGAACAGGGATGAACAACTGCTCTCCAATTTGCTGAATATCAGCCAGGCTCTGAGCTGATTTCACATCTTTCTGGACTATAGGAGTGGGAGTTTCTGATTGTGGATTTGTAAAGAATTTCAGAGTGTTTCCTTCCAGCGTGGAATACCACTTTAGACTGGAAGGAAGGTTGATTTTCAGAAATAGAGAGGACCCCCCATCACCAGTCTGTTGTCCTACTGCTATTACTGTCACGTCTGGAATTTGGTTGTTCTGGAAGTGAAATTCTACTTGGTCAGATTTTTGTTCAACCATGTGGCATGTGCCGTTTAAACTAACATGGTTGACACTCTGTTTTAATTTTATTGGTCGGCTAGTCTGGGTCCAGAGGACCTTGTTTACGCAATCTGTTAGGGGTGACAACCTTCTCAGGAGGTCATTCCCTAGTAAACAAGGGGTGCCCTCTGGGGTCACGACTATGACCGGGTGTTTCAACTTATGTCGCCCGATCTTAATGTCCAAGTCTGCAGTCCCCTCAACGGGAATTTCCTTCCCGTCAAAGTTCTGCAGTTGTCCAGGAAGAGAGGTGAGAGGAATTTGGTAATTCTCTCCCCTTCCTGCATTCAGTTCGTCAAAGGCCCTTCTGGACAGAAGGGTAGCTTGAGATCCAGTGTCCACCAGTGCCGAGATTGTACCCTGCCCCTGTACTTGTACCGGGGCATAATATCTTCCCTCCTTCTCCTCAAGGGGGCACAGATAATGTACATTTTTGGACAACTGGTGGGCTAATTTTCTGGTTTTGGACATCGCTAGCGAAGAGATTTGGGCAGAATTCTGTGGAGAGTCTTGGGAATCTGAAAGAAAAAGTTGGCAACTGGAGATCAGAGCCATTGTGGGTTCCCCTGGCTCCGTTTCTGGGCCGCCCCCCCCTTTTTGGAGGCAGTCCCCAGGATGGGTTTGAACCAGGGGATTTTCTTGCTGTTGGTTCTGGGATGAGATGGTGGGCGGCGGTAGCTCAGTCTCCACATCTCCCCAGTCTGGATTTGCATCCCTAGGGACCCATTTTTCTTTGGGAGGAGTTCCCCCCTCTCTGAAGGAGAAGATCCTTTTCCCAGGATCCTCTGAGGATCCCTCTCCCTCAAATTGGAAGATCTGTACCTCCTCCTCAAACTGAGTCTGTTTGGGTCTTTTGTTTCTCCTACCCCCCCTCTGCTCCTTAGGAGGCAGACTTTCAGGGGCAAGAGATTTTGTTTCCGGTTCCTGGGTTTCCAGGGGCTGTTTACAAGTGAGGAAGGAAGCTTCCTCCAAGGCTTTACACCCCCCTTCCCTTTGTGCCTCCTCCCTGGGAACCGGTGAGTTATCGGGGTGCTGCCCCCGTCATTGTTCTGGAGCACCAGGTCCAGAGTTGGGTGCGTTCTGCGCCGGCATGCTGATCTGAGGGTTCTGCTGCGCCCTCAGTATATGACCCATATCCCGCGCCATGTTTTGAACCTGGCGCTCTAACTGGGACACCCGCTCTGGCTGATACGGGGCCCTGTTTTCTCCCCTGGGCTGATCCCGGGAAGGGTAGCTATCCCTTCTTTGGTAATACCCCGGGTTGGGAAGATTTGGGTACCCCTCCACCCTTGGCCTCCCCTCTCCCGGATTCAGTGGTCTGGGCTCAGGGAATTGAGGAAAGAAGGATGGATGATTTTGGGGTTGGAAGTCGGGTGGATATCTGGGGAAAAAGTTCTGCCCAGGGTTTGGTAAATTTCTGCCCTCCGGTGGGAAGTTTGGAGGAAAGTTCCCTGGGTTAGGTGCTTGGCTGGATCCCCCCCCTTGGGCTGGAGGAGTCCACACATAACCCAGGATGGGTCTGTTACCTTTGTAGCGAGGACTTACATAGTCAGGAGAGCGAGGGACCCCATTTGTGGGGCTGCCTCCCTGGCTCCCTGTCTGTGACTGGCCCGAGGACCTTCTGGGCCTAGCATTATTCGGTGCAGGTAGGTTTTTAGGCCCCCCCATCTCCAAATCCAAAACGGGGGTGACCTTTACCTCTGCCACCTTGGCAGCAGCAGGGGTGCTGTTGGCTTTGGGGTTTTTCTGGGCATTGCTTTTATTTTCTATGGGCTTCTGCACCTCATAGATGCGGGTAGCCTGTTCAATGACCCAGTCTAAAGATCTTTTCTCGTGAAAATCCCTCACAAGCTGGGTCATGATATATTTGGGCAAGGCATGGAAAAACGTGTTGATAAATTCACGGCTATCCGTGCGCACCCTTCTTGTGGTCTGTGCAAAAGCCCGCTTTAACTCCTGCACAAATTCTTGTGGGGCCTGATCCTCCCCACATTGCAAATTGTAGGCTGCCTTGCGAGCCTCTTGAGGATTTCTGTGAACAGAAAAATGTTTCAGGATGGCCGCCTTATAGGTGGACCATCTTAAATGATTTTGGTCCTCCAGCCCCGCAAAGAAACTGGAGTATTCCGGGGAGAAGGTCCACTTTACATATTGAATGCAGCTTTGGCTGTCCTTCAAATGGAATGTCTCCATCATTTGTTCAAACAACTCTAAGTGCTCCCAAACAGAATACTTAGCGTTCTTATGGTAAGGCGTGATGACGCTCCTGATCGCCTTAATCTGCTTTAAGGGGTCCTTAAGCAAGGCCCTTTTTGCCTTATTGGCCTTTTTGGTTCGGGTAACCCTTGTCCATTCTTCGTCGGACTCAGAGGCACTGCTCCCAGAGGTTCCCGTCTGTTCTTCCAGGTTTTCCCGGATTCTGCGAGCCTGGGAATGGCTGGCAGAATGTGGGGACCTGGTCTCCTGTGTCCTGCGCAGTTCAGAGGAGTCTTCAGATTCCTCCTTGCTGCCAGGATTTGATGGGTACCCCCTCCACTTACCTAACTGGGCAGAGGTTTTCAGGATGCCCTTAATGGGCCTACTCTCCTGGGGTTCCCCATTGAACTGTACTGTACTTGGGTGCCCATACCCGGATGTCCACCCCTCCATTCCTGGATGGTACTGGCCTATGAGCCCCATGCTTCTGGCTGGATAGTAATCTGCCATCCCTGTGGCCCTGTGCTCATGTGCGCCAGGGGACATGGGGGTGGCAGAGTCCAGGGACTGAGAGGTATGAGGGCCTCTGGTACTAGGGCTCCTGAGGTTATGCTCCGGAGTTTCCATTTCCCAGCGAACCTCATCTCTATCCGCCCCTGTTCCCTGTTGCAATGCAAGAGCCTGCATTTGTGCTTTCAGTTCCTCTGTTAAGGCCTTACTCGACTCTATCAGTCACTCCTGCATCGCTACCTGTTGTTGGAGCCTATCATTGTGTTGACAGAGGGCCTCATTTTCCCTCTGTGCTTCCTGGTTGGTCCTGGAGAACTGGGCCAGTCTTTGCTGCAGGAGGGTTACCTCCTGAGCTGTGTCCCTATTGGCCTGCTCCTTTCTTGCTAGAGCATCCTCCACCCTTCTGGTGTGCTCTACCAAGTTCTGGTTTTCTTTTTGGAGGTCACCCAGCCCCTGGTGGGCCAGGTGATTTTCTTCCATTTTCCTTTTTAAATGGCAGACTTCCTGGCCTAAGGCGTCTCTTTCCTGACTAAGAGCCTGCATTTGTGCCGCCAGGTCGTCCCTCTGCCTTTGAAAGGCACCAGCTTTCTGGCGTTCTTCATCAAACTCTGCCTGGGTATCCAGGTCTTTCAAGATCAGCTTGTTGCTCTCTACCTTCACTCTATCTAGATGACTTTGCAGGGTGGCTACCTGCTCCGTGCATGCCCTGTTAAAGTCTAACTGTTGCTCCAGCTTTTTCTGGCTTTGCAGTAGGGAGTCCAAACCTTCTTGGTGTTCCTTCTGCAAGGCCAGAAATCTGGTATCCTGTTCTGACTTTTCCTTTTGCAGCACATCCATATCCTCCTTTATTTTAGTAATGTACAGTCTGCTGTCATTTTCTGACTCCTGGCTCCTCTGCAGCCTCTGCTCAGAAGAGACCAGGTCAGATTGGACCTTATCTAACCCCATCTGTTGCCTATTTGCCAGATTTTGGCTTTCAGCACATCTATCCTGCATGTCTCCCATATATAGGTACAGGTATGCTGCTATCCTGGCAATCTTATTGTGTTCCTCTTTGGCTTTAGGAGCCATATATAGTTCACTCAGGGCCACATGTAATGGACCCTGATCTCTATATATATCTGACCCTGTTTCAGTGACCTGTTGTGTGATGGCCTGCAACCACACATCCTGGCCCTGTTCGGTCCATTCACCTCTCACAAATAGCTTATGCAAGAGGTGCTCTCTGGCTATTTTCATGTCTACTAAGGTCGTCATTCTAGAGATTGGTCTCTGTCCTGACTTACAGAAGTTAGTAATTTATTTTTGCAGAACAGAACTTTTCTTGGAGTGTCCCTTTTGAGGAATGCTTCACAGCGTAATGTAGCGTGGTGATCCGACTGGATGTATGTATCCCGTCAGTTAGCACACTGTATTAAGCTGCACAAATGGTAAATCTAACCCACGTCTCGGCTCGAGCCCCCACTTTGTAAGAGGATTCAATTCAGCACGACAGCTAAGTTAACGCCTAGTCTAGAATACTGAATGAAAACCCTTATTGATATATCTTTAGGTCCAGTTCATGCGTTCTGGATGACTACCCTTGTATAACACCCCTCTCTTGGAATCCCCCTGACCCCACTGAGCCAAGAAGTAGTTCTGTTTTGCAAGTTTAAAAGGTTTATTTGATAAATTAGACAATAGATATATATATCACACTTTATAATAAATTAATAATTGGATCTCACACTTAATCTGATATGATAAAGATTAACAACGGAGAATCTGGCACTAGCACACTTCTTGATAATGACTAATGAGTTGACATGAAATGGATAAGGTAGCACACTGGTAACTAGGAACAAAAGTATAATGTGGTAGAGGATGCTTTATGTAAGCTCAGGTGGATGCAATATTCAATGAATGCAGTACAGAAAATACGCAATATGATTTCAACCAAACAATGTAATCACTTTTCTCTGGCTATTCCCTCCCCCCCTCTTTATGCAATGCAAGGAAATGGGAGGAAAGCACACAGTTCTCAGAAATGCAATCAATGTAATCAGTTCAATCCCCCCCAAGCTTAGACAACAGAAAACAGATAGGAGTTTTTGAAATCACAGGCCCAAATTCTTTGGATATGTGCTAGCAATGGATGAGAAATATGCTGGAAACGCTTTGAATTCCCTTTCAGAGGTTCAGGATGAGTGGTATCTAGTTAATATTAGTCCAGGCTCACACTAGCAATGATGCAGGGATAGTTAACAGGTTAAACGAATTTCTGGCAAATGAAATCAGGCAGCAGCAGTTTTTTTACATGTGAAGAAATGGCAAATCGCGGCAAAATTCGCGGATGCGTGTTCCGCGATTGCGGTAAAACTATAAGGGGTAGGAATGCGGTTCTAGGTTCCTTGGAAAGCCACGATTCTAAGCTATCAGAGGAAAGTTACTGCAAGTCTCTAGCTCAAACGGTTGCGGAGATATGAGCAATTTCGTAAAGGTCGTTTTTGGTTTTGTAAATTTTAAACGCACACTTTTACAAGTGACAAATTTTACTAGAAATGACAGGTGACAGCTAGGAGGCAGTTCTACTTAGGTTAAATAAATTGAATTAGATAAATTTAACTAAGGGATGTGTTCTGAGTTTTGCAAAGTACTCACAAGAGATTTTAAACAGGAAAGCGACTTGGTCACGGACTTCAGTCTGGTCAGGTCTCTCTGGGCACAGCACTGCTTTCTCTCTGGTCTGGTCTCTGCTAGGCACAGCACTGCTTTCTCTCTGGTCGGGTCTCTGCTAGGCACAGCACTGCTTTCTCTCTGGTCTGGATAGATTGAAGTCTCTAGTTTGGCTTTCAGGAGGTTGATGAATTTGAAGTCTGGATCTCGGGATGTTGTCTGGTCCAGCAGAGTGCGTTGCAGCAAATGGGATTGAAGGTCCTATGTGTCCTGACTCTCTGCTTTTATCTGTTTCTTGAGAATGGGTGTGTGTGTTGCATCACTAGACTTGCCCCTCTCACTCGTCATTGGTCACTTCCTCCTCTTCCCCTTGATTGGGGGAATGAAATGAAGTGTCATCATGATGAGGTCTGTTTATGATACAGAGAACCCACCCCTGTCAACTTTACACACAATCTATATCTGACCTAAAAACATATTTGCACAGGTACACATTTGTTTAAAATTACATATACATGGTGTGGCTGAATTTAGCCATGCCTCTGTCCAAATGTGTTTTTCCTAGGAGCTTGCATTCAAAAATGGCCACTTCTAGCACTTTTTCATGTGCTGCACAACATTGGATCTTCATTAAATTTTATACAACTGTTCCCCACATATCTACCCATATACCAATGCATTTTCGTTTGTCTAGCTGAAACAGGGAGTCTGTAATATTAATAAACAATGGGGTTTTGCCCCAGAACATCACACAAATTCGAGTTTGGCCTTGAATTAAAGGTACATTTTCTTAATTAAAGCTCTCAAAGTTATACATTTCTGTCATTTGATTACAAAGAGTTATCAGTGTTTTTGTAAAATATATATTTTCCTTTCAATTCAATCCTCAGAGTGTTGAGGTCCGCCTCCAAGACTTGGGTGGGTCAGTCACAGATCTCTGCTAGCTTGCAGATCTTTGTTGACAGCAAACATTTCAGAATTAACATATTCCTTTCAGAGGAAAGGGTCCTTTGTGTGGTCTCTGGGAAGCTCCCAGCCAGTCTGCCTTCTATCAATCAAGAGGTCATGTGAGATTCTAACTCCTGGTGTGAAGCTTCTGGAGGTGAGAGGGTTTCCCAGGCTTCAGGCCTCTGGGAACAGCATGTGGCTAATTTTTTAATTAAAATGCAGCCTTTGAAGTCAGCTGAGTCAAATCCCTTTGTACAGCAACTGCACTCAGTTCTCCAGTCAGAGTTTAGACCGCTAGTGCCGCCTAGAGGATTTTGTTGGCACTGCATGCAACTTTGGGATTTTCTTGGATTAATGCATTCTAAACAGGAATGGTTCTTACATGGTAGTAAATCCTTGCTTAACATTGTTTTGATGGGGCTCCTTACAGTAATATGGTTATGTGGAACCCCACAAAAAGGGTTGAATCTTTACAGTGGTCCAATGAGTCACGATTTCAGCAACTTTTTGACATCAGTAACAGTGGATTTTGTTAACAAAGACCTTTCTTTACACTGGTGGGTGGCAAGTTAGGTAACCATTTTGGTGTGCGCACAACTGCACAGCTCTCCTGGATTCTGGGATGAAATGATGGGCGGCGACAGCGCATCCCCATCTTTACCCACTCCAATGATTTATTTTTGTTCTGGGGCAAAATGATGGGCAGCGACAGCTTAATCCCCACATTCACCCCGTCTAATGATTCCACATGGGTCAAAACCCCCCACACCCTTTTTGCCGTCGCTGCAGCTGGTCTGTAATGACAGAGGCACTGGATGTCATACAGTAAAGATAATCTTTCATCTCTGCTCCCAGAACCTCCCTAGTTGGCTGGGCATCACATCTAGCTCTATCTTGGGGGGTAAGAGGGGTCCTCATCCTTCTGCCTGTAACTATCTTGTGTGGCATGAGATGATGGTCGGAGATGATGAGATGATGGTTGGTTCCGAGGTGCATACAATGCCAATGGTAGAGAGTGCAGCCATCCCTTCTTTAATATATGCCGTTCCCCTCAGGATGATACGCCAACGAGAACTTGTGCTTTATACAAAACTGAATTTACAAAGTGAGCACCGTTATCTGATCTCATTACTTCGCACACCCCCCATCTAGGGAACACCTCCCTCACTAGGAACTTGGCAGCACAGGTAGCGTCGGGTGTGTGGAGGGACCTGCTTCTATCCATCTAGAGAATGGACACACCACCACAATTAAATACCTGTACCTGTTGCACACTTGAATCATGTCAACATAGTCGATATGAAAGTGCTGGAATGGTCCATTTGGTCTGGGAATGATCCCTCTCACTACTTTTAATGTGTGCCCAGCGGTGAATTGCGGGCAGATTATGCAGTTCACCATGAAAAATGCAACATGCTCTGCCAAATTCGGTGTGAACCAGTCTTCTGCAAGCGTTGCAGCTAGGTTTTCTTTTGTCATGTGGATGGGGTAGTGAAGTTGTTCTAATGCTACCTTTAGTAGGGCGACAGGCATTACTGGTTTACCAGTGCTGTCTTGACTCCATAACCCGTCAGAGGGGTTTAAAGAACACCCTCGACGCTTCCACAGATTTTTCTCCTCCTGAGGTGCCTCCCCCTGGAGCTCCATTAGCTGAGTCTGCCCCATATTGCTATAGGCTTCTGGTGTGGCTCGCTCTACCATCATCCTCTCATGGATATGTGCCACCTCCACGTCCATGATTGTTTCAGTTTTGGATGCCATGTGCTTGGCTTCCGTGTCCGCTTCATGATTTCCACGTGACACGAAATCTGTCCCTTTGGTGTGAGGGGTGCATTTCACAACCGCTATGCCCACTAGGAGCTGCACTGCTTTTATCAGCCTGTCCAATAAGGCTGCGTGCTGCACTGGCGTGCCGTCTGCTCGGAGGTAGCCCCTCCTCTTCCAGCGCACCAAGCCTGTGTGCACTGTGGACGTCACATTGGCGGAGTCACTGTACACCGTTACTTCCTGGTCTGCATGATTCTCAATGGTGAGTATCAGTGCCAATAGTTCTGCAGCCTGTGCTGAATAGTGAGATGGTATTTGTGCACTAAAGAGTACTCGAAACTCCCCGTTCGCTAGGTGCTTTATCACTGCCATGCCTGTATACCTTTGTCCATCTTCTTGGTCTATTCTCGAAGACCCGTCAATGAAGACGATCTCTCCACTCGCCAGGGCATTTTCCTTTACCCTGGGGATCTCATCATAGAATTCCTCATAGTTCGCACAGTCGTGCATGGGTTCTCCCTCTGTGACTGGCTCAGCTATGAACGTAGCCCGGTTTACAGTTTTACATCACACTATTTTGATCAATGAATTAGAGATGATCACCTCATAGGCGGATGCTCTTTGAGACGTCAGTGTGCCCTTGGCTTCTCTAGTATGGCGAACAGTGAGTGCTCAGCACATGGAGCACCCCATCACAATGGATGACGCGTTCTCGAATGCGAACGCGCCAGCAGCTAGATTTTGTTCGCATGGGAAATGGCCCTTCATGACTGGGTCTAGATTCCCGCTGTAATATGCTAGGGGCTTGTATCCCCGTGAGGTTTGCTCCGCGAGCACTGCCGTCATGAAATTACCATTGGTATGTGAGAACAGGTTGAATTTCTCTGCATAATTATGAATCCCGAGAACTGGGGCCTTACAAATTGACCCCTTTAGTTCTGTGAACCCCCTTTCCATTGCCTCAGTCCACTTGATATCTTCCCTTGTCGCCTGAGCCTTTTTTAGGGCCTGAAGCAAGGGCTTGGTGTATGAGCTGTTGTCGAAGACCCATGCTCTGATGTAATTGCACAGGCCTAAGAAGCTTTGCATTTGTTTTATCGTGCGGGGCTTGGACGTGTTCATGATAGCTTCAGCCCTCTCTGGGGTCACCTTCTTCTCCTGATGTGAAATCAGTTGCCCTATGTACAATACTTCTGGCTGACAGTACTGCAGCTTCTCCTTATCAACTTTGTATCCCTTCTCAGCCAGTATAGTTAGTAGCTGGACAGAGTCTTGCCTGCATTGCTCTTCAGTGGTGCTGCAGATCAGAATGTGATCCACATACTGCAAAACAACACTGTCCACCGCGATATTGCGTAGGTCCATTTGCAGGACTCTGTTGAAAATAGATGGGGACTTGCAGTACCCCTATGGCAACCTCGTACTTTTCAGGCGCATTTGCCTGATAGTGAATGACGTCAGGTCTTGTGAGTCACGGTGCAACGGGATCAAGAAAAATGCATTCTTCAGATCTATCACCGTGAAATATTTTGCCTCGGTGGGTATTTTGCATAGGATTGTAGAGGGGTTCGGGACTAGAGGGAACTCGGCTTCAACAATATCGTTTAAGGCTCTTAAATCTTGGATTAAACGCCAAGACCCTCCTTTTGATTTCTTGACAGGGTAAATCACTGTGTTACACAGCAATTCTGACGTCACAAGGATGCCCTGCTCCATCATGGCGGAGATTGTCTTCGTGATCCCTTCATCTGCCTCTCTGGACATGGGATACTGTCGCGTTTGTGGTAAAATTGCTCCTGGCTTCAGTTTAATTTTCACTTCCCCTGCCCCCTTCAGGAGTCCTACATCGTAGGATCCTGTTGTCCATACTGCGGCAGACACTTGGGCCATGTCGTCATCAAAGTATTCCGGACGTACTAGCGCCAACATAATTCTCTGTGGCACCTCTCGTTTGATAATTTTGACCCAAAATATGAGACTCACTTCCACCCTTGTCGCTTCTAGGTCAGGGTGTTCTTCGAACAGATCGTCATTGGTGACGTCAGTCACTCGGTACCCTTCTTCAATGGCGACAATCGCACCGCATTGTCTGCCTTCATCATCACATCCTTCGACCAATACCACTTTCCCTCGTACTCTGGCATATTGCACCCTTAAAGGAAATACTTGTCCCTTCTCTTCGTGCATGGGTATTCTCGGTCTGAATAGAAACTCATCCGGGGTTCTCATAGTTCTGTCCGTGAGGCCTGGCAATCCCGCCATAAGCACCCGAATGCCATATGCAAAAACCTCTGGTTCTAGTGGTATAGCCCTCATTGCTGCACGTCCAGAGTATGCTCTGATCATTTCGCACATGTTTGAATAATGCATTCCTGGAGTGGAGCACACTATACCATTCTCGATAAACGAGATGGTCATGTTTAATTTAGTCATCAGGTCCCGACCCAGAATATTTACTGGAGTCTGACGTGTGTATAATAGGGGTACATTCATTTCACGCTCTCCCACTGAGACTGGGAGTGTGTCTGTAAAGGGAACTCTACTATGAGCTCCAGTGAAACTCTGAGTATCTATAGCCTTGCCAGACAAGGAAAACTTGCCTTCTTGAATGCACGCGTGTGTTGCACCCGTAACAACTAAGAAGGAATAGTCTTTCCCCCCTATGGTGACATTCACCCTTGGTTCCCTGTTAGGGTCTGGTGTCACTGATAGGATAGAGCACATCAGAGTCCCCCGTGAGCTGTCCTATTTTATATATAAATTCGGCCCACTGTATACTTGTTGATTCTCCCCAGTCCCATGGTTAACTCCCCCTCCGGAGCTAGTGCCCTGTGACATTTGCAGCGGTGCCTGCTGGGGTTGTCCCTGTGGCACCTTCCCCATGTTCAGAGGTTGAACCACTTGCTGTGCACCTTGCTGCACGCCTGATGCCTGCGGCTGCACTGTGTAATATTGTGCACCGCCCGGTTGCGGGCCGGCAGTTTGATTCACCATGCCTGCCCCTTGACTATTTTGCCACATGCCTTGGCTTCTGCACATGCACGCTACGTGTCCCGTCATTCCACACAGCCAACACACTGGCAGTGGTCGGGCCATCTGTCCATCTGGCGTAGCTGGACTGCCCATCTGTGCATTCTGGAAGCCCCCTTGAACATTCAGAAAACCTCCTTGGTTACCTCGAGACCCTCCCTGATTATTCTGCCATCCTCTTCCTCCTAAACCCCTTCCTCTCGGGTAGAACCCTGCATTACACTGATTATTCTGCGATGGGTTGTTCGCTTGTTGTGTGCTTGGCTCAACTGGGCTCAGCAAGAGCATATTTCGAGAGTTTATTTTGCACTAGCTTTGCCTCCTCTCCCTTACGCGTTGCCTCCTTTTTCCGATACTTTTCTTGCAACAATCTACAGTAGTGTGCAATTGTCAACTGTATTTCAGCCCATGGTTTTGCTTCTACTCCGACCAATCTTTTTAGCTGCTTCCGCACTGGTTCAGGTAACCCTTGGCATAATATGAGATAGAATACAGGGATAGATTTCGTCCAAGATTCATGCGTTTCGAGTACCCACGCGTCTGGAAAATTCTGGATATAAATCAACGGATCCTCGGAATCTTTCATTTTCCGAGTCATTATAGCTCCCATATCGGACGTGTCTGGGTAGAGCGTTCAAAGCGCTTTCCACACTGCTGCTCTGAATGGCGCTCCGTCATGGGAGGTATCAGTTAAGGTTACCCTAGGATAGCCTGCCCGTTTCCATACATCATCTGCTCTTTCACCAAGTATAGAAATTAGGAGGCCCTTAATATCCCCTATAGCAAAGGTGACACAGCCCGTAATTTTTGGTTCATTTGCTCTTCATACATCACGCCCCTTGGTGGGTATCTTCCTGGCAGATCGAACTGAGGGGCAGGGTGCAGGTCATGTTTGGAACCTCCTCTACACAGGAATATTGCATCATATCCCATGTAAACAGACATTCAAGTATGTGACTGGTGTGACATTCTTTACAAGTTACATACAGTTGTCTACACAGTTCCTTTTAGAGCCTGGTGTGCATTTTGGTCATCTCTCTCTCCTCCACCGTGTCCATGGCCACCATTTACAGGCCTCCAGGCTCTACCACCCTTTTCCTCTCAGAATGGGCAGATTTCAACTCATCCTTACTTTCATCCACTTCCAATCTCCTCCTCTTGGGTGATTTCAACATCCAATTGGATTCCCCTGTCACAACTTCCACTCTCTTCCCTGACCTCTGCACCTCTCTATCACTCTCCATTTTCCCCTCTGGTCCAACCCACTCAGCTGGTCACAATGTGGATGCCCTCATACACTCTGACCTCCCTCGCACTTCCCCACTGGTCAACCCTCTATCCTGGACAGACCATTCTCTCCTTTCCTCCTTCCTTGGCCACTGGGGCCCTATGACCGCGCCACCCAAAGCCTTACCAACCTCCTTCACCAACATCCACCCGATTAAACGAATATGAGCTGCTGCCTTCGCCTCCACCTTCATCCCTCCTTGATCCCAACCTCAGAATCTTCCACTGATTCTGCTCCCAGCAACCTCCATCTGGCCATCACCAATACTCTTGCATCCTTGCGCCAGTCATGAGAATCCACCTGAAACCTTCCTTTAAGCGTAACACATGGTATGCCTCTGATCTTGCAGCCCTGAAACAAAAGTGCAGAGTGGTGGAACGGAAGTGGCAAACCTCAGGCTCATCCTTTGACAAACTGGCCTGCTGCAATACAGACTCTCCATCCATGCCAAGAAAAGAGGCCACAAACAGGCACGGGTTAATAGGGCCTCCAACAACACGGCTGAACTTTTCAGGATTTGCAGGGAACCAGCCAACCATTCTGCAGTCTCCTCCTCCCTGCCTCCCTCCCAGGCCCTCTGCAATGCACTGGTCACACACTTTGCCACCAAAACACAGGACATACTGAACTCCCTTGTCAGTCACCTTCCTAAGCTTTCCTACACCCCCTTGCCTCCCTTGGCTCCTCTCCCTTCTCTTTCCTCCCTCTCCTCCTTCTCCCTCATCACACCTGAAGAGTTGTCTGCTCCATGACGGTCTCTTCTAAACAGGTTTCCCCTTGCTCATTCAGAACCATCAAGGACAATATTGGCTCTTTTGCCCCCTCACTCGCTAATTTCTGCAATCACTCTTTTGCCACTGGATCTTTCCCCTACCCATCAAGCACTCCCTTGTGCGCTCCCTCCTGAAAAAACCTTCAGCAGGCCTTATATGTCCTGCCAACTAGCACCTATTTCCATCACCCCCTTCCTGGGGAATCAGCTGGATAAGCTGGCCTTGCCCCAACTCAACTTACACACCAAACTTGTTGGTGGTCTCCACAACCATCAATCTGGAATCTGAGGATCCAGAGGCACAAAAACTGCTCTTCTGAACGCCATTGAAGAACTGTTTGCATCTCTGGACTCCAACTCCCCAGCTGTCCTCATCCTACTAAATCACTCCTCTGCAACATGGTCAACCATTCCATCCTTATGCAAAGCCTGCCTAGCTGACCGCTCATTTTAAGTCAAGCTGTGCAACTTCTCCTCTCCTACTTCCATCTCCACCTGTGGTGTCCCCCAAGGGTCTATCCTCTCCCCTTGGCTCTTTAATATCTACCTTGTTCTGCAGGCATGCCTCATCTCCTCCTTTTCCCCCAATTTCCAGTGTTATGCAGACAACACTCAGCTCTTTCTTAAACTTCCTGCTGATGCCCTTGCACCTTCCATTATCCCTGACTGCCTATCTGCCATTTAGAACTGGTGCACCTCCTACGATCTCTGCCTCAACATGTGTAAAATGGAGATCCTCCCCATCGGGACCCCTGAAACCTCTTTCTTCCCTTCACTCTGGCCTTCCTCCATGGGCTCTCCCCCTGCTCTTTCTTCTGAAGCCAGAAACATTGGAGTCATCATCAACTCTTCTCTCTCTCCTTCCACCCTCACACTCAGGACATTGCCAAAAAGTCCCATGTTCAGCTATTCCTTCTCACAGAAATTCTCCCTTTTATCACTTTCCCCTAGAGGCTCAACGTTACCTGAACCCTGGTTCTCTCTAGACTTGACTATAGCAAAAGCCTCCTCCTGAATCTATCTTCTTCCATTCTGCGACCTCCAGGCTCCATGCTGTGATGCACCACACAACGCACTACATCTGTTGCTCACTCACGAGCATGGACGCTCCAGCACCTACCCCCTCTGCCCTCTTCCTTTCTGCACTTGCATGTTCTGAATACTCGCAAGGCATAGCAGGTTCGTCCTTTTTGCCTTTCCCATCCTCTGTTGTGTATTCAATATGTAGAAACAACAAGTGTCCAAAACTCAAGGACACTCCTGTCCCATGCACACCTATCAAACTGTGGATAACCTCAGTCAAGATAATTTTGGATAAGTTAATGTGCTTTGCAAATCATCATAAATTAAGTAGATCTGGAAAACATTTCTTGATTATACTGAACATGGTCAGTATTTTATTTATGTGTTAATATATCTATTCAATAGTTCATAGAAGTGTACATTAGTGCAAATTTACAAAACAAATACATAAAGAAAAGAAGGATGAGCTCTATGCGTTTTGGGCTGTCCATCCGTTCATCAGAAGCTACATTTGTTGCTTTCTCTGGTTACAACATTTCAATTCTGTTTACTCCATTCTACAGACAAGTATTTGAAAGTGTGTCAGAAACTAGAGCCTCTTGTGATTATGTACCTCGCATGATTATGTACAGTCAATATACAATGTTAGCGACACTGTGATTGTACATCATACTTCACCTATTCCTATCTACTCTGGCTGTCATGTTCTTTATGGGTATTCCCTCAATTGGGCGCTTGTATGGTTTTCTGATATGTCACCTATGATCAAAAGTGTGGTCAGGACACTCTAATAAGGTGACTACAGTAGTTATATAAGGGAAAGTAAGTGATCTGCGAATTAGGTCGAGTAATAGTGGTAGTGTACTCACCTTATGTTCGCTTAGCTGTCTTGTAGGAACGTAATTAGGATGAAGACAGGAACTGCATGATGCAGTTTGGTTGTCTAGTTCAAGGGAATATTGTGTCAGAATCTAGTGTAATTGTATTTTTGATAAGTGCTAGTTGGAGTTGGTTTAGTACTTACATGTGGCCAATTGAATGCCAGTGGGTAGATAATCTGGTCCAGGCTTCAAGAAAGTTTTTGTTTTGGCTAGGTGGGTGATACATTGGAGCTGATGCTCATGAATTCATATGGAGCCAGATGATTCTGGGTCCTGTAGAGGGCGATAATGGCAGATGAAGGCTGGCATGCTCCTATAAGCATGCTGAATTGTATATAAGTGCTGAATTGAATTAATTGAATGAGAAAAGCTACTGTGTAGCTAAATATTGTTCTTACCTTTGGACAGGGAGAAAGATTGAAGTGGAGAAGGCTCAACCTGTCCCTACAGATCTCTGTCCGAGATATACAGATGAACTTGTACGTGAAGACGTCACAAACGTGATGTGTAGTACCAATGGTACTTGTAGTTCTTGAGGTAGTTTTAATTTATGAAGTTAATAGTGTTTGTAAATCACAGGGCTCTGGAGATAAATAGAAGCGTACCTATAATTAGGAACAATGTGGATGTTGACATGTAAAGTCATGTAACTACGTGAGCAGAATTGTGTCATGGGTAAGGATAATGGATCATATGGACTGTGCTCATGTGATTGATGACTATCCTGAGGGTAACTCATATTCTAGATATCTGAACATTATCGAACAGTTGTTTTGAATGAGTTTTGCATGTATATGTAGTATATACTGGGGCCGTACATGCTAACATTGGGATTTGATATATGTCTGGTTTCTGATTATACATGGTCTCATTTTAGATGGTTTTCATCGTTATTTGACATGTCACTGACTGTATGTAATGGTCTTACATCAAACTAGTGCAAACATTTTAGTGGTTTAGACATATTGGTGTGGTATACATAGAATAGCATCCTCGTACATGTTTGTTCTAATGTGGGTATACATATTGACATATTGGTGTGCTATCCATACATTAGCATCCTCATAGAAGTTCGGTCTAACATATGAACATTTTAACAAGACAGATATGGATATTTATTTCAGTATTTCAACCATATTCATGTTAGGTACCTCCCTTCTAGGAGGTATAGGTCAATTGATAACAGGACCCATTATTATTTTTTGAGAGTATAGTAGGTGGGTTAGAAAATGTGCACCATTAAGTGGGTGACATTGTCTGTTTAGAAAACAGGGCGTATATGATTAAAATAATGATGCTAGGGAGAATTCATCATTCATCCCTAACGGTTCCAGTGTGTCCAGTTTATGAATCCAGAACATTTTGCTGCGTGTGATTAACTCAGGAAGATTGCCTCTTCGCTGAGGTTTAGTGATGGTCTCCAGAATAACAAATCTGAGTTGAGCTATGGTGTGTTTATTAAGTTTGAAATGTCTACATTTTGGTGATTTAGGGTTCTTCGTCCTAATATTCGATTTGAGCTCTGATATTCTTTCTTTCATTTTACTGATGATTTGGCCCACATAGAATTTCCCACAGGGGCAGATCAAACCATATATTACAAACTTGGTGGTGCAAGTGGCGTAATGATGAAGTTTGATCTTTTGACCTTTTTGTTTGTGTCTGATTTGGTCACCTTTTTGTACATTACTGCACTGGCAGCAGTGAAGACAAGGGAAAGTGCCGCATTTAGGTTTGTTTAAGAAGAGTTGTTTGCAGTTGTCAGTTCTTTCTACTTTCATTAAATGGTCTCTGATATTCTGTCCTCTTGTGTATGCACTTAGCTGTGGTTCCGGGAATAAATTACACAATTGAGGGTCAAGTGTAGTAATCTTCGAATTCTTTTTGAGCACAGGATGAATCTGCATGCTTTGTTTCAAGAAATTGGTAAGATATATCAACAAAGGATCTTCATTCTTTTCTTCTTTCTTCAACAGTGTGGCCCTCTCTTGTGAGCCACTCTTAGTTATGGCATTTTGTAGAATTGTATCAGGAAAACCATGTTTTTTAAAATCTTTCTGCCTGATCAGATATAGTTTTGCCATATTGGATGTCATCTGAGATAATTCTCCTCAATCTTACCTAGTGATCAATATCTCAACCAAAATATTTTCAAAACAACAAATAGACATTCTCAGCCTAGGCCTATCGTTTGTACCCATAAATAATTTCTATTTATTTGACAAAGAAATTAACTTAGCTAAATTGACGAGAAAGATGAGATTAAAACTCTTCTTTGATTCTAGGCCTGCAATTGAAGAAAAACCACAACTTTTGACTGACTTGAAATGAGACCTAAGAGTACATTTAATCTATCCATTCGGAATTTGGCATTAGAATTATTCGAAACTAAAACGATAAAAGATTTGAAATGTATCAAATTCTTTGACATACGGGGCCTAAATATGCGAAACACCAGCTTAGACTATTGAAACAACTATCTGAGGACAGAACTATTGGAGAACAGCGTTCGTTTTTTCCCCACTCTGTTCCACAGATGGAATCATTTTGAATGTATTTTCATTAATGCTAACTCACCATGAATGTTTGAAACAAGTATGATGAATTTGTTGTACTTACTAATAAATGGTTCAAGTACAAAGTAGAAGACAAACTGGGTCAAACACAGCAACGTTCCAAAATAGATATTTCTGTAACTATTAGAAGCCTGGCACACAGGCCTAGGGAAAGCCATTTGATTGGTGAAACACACATGCACGTGTGCCAATGGTTATTGTTGGCTCTTGCACACAAACTGTATGTAACTTGTAAAGAATGTCACAAGAGTCACATACTTGGATGTCTGTTTACATGGGATATGATGCAATATTCCTGATCATAGAAAAATAAACAAGACGTTGACAACACACAAACATAGGTGTAACTTATTATTTTAGATAATACCAAGCACTGAGCGCACAACTGTGGGGAAGATTAATGTTCTTATATAATGGCTCAATCTGAATGGTAAGGTGTTACAGTCATCTCCCCACCTGTTGTAGACAGTGCAGTCCCAACACAAATACACTTAGAACTTTACCCCAATAGGGTTGTTGCAACTGTACTTGGCAACACAGACACAAGCAACCTAAGCCACTATTAAACTTGGTGGAGAGCTCAACACGAAGAACAAAATTTGAAATTGGCTCTGCATGATGAGTGAAAGTAAGATAATTAGTGACATGTAAATAAAGTATCCATGAAATGAGCAGACAAAACTCAAATCACAAAAGAGGAGAAAGATTTAGATTCCAGATTTGAGGAAATTTGAGAGCGAACAGTATGTGCCTGGAGTTTGGATAGAAAAGGAAGAAGAGTGATAAGGCAGTCGTAAGAAGGGAGAGAAGGATCAGAGGAATACTGTTTAAGAAAAGGAAAGCTAGTTGGTTGAATGAAAGAAGAAGGAAAAACAGAAGTGGACAATAAAAAAATAAAATAGAACAGTTTGATAATAAGGAAGCAACGCTATACTAAGGGTAGATTAAAGGGGAAGGAGGGAGGCCGTAAGGGGTTGCGTTGGAATTAGCCCACTGAAGCCAAGGAGCTAGAGAATGTTTAGAAAGTGGTGCACAACAAGAGAAGGAGGATGATACAAAAAGAGGAGAGGAAGGAGATAAGCCAACAGATACAGAAGAATGGAGCGAGCCTGAAGAAAAAGAAGATCTAAGATTGTCTATCTTAGAAATAAAGTAGTAAGCAATGTCAGGTGCATAAAGGGTGACATTGAGTTATGGGTCAGGAAGACAAGAAGATAAAATAGTATTTTGAAGAGAAAGAGGTGCCGAGGGTGAAGTGGAGCATTACTGATAACCAATTTATAGTAATATCGCTTAGCATAAAAAGTTGAAGGCCATATTATGCATGAACAAAGGACAAAGCTTCAAGGTCAGATGAAGCATGTGAACATGTATACTATGATAGCTCCAGGTTTCATAGGTGTCGTTGAGTAGTTTGCCAGGAAGGAGTAAGCCAGGGATGGCAAGGTTTGTGTGAGGGAACAAAAGGAATGCAATGTTGAAAAGAGAAGGTTAAAAAGAGATTCCAAGAAGTAAAGCATCAAGAGTAGGAATTGTGTCAAGTGATTTTAGTGAAGAGTGAGCAAAAGATGCAAAAGTAGGTGCATTAAAGCAATAAATGATATACGTAAATTAAAGGCAATCCAACCATGTAATCACATATTTGTGTGTATTTGCATAGTACTCCTTTTCAGTTTGCAGCACTCACCCCAAAGGTTCATGTTTTGGTTTGTTTGTTTTTTGCCCGGTCCATGTCCCATTTTCTTCACACTCTCATAAACCGGCTCACCACGTGTTCCCCTCTTTGTGCCATTGTACAGGCAGCCTTTGGGGGACTGCCACTGCCATCTGCATTTGTGTTGTTGTAAGTCATTTCAAATTGGAATCAACATCCCTGTTCTTGAAATAAATATAAATCCAGAAGGAAAGGACATAAAGAAATAGGAGAACAAATAGATCATATCTAAAGATAACCCAGAAGTACAGCAGGATTAGTAAACCGCAGCAACCAATGGAGAAAGTCTATCATAGAAGGAAAAGGAGCAAATTATTGATAAAAAAGGGTGATGCTAATGGTCATCACCAAGTAGGAAAAAAAAGGGATTGGGAAAGAATAGAAAATGACAACAATGAATCAGTATCATCACAAAAACATGAAAGGGGTCCAGGAGGACAGTAGATCAGTAAAAAAAAGAGACAGTAAGAATTAGAAAAAGAAGCAACTTTGTAGGTAGAAAAGTCCATGAAGAGTGGATGAAGTTATCAGAGGCAGAGCAGGTGCCCTAAATGCAAGGAGAATTGGAATAAAGAAGCAGGAGGAGAAATCAGCGGGTTGGTAATACTAAAAGGAATAATCCATGTTTGATTCAGGCAGAGGAATTGTAGATTAAGGTAAATAAAAACATCAAGAGTAGAATATGTCTTATTACACAATGAGCATTCATTCCAAAAAGCAGTGGTAACCTTAGAGGCAGAGCATCAGATATTGAAGAATATGCAAGATTATCATGGTTACAACCTCAACATGCAGAAAGGCGAGACAATCTGAGAAACATAGGCATAGATTGAGTTAAAATAAGGAAAGAGAATGAATGATATAGAAACAGCATGGAGATCCAAGGGAAATGAACGAAAATATGAAACAGGTTAGGAGATAGATGGAGACCAAGGATCACAAGATGTTCTTAACCATCAGATGTCAGTCAGATATGGCATTATAGTCCTCGACAAGTAAACATAAAGCTCCAAAATGGGAGATGGTGAAGGAGCAGAGGAACAGAATGATGGTATACCAGATTAGATACATTGGTATACAGTAAATATTCTATGTTTCCACAGAAGGCGGGTGGGGTAAACCAGGTCGGTGGAGTTGTTTGACATACAAGGGATACACAGGCAAATCAATAATGCCACAGACTAGGAAAGAACTGCTTGGTCAAAAAGAGCCACTGTCTAGAGGCCACGAAGAACAAAAGTCGGCCAGCAATGGGACCAAAGTCCCCATGAAAAATGGCAGTC
Source organism: Ambystoma mexicanum (assembly GCF_040938575.1). Taxonomy (NCBI): domain Eukaryota; kingdom Metazoa; phylum Chordata; class Amphibia; order Caudata; family Ambystomatidae; genus Ambystoma; species Ambystoma mexicanum. Next base: position 1,419,530,513 of record NC_090931.1, on the reverse strand, counting down.
ACAAAAATACAGGAACCCACGTCTGAGAATTCCCATCCCACTTCGGGAGACTTAAGCAAAGCCAAAGGATGAATGCTGGCATATTTCGAATGAATCATAACCATGGGCACACCTCTGGCCAACCCTACAAACCATTGTTTTTCAGCCTGCCAACCATTACAGAAGGGGTGAAGACCATATGCAAATTAGGTTTGGCCCCACACTAAAAGGAGTCGATCCCCTTCTGGAATTACATGGCTCTATGAAAATCTGTTGTTTGAGGGTTGCCCAGAACAATGCCATTGAGTCAGATGAAATCAAACCTTCCTCTAATTAACTTTATTGGTATATCCAGACATGGGTCCCAAACCTGGCAAGTCTAGAGACCCACGTTACACCTCACTGATGATGCCCAATGAAGCCAACACTTACCTGGGGTTGCTTGTGGTTTTGTGCGGAAGGCATGGAACCTAGCAGCCATCACCCTTTAGTTGTGCCTCCTTAGACCATCAATGCTATCTCCAAGATGGCACCAACTGCATAGAGACATGCTATGTTGATTTTTAAGCTCACATATGCATGTATGCACTTCACAAGGACATCATTGTTGCTGTGGAGGTTTGAGAAAACCCATAGATCACTCTATTTATTGAGCACTAGAAAATGAAAAAAGATTGTGGTGTGAAGTGGTTAGAAAGTGGTCTGTTGTGGTCCACTTTGCTGGTTTCGAAGTATATCTTTCAGTGGCTAACAAGGAGAAGGAGGAGTCTGCCAGAGACTGTTTTCAGCAACAAGGATATAACACCATTTCCAGCGTGGAGCACGTGCGGTGTGGAAGTGGTTAGAAAGTGGTCTGTTGTGGTCCGGTGTGGACAGGAGGGCACAAGGTCCAGCTCAATCTTGAGCTTGCAGCGTATAAGAGCAGCCGCATGAAGGACTAGATTCTCCCTGGGTAAGTGCCCTGTTATTACGTTGCTACACAGCAAGACACGCTTTGAAGAGCTGCGGTGTGCGACTGAGCAGTGTTATAACAACTGTGGCATTGACTTTTATTGTGCAATTGAAAACTTAAGACACGGTTCGTAAAATAATTTAAGGAAGTGCGAGCCAGAAAGTCAAATATACAGCACATCGGACAGCTGGGGAATACACGCCACTTAACGGCAGCACATGTTCGCAACCTAATTGCGAGGGGGTCTAGTGGCGGCCCGCAGATGGCATAGGGGCTTGCTCAAATCTTTCAGTTTACGTTTCAAGGCGCACTAAATGGAACACACCCATCTGAGAAATAATTGGTTGGGAGCCTGCATCCCGATCACCCAGGAATGCGGTAACACAGACGAACAGTGTGCAATGCGACCGTAGAACCCCAATAAGACTATCAATTACCTCAGATCTGCTGGTAACGCTCAAAGAAAGGTGGCCAGAAGTTATTGGAGTTTTAAAAGTGCACAGAAAGAGCGGACACGGGAAACATTTAAGTCCTCATTTCCAAAGGGTGTACCTTAAATATTACAACACAAGGAACGTCGAAAGAGTTCAATTGGAAAGGCAAGTAGCAGGACACTTGAATAAATGAAATTAAAGAGCAATCCATTGCAGGAGGACAGGAGAGCCCCTGAATGGACGAGTCCAGAATGGAAGGAACCACCAATGCAAGTAGGCAAACGGAGGGGACAGAGTTGTTCCCACTGTTGGGAATACAAAACATTGAAACCCAAGTTCATGCTGAGGCATTTCCGCTAACACCAACAAGGCGGAATGAGCCACAGGAAGAAGGTAATACAACAGTAGAAATCTGCAAAAGAGGTCTCAAATTCACTGTAACAACAGCAAAAATCAAAAGGAAAATAGATGATCACTTTGGGAAGAGAAGAGGTAAAAGTGCAAATGAGGAGGAGATGCAGTGCTTCAATCAGAACGCACCAAACCTATGAAAGAGAGCGAGAAGAGACAGTAGGGCATCTCAGTAGATCTTACTGTGAACGAAAGTGGCGCAACGCCAGAAAAAATGAATATATCTAGTCTGGACAAGGAACAAAACATTGGTTTGTTGGAAGGGGAAGAACGTTGGACAATCAGCAGGGGGGATCTGACTGCAGTAATTTGCAGCCAGGACAAAAATGTCCCTCGGAAAGCCAAGCCAATGGAAATACCCTCCTTGGCTTGATCTATGTTCTTAACTCTCTAGTCTCAGTGTTTGAATTACTGAAAGGAGTGTTCCAGTCTCAAACAGGAACACTCTTAGAGCTGACAAATGAATTGGCTTCATTGGATAGAGTAGTGGTGGGGTGCAGTAATGCAGTAAACACCATCATTATACATAAGCTGCAGAAGTTGAAAGTGGAGACTACCAAACAAGGATTAGATCTTTCGGCTATCCAACAATCAAGGATAGCGTGGGAAAATGAGGAAACTATGGACCGCACAGTAAAGCAGGATATACTGTGACAACTCCAAATCCTTAATCAAAGATGGTGGGAGGAGAACAAGAATGGTCACTTAGAAGAGTCAAATTCTCAGATGGACGATACTCCACTCTCAGAATCAGTCTTAGAAGAATTTAGGCGATTGGCAAATGTTGGTGAAGGAATTCAGGATGAAGAGGAGTCAGTGAAATGCGTAGAGATTATCCCATCAAATCAAGAAAAGGGAACAACAAATGGGGAAAAAGAAGCACAAAGTCAAAATGTCCCAACGGGAGGCAGAAGAGAAAGAAAAAGAGAAGCAAGGAGTCAAGGAAGACTGAAAGAATCTGTAGCCCTAAGAAAATGGGAACAACATCAAAGGATCAGAAAAAGACCAGAAACAAAACCTCTGAAACAAATTCGTTCTTGAAACAAATTGTCAATGCCTGTTCAATGGCAATGGGGTACTAAGTGGAGGTGATAGAGCCAGCTTCTCCCGTAAGGAACCCAGGAAATGAAGACTTGAATATGGAGGGAAAAGGGCATGGAGAAAATTGTAAAAAGAGCCAGATGGGGACTGGCAAAGCTCTTTCCACTAAAAACAAAACAAATCCAACAATGTCATTGACAGGTTCACAAATGGAAGGGATCATGGCAGGCCTCAAAGAGGCCAGAATTCGATCACCTAATGGCCCAGAGCCCATCCACATCAGAGAATCATCTGGTCTAATGGAAACAGGTAATGGCTCTGCAAAGGCAAGAGAGATCCTGCTGATAACCCCTATATTTCTGAGGTCTAAGCAAAAGCCGGGTGCGGCTCTACTTCTATCCAAGGGCGACAGCTCCAGTGAAATGAAAGTTAATCAGAAGATTGCCCCGATATTTCTGAAAGGAGCTCAGGCAAAGGAAAAGCTGCCAGTCAATGGAGAGGAAACGAGATTAAGTGAAGGGAAATGCAGAATGATTAGTTCTATCAGTAATGTACAGGGAAGACCATCAAAATAGATGACTTGTTGTAGACAAGCATAAGCGCGGAGGAACCCCAGGAGGAAATCGACAAACGAATTGAAAAGGGGCGAAAGAGCCTGTGTCATTCGCCATGCCAATTATCTGGCTTTCTCTCATCACATATAAAAACAAGATAAAATCTTTGATGAGAGGAGTGATTTTATCTATGATGAAGAAAATACCAAGTCTCTACTTACTCATTACTCAGGATATCGAGTTTGTGAGATTTCCAGACCATCAGTATTCCTGGGTAGCAGATGTAGGGCTGTCTTCAAGAGAGGCCCACGCAGCCATCAAAGGAGCATCAGCGGACCTAAGAAAACACAATTTAGTGGTTTCAAGCTCCCAGCCAGAGGGATCGTCAACAGCTTCTAGAGGGGGCTTGAAATGGTCCTCAAAACAAGGTAGCGAAAAGGTCAATGTCATCTCAGCTCGTAGTCCATGTAATGAAGTTGAAGTCTCCAAGAGCTCGCGAGATGAGGACACACTATCTATGCTTCCAAATATCCTAACAGAGGTTTTGCAGAAACTAGGTCTAGGCCAAAAACCTCTTTAAAAGTGGGGGTTTTAATATTTTCTGTTGGAACACACGGAGCCCAATAATTTCACGTCCAAGAACATGAAAAAGTACCTCTTAGGGATGGGAGATGTGATCATGTTGGAAGAAACATGGCTGGTGAATCAAATTGCATTAGAGGGGTATCACATACTGGAGCAAGTGGCCTCTCAGAAAGCCATGGGAAGACCTAGTGGAGGCCCACTCTTGGCTTTCAAACATTCTAAATTCAAAGATATAATTCCAGTAATATCCAATACTCAGGGTCTGCAAATTTGTAAAGCATCCCTGAGACAAAAAAGTGGGGTTCTGGACGTGATATTTGATAACATTTATTGGAATCCCGTGTGTTTGGAGCTCATGGTTTTTTGGAATGAGGCAGCAACATCATTGGGAAAAATGAGAATGCTGTATACAGGGGCAGAAATAATACTGGGAGGGGACCTGAACTCCCAATCTGTGCAACTTACAAGCGACCAAACAAAGCAAACTGGGCGTAGAAAAACAGAAAATGGATGTCTTTGGGTGGCATTTCTAAAGGATTGGGGGTTAAAAATGGCAAAATTAAATAGGAATCTAAGATTTATCAACAAAAAGTAATGAAAATAAAGATGTTTTGAAAGAAGAGGAAAGGTGCCTGATTAAGAACTACAAAGCACGGTCAGTGTCCAGGAAAATTGCAAGGTTGCAACAGGATGAGGAACATATGTTAGAACTAATTGGGAAAAAAGACTCTGTTCTGGACAATCCTTCATCAATTGGAGGGAAATCGGGAAACCATCACTGTAACCTAGTATCAGAAAGAGATTGGAACAGTCATCTAGGGTCGGTCTTTGGGAAGCCAGAGAAAACTACTTTTCAATATAACAAACAAGTACCCTGGAGCCAAGCCTTTGATGAGCCAGCCATCGAAGATCTAATTATGAAGAGCTCAATTTCTAAAGCAGCAGGCCCGAATGGTCTGACTTATCAGGTGTTAAAGAGTAGGGCAGCCCTCTGGGCGAAACTGCTAAATTGACTTTTCAAGGAAATCCTGGCAAAAAGAGAATTACCCTCCTCCTGGAGATTGGCCACTATAATCGCCTTGTTTAAAATATTTGCATATAAATAATAACACTTTGTACTCAGGCAGTTCTATTCAAAGAATGACAAATATATACACTCTATGTGGGACCACAAAATACTTCAATTCAATAACAAATGCACCAACTGCAGACAGTTTCAAATAGGCATGTGAATTCTGAAGTGAGGTGTAAATGCATTGAGTAGGGAAGAAAGTCAGGATAGTTGTGAACAGTGGCAGAATGTTTTCATTAGACTAGATAAACAATTCTGTTTGAGGATCCCTCCACCTGGGCAACCTGTACTGGAAAGTTAGGGAGTACCTTATCTTGTCTATTTCAGCCCAGTCCAAAAATGTTAAATAAACCTCTACTTTCTTTTTAAAGGTTCTACCAACCCCAAAGTACACGAGAGGCCACAGAAGAACAGGATCCAAGATTACTCTGGGACCCCTGGACGAACCCTGAGGCTGGAAGTCGCTCATCCTCATCACAGTACATTTGGTGTCTTGACAGGTGAAGTGTCAGTGTTACTTGGCTTCACTCGATGGGGCCCTTGAAGGATGGACCCCTTTTGCAAGAAGGAGTCTCTAGGATTCTGAGGCCAAGAGAAAAAAGAGGAACCAAGCACTTTCGGAAAGGCAGCACTTTTGGTCTTGATGGTGGTCTTCGTTGGACGGGTGTTACTCCATCTGTGGAAGTCCTGCAAAGATGATACTTGCTGTGGGTTCTTTAAAGGCTTTGCAGATAAGATTAAGACCCATGGGGACCTTGTATGACTTCTGACAATGATGCGTACAGAGGTCACTTTTGGTGTCAGGTTTTCGGAATACTGCTGTTTCCAGCTCTCTGTCCTTTGGTGCTGAAGACGCATCACTGCCCTCTGAATGGCTTCTGGTGATCTGGATTTTACCACTGGAGTAGACCAAGGAACCTCACCTAGATTGGACCCTCGGGACATCTCTGTTAGTCTCTGGGGAGGTAAACCCACCAACGGACCTTCCTCTGCACTCAGCGACCCTGGACCTTCTCCGATGACAGCATAACCCCTCTTCTGGGTGCTACACTGCAACAGGCTTACAGCTGACACAAATGCTCCTCTGGACCCTGGGTGACATCACTGGCACCACTCAACATTTCTTTGACTCAAGATGTCCAGGCACTCCTCTTCTGGATACACTAAGATCCCTTCTCCAGATGGTAGGCACACAGGACTGGCTGCCAGGGTACTTCTGATGAAGAGCAGCTGGTTGCAAGATGGTTCCTTGTCGCTCAGGGAGACGTCTTCTATCCAGGACCTTGACTGGATCAGTCCTTGGATCAGCACATCAGCCTTTGGATTTCAATGAAGAGTAGCAGACGCAATCTTTCTCCTCCAGCTGGGCTCCAGGGATCAGCTTTGGTTTGGAGTTCAGATTCGGAACAGCTTCAGTTTCAAGATCAACTTCTGAACAAATTGGTGAGGTTAGGGACCCTAGTTATACACATTATTACCCATTCCCTCAGGCTGAACCAGAATCAGTCAATCAATCACACAGAAAGGCATTCATGCAGGCGGTCAAACAATCAGTTAATTAATTCCAAACCAGACACCCATAACACAGAATGTGGATTGGAGTAAGCAGCCAGCCTTTCAGAGCAGTACACTACATTAATACCAGTTTCAGTCAAGGCTGTCTCAGGCATTGTGTCATACACAGAAACCAGACACCCATAACACAGAATGTAAGGTTTCTCCCAACACCATTTACACAGGTCCCACCACAAGGGTACACCCACAAGACACAGTCCGTGGGAAGGCTCCAGCCAGTCTGACCGGAGGAAGCCCCAGAGCCATATATGTTATGTCCACCCAACAGCCGGTCAGGGGAAGGGAGAGAGTCAGGGCTTCCCAGGACTTTGAAAAGCAAGGTGAAAGGCAATAGAAACCAAGAGACCACAGTGGCCATCTTGCCTTTCTTCAGAATCCATTGATTCCTATTGCACGGCCTGGGTGTCCCAAAAATGGAGGACACTCAGAGCCACTGACAGGTCAGCATGTAGCCTCCATCAGCCCATACCCTGCTCTGTGGGCAAGACACATGTGTCCAAAAACACATGTAAGGGGTACAAGGGTGTGCCTCCACCAATGGGTGCATTACGGGTAGACCATGGGCGTTGTTCACCAAATAGAAGACATGAAGAGCTGCACTGCCAGAGGTCCAGGCTGGACCTCAGTGGCAAAAAAACATAAAGAAAACACACAGACTTACAAGAACTGGCTAATTAGTCATAAACATATAATGGTGCAAAGAGATGCTGAACACATGATGAAAGCGCTTGCAAACAGGAACACAAGCGACTTCTGGAGTTACTTGAATAACATCTCAACCCCTCAGGGTGCCATCACAAAATCCATGATCCCAGAAGGCACATGGGTAAGCCACTACGCAGGGGCCTTTAACAACAATTCAACAAAGCCCATAACAGCCCCATGTCAAGAGCAAGAATGGTCAGTTGTAATAAAGAAAGAAGACATATACAAGAACATCGCCCAACTGAGCACCTCAGGAGCTCCAGGCCCAGATGGCCTAACCAACCAACATTTGAAACAATTTCCAGACTTATGGGCAGAATTTTGTTACTCCTTGTTCAGATCAATACTACAGTCGCGAATGATACCCACGTCTTGGAGGAGTGCCATTGTGGTACCGATCTTTAAAAAGGGTGATCGAACAGATCCTAAGAATTATAGGCCGATAGCCCTGCTCGACGTAATTGGGAAAATCTTTGCGGCGCAACTCCAAATCCAACTACTCAAATGGATTAAAGACTCCAAAAGATATGATCCCCGTCAAACAGGATTTGTAAAAGGAGTCGGCTGCGGGCTGAACTTGACTATTCTGAACTTCCTGAAGATGGAAGCCATTCGTCAAAACAGGAAGATATATGTTGCATTCATTGATCTGTCTAGCGCTTTCGATTCCATCGATCGAGAGATGCTATGGACTAAGATGAAAAAATGGCATTGCCCGGAGAACTTACTCCAACCCATAAAAGATCTGCACTCTAACACAGAATTCAAAGTAAGGCTGGACTCTGGTGGAACACTGAGTCAACCTATAAAAACAAATCAAGGCGTGAAACAAGGCTGCCCGTTGGCAGCCACACTGTTCGGACTATTTCTGTCTGATATTGGAGAAAGCCTTGAAGCCGTCACATCATTTCCCCCAAAAATCAATGGGATGACCGTAAGCTGGTTGTTATATGCAGATGACATTGCAATACTGGATCAAACTCCAATTGGACTATCCAGGAAGCTCGCTGCACTAGAAGGTTACGTAAAAGAAAACAAACTGAAAATCAACTCTGCAAAGTCGGAAATAATAATCCTCCAAGATCTCACAAGAAATAAAAAACGGAACCTCAAAAGTGCCCCGAAATGGAGGCTGTGTAATGACAACTTGAGATGTGTGAAAAAGGCCAAGTATCTAGGAGTCTGGTTCAATAGCAACATAAATGATGCACCCTGGACGGAGAACATCATACAAAAATGCAGACAACTAGCATGCCAAGGGGTCATCATAAACAAAAAGTTCAGAAAATGTTCTTTGCTACCAGTGTTAGCTCATTATAACCAAAAAGCCACTTCCACGCTCATTTATGGTGCGGAAAGCGCCCTAGGAGCCTCTGCAACCCTGTGGCCACAGTTGGAAAACCAATACCGGAGACGAGTCCTGCACATACAGAAAGGAATCTCGAGTGCGTGCGTCAGATATGAATTAAACCTCATCTCTTTGCAGGCACGAGTGCTATGGAACATGCTATCCATCTACCGGAAAATAATCACAGAAGACTGTACTCCTCAGTTTAAGATCTTACAGGAAGCGCTCAAAGGCAACTCTGAAACCGTGCTGTGCAGATGGGCAGCTGGTTGTAAAAATCAGCTAACGCAACTTGGCACGGACCAATTTACACTGCAAAATAACCCAACCCACGTCAAGAAAAAACTATGGGAACAGGACTGGTGTCTAACAGTGGATGCGCGAAATCGTCATAAGCTCTTTGACGATGCACCCATCGAAGCCAAAGACCGTAAACAGATGCTGCAATACCTGATAAAGACACCCAATGCTCGACACAGAATGACCTACATGAAATTTCGCTTAAACTTATTCAATACAAGAGTGAGCCAAGCGACAAGAGCTCGAAAAGCCACAGCCATGCTCAAATGTCGCTTTTGCGAGAAACAAAATGAGACTCTCAAACACCTCACACTGTACTGTGAAAGCCTGAAAGATCTCAGATCTGTCCACTTAGGAAGCTTGGTACTACAGTACGACACTTTATGTGGAGAGGACTTATGGCGTAAATTCCACAACCCCAGGGAAAAAGAAATCTTTGGGTTAACACATTTTTTACAAAAACTGGAAACATTACTAAAGCTGGACAAGAAAGATGAAAAATAGTGGGGCCTAAGACGATGGTGTGTCGGAGAAGTTGTGAGGCGAAATAGGACAAAAAAAAGCATCCTGAGACATCGCCACACGAATGGGATCTGAGAGTCCAGATGCGGCTGCAACCTGGTTTCAAGCAGCCCCACAGAGCAGCTTCCATTCGCGGCTTGTGAACCCCATGGAACTTCTCCGACACACTGTGGGAGGGGCATGGGAAATCTCTTTTCAAAAAGTTTTGTACAAACTAAATGAAATAATAAAAAAAAAAAAAAATGAAAACACACACAGAGAAGTGGTAGGACAAGGACTGGGAGGCCATGCCTCTCCAAAAGGCATGTCCAGCATCACAGTATCAACTTTAATGTAACGTTTACAAACATATGAAATGAATGAAAAATAACAACCTGTAATTTCACATTCTACAGTGGAGGGAAACAATGTATATTTTGCAGGCAAAAACAGCCTTAGTTGCCATTTACCATTTCTGGACAGTTGATAATGTGGGAAATATATTCACAGACAGTTCAGTGAGGTGAACACACTTTGATGCCCCTATTTACACAATCCCTCCCACAACAGAAGTTTCTCATTTCTTTCAGTGAGATTATGTATCCATCATACGAGACACACAGTTATCTATGACCATGGAAGTTAAACAAGAAACCCCAATCACTCCTAAAAAATCTTTCCCTTTGCATGACAAACAAAAACACATTGAAAACAGATGCATTTGTGTCCACTGTTTATATTTTATCCTAATGTAGCACCTCCCAAATCAGACAAGGGCTTGTTCTAATCAACTGTATTATTCATTATAATTATTTTGGAACTCATACTTACCAAGCCCAGTGAGAGGACTCAGTTTGTATAGAAAATGCCTTTGGTCAAACTGGCCATCTTTCTCCCACTGCACGCTGTTTGCCGGAGCTGCTCAGGCCTGCCCCTCCTTTCTCCACTGTCTCCGGCTCCCTACTCAGACTGCAGTTTACAGCACCCAGCCAGCCAGTCCCCGGACACCTCGAATTGTCCTCTCCTTTTTCTTTTGTTCCGTCTTCTCCTCTTCATTCGATATCTCTCTGTCTCTCTCTCTCTGGCCCCCTCCTTCCTTCCTTCTCTGTTTTATAACCTCTCTTTTCTTCCATTCCATGACTATATCTCCATAAAAAAAGCATATGATTTCACCACCCATTTTCGTGCCTCCTGCTGTGAGGTCATCCATCAATCAGACACCTTCCCTCTTTAGCCAGCCCCTAGTAAAGTTTCTGCTTCTTCACAGTCACCTTTGTACAGCATTGATTCTTTGACCTGGATGACATGTGCAACATTTTCATTCTAACTTCCTGCAGCTTCCTGCTCAAACAATGTGATGTTTAGGCCTTTGCATTCTGCAATTCCATTGCACTCTGAACACTGAAGTTTAGTTTTCAAATCTTCATTCATTTTCTAAGCTAGCATTGCAGTGCAAAAGTGCCTACACTCCCCAGTTCAGCTGAGCTATGACCTAGGCAAACCCATACTAATCACGAATTAGTTTAGTTTTGTTAAGATTAGTAGTTCGTGGATTAGTACTTAGTAAGGTCAATTGTTAGTAGCTCTATGCTACACTGTACTAATCTAAATCCCAAATCACCTCTTCTTTAGTTCACCCCAATGCCTTACATCAGCACTAAGATGTACACCTAAGATGCAAACTGGCATCACTTTTACATTGGTGCTTACGTTCCCTATTGAGATCAGTGACTCTGTTTCAATGAGTGCACAGTCAAAATATGTGCACTAACTATTGCAACATTATCCCCCCTTGTTTCTGTAAAGACCTAAATAAACAAGGGCCTCGACAGAAACATGAATCCTAGCTACATTACACATTACATATGTGATCCTCAAACACAATGTGAGAACATTAACCTTTCAATAATAATGAGCAGTAATTGTCCATAGAACCAATCATTCACAATTTTCATATCATTAAACGTGTGAGTAAGTGTTTAGCAATAAATGTTTTTGTGGTTATTTTTGGTCTTTTTTCTAATCCTTTTTTGTACTTTTTGGTTTCTTTTTTCATTTCTTTTAAGCTTAATTAATCACAATAAACCATTAATTCATACTTGAGTGATATCCAGTCCTTCTTTTAAAAAAGAAAGAAAAGAAAAATGGGCAATGTTTGTCCATGCAGTCAATAGATGCCAAGAGATAAGCGGCAATACATGTTCCTGCCTAAGAATAAGTGGCAGTAAATGTCCATTCCTAGGAATACATAGTTTATATTTTAACCATGGTTCATGAGTAAAGGATAGGCAGAGATCAGAGAAATTAATAGAAAAGGAATGGGAAGTAAACACTCTTTTAGATCACAGCTGGCACATCCATCACAAGTCCTAATGCTGATCCGGGTAGTTTTGCAAAATGCACCTGTTTGCCGGATAGGCTTGTGACCATGCCATGAATTGCCTCACCACATGGATTAAGGTTTCCACCCCCTATGCCTGGGTTTCCTCCTTTACGCTCACCAGTTCATCTTCTTCCTCCCCCCCCTTCTTAATCCAGGGGACTCTGGCCCAGTGGACTCCACACCAGGGGACTCCTCTGTTGTCACCCCGCTCCAGGGGCACTTGTGAAGGAAACGAGTTAGCAATCTAAATTAGAAGAGAAACAAACAGGCTAAGTGTCAAGCAGAAACATCCTTTTATTTTATTTTTCTAGTTCCCTTCGCAACTATCTGTATATAAATGTGTGCACAAGCACATCTCCCTTTGCAACTACTTTAGACACAAATATGTGTATTATGTGGATTTTTAACTACAATATTGTATACTGTTTACTTTATTTTTTGTATTTTTTTTACATAACATATACTCATACTTTCATGCACACCTACTCACTGGCTTTGGTGAATTCTTTTCATCCCTGGTGAACTATTTACCCTATTGCTTTACTCAACTTGATTTTGATGAGACAGCTGCACTTTTCATTCCCTACTAGTTTCTCCAGCCTGTTCCAACCTTTTAACCTCATATTTTAGGTGCAATGGCTTTATGTGCTACAGGTGGACACATTTTTCCACAGCAAGATCTCCTTCCTTCACCATGATCATGTAGACAACCGAGGAGTCTCTGTCCACAATTTTGAACAGGCCATGCCTGGATGCTAGAAATTTGGCATTTATATTTTCGCCTTTTGCAAAATTGAATGTTAATACTTGGTTGGCCACTTCATATTCCCTCACAGATGTTTTTCTATCATAGTATGATTTGCAATTTCTGCCGCCGTATCCAGATTTTGCTGTGCAAACACAAATGTGTACTGCAAGTATTGTCTTAGCTCTTCCACATATTCATGAATTGTGAATGCATTTACCAGTCCTTGTTGATTAGTCCTGTATAATAAATGTTGTGGCAAAACCATTTCCCTATCTGTCAAAATTTCATGTTGGCTGAGGCTTGTGGATTTTCATGGTGTTCACCTAATGGCCCTTAGTACCAAAGGGAGCAGCAAATCACAGCTGGACTCTTCTTCGGCCACAAACATTTTCAAAATGTCAATGATTGATCTATTGCATGTTCCACACTACCCAAAGAAGATGGATGATAGGAAAAATTCAGATTCCTTTTTACTTCGAGAATTTGCCACATCTTAGTCATCACTGCTCTAGTAAAACGACTTCCATGGTCTGATTCTATTCTTTGAGGCAAACCAAACCTAAAGAAAATATGATTCACTAGCAATGTGGCTGCTATCTGCGCACTGCAGTCAGATGCTGGAATGCACTCCAACCGTTTGGACTTTAGACATGTAACTGTCAGCATGTATCTGTTTCCTCATGCTGACCTTTGGACTGGGCCAATTAAATCTATTTGTAAATCTGACCAACGTAGTTTCAGACCTTCCTTCATAAGTGTTGCCCTATGTGTTGGGGATGCAGACTGGAATTGTGCACACACCAAACATCCTTGAGTATACAATTCTACATCTTGGGACATGTGTGGCCAATAAGCATGTTCTATCAATGTTTCCAATGTTTTCTTTGAACCTCTGTGCCCTTCAGTTGTTGCATCATGAGCATGGGATAGCATCAACCCCCGAAATGACAAAGATACCAACCACTGGATTTGACCTGACACAGACTCCAAATCTATCAGTGCATCTTGTAATCACATTCTCTTTTTGTTCTTTAACAACACCCTCAACTCCTCTCTACCTTTACAATCCTCCTCTGTCAAAGAATGTCGCTCTGCATTTAACAAATTGTTGTAGAAAAGGCCTAAAACTGGTTCTTCTTTTTGTGCCTTGACCAAGTCCTGATCAGGGGTATCAAAACCCCATTTTGCCACAGGCTGAAGACTTGCTCCCTGAGACCTGGACTGTGTCACTGCATCCATCTGGATTTCACAAAGTAGGTGCTCAATAGGAAATAATTCCCCCATCACTGCCCGATTCTTGGCTAATTGGCCTGCTTTGTCATTCTTTTTGTCTTCCCTTGGTGTTTTCATATGCCTCGTATTTTACTCCAGCGAATGATCATGTCATTCTCAGAGACAAGCCTATCAATGGCCTGAATCAGTTTTCCATGTTTGAGTGGATTCTTGTTATATGTGACCATTCCTCTAAACTTACAGTGCTGCAAGTATTCTACAAAACTGTTCCGGACATAATCAGAGTCAGTAACTAAAACTATTTCTTTACATTTATTTTTAATGGCTGTGGATATTGCATTGTAGGTGGCAGCCAATTCTGCAACTTTGCTTTTGGAACCTAGCTTCATGCTCACTTTTGGAACACTGCCACTTCTGACACACACATTCCCTATTCCGGTCACCAATTGTTTTTCAGAATAACCCCCAAGTGGTAGGCACATCCATCCACATACACAGTTGGGAGAGCTTTGATTGTTTCTTCATTGAAGGCCTTGTGTGGGAATTGTTTAAATTCAGCCAGATTTGTTTCTAACACTGTGTCATCTGTAGCACTCACTGCTACACAGTCATATAAGTCTGCCAGCCCCTGGGCCACTGACTCTTTTTATTCTGTCTATATCTAACTTCCACTTGGAATCCCTGCAATGCCAATGTCCATGATATGATACTTGATTGAGCTAAGTTCCCTGATCTGATTCTTTTACTCTGCAGAAATTGCAGAGGTTTGTGGTTTGTTTCAACAATTCCCTGCTCCCCTTGAATAATGGGGTGGAAATGCTGTAATGCCCAAACCATTGTCAGCAGTGCTTTTTCACATTCACAAAATATGGTTTCACTCCGTGAAAATGCTTTGCTGGCATATGCAATGATTTTGTTGTTTTAATCATGTTTTTGGTATACAACTGCTGACATACACTGATCAGTAAACCCTATTTTTATGAAGAAAACTTGGTTCTTCTTTGGAAAAGCTAGACATGGGCTTTTTTTATCAGAGAATCTTTCAATTTGGCAACTGCCTAACATTGTTCCTTTCCCCATTGACCGGGCACCTTCTGCTTTAGTAGCTTGGCCAATGGTTGTGTAATTTCCCCATATCCTTCAATGCATTTCCTGTTGTACATCACTAATAAACTCTTCCAGCTTTTCAACTTGGTTGGATATTTACATTTTTCAATGGCCTCAACTTTTTTTTCTTTTGAGGGTTTAGTCCTTGCTCTGTCAATTATTGTCCCAAAAAGTTTAACCTTTTCCTGCATTATTGCGCTTTCTGCAATGACACCTTTGACACATCTTTTTGAAACTGGCTGACCACATGTCTAATTTCATTGAAGTAGTTTTTTATGTCTTCCTTTTTAATCAGGACATCATCTACATAGACCACTGTTCCCCTCTCAAGTACATCTGGGAAAGCTTTGTTCAGGAAGATCCCAAACTCACTTCCACTATTGATATACCTGAAAGGAGTATGATTCTATGCATATTGTAGTACATTGAACAAAAAGGCAAACAGATGTTGTTTGTCTTTGGCCAGGGGCATGCACCAATATCCTGCTATAAGATCTAAAGTAGTAAAGACCCTTGTACATTTGTAAGGCCTTCGTCAATGAATGGGAGCAGCCATCTTGACACCGACACCCTCTTATTTAGCACTCTCAAAGCTGCACACATCTCTCATTGGCCGTTGGGTTTAAGCACACCTAATATAGGGGTGTTTGAGGTACTGTGGATAGATCTAATAAGTCCTCTGGACTCTAAATGTTGAATGATTTCTGACAGGGAATCCAAACAGGCCAAGGGTAGACTATATTGTCGCATAAAATAGGCTCCCTACCATATCCCTCTGACAGTGTCACAACATCTAAATCACAGAGCCTGTAATCATAGGTATCTTTGGCAAATACCTCTTTGAAATTCATGAATATTTTTCTTAACTGATCTCTCTCTTCCTCATTGGTGCAAGCATATGCAGCTTGAATTTGTCCCCCCGTCATCTTAGAGAATTCTGGAAAATCCTCTAAAGGAGATATTTCAGTGCTTTCTCCTAGTTGTGTGGCAGTGTCTCTTTGGAGAGACACCACCCTCAAATATCTTGGCACACCAGCCTCAATTTCAATTTGTTGTCTTTCTTGTTCATATTTACCCACCTGAAATAGGATGCAATTGCCCTGATGACAACAAACCGCATCCTTTGATTCATAAGGGTATACAGACTGAATCCTGGATGTCCCCTTTGATTTAGAATCTAATGACTCAGGGATGATTCAGGAATGTTTCCAAAAATGGGGTTATTTAGATCAGTAGTGTAGTGTGACTCCTGCACTGCCATCCCTAATGCTGTACCTTCTTCCAAGTGAATGTCTTGGCACCCATTGTTATTCACCAGTATTGGAATGGGGCCATTCCCCATTTCTACTAATGGTGTATGTTCATATTCGAGCCCTTGCTTTCTCATGGATGTATTGAGACTTACAAATACATTGGGCCCTTTCACCTGTTGTCCCTTTCTGTACTTTAATGCTATAGCAGGAATAATAACAGCCTTCTTTACTTGTAGCACAATTGCATATGGCATATTTGTGCACAATGGTAAGCTTGCCTTCTGTCCTCAAATTCAGGTTCTGCTCCACCCAGTCTAGACCAAATCCTTTGATTCAAGAAATCTAAAAGCATACATTTCCATGCATGATGTAATTTCCTAGATAGAATTCCGCTTTGGTTCCACGTACTATCCATGCATTGTGATGAATGTTTCTGAACACCATTATGATTTTCAACATGCATCTCCTTACAATTTGTTGTCCCAAATAAGGAGCATCTCAGCCAAAAATGTGTTGATTTTTTTTTTCATTTTAAAACTTGGTATCTCTTCTCTGTCAAGCAAGTTTTTGAATACATTCCCATTCATAAATCTAATTTCCTCTTCCAAGGCCAAAATTGCCTCAATCATTTGTGGAAGCCCATTCACTCGCACCATTATCCAGGCCTGGCCTTCCTTCATGTGTATTTCTGAAACTATTGAAACATGTTTTTGCTGATCTGACTCTGCAGCAATATGTTGTTCACAGTCCTCATCTCTTACATAAAAACGGAATGTGTTTTCATCCATCTGTATCTACCAGTTGTGGTCTAAATGAATCTCTAATGACTGCCTTTCCTTATCGCCATGTATTTCATCCTGGCACACGAGAATGACAGTGACACTAGGTATACAACCATTCTGAAGATACACTTCCACTGCTTTCTCTGATCTAGTGATAGTGCAGTATTCTTTTACATTGCTATTTATTTATTTTTTTAGTTTTAAGGGCTTTTTTGGCCAAATACCACAACCCCCCATTCACCCCATCAATGAGGGGTGACAGTCGCTAAAGGTCATTTGTTCCTAGAAGAAATGGGGTCTCTTCAATGGGTGTCACTATCGCCTCCTGTCTCAGTCTCTGCTTTCCTACCTTGATGTCAACTTCAGTGGCACCTTCCACGGGTATTTCCTTTCCCATTGAAATTATGCACGGGCCTTCAAGCTGTCTCAATTTCAGCATATCTTGCGGGGGTCTGCCTGCATTTACGCTGTCCAATAGTTTCCTTGACATCACGGTGCAACATTTTCATTCTAACTTCCTGCAGCTTCCTGCTCAAACAATGGGGCTGTTTAGGCCTCTGCATTCTGCAATTGCATTGCTCTCTGAACACTGCAGTTAAGTTTTCAAGTCTTCATTTATTTTCTAAGCTAACATGGCAGTGCAAAAGTGTATGCATCCCCCAGTTCAGCTGAGCTATGGCCTAGTCAAGCCCCACACTAATCACTCATTAGTTCAGTTTTGTCAAGATTACTAGTTAATGGATTAGTACTTAGTAAGGTTAATTGTTAGTAGCACTACGCTACACTGTACTAAGCTAAATCCCAAATCACCCCTTCTTTAGTTCACCCCAGTGCCTCACATCAGTGCTAAGACGCACACCTAAGCTGCACACTGGCATCATTTATAAATTGGTGTTTACCTTCCCTATTGAGATCAGTATTTCTGTTGAAATTAGTGCACTGTTAAATTGTGTGCACTATCTATCCCTACAGGACCTGTCAAAAGATTGCTAAACCTCCCTTCTGCGCCTGAAACAATTTGCAAGAAACCATGGTGCGATTATCTGACACCGTCATCATCATTATCAGGATTACCTATTTCTGCAGTAACACCAAGTAAGGAGATTGCTTTTTTGCATGAGGAAACATATTTGCCTCCACCACTCCTATGTTGTGCCTTTTGCTCATTCCCTCTTGTGTACCTCTCCCTTCTGACATCATGGGGGTGCACCTGTTGGTACACATGCAGTGTGTCATATGGAGAAGCTAATCTTACAGCCATCTCCTTTCATGACTCTGTGCACTGCCAATCCCCACTGGGAAAATCAGCCCACCCCAACATCTTCCTAGTTTCCTAAAGTGGAGTGCGTTGCCTGCATCATCTGAAAATCAGCACTTCCACCCTAACAACCCTCTTTGGATTGTGTCCATGGATACAACAGCAAGGTAAGGGGTAGACATAGGTGGAACTAAAGTCAGATGTGAGGAGTGGTGTAGGAAGAAAAAGTTCTGTTAGAAGGGTCCAGTATGGGACAACAAGCTTCAAATAGCGAGCAATGTTACAAGCTTTATATACTGTAGAAGCCACTGCCACAGTGGTCTAACAGCAATGAGGCTCGCCCAGAGAGTAGCGTATTGCGCCTCTGCCAGGTTTATCCAGACCACACTGCTCAGGATCCCTCACAGGAAGTTGTTTGTGCTAGTTCTCTGTTGCATTGGTACTTTGCAGTTTTTGCCAGGTAGGCAACTTCATATTACTGAGTATGAGTAGTGGGGAGATCCTTTGACGATGCGCGCCAACAATGCAAGCACAAGTGCATAGCAATGGTTTGTAAAGGAGGGCCCTTCAGTCTCCAACAGCCTATTTTATATTATGGATAAATGGGTGACCCTTTAGACACGTCCCTGTTTCGGTGGCCGTCAGTATGTAGGGCCCCTGCGGTGAATACAGCAGTGAGGTTTCTGCCCAATGTAACCTTGGGCACTGACAGAAAACCTATTATTACTGGGGATTTGTGGAGTTTGGGCCCATTGTAGGCAGTTGATGGGCGCCTCTGGAAATAATCTGCATATATACTAGCCCTTTACAACCACTTTAGGAAAAGGGCCACAATGCCTGAAGTAGGCCAGAACAGGTCAACTGGTAAGGAGACTCTACAACCTTTCTGAATGTAGGAACCCCCTGATTCCCTCTTTTAAGGGGAAAAGGGAATGCAATCCAGTTTCAGATGTGTAGAGAAGCCTTGGCTGTCCAGATTAGCTCCCAGAAGATCACAGACACAGCCCAAGATGAATGCAACTTCCCACGCCATCATTACCATTCCCATAAAGATCTTAGGTGGTCTCAAGAAACCCCAGGCAACCAATCCAGGGGCTTGGTCCCACAAGAGCTACAGGTGAACCGCATCCTTAGTTTAGAGTGCCTGTTGTTCATCCCAGCATCTCTGGCAACATAACCTGGGAGTTTGGGGCCCAGGGAGTAAGCCAAAAAGCGTGCATGTTCCTGTTTCCTGGGGCATTGGTTGAACACATCAAAACAGTGCAGGAAGGCCTCAAAGCATGTACCTAAGGTGCCAGGTAGTGTAATGGACAGTTGCCCTCCTAAGGTGTTGTCCTTAATGGGAATGCCTCCTTTGGCCACCTAGTTTGCCATGCATTACTTAATAACCTTACCTCTAACTTATTTCACTCATATTGCATTCCCGCGACATATTTACCAGTTCACTACATACAAGGGCAACATGTCTTCTCTCATCTCCACCAGCAGTCAATCTGTTATGGCATGCAGTTTGGGAGGTTATTTTAACACATTCTTATAAGCCGGTCAAGTGGCACAGTGAGTAGAGCGCTCGCTTTGACATCCGTGCAGAGCCTGCAAACGCAGGCTCGAATCCCAGCAGGGCCAAACTCAGCCTTTCATCCTTCCGAGGTCAATAAATGAGCACCACACACCGTGGGTAATAATAAGCAGCGCTCAGATACCTGAGGGTTTGTAGCACTATATAAATGCCAAATGATTATTGTTATTATTATTTTGTTTCCCAGGCAACCATTCTGCACACAGCCAATTCTCAGTTTTTAAACCTCTGTCAGTGAGCACAGCTTTACTAGAACTCCCCTTGGCTATTAGCAAGAGGGAATCCAATATGATTATCTGGTTGGTAACCCCCAGAGCTTCAAGGCACTTTTGAGCAGATCCCAAGGCCATCACTCATTCGCAACACAGCCTAACGTAATATCATACCCACACTAGTAACAGACTCCATGAATGCTCTGCTGGTAAACAAGAACATCTCCTGTCATCTTGCTTGTATTTTCTTTTGGCTTAAACACTGAAACCTATACTTAAGTCCCAATGAACACTTTCACACTTCATTATGTTTTAACTTCTCTGCATGTTGTGAGTTAAGTCTGTATATTTTGGCTGCCTAAATGTGTCCACTCTCCTACTTGGCCCTGTGTCCATTTCATCCTACTGACCCTGTCGGCTGCCATCCAGGATGGGTTCACAATCGGCCTCTACATGGACAAGGCTCAGCACTTTAAGGCCACTGGGTTGTGATGTGTGCAGCATTAAAGACTAATAACATCACATAGTGAAAATGTATACTCCAGCATTTGTCAGGGCTCTTTGCTAGTTTTTCATTGTATTTAGCAGTTTATTTATCCTCCCTTATATAATTTTTTGGACATAAAGATGATTATGTTATGCTAGCATTCTATGATACGTCATGCTATATTATGTCAGGTTTTGTTTTGTTCATTTCACAGCCATGCCATGTCACCTGGTAGGTGGCTTATTTCACTTCACAAATACTCAAATAAATAAATAAATACCTGCCAATGGTACTCAACTCAGGAAAAGGCCACGAGATCCAAAGCAGGCCTGCAAAAGTAAGCCAATGAGTAGATTTTGCAGCCCCTCTGAACCTAAAATCCGCCTCTAGCCATTTATTAACAAGGTAATTGAAGCTCAGGTTGAAAAGTGTTGACAAGGTAGGACACACCCTTGAACGACTATTTAGTTACTTATTTGGAATTATCAAGCGCCCATAGGCCCGGAGGCATCGTGGCGCCGTTACAGAATATTCAGCTTGGTACAGAAACACACAAATGTAAAATGCAGATGACAACAAACATTGTTGATTAAGTGTTCCGTGGTTACAGAGGAACAGTATTGAAGAAAGTACAGAGTATTATACAGTTTAGTTGAACACTCTTGTTTTCAGTGTTTTTCTGAAGACAGAGAGGGATTGTTCACTCCTTAGACTGGGCGGTAGCGAGTTCCATGCTTTGGGAGCTAGAACTTCAAAGCTGGTTTCTCCAGCTTTCACTATGTTAAATGCTGGGACAGAGAGTTGGTGTGAGTATTTGTTATCTTTATGCCTGTGTGATGGTGCCTGGTGTATTCTCTCTACTAAGTATGCTGGCGCAGATTTGGCGAGGCATCTGTGTGTGATGGTGAGGGCTTTAAATGTTATACGTTCTTTGACTGGGAGCCAGTGGGCGCCCCTTCTAGCCTGGGAGATGTGTTCTCTCCTGGTAATGCTGAGTGTCGCTCTTAGGGCATTGTTTTGTGCTGTTTGTAATTGATTTAAGTTATGTGTGGATGTGCCCAGGAGTAGGATATTGCAGCAGTCTAGTTTTGCGCCTATGGTGGATGTGGTGATGTTGAGGTGGTTCTTTTGTTTTAGGTAAGGTTTCACAGCATGTATTATTTTAGAAGTGTGGGCTGCTGCTGATGAGATGGCACTGACTTGTCTGTCCATCGATAATGTGGAGTCTAAATAGACGCCTAGTGTTTTCACTGAGGCTGCCATTGTAATGACTATGTCTTTGATGATGAAGGAGCTGTATGTGTTGTCAAGACGTTTTAAGGCTTCTTTGGGGCCTACTAATAGTAGTTCAATTTTTTTCCCCATTTAGACATAGGCTGTTTTCCACCATCCAAGCCTGGATGCGGGCGTATATGTCTTGGAGGGTTTTGAGGTCTTGGTCGTAGTTGCCTGTTAAGGGCATGAGAATTTGTGTGTCATCAGCATAGTTGGTGAAGGCTATGCCAAAATCTTCTAGGTCACTGAATAGTGGGAGGCTGAAAAGGTTGTAGAGTGTGGGGGAAGAGCATGAGCTTTGTGGGACTCCACACTCGATGGGTGAGGGTGTGGCCGATGCTTAGTCTGAGAAGACTCTCATAGCTCTACCATCCAGGAAGGAGGTGATCCACGCTGTAGCTTCTTTGGGCAAGTGGGCTGTATCAGTAAGATGTTTGCAAAGGATCTTATGGTCAACCAGATCAAAGGCTGCTGAGAGGTCTAAGAGTAGGAGGAGTGAGGTTTTGCCATTGTCCATGGCTTCGAGTAGTTGGTTCTTAAGGTCGAGTAAGGCTGACTCTGTGCCGTGGCGGGGGCGTAAGCCCGATTGTCTTCTTCCCAGGATGTTGTGTGTTTCTAGGTAAGCTTGAATCGGTAGATATGCAGCTTTGTCTAGAATTTTCTGTAGGAATGCCACTGTGGTAATGGGGCGGTAGTTGTTTGGGGAATCTGGGTGGGGGGATGTTTCTTTTAGTAAGGGTCACACCCAGGCTTCCTTGAGGGTGGTGGGCACTGTGCTGGTGGTGAAGGATGGGTTGATGAAGGAGGTCATGAAAGGGGCAAGTGCAGTGGCGCAGTCTTTGACTAGGTTGGCTAGGCAGATGTCGCTTTTGCATAGTGAGGGTTTGATGTGCTTCAGAATGTGGAGGACTTCTGGAGTGGTTACTTCTCTGAATGTGAAGGTTTTAGCTGGGTTACTGCTATTTTTGATGTTCCCATCTGGTTTGTGCGTGGACGGCTTTGGAGCAGTGTTGAGTTTAGGTAGTTTATCAAATTGAGTTTTGATTTTCTTTTTGACAGTTTTAATTTTGTCTAACATGGCGTGTTGGATGTTATTGCACCATGTGGAGTTCTTCTATGTGGGTAGAGCAGAGGAGGTGGGGATAGTTAGCTCATTGTATATGGTGAATAGCTCTTTTGACTGTGAGCTAGTTTCTCAATTCTGGCATTGTAAGTCGCAGCTTTGGCTGTAGAGATGGCCTTTTTATATTGTTTAGCGAGTGTGAGGGAGGAGTCCTTTGTGGTAGGGCAGGGATTGACCTGCCAAGCAGTTAGTGCTGCTCTTTTGGCAGTGCGTGTATCCTCTAGTTCTTGTGAGAACCAGGAGTTGGCATGGAGTATCTTTTCGGCTTTTTTCTTTTCCAGTGGAGCTACTACTTCTATTATGTCTTTTAGTGTGTTGTTGTAGAGCTCAGCTAGTGTTGTAGGGTCTTTTGGAGACAGCATGGTATAGCGTTGACTTCTCCAGGAGCAGGATTAGTCTGTCTGCAGTGAGCAGTTTTTTTGATCTTGCCATAGTAGCTGGTGCAGGTGGGTAAGGGTTCCCGGCTGTTTTAGCTGGTATGAAGAAATGCAATAAGTGGTGATCTGTCCATGGTCTGGGGGTGTTAGAACTAATGTCAGCCACACAGTTGTAGTCAGCGATCCTGTCAAGGATGCAACCTTTGGTGTGGGTGGGGTCATTTACTCGTTGTGTGAAGCCTAGATCTAGGAGAGCTTTGGCAAGGACTCTACTTTTTATCTTTTGGGTCTTCAAAGCCCAGGTTGAGGTTGCCTATGAGAATGACTTTGGAGTTTGCTTTCAGGTTATCACCTAGGATGTGGGTGATGTTGGATTGGAAGTCTAGGGTTGGGCCTGGTGGGGGGTGGACTATGTGTATTGTTATAGTGTCATTAGGCGAGGGGGATAGTTTAACTGAAAGTGAGTCGAAGCTGTCTGCTTCGTTGGTCTTTATTTGTCTAGCGTTGAGGGTTTCTTTGATGATTAGGGCTACCCCTCCTCCTTTGCTAGAGGTTCTGTCTTGGCGCAGGATGATGTAACCTGGTGGTAGTGTTTGGCAGACAGCTGGACCGGAGGCTACGTGTAACCAGGTTTCTGTTATGGCTAATATGTCTAAGTCGAGGTCAGTGATGAGATCATGGATCTCAGTTGCGTTAGCTGGTAGGGAGCGTGCGTTGATAAGTGCGCACTGGAATTGAGTTTTCTGGTTATTTTTTTGTATAGTTGGTGCCAAGGTGTCGTGAGGAGTATTGGTCGTGCTGGGTGTGTTAGATGTGGGTTTACTAGTTGGATGTGGGGTAGGCTGGGTGTGTTTAGCATGGAGTAACTTGGAAGTGGCTGCACGTTGATTAGAGAGGCCGCCTAGCCTTAGATTTCTTATGTGGAGGGGCATGGGTCTGGACGGATAGTGTTTGGGTGATATGGATGGAGTGAGGGTAGGGATCGAGCTACTAGGGCAGTTTTGGTGAGTAGTGGTTGTACTCGTGGTAGATAGGGCCGGTAGGAATGGAGTAGGTGGTATGGTGTGAGAGCAAGGGAGTGAGGGTGCCATACTTATGCGGGAGCAGTTGGTGGTATAGTCTGTGGGCTGGTACTGGGATCCCAGTTAAGGGTGTTTGTGGTGGGAGATGTATGCGGTTGACAGGGGGTGAGAGCTATTCCTTTTGTGCCGATGGCTATCAGTGCAAAGAGTTGCTCGAGAATAGGCTGGTCTGGTTTGGGCAGCAGGGCAGTGCAACAATACAATCAATGCAGGCTAGAACCATTTGGGCAGCAGGGCAGTGCAACAATACAATCAATGCAGGCTAGAACCATTTGGGCAGCAGGGCAGTGCAACAATACAATCAATGCAGGCTACAACCAATAGGGCAGCAGGGCAGTGCAACAATACAATCAATGCAGGCTAGAACCATTTGGGCAGCAGGGCAGTGCAACAATACAATCAATGCAGGCTACAACCAATAGGGCAGCAGGGCAGTGCAACAATACAATCAATGCAGGCTACAACCAATTGGGCAGCAGGGCAGTGCAACAATACAATCAATGCAGGCTAGAACCATTTGGGCAGCAGGGCAGTGCAACAATACAATCAATGCAGGCTAGAACAAATTGGGCAGCAGGGCAGTGCAACAATACAATCAATGCAGGCTAGAACCAATTGGGCAGCAGGGCAGTGCAACAATACAATCAATGCAGGCTAGAACCAATTGGGCAGCAGGGCAGTGCAACAATACAATCAATGCAGGCTAGAACCAATTGGGCAGCAGAGCAGTAGTGGGCCAGCAGCATGGTGAGTGTCGATTTGATTGGATCTGAGGGCTGGAGGCCTTTTAGGGCTAAAGAGTTACAGGGCATGTGGCAGCAGGGATTGTCGGTTATCCGTGCGCTTTGGTTAATGCAGTGGTGCAGTGCTGTGATTTTGCACCTACGTATTACACTTTAGTGAGAGCGCGTGGGGTGATTGCAGGGTGATGCAGCATTGGTAGTCTGATGTGTTTCTGCAGTGGTGGCGCGGGTAGGGGTAACAATCCTGCGTTTGACTGGCTTTTTTTTTTTTTGTAAAGTACTTACAGTGAGCGATGGCTGAGCAGAGTTTGGTCTGTTTAGAGCGCTGACCTGCGCAGCCCTTCCTGAGCCGGCTCACGCCTTCCGGTGGGGCGGAATTGAGAAAGTAGGTGGCTGGGCCAATGGGCAAGGTTGGTTGCCTAGCAACCACTTGGCTTCTTGTTGGTGGCCATTTTAGCGGCACTGTGGGCTAAAGAGACCTGCGGATTTCACTGCGAAAAATGAAGCGTGGAAGAAGGCAGAATGGCCACACGTTCTATCGGAGAGCGCAGGGGGCATCACCTTTAATGCAGAGCTGGAGGCTGGTTCTCTCACGTCACGGCGATCGATCTCGACGAGGATCTTGCTGGAGGGAGGGGGGGCTCCTGCTGCTAAGAACTAAGTCTCCTCCCAAGAGATATTCAACCTCCCACACCACTATCACTGTACCCATAAAGCTCCTAGCAGGCCTAATAACTACCAGGAGTCACGTTCCAGAGCCTTGCTGCCAGAGAAACCTCGGGTCAAACCCCACCCCCATTTATGAGTGCCTGTATGTTCTGCCAGCTTGCCTGTCTATAGATCCTGGCTGCGAGTACATACAAGAGTGTGTGCACTCCTGTTCCCTTGTGCATCCTTCCCGTAGCTTGAACACTATTAGGCAGTGCAGGAAGGCTTCAGAGTCTGTGCCTTAGTTGCCAGGCAGCCTCTCCATACAGGCCTTATGAGGCACAGTTTCTCTTATAGAAGTTGTCATTAATGTGATTGTCGCTTTTGACCTATCTTGTCCGACATGCATTATTTTACAACCTTACCTTTAATGTAATTCTTTCATATTGTTTTCCAGGATCTTACTCACCAGTTCACTACATGCAAGGCCGGCACTCCTGTTCCCTTCTCCACCCACGGACAAGCTGTTATAGCTCTGGAACTGTGAGCTCCTTTGTCAGTCTACCCTTTTGTGGTCCCCAGCAGATTTCTTTTTCGCACAGTCAATCCTCGTCTCTGACACCTCTGGCAGTGGGCTTGACTTTACCAGAACCTCCCCCGGCAATCAGCGGGTGTAAATCCAATATGATTACAGCTCCTAGCAAATCTTGAGCACACATCAAGACCATCACGCAGCCACAACATGACTTACCATATTATCACTGCTTCACTATTAATTGCCTCCGTGAATGCTCTGCTGGCCAATAAGGGAAGCTCTCGTCCCTTCTTTTGATATCATTTGCTTTCGTCCAAAACACCCTTAAATATATATACATTTTAATAATCACTATCACTCACCCTTATGTTTTAATTTCTCTGCATGTTGTGAGCCCAGTCTGTTCGTTTTTGTCTCCCAGACTTGTTTCACTATTTCCCCTTCCCACCCTATGTCCTTTTCACCAACAGACTACAGGCTGCAGCCACCCCGGACTACAATCCGCCTCTACATGGACACGGCTTTGCACTTTAAGATCACTATGAAAGCCACTATGATGGTGATGAGTGCGGAATAGAAAATGAGTTAGCTTAACAGAATAGCTTCTTGAAACTGCAGTGGCCTACTTAGGTCGACAGGTGGCAGAAAGGTGGTCCCAGATAACTTTGGGCGAACAGCTCAGCAAATACTTTTTGTGGAGCACAATATTGCACCATCAACATTTTGGGAGAGTGAGAGAGGAAGAGGGAAGGAAAAAAGTAGGTGATGTGGGAGGCAGGCACAGAGGTGAAAAACAAGAATCTAACAGTTAATCAGCAGAGCGTGTGACAGCAGGTTGATGCCGCTATTAACTCAAAACATCTTATTTGTAGGTGACACCTGCCGCCGTGCCCTTGCTGTTGTGTAACACTAGAATAACACATTTTACATTCCTCACGTCAATTGTCCACAGCTATGAGACGCTGTTTAAATGCTGCCGGTGTATACAATTCTGGCCTGTAAGATTCAGCTGATGTATTATCCCAGAATCACCACACGATGGCAGGATTGTCCCGTGTATACTGTTCCCTTGTCTTAACGCTTGGCCGAAATGACGCTTTCAATCATGCAAAGAAAGTTCGAGACGTGCAGTCTAACCGGCCGACCACATAGAAACAGAATTATGTTCCAGGACGTGTATCTTCTGTGTCTATATTGGAAACGACATACCTGACTATATGGGGGCCTGGACTTTTATCTGCTTGCAGTTAATAAACTTAGTTGCGAGAGTGGGTACAGCCAACACTGACCCCTTATGGAAATTCTGGCTGGACATACACGCCCTAAGGAAATCTCCAGAGTTCCCTATAGGCCAGTCCACCCGTGCCTGAGCAGGGAAAGCAAACCACCAGGTTTCAACGTTTAGGTGTTGTGTTCAGTAGCTCCGGGCATAGGAGAGAGCAGTGGGGAGTATTGGAAGCCAGTAGGACAACTATTCCATTTTAGGATTTTGTGGCAAGTATACTTGCACCCACAGTTACCCCTGAATTGTAGTGACCAAAGATCACCTTTCTGCTGTCTTTTAGCCAATTGGGAGAGCAGTGTCGGTTAACTGGGGATTAAGCCTCCGGCAGCATAGCAGCATTCAGTGATGTATGAGACTGAAAGAGGAGAAAGTGAAGGATATTAGTGGGTCATCAGCAAAGAGGGGGTTCATGAGGCTAAAGGCGGAGATAAGTTCTCCAAGGGCTCATGACTGAACAGCAGGGGATCAAGGACAGACATTGGGGGACGTGCCACTTAAATAGGGGTGGCAGTGGATGTGCCAGCATTGTATCTGGTAGCACATGTTTGCCCATCCAGATCACCCAATATTTTAGAATAGTGGGGGTGAGGATTGACAGAGTTACTAGTAAAAGTCAGAGTCCCGGATCCCATGCTCATCTTTAGGAAGGATGAAATATCCACTCAATTGATTGGGTGAGAACCGCTTGGGGTTAATTATTATAAGTCAGGCATGTAGTCTTGTGTGGTCAGCTGGCACAAGACGGACCTTTACTCTTTACAAAAGGAGGTGAGGGCACCACCTCCAACAACTCGTGACCCTGCGGCTAAACAACCAATTCAATATATCTTAGAGCAAAGGACTGGGAGTGTTCCACACTAGGGCTCACCGGTCTTTATGTTATGTTACTTTATTTGTAAAGCACAACTTACACCAAGAAGGCATCTTGGCGCTGAGGAAACAAACCTATGAGGAACAGAACAAAACAGTAAACGGCTAAAAAAACACAACCTTAACCTTGAAAGGGCGCCTTTTCAGCAAACGCTGGAAAAGTAGGTGGTTTTCAGTAGCCCGCAGTGGGCACGGAAGCTCATTCCACATGGAAGCCACAGCCACAGAAAAAGCGCGTCCCCCAATGCGATATCGTTTAAAACGCGGAACCGGAGATAGTTATTTTTACCACCCATAGGTTTCCTTATGATGGCTATGAAAGTCGTCACCTTAAAGCAGGCAGTACAATCCTGGAGGTTAAGGGAATTATATTAGAGGGAGGGGCAGTGCAAGGGGCGCCAGTCCATTCACAGACTGGGGTGAGAAGGGTCAGCTGAAAGAAAGGATTTACTACCAGACCGGATGCTGGCTGACGGGTTAGTCCAAGTGTTAGGTGAAATGAAAAAGGTAAAGAGTGGGTGAGGATGGGCAAGGAGGTGCATATAAAGTGGGTAGAGGCAGAGGGAGAGCAAGGATTGCTGTCTGTGCATTGCATAGCTACAGCAAGGAATGCCATCAGCAGAGAGAGAGAGGATGGGAGTGGGCAGGATCAAGGTGCATGGCAGCCAATCCCAGATGTGTGTCCTGTATCTGATGAGCCTAGCGACCCAAGCCACTCCTCACTGATGATGCCCAATGCGGCCAAAGCATGTCTGGGGATGCTTGTGGTCTCGTGCAGAAGGGATGTGACCTAGCAGTTCGGGCTGGACTGCCCCTTTTACAGAAGAACAAAGCCTGATTTGGATATGGTGTTTCCCCTTTAGTACTGGTTTAGCAGTCAAAGACCAATGGTCTGGAGGGTTGCTCAGAGCAATGCCAGAGGTTAGGATTAAGTTCAAACCTTCCAGCCATCACCTCCTTTGTTCTGCATGGCAGGCAATGACTGGAGTGCCATGAACATCTTGTGTGGACTAGAGTGGAGATTAGGTGTGAGGATGGTGTAATGGCACCACTTGGAGGAGTGAAGGGTAGGGGAGAACACAAGGATGGATTGCGTGTAATAGGCAAGGCGAGAGGGGGAGCTTCTTTTGCCTGAGTGGTGCAGGCGGGTGGTGGCGCATCATTGTGCTCAGTGTCTGAAGGGCTGGGCAGAGGCAAGCTTGAGGGCGTGGGCAGGAGAGACTGAACGTGCAATCACGATAGCGGTGCTCAAAAAGAAGCAAGTGCTAGGATAATGCCAGAGAAGGTTATTTCAATGGATCTGACCTTTGGGGGTGGGAGTGCCTGGAGTGAGGAACTGGCCTTTTTTAAGTTCAGAGTTACAGATGGTATAGAGTTGGCACATAGTTATTGTTTTGCGATATATGAACGGAGAGGGAAAACAGACGAGGAAGGAGGGATTTGGTGAAGTGCAGTAGAGAGGAGTCAGAGGGTGACAGGTTAATAGATGGAGCGAGGAATCGGAGGAGGAGGGAAACCAGAGGTCCATTGAGAAGCATGGATGTGTTTGACTGGTTGTGAAAGGTAATGAGAGGGTGGTCGGAGAGAGAGGAGTCAAGTTGAAGACCCTGGCCTATAGACCTCCTTGCCAGGTTGAAGCCACCCGTAAATATGTCTGGAATGTAAGTGGACAGATCGTTATGTACAAATGCTTGTAAAGATGAATGGTGGGATGTGCTCCATGTTTTGGTGATAGCCATCACTCTGAGGTGGAGATGGAAGTGAAAATGGTTAGAACGGATGTTGGGCCTCATTACAACCCTGGTGCTAAGGGGTTAACGGCACCGTAAAAGGCTGCAGCGCCGTTAACCCCTTAGCGCCTAATTACGAGGTCCCTTTGTGGCTCCCGACCTTAACGGTTGGTCTGGACCAGCCGTTAAAGTAGGGACCCGCAAAGGGACCTTGAAGGTAATTACGGTACTGCAATTTGCGGTACCGTAATTAACACCTTCCCCATTCCCATTGAACCCTATGGGGCAAAAATGGGAATGGGGAAGGGCCAATGGTGCATGGGGAATTACCGCCCGCCAACCTTGGAATGGGGTGGTAATTCCCCATTGCACCATAGCAGCAACCATGGTGCTAATAGCGCCATTGGTTACCGCCGGTGTTGTAATGAGGATGTTATAAAGTGATTGGGCAATCAAGAGACCAAGAATGAGTGCTTCTTCTGTAATCCAGCCTTATGGCCCAACTCTGTTAACTTTAAAGTCCCAATCACACTCAAAGGGATCTTCATCCTCTTCACTATGGCCAACACCAACAAACTCCCGCTGGAATTCAACTCTCTGACCATTCATGAGTGACCATCCATAACATCCGCAGTCATGGCAAATCACTTATTCGTCTTGTCGCATATTCTACCTCAAATTTGCCTTTTGGGTTGCGGTGGGCTGATTTCCCTCCAGCCAAGTGCTGGAGGTAAATTAGGCACCCCACCAGCAAAAAACAGCTGGTATTACTGGCCCGGTATTACCAGTGATGGTAATACCAGCACTCACCCCATGGAGTCCCATGGGACTCCATGGAATAGGGATTAATATACCCTGACTGGCACCTGTAATCTGGTGGTAATTCTGGCAGATCAGGTGCCGCTACCATTATCACTATTTGGTGGTGTCTCACCAGATTTACCAGTGGAATACCACCTAGCTTGTGATGAGGCCTATTGACTTCTCACCACCCTTTTCCACATTTCACTCTTTCTATCCCTCGTCCGCTCTGTCTCCCCCTCCTTCTAAAATCACTTTGTAACTATTCAGACCAGGCTCTTGTGTCCCTTATCTGACTTAGTCATTAGTTCTTTTCAAGCTCTCACTCCACGTGAAGCGGAATCCATTGGCCTGAGCTGTGTTATCATGCTCACTCCTTCATTCCCTCTCACCCATGTCCTCAGGCATGTATCCACCTAACCACACACCAGCTGATGACTACCATGTGCCTCAACCTGTGTAACTGGCACAGAGCACACTTTATGCCACGTCTCCTTCCTACAAGGAATTGGTCATTAAGGACAGTATTTCACTGGACTCAGTATTCTAAGTTATGCCTGCTCCCTTCATTGGAGCTGTCCCACCCTCAGGTGCGTTCTTTGGATTCTCCTTCAGCCCAAAACTTTGCAACCTCATTACATGACAGACCATGTGCATAAGGTTGGCCCCATCCACCTTGCATCTTCAACATGCCCCAGGAGTATTACAAATGTATGTACACTCATCCTCATTTATCGAGTGGCCTATGTCCTCATTGCAGGTACTCCTGGTGCTTTGTAAAGTGTCAGATCTCCCTTCCTCACCATCTTCTTCCACCTGCACACAATCAAGAGGATTCTCACCTTCTTCACCTTCCCACGCAGAACACTTGCCGTCATTTCTCTCATGAATAGACTACGCCAACAGCATCTATCTCAGAATGCCAGACTACCTTAGGTAAAAACAACAACAAATACAGAAATCAGCAGCAAGACTACTCCTCAGAATCACTAAGAGAGAACACATCACACCAGCAGTCTGAACACTACATTGGCTACCAGCCAAAAAACACATTTTCTTCAAATGTTCTGCATTACACACAAAGCAATCCACAGCCAAGGAGCAGAATTCATACAGGGAAAAATCTCCATCTACAATCCAAACTGAACATTAAGGTCCAGCAACAACATTCACCTCAAACCAAAACGATATTCAAAGCATGCTTTCGGAGGATCAGCATTCTCCTGCAGCGAGACTTTGGAACATGCTCTCAAAGACTATACGAACAACAGAATATCACCTAAAGTTCAGAAAATGGTTAAAAACATGGCTCTTTAACTATTCAAGCTAAAGAGGAAACATCATAGAAGGGAAACCAGCAACAAAGCACAATAGAAACATTGAAAACAAGGAAACCCTGCTTGCCCGAATCAGGGCCACCTAAAGAAATAAAACATCCTACCGCAAATCACCATAGTATAACACTAACTTGCTGGATCAAGATAACCTGCAGAAAAGGACTCAAATGGCTACCCACTAACCCTACTAAAAACTATCTAATACTTTGCACACTCACCCTCAAGCACTGAAAAACTCAGACACATAACTACGATGCAGAAAAGAAAAGAAAACCTGCAAACTACAGACACCCCACAACACCCAACAGGAAACATAATCAATTGCATACAAATCACTCCATGTACACTCATGCACCAAATGCCACATAACATCTACCAACTCAAAACAAACCAGCACAAAGGGATTGATTTTGACGAACTGAAGCTACCAACAGCACATCAAAGCTCTCTTGCGTGTTTCCCTCTCATTCCCACTAACTAAGCCCTTAGCCATCCCAACCCCTTTCCTTTTCAGATCCGTCAGAACATGTGGAGACCATGAAAATGGCAGTGGTGCCCAGTATAAATCACAACAACATAACATCACAATAACTTACACAGCTATGTCTAATACTCCACAAAGGATCTCTTTATGGCTGCCTGATCTATATAGCAAACCACTTTGGGATATTACCCCATTCAAAGTGGTAGGTTATTCAGC
This sequence comes from Ambystoma mexicanum, assembly GCF_040938575.1. NCBI lineage: Eukaryota > Metazoa > Chordata > Amphibia > Caudata > Ambystomatidae > Ambystoma > Ambystoma mexicanum. Next base: position 1,419,497,508 of record NC_090931.1, on the reverse strand, counting down.
TTTAATTTTCCAGGACAAAATCTTCCCTGGTCGCTGACTTTCCCCATTTCCACTGGCTGATAGAAATTTGACTTCAGGCTCAGCTGCCACCTGGAATTCATCCACCTGAGCTCTGGTCGCAGCAATCATTTAATTATTGTGACACGTTCTGTACTGCTGTTCCAATTTCTGAAGGGAGGTCTCAAGCCTGTCCACGGTGCCTCTAAGCGACCTTTGGATACTGGGTTCCCTCGAGATGCACCCACCATTCACAGCCAATTTCAAAGTATCCCCATATGTGGCCATAGTAGGGACAGAGCCTGCATGGGTGTCAGTGAACTATAGTATTTCTTGAAGGTGGTCAGTTTCAAAGGCCACATCACTGGGTGCCCCTGTTGTAAACCTCCAGTGTCTCATTGAATGTCAGGGATTGGTCATATGTGTACCCATTATTACTGGGGAATGATCAGAAAGTTGTGAGCACCTTGGATATCTATATATATATTCTGTCTACTCTGGAGTGTGAATCATGGAAGCCCCTGTAAAATGTGTACTCCTTTGTAAATTCCTCTTGGGTTCTCCAGGCATCCCTTAACTCCAAATTGTCACAAAGTCGCTCTGCCTAGTTGTCTACTTGAGGAGGAGGATCTCCCCTGCACCAAATCTGGTGTAGTATTAAAATCACCTCAAGAAATATGTTATAGTTCACTATTCCATGCATTTAATCGATAAATTGTCAACAAACCTTGAGTCGTCTACATTAGATGCATATGCGTTAATAAGGGCAACCTGATTTCTGTCTATCTGCCTGACTACCAAAATATACCATCCCTCCAGGTCTGTGAATAGACTTTAAAGACTGAAACCTATTGTGTTATGTAATTAATTAAAATAATTAATTCATTTTTTTTATGTACTAGGATTATGACTCCTCAGGCCTGAGTGGAGTATGAAGCTCACCATTTTGCAGTGTTTCTATTCTGCCAGAATTTGAGGTGGCCGTCCCTCAATAGATGTGTCTCTTGCAAAAACATAACGTTGACATTATGCCTCTTGAGGTATGCAATGACTTTGTGAGCCGCTATGACGTTATTCAGCCCTCGTTCATTCCGCGTCACTACTCTGAGCGGCGCTGTACTTTTATACTCTACTGCCATATTTAAATCCTGCTACACCCAGAGAGGTTGCATCTTGCCCATCATTGATATCAAGCCCCCAGACCATTGTCTTAACCCCATAAGTGCCAAGGACGAGTACGCTCGTCCTTTTTGCATAGACTTGTATAATAGCCTGGCACTTAAGCCATGACTGCAATCCTAACCTCACAAAAGAAATTGTCCCTCCCTCACTGGTCTACCCTCAACTACCAGTGTGACATCTTCCCCTCCCACCTGTTCCTCAGGAGCCCACCCGTGGACTGGCTGGCCACAAGGCAGCGTGTTTTAACTACTGCGAACCAACGGGTCCAGCAGCACGCTCACCGACCTCTATGTGCCGCTATTACAGCAACCATACACTGCTTCCAGTGTTTGGAGCGAGCATCTCATCAATAGTGTCAGCTTGATGTAGTTTAAGGATAGGCTGTACTGTGGATCAGAGCGGGCATCCCCATTCCACCCCAGCGTGGTTGGCATCGCTCGCAGCCTCACTGGGGCCAGCCATGCGCGACGTCGCCAGGAAGCTCTACAGGCTGCCTTCAATCAAGCAGCCTACCAGGGCCTGGGCCTGCCATGGTCCACTCCGCGTATTCATCTAGCAAGACAACTCGCAGTTCAGGGAGCCCCCACCTTAGGGACAGCACAGAGCACAATTCTGCAATGCCGCACCTGGGTGCAGAACCAGCATGGCGTGTCATAGGCCGCCCAGTCTCAGCACATCACATCAAACAGATATCTGTCTATTCGGTGGCCTAGTTATGAAAGTGGGTGCTCCCAACGTTTTTTGTTGTCGGGGGGTCAGGGCTGGGGGAAGGGAGATTCTTAAGACGAAAAGGAGAAACCCAGACTGACTACCCCTCTCTCTTAGGTCTGTCAAAGAACACCAGGAAAGGATGCACTAGAACTGCTCAATGGTAAAGCAGAAAGATATACTTGTTGAGCGAACAATTATTTAAGACTGGATTCATGTTTACAAAAGTAGAAAAATCTTTTTAATATTTAAATTGTTTAAAAAATTGTTAAAAAAACAGACAATTACACATTACTACATGCATTCAAAAACAATTACATATCAATCGTGAGATTTGTAAAAATCCGGGGTGCTACAATTAACGTGTTTAGAAGCATAGTTGTCAATTTCAAAAATGCGAAACACCAGAAAAACACAATTCAGTTTTCCTATAGTCGACATATGTTTCGGCCTCTATACGGTACCAACGTGGTGAAAGCTGGTCAGTGAAAATAGTTGTAGGGCCATCTTCAGGACGATCTTGCTTATTGAGAAACTTTATTTTCTAGCCCCTTAAGCATGTAGAGTATCACATCTGTGGTCGACATTGATAATTGAAGACCATGGAGTGGGGACTTCTGGAACGATAGTTTGGATGCCAGGAGCCGGAACCAAAAGCACCTTCGTGTCAGTGGCCTCAGCGAAGATAATTATTTCAAGAATTTTTTCCTTTTTCAGAAGTGAACTAGGGTTGCTATGTGTTCAGGCTTTGTTCTGCGATGTTCATCTGTGGTGATGCCTAACAACTTGTGTCAGTTGGCAGACGAGATGTATTCAGCAATTGAAGCTGCTCGGTTCACACTTGAAATGTTCCAAACACCTCGGTGGCCTGCCAGTGTTGCTGCCACATGGGTGTTCCACAGCCACTCAGTTCCACTGTCCCGAACAGGATCTTTTCTAGGATTTCGGTATTTGGCACCTGAGTCGTGATATTAAGCGGCCATCTTGGCTGGTGCCCTCTGACACCCCTTGTAATTTGTATGTTTAAAGTTTTTCCCCAATGACCTGTAACATTCTAGTTTGTTTTGCTGTCCTAGTTATGTGCATTGTGATTTCTTCTTTGGGGCCTTTTCTAAGTCACTAGTTAATATATCTCCCTGTTTGTTTCCTATGCTTTCAATCTGGAGGCAATGCAGCTGAATGACCAGCATTCTGTAACATAGGGCCTCATTACGACCCTGGCGGAAATGGAGAAACGATGGCGGAAATGCAATACCGCCATCGAATACCGCTCGTTGCGATTATGACCCGTCACCGTAAAGTACGATGCCATTAGCGACACCGCAGTGAACGCCAACGCTAACTGCACCAAGTACGCGCACGCGCGCCCTGCAAAACCGGAATCACCGCCATGGCGCAACGGTACGCGAATTCTGACCCTAGCGGACATGTACTGAACGCCATCAAGCACGGCGGAAAGTACCATTCCGCCATGGTGAGAAATACGGCATCGTGAACCAACTGTAAATGGCCCTACTGAGTGCCTGTACTCCACTCCCTGGCCACATTGCACAACTCCTGGCAGGCGCAATGTAGTCACACTATGCAACCAGTGAAATCTACAATTCACCCATGCATGCCAACGTAGAAATGCATGCAGGGGCTCAAAGCGCCCCGTGAGTGGGCATCCATGTACGGCATGTCACCATAGCCGTACTGATGCAGCACAGGCATGTGAAGGTACAAGGACATCAAAATGAAAATCAAGAATACATGACACAAAACAACAGTAGTCCCCCATCGCTTGCCACCAGCGCAAGGCAACATCCAAAGCAGTATCCTGAGGGAGATTGCACCAGCCCTGTACTCTTGCCAGTAAACAAACCAAGCATCAGCAGAAGCATGTACCACACAAGTTGGCAGAGTGACTGAGCAGCCAGGCCATCTCAAGAGGGGCCGATGGGAGCTGCAGGGCACAGATGGCACGAATACAGAAGCTATTTCAATGGACATGACCCCAGTCCCCCTCCAACAAACGCACGCAAACACAGGCACCTGTGACCAGCCATATTCTGATAATCCCATCATTCCACCAATCGACCTGGCTGACAGGCACCAGTTGGGCAAAAGCTAATCCCCCGCCCCTGAGCAGCACATCATGAAAACAGTCACAATGGCAGGCCCTATCCGTGACCATACTGTGCTACGTAGGCAAACGCTGCCAGTACAGTACCACGCAACGCAACTCAGAATGCGGAACACAATGCAGATGAACTCACAATACATAGCGCCACAAATCGGAAATTGCTACATCACCTGCAAAGAATTACGCAACACGGCAAATATCGGAATACATTTTAAATGTACATCCAAATGACAAAGGGCTAACAGCAATTTGCACAATAACACCAAAACATCCATCATCACCGAGGGCTGCATCCGCAATAATTGACCAGCTTCCACTTGTGTGACGCCCTGTACCTTCATGGCACACAGGGCCTACATTAACGTTCCAAAAGGCAACATGGAAGCGGCAAGAACCGCAGGTCCGTCCCATGAGGCAGGCACTAGTCCAGCTGAAAGGCCGAAATGTTGCACCTAGCCACCAGTACTGCGTAAGGGCATGTGGCCCATTGGCGATCGTCCCATAAGATCGTAATGGTGCTCCACTGATTTACCCGAAGCTGCAGGTGTCGAGAGTAAAACCCATCTGGAGGAGTGGCGTACAGATGGCATCTGCAAAAGGGCAGGAGATACCTGTCACCCAAATGAAAGACAAATTAACCGATTGCATTACGGGACTTCTGATGCATTACACACTTCATTCAACACACCAAATCCACACCCATATGCATGCTAGCCCACTCCAAAGGAATATATACACCCCTAAATCAGTAGCGAATCATAACGAAATCAATCGAGGTTAATACACCATTGCCAACGTCTGTTACTGTGCATGCGTCCGTCAAGACAGAACCCATGACATGGGATTAGTAACGTGCATAGACACAAGTGAATGAAGGTGCGTCGACACAGGGAGGATCCGACAAGGGCAGACAGACGTTGGTCCCACTATGGCAGCTTTGCATGACATAGCGCAGGGGAAGGGGATCGATTCATCAAACCCATGTACATGGCAGATTCAAATCAAATCAACTGTCCATGCATCCATTCATCATTCACTCATCCCGCCATGAAAACGCATGAAGATTCACTCACATAATATTTGAAACTTCCATCGCGTCTGTGCGTAATGCATTCTGCAAAAACCACTGTGCTCCTGGCCGGATCTGTAGTGTTGTGAAGGAACATGGATTTGGGAACGTCCTGCCTTATCGTCCACTACGCTATTGCGCATCACATTCAATTCATATCATTCATTGCTTGCTCGTTATGGGCCCTGTCCCAAGGACATTCTACAATAGAACGTTACATTTCCAGGCAGACCTGTGGGCGTATCCTCGCCGCTACTTCAAAACCAAAAACGCTGTCCTTCGAATTCCTCACTTGCAACATTACGTCGAAAAGGCTTCTGTGAACGCTTGCATTCACAATTACATCTATGTGGTGCGGATGTGTGTGATAATGTTAACTGGCTACAATCACGAATGGGACGCCACGCCCGTCGGTGAAGTTCGTTGCTGCGCTGCATGAGGGTCCGCCGTCGATCGAGCCCTACATACCACTGACTCTTCACAGGTATGTAAGCGACTGCAAATATAGCATGTGTAACAATGGGAGCATACCATGAAAATCAGTCAAAGTACATCACACTGCCATCGGGATTTGATACATGATTGCAATTGCAAGATGCCATGCGGCCAAATGCAGCGTTTCGTGCGGGACGTGCTCGGCCAGAAGGGATTGAAGCTGCCACAGATTAAATCAATCAGCACAGGTGGAGCCCATACAGGCCGACAGCACATAAATAGCAGACCCAAACCCCTCCCACAACCACACCCACTCCAAAATGCTACCGGCAGGACTAGCGATGTTGGCCCTGGGGGACCAGATAGCACTGCAAGTACTACAACTACAAGAAGACGACGAACAACAACAGCTACAACAACCGGCCGCACAGAGGAGACGCAGGAGGAGGAGGAGGAGGAGGGCAAGGCAGGGTCAGCAAGGCCCACAAGCACTGCCACTACCACCACGCAGGCAGCCCGCAATCCCACGCCTCCGAGCCAATCCGTTCAACCTCAGTGCTGAGCAGATCCACACCCTCTACCGTTTGGACCGGGACACCATAATCGCCATTGTGGACATGACACACGCTGACCTCGTGAGCATGATAGATAGCCCAACCGCCATCCCACCCCTACTGAAGGTGGTGTCTGTACTCCACTTCCTGGCCACAGGCACCTACCAGCACACAGTCGGACAGTTGCATGGCATTTCACAGCCACTGTTCTCACGGACACTCTTCCAAGTGCTCGATGCCCTCCTGAAGCACGCCGACGACCACATCACACTACCACGCACGGACCAGGAGATTACCAACGCAAAAGTGGGATTCCATGCACTTGGCGGCATCCCGGGTTGCATTGGTGCCATCGACTGCACCCATGTTGAATTGGTTGTCCCACATGCCATGGAGGTCCAGTACCGCAACCGGAAACAATATCATTCAATCAATGTGCAAATGGTGTGTGACTCCAACAAGATCTTTACGCATTGTTGTGCCCGATTTCCAGGATCTACCCATGATTCTATGGTCCTGAGGAACACAAGAATACCACGCTACATGGAGCGACACGCAGGGCACAGATCCTGGCTACTCGGTTAGTCTCATTCCATGCATGACATCGTGGCCCATTTGATGCGTCAATGACCTTGCAGGAAGGGGGGGGGGGGGCTACTTAGCACTATCATTCCACTGACACCCTTTATTTGTCACATACAGGTGATGCCGGGTATCCACTGAAGAGATGGCTCCTTACACCAATCCGGAACCCACAGAACCAGCATGAGGAGGGCTACAACCATGCCCACTCACGTACCCGTGTGGTCATTGAACAGGCATTCGGCCTACTGAAGGCTCGTTTCCGCTGCCTCAGCAGGTCTGGCGGGGCACTCATGTACAGCCATGAGAAGGTTTCTAAGATGGTCATGGCATGTGTCATGCTGCACAACATGTGTGTACGTAGGAATGTGCCCATGCCCCCTGACGCTGAACTGCATGCACCTGAAGATGATCATGATGAGGGTGGGGATGTGGCGGCACCTCAAGGAGTCCATGAGGCACAGGATGCACGTGAAATCCGACAGAGCGTCATAGATGCATGCTTCTAGCAACCACGCATGGTGCCTATTACATGGAAAGGGGACCTGTGGCACTGTGTGTGTGTAGTACAGGCACATTTTGGACTGTACGCCTATGAAGGCATCGTACGCAAAGATCAATGTCCACACATCTCATTGGATGATAATGATGTACTGTATTGCTAATGTGAATTGATTTATACACCCTATGGACCCGCCACCCAGTGAAGCCCAACACACCCCCTCCACCCTCCTAACTCCCCCCCCAACACCAGTGTCCAAATATGCATGCTGTCCGTGGGTAGACGCTATTGCAAGCCCCCTCTACGGGTATCAGGGGCACCCCTGCCCGTGGAGCGCAGGTTCCTGCCAGATCTGCGTTGGGGGCTGCCCTGGACGGAACTTGCCACGGATGATGTCTCTGCCTGCTCGCGTCCATGCATGTCTCTGAGGGTTTGTGAGAGCTCCGTGAGCACACGGCGCACAGCGGCAAGTTCAGCACATACGTCTTTGGACGTCGCATGCAGTTCCCCCCTCAGGCTCTCGGTGCTTCTCTCCATTTGTGCTCTCAGGCTCTCGGTGCTTCTCTCCATTTCTCCCCTAAGGCTCTCACTACTTTGCTCTATTTGTGCCCTGAGTGTCTCAGTGGATGTTTCCATGGCTGCCCTAGAACCCCCGCATTCATTTGCATGGTCCTTGAGTAGCGTGGCCACTTGCTGCTGTTGCTCGATCAGCTGGTCGAGGGACTGTTGCCTCTGCTGGGCCATGGACATTTGCGGTGGTGTGACAGAGGGGCTGCTCAACACATGTTGCCTTGGCACAGGACTTGTGGGGGTTGGCCAGTCGTCGTCTTGTGGGTGCCCCTGCGTGGTTTCGTCATGGTGTAGGGGATGGAACATACAGGGGGATTGGGACAGGTCATGGATGGTTCCTACGTCGCCAGCACTGTTTTCCATGTCGGAGCATGCTGGCATGACAGCTGTGTCACCTATGGTGCTGCTACCACCAGAGGCAGTGCCATCAGATACATCCTTTGGGGGGACCTGTGGTGCTGGTGTTGTGGACATGCTGGCTGCTGGGGTGCCTGTTGCAGTCCCCTCCAGTGTGCTGCCACTTGATTCCTGCTGCTGCCGTGTCTTGATCCTTGCACCTGAGGTGGAGGCTCTTGGGACGTTGGTCTTGGCCCTCTTTGCAGGTGTGCTGGTAGGGGTGTCCTGCAGCTCGTCATTGGTATCGGACCCTGTGGTGGAGTAAAGAGGGGCGAGCGTTAGTTATGGGTCTGTGGGAATTGGAATGGCAATGTATCACATGCATTGGGGTGGTACATGAGGGTGATTTGGGACTGGGCCTTGGAGGTGGTCTCATTTTTGTGTGCATTGCTGATGCTTTTATTTGGCAGCCTGCAGTTGGGGGTGCATGCTGCACATGTAGGGGGTGTTTTTGGCATTTTGATTAAATTGTTTATTTATTAGTTTTAGAGGGCGCTATCAGGGCAAAGTATGTATTGCACTATGGGCACACATGGTACTGCACATGTTCGTGCATTGTGGATTTGGCATTGTTTCTTTTGGCCAACCTACCTGATTCTCCGGATGTCGGCACTCCTTTCTCCATCCCTCCGACTCCCTCTATGCTCTCCATTCCTATGGTGGAGGCGCAGATTTCCTCCCAGGGGGTCAACTTGATGGGCGAATCTGATCCTCCCCCGGTAGCTGTGGCGATGTTCCTGTTCGCAGAAAGTATGCTGCGGACGCGGATCCGCAGGTCGTCCCACCGCTTTCGACATTGCTGTGGCGTGCGGGGTGTTGTCCCCACCGCACTTACGCGCTGTGCCACCAGGGCCCATATGGCCTTCTTGTTGGCAAGGGCCGTCCTGGTCATTTGACTGGAGAAGACGACGGCGGCATTCTCCTGGAGGGTCTCGGTGAGCACGGTCAGTTCCTCATGGGAGAAGTGGACCTGCCGCTTGCGATCACACGCTTTCTTGGCTACCTTTCCCATATTTATGTTTTTAACTGGGGCACTAACGGGTTGGGATGTGTGTCAGGGTCGGATTTTTAATGGTTGTGTTGGGATTCTGATTTTATAGTTGTGCGGCGTGCTGTTTCCCGTTCCGGCTACATGCTTTTACTTCCGTTTCCGTATATTTGCGGTGCCCGCTCATTACGGTGACCGCTCATTACGGTGACCGCTAAGATGGGTGGCGGTATTGCACCTGGTGCAGCGTACGGCGGCGGTAAGGGGCGTTTTGGGGTCATTTCCGCCATCGCAGCCTTTCGGATTCCGCCATGGCGTAATGCTCGTGCCCGATGGGTCGGAATTAGCCGCACTTTGCTCCATCGTGCAATGGCGGAAACGCTATTTACGCTATGGCGGTCAGGTCTGTTGATTTCCGCAAGGGTCGTAATGAGGCCCATAATGTTTAATGGATTGTTTCAAGGGTTTTGCTGTTTGGTGTTGCAGGGCCACCTAGTGGAGGGAGCTTGATCTACTTGATACGGCACCGGAACCACAAATGTGCTTTGGTGGATGAGAAGCAGAGGTAATCTACCTAGTTCTGCTTGGCAGCTGTGGCGTTGCCTCGTAAGGGCTGCGCACGCGGCGGCGTGACGTTGCACGTCGCCGCGTGCGGCTTAAATAAACGGGGCGTTCCCGGAAGCCACAGAGCGACCGGGGAGCCCGAAGCCGACAGGCGTGTGAGTGTGAGCTCTGTCGGGTTGGGGGCTCACGGGCACGCCTGGGGGGCAAAGGACAGACCCCCAACAGTGGCGACGAGTGATGTCGGATGCCCGGGCCCGGCGGTGAAAGGCGTCCAGAATTTTTCTAACGATCGGAACGTTCACGGACGTTTCGTTTCACGCCGTAGCTGCGGACCGCACATGCGGCTGGCGGCCATTTTGGATACAAGGCCGCAGAACTTCTCGGAGCTCCGGTTCGGACCGAGAAGGTGATCCGGATCTAATTTTTGGATTTTATGGTTGCTGAGTGCATGACCTGCACGCCCATACCCAATTTGTGTGTTTTTATCAGATTTTGGGACTGTTACGTCGAGTGTAAGCCAGGATAAGGACTAATATGGCAGGGCCTGCTTAGTCCAGTCCATCCGCGTGGCTCAATTTTTGGGACTTCTACACTGCAGTGCTTTGCTGCAAGGTGGCAACAAGGCACTTCTTCGCCCCCTTCATCATCAGGACACTCTTCTTGATCCTCTTCATCATCACGAGGTGGTGGCCGTTGGGAGTTCTTTACGTGTTTCACCCAGGCTGTGTGTGGCACGGGGGTGCATCCATCTGCATGGTATTGGTGGGAATCTGAGTTGCGGCCCCAGGACTTGTAGTGGGGTGCCTGTGCGCTCAGTCCCATGTCCGACAGCGACCAGGACGGTGACACCGCGGATCCTGGGGAAGACTCTCTGGACGAAGGTCAGGCGGCCCAGCCTGCAGCTCTGCAACCGCTGCCACCGGGGAATCAGGTGCCTGCACCACAGGCACCACTAGGGGCACGGCCTGTCGCTCCACAAGGGGCTCCCATCATGGCTCAAGCCAGAGCCCAGGCGGCCCTACAACCGATACCTGAATTCGATCCCACGGGCCCCCGTCCAGTCTGGGGCCCCGATGGAAGAGGTGGGTGGCCCGCCTGGACATGTACTTCAGGGCTGCTCGAGTGGATGATAATGACAGCATGGTAGCCACCATGCTATACTCGGCGGGAGCCGCGGTTCAGCAGATCTTCGAGTCGCTGACTCCGGTTGACCAGACCTATGGTGAGGCAAAAGCGGCTCTCCTCGCACACTTCCTTCCACTTGCCAACGTGGATTTCGAGAGATTTGTGATGCTGTCGGCCAAGCAGAAAGATGATGAGACCCTGGACACGTTTTACGGCCGCCTACGCCGCCTTTGCCAAGGGTGTGCGTGGGGGGACGCGGAGGACATGATACGGACAATGCTAATACAAGCATGCTCCTCCGGCAAACTGAGGAGACAGGTCCTCAGAGAGCCGGGAATCACTCTGCCCCGCATACTTCAACTGGGTCGATGTCATGAAGTGGCCGAGGCGCGAGCAAACAAGATGGAAGCAGGTTCACGCTCCATCAAAGCGGAAGAGGTGTGCGCTGTGTGGCGGGGCGGCAGAGGAACAAGAAGGCCTGGTGGAGCCCCCCGAGACAGGGCAGGAAGATCTGGGGAGTCATGTCAGAAATGTGGCTATGACCTCCCCCACCCAACTGAGTGCCCAGCCGCAGGAAGAACATGTGGCCGATGTGGACTGCCGGATCACTTCTCGAGAGTGTGTAAGTCGGCTCTACCGGTCATGGTACCGAGAGGTCCTGCCCGAGTCTGGACTCCGCGCCAAACCCGGCCGTCCAACGTGGCCCAGGTGGATCAAGCGGAAGAGGAGGCTCAGGCAGAGGAGACGGAAGAAGAGGAGGAGGAGAACATCTTCTTCGTCTCAAGCATGGGGGTCCTGAAAGGCAAAAGCAAGAGGCAGCCAAGGTGCGTGGTGGAGGTGAACCGCTCGCCTGTTCCCGTGCTGGTGGACACAGGGGCATCGGTCAATGTAATGGCGAGGGGACATTATGACGCTCTTGACCCATTACCGAACCTGGCTGTGCCAAGAACTCGCATTTTCGCCTTCGGTGGACTCGAGCCCATACCGCTGGACGGGGCGTTCGTGGCGAAGGTGGAGCATGAAGGCTCGACGATCAGAGCTCGATTCTATGTGACCCCCATAAGCAACAACACCCTGCTGAGCTGTGCGGCTGCAGAGGCACTCGGGATAGTGAGTTTTGCGTACTCAGTATACCTGGAAGATATCAATGATCTACTGGACAAGTACGCAGCCCTGTTCAACGGCATTGAAAGAATGACCGGTGATCCAGTCCGGCTACACATTGACGACTCAGTACAACCAATTGCCCTGAAACACCGGAGAGTTCCTTTTCATCTGAGGGAGCAAGTCAACAAAGAGCTGGACAACCTGGTGGTCTTGGACATCATCGAGAAAGTGGAAGGCCCAACACCATGGGTGTCCCCCATTGTCGTGGCCAGGAAACCAAAGCAGCCGGACTCCGTTCGTATCTGTGTGGATATGAGGCTACCCAACAAGGCCATAAAAAGGGAGCGACACCTGACCCTGACCATTGACGATATAATTGCTGAAGTACAAGGGGCCAGATTCTTCTCCAAACTCGACCTCAGAGCAGGGTATCATCAAGTTGTCCTCCATCCGGAGTCCCGGTACATTACAACTTTCACCACCCACCGGGGACTCTACAGGTACAAGAGGTTAAGTTTTGGGGTATCACCGGCTGCAGAAGTGTTTCAGAACATTATCCGGGGTGCACTGGCTGATCTTGAAGGGGTACTCAACATCAGTGATGACATCTTGGTGTTTGCCAACACGGAGGTTATCCACCTGAGGCGCCTGGCCAAGACCTTCGAGAGACTGCAGTCATTGGGCCTCACCCTCCATAGGGACAAGTGCGAATTCCTGCGCCCATCCATAGAATTCTTTGGGTTCGTGTTCAAGGAGGGAGGGGTGTCACCCGACCCGCGGAAGGTTCAGGACATAAAGAGTGCACAGCCCCCGGAATCCGTGTCGGAAGTGAGGAGCTTTCTAGGCATGGTGACCTACTGTGGTCGGTTCATCCAAAACCTGGCCTCAAGGTCTGAGCCGATCAGAGCTCTTACCAAGAAAGAGACTGTCTGGCACTGGGGCCCACTGGAACAGTCGGCGTTCGAGGACATCAAGAGCACCCTAACGACGGAAGACACCATGGCGTTCTTCGAACCGGCGCTACCCTCGGAGATCGTGGTCGACGCCAGTCCGTTTGGCCTGGGGGCGGTCCTGACCCAGGTGGACCGGGATGGAAACCTCCGGCCCGTAGCGTACGCCAGCAAGGCGCTCTCGGAAACGGAACAGCGGTACTCCCAGATCGAGCAGGAGGCCCTGGCGGTCTTGTGGGGATGCCGACATTTTCGCCTCTACGTGCTGGGACGCCCGGTGACTGTGGTGACTGATCATAAACCCCTGCTCCCGATCCTGGCGGGCTCGTCATCAAAGCCCCCGGCCAGAATTGAGAGATGGATGCTAGCGTTGCTTGAGTACGGGGTCACGCTGGTGTACCGGCCAGGTGCCAACAATGCGGCGGACTTCCTCTCCCGGCATCCCGGAGTGCGTGGGGGAGTGGTGGGAGACACCTGCGCAGAAGAGGCGGACGACCATGTCCGGATGGTGGTGGAGGGAGCAACACCAAATGCACTGCCCCTGTCGGAACTGGAGGATGCGGCGGCCGAGGATGGGTGCTTCCAGATACTGAAGCAGTCGATGCAAAGCGGATCCTGGAAGTTCGTCTTGGAAGCTCTCGCCGGGCGGACCCATGAGGCGAAGACCGCCCTTGAGCAGCTGTGGAAGGTGAAAGATGAGCTGTCTTTCTCGGCGTCGGGGCTCCTGCTCCGGGGGGATCGCATAGTGGTCCCCCACTCCAAAGTGGGCGAGGTGATCGCTTTGGCCCATCACGGACATCAGGGTGCTGCCAAGACGAAGGCGAGGCTGCGGATGAAGGTCTGGTTCCCGGAGCTGGAGAAAAGGGTCGATGACTTTGTTGCAGCCTGTGTATGGTGTCAGGCAGCCTCCCCGGTGCAGAGGGAACCGGCTATCAAAGCAATGCCTCGAGGCCCTGGGAGGTCGTGCATGCGGACTTTGGGTCCACGTCCGTGGGCACCCACTTTCTGGCCATAGTCGATGAGTACTCCCGGTACCCCGAGGTGGAGTTTGTGGAATCGGTGGCATTCGAGCATGTGGTAGTCGGCGTGTAAAAGATCTTTGCAACCCACGGATTTCCCCTGACGCTATGCTCGGACAACGGGTCGCCTTTCCAAAGCGAACGTTTCTCAGAGTTCCTCGCCAGCTGTGGAGTTCAACATCGGAAGATATCCCCACTGTGGCCTCGGGCCAACGGCGATGCAGAAAGGCTGATGCGAACACTCAACAAGACATTTCGGATTGCGCAAGGACAAGGCCAGCCCCTCCAACGGGTATTGTATCAATTCTTGAGAGTGTATCGCACCACCCCACATGCATCCACTGGTGTCGCTCCGGCGGAAGTGTTATTCCGGCGATGCCCCCGGGGTCTACTGCCGGAGGTACAGGAGAGAGAACCTGGGGTTATCAACGACCAGCAGGTTGAGGCCGACCGACTGGCCAGGATCAGCCAAGAGAACTTGCGCCGGGGTCTGCGGCCCCAGCGGCTGGAACCCGGGGATGAGGTGCTTATCCGGAACCGACATCCTCACGGGAAGCTGTCCCTCCCTTATGAACCGGTGCCCCTGG